>NC_062276.1:29121936-29774480 GCF_916048215.2 Malus sylvestris
CATTTCTGTTCTATGAACATGGCAAATACCTGTTCTTATCATATACTGTTTGGTTTAACTTTTCTTTACTAATTTGATTAGTTATATATTGGTGGGACTATTTGTGTTTAACTTTTTAGATTTGAATCCAATGATTTTCAATCGCGTACATTTGATGCTTTCTTGTTACCATGATTGATCCTTTGAAGTCTTGTTGATTGCATTTAGGCATCTCTATGTAGCCTTTTCCGTTGTTATCGTTGAACTTTCGCTAGAAGCTGATTTTCAGACCATGATTCTAACGTTCTTCTTGTTCCATGTCTCAGATTTACGCAGCTACGAACTACTACTTTCTCGATCAGTTAAGATGGCTACAGAGCAGAACTTTCCAGAGGTTGTGGCTCAAAATAACTCCATTGGACAAGATAAATGTTCGTATGAAAAATGGAATACCGTGTCTGATGAAGTAGCAGACTCCGACAACAAATCCTGTGGCACCTTCGACTGCAGCATCTGCTTAGACTCTGTGCAGGATCCAGTGGTCACCCTCTGTGGTCATCTCTACTGCTGGCCTTGCATATACAAGTGGCTTCAGTTCCAGAGCCCGTCTTCCGAAAACCAAGATGAGCAGAAACTGCCCCAGTGCCCTGTATGCAAAGCTGAAGTCTCCGAGTCCTCTCTAATCCCACTCTATGGCCGGGGACAAACTACAAAAACCACAAAGCCCTCGAAAGGCAAGGCTCCTCATCTTGGTGTAGTGATTCCGAGAAGACCCCTTCGTCCTTGTGGGGTTGACACGCCGCGATCAGCCGGTACCCCAACCAGTCCATACGTTACTCCACAACTTCATTATCGGAGTTCTCCTTACGGTTCACAACTAAACAGTCCCCCACAAGGCCCAATGAATAATCCGGGCGTCGCCACAACCACGATCACTCCAGGAGTTGGAATGTTTGGTGAAATGGTATATGCAAGGGTTTTTGGCAACTCGTTAGCAAACTTTTATACTTATTCGAATTCATATAATCTCGCGGGGAGCGGTAGTCCGAGGGTTAGAAGGCATGTAATGCAGGCTGATGAGTCGCTCAGCAGAATATGTTTTTTTCTCTTCTGTTGCTTTATGTTGTGCCTTCTTTTGTTTTGAACAAATTTTTACCTCCCCTTAACTTGCCCGATTAATTGTACCTATAAAAATGAGTACAAGAAAGAGACGTGCGGATTCAACCAGATGAGTGTGTTGCTAATTTTATGTCAGTGGTGAAATAGTTTCTTTTTTATTCCGTCGTCTCCCGTTTTAGGAGAAACCTACATAGTTTCAGGGTATACATCCAGCAGATTTTCTCGCGTGCGTTATACGCTTGTCGGTGATATGCTTACCAGTTTTACATGGTATCTAAATTGCATTACTGAACTTTTTCACTCCTAACACAGATATATATGCATTACAGAAGTACAATTTGGAATGATTAGACTGCAGTTTTGGTTGGTTTTGCTTGGTTTTGCTTTTGTCGTCGTGAGGAAAGTGGGATGCTAGTTCTTGCTTGAGTGGGACTAGCTTCCGGGAAAGAACGAATTCCGGACAGACATGCGGCAATTCTACCAGGCCTAAAGCCAAGGCACGAAAAAGGACTGAACATCCAACAAAAATAAAAGAAAAAAGACAGAAAATTATGTTAAAGAATTAAGAGATAGAATAACTTATATAGATATAATTGATCAGTAATTCATCAACAATATCATAATTAATAGTAATATCATCACGAGCTGATCATACCATTTAATTTAATTTGAGATTTTAAATGGTTAAGTATAATTCTTCTTGGTTTCCTTGTGAATCGGCCCCTTGTAACAAAAAAATGAAAATTGAGATATAATTGATTAAAAAATTCTACACACTTTGATCTTAGTAAATGAAATATTGATATGAGATATACCAAATCTAAAAGAATGGGTTTAGATTAAATATACATTTTAGGTTAGATACCATCTAATGAAGAAAATTAATCCCACACAACTTTTATTAGCACGTCTTTAAATCCTGTATTGTCACATATCAAGTCATATACAGGCCAAATTATGCCATATGTGAGATTGGCTTATCCTACATACAAACAAAGCTCAAACTTGAAAAGAAGCATTCTAGCCAAGCTTGACCTACTCTAGTTAATCAAGTTTTATATCGAGCTTGAGAGATTTCTTTTAGTTAAAACTAAGTATTCTGATATCTGGCGTGACTCGACTCATTTATCCATCACTCTTAACATTTTCTTTACCCAATTCATTCCTTAATTGTTTCCACCGAGAAACATACGTTGTTGATAACATTTGATCACAAATAGTGGTTATTCATTTCCTTAAGTATAGGCCAAAGGAAGTGTAAACTATATTTTAGAGAGTTAGGCTACTTTGATAGACTAATAACCAAATTGTATGTGTAGCTCGTCTAATCTATTATCTTCTTTTCCTTGGAAAGTGTAGACTATGGATCCGCATGTTTGACTAAGTTATGCAGATGTGGTTCATTCATCCAAATGACATGACTGATGAGAACTGTGACCAAATTGAGATGGTGAGGTTTTCTTAGATTAGCTAGTTTATTACCATAATTATGGTTCAATGGAAGTGTTGAGATTGAGTATTGTATTGTCTAACTAAGTTAGCAGACAAACTCTACAAAAATTCAATGATGTTTTGGAATATATAGAACACTTCAAACGTAACGCTTTAGATTTTTAACCGTTAGATCTTTGTAAACATTGAAATTTCGGTAAAATAAATATCGACAATTGTATTAAAATTACAACCTCCATTCATTTCACATACATCATACACTCACCTCACCTACAATGTCCACTCAATTCACCTACAACAATCCACCAAATCCACCTACAACATCCACCAAAACAAAAGGATGATGGTAATTCATTCTCAAAGCCTATAAATAGGCATCTCCATCAAAATCATGGGAGAGGAAATTGACATACATTTTTTCTCTACTCTCAAGCAAATCCCAAATGATCAAGAAAACCCTCTTCGTTCTTCGTGAAATCTTCCTTCAAGATCAAGCCCCAACGGCCCTTGAAGAACTTCCACCAATTCAAGATCAAGCCCCGACGGCCCTTGAAGAAAGTGTTCATCATTCATCAATCATTCATCCAGGATCAAGCCCCGACGACCCCGTGGATCAACAACACAATCCACAAATTTACACATTACAAAGATCGAATCAGAGGCTAAATTTGTAGAAGAGATTGTAACCCTTAAATCATTCATACAAATATTATTTTGTACACGTGTTTCTTATCTCATTCATCACAGGAATTCCTGTGTTTACAATCTTAATTTTTATATTTTTTTATTGAAAATCAAAATGTTTAAAAAATTCAAAATATCTGATACTCCGATACACCATAAAAAATCTCTTTACTCTAATCCCTATCCATATCGAACCATCCGACGAGGCATGTCATTTTCTTTCTTACAACCTCTTTTAAGTTTTCAAGTTACACATAGGCCCGCCCGTTTGATACCACCCCAAAACAAAACATACATCTCGTTGTGGACCTTGTAGGGTAGCAGCTTAATGTGAAAGGTATAACTAATTATCTCGAGAATTTGATGCATCACGTAACTTACTGATGTGATTCATAAACTTTATCAAAATTATAGTACGTATGCAAACAAAATTTCAATGAACCCAAGATTTGGGAACTAAGTTATAATTCAAATATATTATTATCTCAAGCGGTGAATCAGATACACGCAATAATTTGTCGATGAACAAGTGAGGTGACGGAGAACCCTCTAGGAAAAGTGGTCAACTCGTTTAGAAAGCCATCGGCGACTTTGGTAATGTCTAATCTACCCTTGGATGATGCCAGAAGGGTCACCAACACTTGGGTTGTGGGCAATACCCTTGGATGCTGCCAAAAGGGTTCAAAGCCACCTGGGTTGTGGGCAAGGATATCACGGATGAGCAAATAGGCAGGTTGCTGCCAAGCAAGATCACACCAATAAACCTAACAGATTTCTGGATTTAACCACATATTTCGACATCACAAACGTCATTGATCTTACCCTTTCCCTTGCTCAGCTCTGCCTAGTAGCTAAGGATCCACCCAAAACATACGTTTGTTTTCAGAGAAAGACATGTCACCTATCTTATCATCTTCTGCATTGGAGATGGCAAACTTCTTGGATGACATAGCCATACTAAGGTCTGGTTTGGTACTGAAATGATTCTAAAAAAAGTGGGTATAAAAAAAAAGCAAGGTCTGGTTTGGTACTGAAATGATTCTAAAAAAAGTGAGTATAAAAAAAAAGCTGGCAGCTTTTTTGTGTTTAGTAAACATTCAACCTTAGCTTTTTTTCACAATTTTGGATGAAAAAAAAAGCCAAAAACACAAAACTGCAAAACCCAGCTTTGAAAAACAGACTTTTTTTCACATTTGTTTTACATAAAAGTTTACCAAACACTATAATACTACTTTTTTTTTTTCAAAAGCACTTTTATAAAAAAGTTTACCAAACACTCTGCTACTTTATTTCACAACTGCTTATTCTCACAGCACAGCAGAAGTAGTTTTTTTTTCAAAGCACAACAATACCAAACCAACCCTAAGCCCTGGTTTGGTATTGTGGGCTTCTAAAAAAAGTGGATATGAAAAAAAGCTGGGAGCTTTTTTATGTTTGGTAAACATTCAACTTCAGTTTTTTTTCCACAGTTTTGGGTGAAAAAAAGCCAAAAACACAAAGCTGCAAAACCCAACTTTGAAAAACCGGCTTTTTTTCACAGCTGCTTATTTTCACAGCACAGTAGAAACAATTTTTTTTCTTTTCAAAACACAGTAATACCAAACCAATCCTAAAAGCTATGGTGGGCTGTAGCCCAGGAAGAATTTGTAGCAACATGTATATATACTTTAGTGTGTAGTCTATATAATAGACAAAAAAATGTGTAAGAATAATTATTTTTAATGAAACTAGCCCAATGAGTATTTAGCACAACTAAAAATATACAAATTACCATGAAATAAAATTTTGTTCAAGATTATTTTGCTTTGATATAATGGGGTTTATATTAGTTTTAACCAATTTTTTAAGATTTTTTTTTGTCGAAACAATTTTTTAAGATTGTCTTTACTTCTCCTTTCAGTGTTTTGCTTTGTGCTAGTTGTGTGGTTATAATTCAGATATCAAGTTTTCTATTTTCTTCTTGTGTTTAAATCTAAATATATGTGAAATTTGATGATTCATTGTAATTTTGTTAGTTTGTAATTGCAAAGCTTATTGAGTTCCGATCAGGTAAATTTTAAGTATACAAATACATAAGTTAAACTTAAATTTTTGCATACAATATGTATGTAGAAAAAAAAAAAAAATAGATTTTTGGGTAATTTTTTAGCTAGCCCACGCTTAGAGTATTTACTGGCTTCGCCTTGAGCACGGTCCACCGTTAACATCACCAATATTATCTCTAACTTAATCACTTACTATCATGTATGTGGTTTTATGATAGAAAGCCTCAGTTGTCATACTCCGAAAGTTTAATATCGAGGCGTGACTAAAATTGTGAATCAATTACTGGTTTATTACTGACCATGAAAATGTTCAAAACATCCAATGATAGCTTTTACACACAATTTCAATTAAATTACCTTGTGCATGCATACATCTTATTAAATCCTCACTTAATTAAAAGTATAGATTATAGTGACAACTCAACCAACATGCAACATGAACTAGAGCTCCAGTTGCTTCAATGTATCCTCGATCTCCAAATTAAGTCTTCAATACTTACAATTAACTCAATCTATAGCTCTGTAAAGCGGAGTAGAATTTTCTCCTTTCCTATCTCTTTTTCTTCCCTCTTCTCACATTTTGTTTTTTGTTCTTATAAAAAATTAATATAAAATATTGATATGATTTAATCGTAACTTTTCAAGTAGGAGAAAAAGGAAGAGGAGAGAGATTAAGAGGGAAGTTAAGCCTCCTGCCTGTAGAGCACCCCCATGAGTCCCATTAGAACACACTAGCGCAATTGGTCTGTGATTAGGAGGCTGAAATCAAAGACTCTAAGGGGCCCATAATTCACCAGCTTCCCTTCCTTTTCTCTCTTTTTTTTCTTTGGCTTAATCGTAGGAATGATCCTTGATACCGTAGTTTAGTTTTAGTCCTTGAATTCTTATATTAATTTCTTTAGTCTTCAATGACATGCTCTGATCCGGAATGTCCACTTGGACTCCAAATCGAGTTGTGCTGGTCGACATCCGAATGGTGACGAAGCCATAAAGTGTAGTGATGTGGAAAATGTGAATAAATTTAAACCTAAAGATGCCTAAATATAAAAGTGCACTGTGAGAGGGAATGAATCCATTTCACTCGTGATGTCAGAGCATAAGCATAGTACAGTAACATAGGGTGAAAATTATACCATCAGGGGTAATAGTCTACAACAAGATTTGCCAAGAATCCTCCTCGATATGAAAGCTGAGCTGCTAAAACCTAGAGGGACGCAAAAGAAGGGTGAATGGACCTAAAAATAAAGTTTTAATAAAAACCTTTTGAAAACTTTATAACCCCTCGCTGTAAAACAAATATAGTTTCCAAAATATACATATTAATAGTATAAAAATACTTACCATAACCAACAATATTTCAAGGATTCCATACGTCACAACTTTCGTAAATAAGTACATGACGTCCGTAATCACATATTTTCGTCTAAATAAACATATCACATCGAATGCCCATCGATAGATGCTGACACACGAGTTCATGTAGAAGTATTTTGACATGAACATGATTGTGTGTAATAATGATATACGCTCTAGTACTACAATCACGTGAAGACTGACGCTATGTTCACCACAGACGAGTTCTAATTGCCTATAGCAATCTATGATAGAACTAGCACCTACAATGGATCCAAGTGTGAGCGTACAATGCGATGTGTACATACACGTGAAAGACTGGCTCTGGTCCAGATGAGTACTAACACCGGTGCAGCAATGATAAACAAATAACTTAAATATAATCATACCACAGCAACTCAAAAATTCTAGTCATTATAATACTATTCATAACCATAAATATAATTAAGGGAACTTTAACCAAAAGCTCCTGATATTGTTCACTTTAACGAAAAACTATATTTTTACACTAAAAAGTCAATCATGATACTATTCACTTTACTCTTTATTTTGTCCTTATCGTTGAAACTCAAAGTTTCCAAACCTTTTTCATTAGTTTTCCTTATAATTAAGACATCTCCTTAATAATAAGTTTACATGTGTATCCTGTAGGATTATTTCATCATTTCCCAACAATAAGGCATTTCTTATAAATGTTAATTTATCATGGCAATCACTTAGAGAATTTATTAATAATTGTATATATAGAAACTAACCAATATATATATATATATATATAAAAAGAAAAGATCCACTCACAGATTATGTCATCTAGTCGAAGATGTTCGAACTAAGAAAGCTGGAGTCATCGATAATAATCGTACTTAAGCATAATATTAAGATCCAATAGTAAAACTCCACTGAGACAATTAAATTTAGGGAGACGGAGTGCAGATTTAGAATCAAGGTGTCGAAATACACTAAGGAAGGTCCCTAGCAAATTTTACAAAAAATCAATGGTTAACCCTAAAAAGTCATATGAGTCGGCCCAACGGTCAACTACGTTAAAACTTTGAAATTTCACTAAATGGATGCCACAAATAGACTCGGGGCGCAGAAATTAGCCTGAGAGGTTTCCGAGAAATTTTGAAAATGACAATATAAAATATATTCTAGGAATATTCCAGGTCTAATTAGGAATTGGGCCTGCCGGACCCTGGGTCAACGGCCCAATGATTTGGGCCAGCTTGGGCTTGGGCCCTTTTTTTTTCCTTCTCTCTTCTCCGGCCGGTTGCCATTGCAACCACCGGAATCTGGGCAACTTAGCCAGAAAACTTTCCCGGCTCCTCCTAGCTTCGATACTCAACTAAAACTAGCAATCTAACATACCAATTTGAAGCCCAAAAGGAGAGGAAGAGAAATATACCATCACGGGGTCCTGACGTGGCCGGAAAACGGCTCGAAGCCGCCGGATCTCCGTCGGAAAACTGGAAAACTTTCCCCGCGTTGTTTCCTGCGCCAACTCCTACCAAAAACCTTAGAAAAAGCTAGAAAATACAACCCAAAACATGATCCACCAAGTTTTAAGTTGTTTTCGAGACTCACCACCGTTGGAAAGTTAACCAACCAAAACTGGGTGCACGGCGTGGGTTCGAATTGAAGGTTCGTTCTTGCTTTTTTTGTTTAAAGTCGTGGAGAGGGGCTAAATGGCGCCGTTGAGGGTGTTTGGTTGTCGACAAGATTCGTCGAAGAATGGCGATGTGCTCTCGGCGTCAAGTTTGCAGAGGGAAGAGAGGGAGAGAGGGAGAGAGGGAGAGAGCGAGAGAGGGTTAGAGTGAGAGAGTGCCGGGAGAGAGAGAGTCCAATGTGGAGGAGAGAGTGCCATGTGGCAAGGCGAGAGGGAGAGTTTCTGCCATGTGGGTCCCACAATCAAAATAAATGATTAATATATTTAAAATATCCAAATAGAAAATATTAAAATACTAATTTAATAATTTCGAAAATATATAAAATATAAAATAGTAATTTTCACAAAAGCATTTCTCGAATTCGTATTTCCGTAAAATCTTCGTGTAATTCTAATTTATATTTCGCTTATGCATTCGTACCATCGAGTACTTCAAGAATACGGTTACGTAATAGCTCATACGCATTACAAACTAACGGTCAACGAAAGTCAATAATCTCACATCTAGAGGAATTCTGCAATTTCATCATTTTAAAATTAATAAAATCGTAAAATTAAGAACGAATTGTCACATTCAAACTAAAGTTGTTTGTTTTTTCCATTAAATCTAAGGATATATCAGCAAATTCAATTGAAAATTTCAATAAACAATGGAATAAGCAAAAAATAAAAAATAAAACATATGAAAATTTATAAATTAATATCCAAAACTTCAAACAAAATGAAATTTGACCTATAAAGATACAAAATAAAAATGGTTGAACTTTAGCAACTTGTAAATATTAAGCAATGCGATTTCAAAGTTGGTAGGAGATTGAATTGTGGCATGACTTAAACAATAAACAAATCACATACTGAACTATGAAAAAAAAATTCCTGTGTATTCAATTTTCTTAAACGCAAAAAACAGAGTTTGATTTTTTTTTTTCTTTCTTTCTCATTTTTAAATTCAATTTTAATAATGTGGGATGAAATTCATAATATAAACCTAAATTCAACGAAAAAAATGACGGCATTAGTTAAAAGGAACAATGATACAACAAATTGTTAAGCTTACAGACTTCAAAAATTGCTACAAATTAAACTAAGGATGAAATTCAAGAATTGTTACAATTAAGCCTTTTTCTTGTCCTTCTCCTTCTAGCTTTTTCCCGTGCTTTCTAGAGTAGGTCTCTCCTTTAAATTGCCTCTATAGTTTTTTTAATTGGATAAGGATTCTCTTCGGATTTTCTTGGGATCCTAAGGATCCTTACATCATGACTATTCATCGTACATCATGCGATCCGTTTTCGTTAGGTACTATTTATGTTTAATTTTAGAGTAAATTGTAGTTATGGTCCCTTAACTTTAATTCAATTGGAGCAATGGTCCCTTAACTAAAAATATATTACCATTGGTCCATCAACTCATCAAAATGTGCAGCTATGGTCCCTCAACTAAAAATCAATTACCATTGGTCCCTAAACTTTAATTCAACTGGAGAAATGATCCTTTAACTTTAATCCAATTATAGCAATGGTCATTCCAACATAACTCGTTGTAACAAAAAATTTGACGTAGTTGACGAAAAGGACCATAATTATACACTTTGATGAGTTGAGGGACCCTAATTATATAAATGGTTATTTCAATATAATTTATTTTGACAAAATTTTGACAAAATTGATGAAAATGATTATAGCTACATGTTTTGATAAGTTGAGGGACCAATGACAATGAATTTTTAGTTGAGAGACCATTGCTCCAATTTACTTTTAATTTTAAATAAAAAAATTTAAAATGATTTATGACAGCACAATATACGATAATCAGTTAGGATGTGAGGAATCCTAAAATTCACACAATTTGAATCTGGACGAGATCTCAATCCTTTTTAATTATTTAATTTCATCATGTGTTTTATTTATTTATTATATCTTTCTAGAGCATTCTAGCTGTCTCCTTTAATATTGCTTTTATGGTTTTTTATAATTATTTTATTTCTTCTTATGTTTTATTCATTTATATTTTGGTCCCACAACCAGTCCTTTTGAAAAAAAAAAAGAATATCAAGAAACACACCGTAGCTCAAATAAAAATGACATTTTGGTAAATCTTCCAACAATGAAGATTAATTAATCACGTTGATTATAATTGAATTACAAGGTTTAAACATTAATCGTCACATAGTCAAGTTCGATAATTAAAACGCAAATAGAGGGTATCGCATCAGTGATATTAGATATGAATCATCCAAATATAAATTGTATAGTGTTTGTTAAGTCTTTGATGTGTGACTATGGTCTGGTTTGCTGAAAAAAATTGGTATCAAAAAAAGCTGGGAGTTGTTTTTGTGTTTGGTAAACATTCAACGTCAACTTTTTTTCACAGTTTTGGGTGAAAAAAAAAAAACCAAAAACAAGAAGCTGCAAAACCCAGCTTTGAAAAACTGGCTTTTTTCACATCTGTTTTACATAAAAGTTTACTAAACACTATAATACTGTTTTTTTTTTAAAAGCACTTTTACAAAAAAGTTTACCAAACATTCTATTACTTTATTTCACAGCTGCTTATTCTGACAGCACAGCAAAAACAGTTTTTTTTCAAAGCACAGCAATACCAAACCAGCCCTATATCCAATACAATACTATTCTTAGTGCATCTAAACATTATTAGCGCTATCTTATTTTTGTTTAATTCAAACTACATTTTAACTCATTTAAATTATACTAAGAAAGATCGAACTTAAATACAGAAGAAAAACATATCTAGTCTAATTTGGTTGGACAAGATTACAACAGTTTCTTGTCTTCGGAAATGCAGAATAAAAAAGCAATGGTGACAATATGGCACGTGATTCATTATTTCAGTCCCATTGGGGATGGAATTTGGGATTTAAGAACAATTGTTGCATGGTCACTTCAACCAAATTCCAACATAATCCCTCTTTCGGTGACTCTAGATTCAATTGCAGGCCCGGCATTGAAGGACAACCATTTTGTTTTTTAAATTTAACGAAAAGTTTCCGGTACTGTTTATTTTAACGAAAAACTACATTTTTACATTTAAAAATCAATCCTGATACTATTCACTTTACCTTTTATTTTGTTCTTATCATTAAAACTCAAAGTTTTCAAACTCTTTTCATTATTTTTCCTTTTTGTTTTCTGGCAATGAATGGACTTCAATTCAATCTAAGTTTTTATCAAAAAATAAAAATAAAAAATCAATCTAAGTTGTTGAAAGGACAATGCATTTTTTTTTTGGCTAATATACGACGTCATTCATCTTTACCTGTAAATTAAAATGAATGTATATATTTAAGTTAGTTATTAAAAGTATAAGAAGAAAATTATTGCTGACATGTCATATTTGATTTGTTTGTAAGAAAAAAATGAAGAGTCTTTAAGTAGAGATTAGCAATGCAAAAAAGTATGTCCCTGAGTCCCTCAATAGTTTTGAAAATGTGTCGGTAACATATTGATATTTTTCTCAACGAATATAATATTTGGACATATCAATTACATGCCGACCGTGAAAGAAAATTGTTTTAGAAACGTAGGTGGTTGCATATAAAGGTGGCAAATCAACCTATTGTGTTGTTAACTAGTCCTTATTAAGACTCATTTAGTTTAATTTTATTTTACACTATCATCTCTACTACCATTCTGACATCTATATTACAATGATATCAATTAAACGAATATTAACGAATACTTATTTATTTACCACTTCTAATCGCATAGCGGGGCTCACAATCTTGAAGTATTTGCAAAAGGAAATTGTAACAACAATTTTGAGTCTAGCGGGGTTTGGTTTGATGTACACAGAAATCTACGGGAGCTTACGTTTAGTTGTCTTTTTCTCTCCCCTTTATTTGTGTTAGTTGCTTTTTCAAAATGTTATATCAGCCTAGTATTTTTTTTAATACGTCGATATTTCATATTTAAACAAAATTACAGAAAATGATATAATAAATAACAATTTATATAGCACAGATACATTATTATTTGACATTTTGTACCCATATTTTTATTTTATTGGCAGAACACTACTCTTTTAGTGTACCTGTAATGTTTAAATTTTTCTTCATATAATTACCTAAGGAAAATGTTATTAGCATTCCAAAAATCTTATTCTACATTCTTCACAAGTGTATTTTTCTTTCCAAATATAAAAAGTTTAGAGTATAAAATAAGATTTTTGAAATGTCAATAACAATTCATTTACTTAATTATAATAAATTAGTATCAAACTTATCGTAGATAAAATTTAAACTCAACTTCTCACAAACAAATAAAAGTAAATACATGTGGATCATAATACTGAGTTTGAAAAAATGACTTGAGTGAGAGCTTTGATTAAACGATGATTAGCCAACGTTGTTGTCGACACTCATTTCGTCAAATGTCAATTAAGACATCGACCTTTTTTGACTTGGTAAACATGTTGCAGACCTTGATCTCCACGCAATAATGCCACTTGTATTATTTCTTATTTATTTCTGTTTGCCTCATCTTTCATGGACCTGGTTTTGTTAATTAAAATGGAAACATACGTGTCCAACTAGAGAGATGTTTCAATATGACGAGAACATAGTAGGTACATCAAGTATCATTAGTTGAATATTTTAAAAAAAAATTCTAACCACTTGTATAATAAAACTTAGTGTACCTAACGATGTTCCTAACACTGAAGATTTCTCCAACTAGAATGCCAATGTGACGGTATTCTCAACCGATCACACAATTTCTAAATGGCAACGCGCTAAAGACTTAGGATATTCAGTATTGCATTCTCTGAATCATTAAATAAAAGCTATTATGATTTATCAGAATGCCATTTTAACTTCTATAAGTTTTACAGAACACGCATAAGATTTATATGTTTTAGGAACCGATCATGATCAACGGGCAATGAAGAAAAGAACAATCCACAGTTCATTTCCTCTTTCGCATTGTTTTTGAATTGTCAACTCATTTAAAATTTTCGTGGATTAAATGAAAATCTGTACAAACGTACTCAATCCACCTGAAATACAACGATAACACGAAAGAGAACTAACCTTCCTTCAGTTCTGCTGAAAAAAAAATATGGCTTGGATGTTCACCTTTTGTTGGTTATGGAACAAAACACACCCTTCTACAGATTGAAAACCGGTGCTATCAACCGCTTTCCACAATATTTGATTTTCTCAAATCCTCCCAGATTACTATCCTCTTTCACTTTATCAAAGCCATAACCCGAGATCCATCATATGTGTAATCTTCTACTTTATCGTACGAATCAAATGTAAGATGATCAGTCTCTTCCAATAATCTCAAAAGTTCCTGTGATACTTCCTCATCTCTCTTATGAGGTTCACCAGTAACATACTTATCTAATTTATCACACAAATCAGCTGAAAAATAATCCTTTTCTCTAATTAATCTCAAAAGCTCTTGTGCTACTTCCACGTCTCCCTTCTCTTTCAAGTATTCAAGACATGCAGCCAAGGTTAGATGATTGAACTTCCATCCTGGTCGACTTACCAATATTGCTTTTTTCATCGTATCCACTGCTTTACCCATCTGACCATCCATATGATATCCGGTTGTCAAACGAGTCCATGCGACTGCATCCAGCTCCTTACCGCTCTCTTCAAGCCGCTTTATATATAATTGGGCTTTCTCCAAAAGACCTTTCTTGCAGTACGCAGTGATCAGCAAGTTGGGAATTCGTATGTCAAAAAACTTGGCCACAGATTCCCATTCCTCCACAATCATCTCAGCACTATCAATGTCACCCAGCTTTAATAATGAACTTAGCATACAAAGATAGCCAGAATTGTATAATCCCACCTTATTTTTGTATATGTTCCAAATACGATAAACCTCATCTTTATTCCCAATAGCAGTGTAGAAAGTGAGGAAGACTTCATATGCAAATTTATTTGTTTGATTGCCAATGAGTTGCTCTGATCGCCTAAGCATTGTTGAAGCCTTCTCTAATAAGCCAGCTTTCAAGAAACCATTTGCTGCAATAACATAACCATTCCAGTCTACATTGACCAAAGGATCGGCTTCTATCTTCATTAAAACCTTCTCCAACTTGTCTATCTCAGAAATGGCTGCATATGAATTCAATTGAATCTTCAATGTATAACTGTCATAATCAATGCCCTTTTCTTCCATCTCCTTTACCAGAATATCAAGCTTTTCATGTTTACCTATCTGAGAATAGAGGGTAAGCATAGCATTATAAACTAATGATCCTTTCAAATAACCTAATTTGTTCATCTTCTCGAAAATAATCTCAGCCTTTTCTGAAGATTTATTCTCTACATAGCTGAATAAAAGAGCACCATACACCTTGAAGTTTCTCAGTTGGTCAGGGATGCTATTAAAGTACGCCTCAGCTTGTTGTAGGCCATAAACTTTTGAGATCAAATCTAGCCGAACCGCAATGTCTCCTGGAGTTAGATACTGGTTCTGTGCATCACTCATCCATTCTGAAATCTAAAAGAATAACAATTCAGGGTTTTCCAGTTTCATCTTTTAATATATTATTGGTCACAATTCAGGGTCCATCTGTTTAATAACATGCAGAACACATACTATCAAATAGAAATGATTTGAGTTGACCATTGCTTAAGCAAAAACTTCCTAAGAATTTAAAAGCACATAACCAGAATCATTTACCACGGTCATCAACACACAAGCATTCATTAGCATCCACAAAAGGAACTATGTCTACTATGATTCATGAATTTGTGCTTTGTATTATTACATTTTCAAAAGCGTGGTCTTGAGAAACTTTACAGGTTGCAACGTGTACATTCTAATAGCTATAGCATTCTTAGCAGAGTGATGATAGTAGAAAGTTATAAGGGGAAAACAGAGTGTCTTTAAAATATTACTACGATAAGTAAATATCACAAAAAGAGTACACTTGAAAATATACTAATGACAACCACCCTAGAAATGATAAAACAATCCAAATCTAGCAGTGTAAAACATATGTAACAGAACAAATTGTTGTTTTTGCGGCGCTTTTTCTTCAAACTCTTGTTAAATGGCAGTCTCTTTATTTGATAAAGGTCGTACCCAGTGCACAAGGCTCCCGCTTTACGCAGGGTCTGGAAGAGGTGAATGTCGGCTAGCCTTACCCCCATTTATGGAGAGGCTGCTCCCAAGAGTCTCTTTATTTGATAAGGAAATAAAATGTATACTACACGTAACTGCAGTCATCATATCCGTTTCTCCATTGAAACAATGTTGTCTTTTGCTAAAAACAATTTAACGATTCTCCGAAAATGATTATGGATTATCAGAGTTCATGTCATAATCAATTTTCATGTCAACAATCTGCGGTATATATGTATATTAGCTCAGACTCCTTAAAATTTATAAATTGGGTTATTTATTTTCCATCATAATCTTTTCTATACGAATATTTTCTTCAAAATTTAATCTCACCGGATTCTTTGACTGAAATCTATATGCTAGCATTGACTCCATTTCACATTCAATGCAATTTCTATGACAATATTATACAAGAAACCACTATAATCATTTCTTTTTCTTTTACCTGGAGAGCGTGGCTGTAGCGGCGATGTTTACGGAACAGCTTGATGAAACTCTGGAGCTCCCATTTCTTGACATCTCTCCCTTCTTCGACCCACTGATTGAGAATCGGTACAATGGAAACCCTCGGATTTCCGGCCTGGGAAATCCTAACGTACAAAGGCTCAAACGGGGGTGGAGAGGAGGCCGTGGCCTCAATTGAGCAAAACAGTGCTCGAGAACTCCCAGAAATGGCATTACCACGACATGGATTTGAACCAAGAAGCTTAATCATTGAACCCTAATTTCGTATAGGGTTTTGGGAGAAATTGTGAATTTTAGGAGTTTAGGGTTTAGCAGTGTACTATATGCCAACTCGACTTTTCTCATCTTTTATGTTTCATGTTTGTGAAGGGGCCAGTTCATTGCACAAAAAGACAATAGGAACGCGGCGTTTCGGATTAATAATATTAAAATATATGTTAATGTTTTATTTTTAAATATGTTCTTGTGTTATTAGGACGAAATATAAATGTGAGAATAAATTCATGCCATTCTATTCAAATCTCGCTGTTGACTCAAACTTTTCTCATGTTTACTTTATGGGCGTTACTATCTCAATGTTTCTTAAGGCAAGTTTGAGATTAATGTTCATTTAAAAAAAAATGGTATCGTTATGCTTTAAAAATAATCGGTTGTAACATAAAGTAATCGAATGTTTAATAAATTGTATTTTTCAAAGTGTTTTGAGTATGAAAAACAATATAAAAGCACTTGGTCAAATTTAATCACAAAATGAAAATGGTAGTAGGTGTAGCCGCAATTGTGGTTGTGGTGATGGAGATAGTAGGGGGTGGAGGTGGTGGTTGTGGTGATAGGTTATGGTGGTCACACAAAAGAAACTATTAACCCTTAATATTACCCCGGCCTTAACTAATCTTTCCAATGACATTATACTGCACAATTTATGAGCAATTAGGGATGGGTTCGGTTTCATTTGGTTCGTCAAGGTATGAGATGCTGACGATAGTAGCACGCAAAGCGGGGAATCGAGGGTTCTGACTTATTAGTTTGGAGAAACACGCGGATTGCGTCCTAACGTAAGGTGTAGTAGGGTTTGAGTTAAAACTAGTGAAACAATGTCTTACGATAATTCAATTCGGTTCAGCTTTTGAACCATTGAAATCGAAACTAAACCAGTAAATGGTTAAGAAATATGAAAATCCATTTGAATGGGCGAGTTTTATTCGTATCTGTCAAACAAGAAGCCGCATCTTTGGCCTCAAACACATGAAAAAATGTTCTTACCACAGAAAATAAGGAAAACTAATGAAAAGGGCTTGAAAACTTTGAGTTTTAATGATAAGGACAAAATAAAGGTTAAAGTGAATAGTACCAGGATTGACTTTTTAATGTAAAAATGTGGTTTTTCGTTAAAGTGAACAGTACCGGGTGCTTTTCGTTAAAGTTCCCCAGAAAATATAGATACATATAATTCCCTACGCATCACAATGTATACAGCAGATACATCATTTATGTACCTGTGTTAGCAACAGGTATGTACAACATACCTCATTAAGCAAACTAATCCAAACTATCCACAAAAGCTAACAGCCCGCATACCACCACCTACGTCTGTCTGTCCGCACCCAAGTCCTTCTCATGAGAATCGCGCGGCCAAGCAACAAACAGCTGCATGGTTCCCAGACAGCAACTCTATTCAATCTGCTCTGTAGAAGTGCAGCAACTTCAACGGTTTCACCTTTTCCTGGCACAAACAAATCAAAAAGCTAAAACTTGATTTTGCTATGACTATATTTAATCTCAGTTATAAAGGAAATCAGGTGAAGTATCCTACAGAAACCTCGATTCCCTCTTCAGATTGGGAAGGGAAATGAAAACCCGTCGAGCAATTCTCCAACATTTCAGGACTCTTCATCCATGCTCTACGTGCATCACTCACCTTTATCTTATACTTGAACAGCTGTGACATAGATAAAAAATCTACAGATTAGAGAAAGCAAACTGATAAGGTTTTTTTACCTGCCTAGTTCTATCTGAGATATCAAAAGCGAGTTTTCTGAAAAGGTTTATCTCTACATAGCTTCTCTAATCTTTGATCATCACGTGCATGCTCTATCACAGGTATGGAAAATATAATAAGTTTGCCTTGCCAAAAGTTAATAAAGTTAAATTCAAGCACGTAACTGTCGTGTAACAGGAATACCTGATACAAAGGGACATTTGGTTTCTCCAGGTCATCTTTATCTATGAGGATACCAGTGCCCTGACACTCTGGGCAGAATACAGAATACAGTTGTGAGCTCAAGGCTATCATCTGACCATCTTTTCCATTGCACTTGGCTGCAGTTTTTCTCCTAGATCTTCTTCTCACTTTTGAACTAGCGGACTGATTTGTGATCATCTCAACCTCACACAGAAGTATCCAGTGTACAAGGCAGGAAGTATGAAACACATGAAAAGCCTGCATGTGCATATATCAAAATGATGCTAACTACTTTCTTTGAGAAAAAAAAAAAAGATAGAGAGAAACACACTCTATTGCAGAATTGAGTACATAGGTTTACAATTTTAAAGGGATCGAGGTACAGCAATGGGTGGGGGCGCGGAGGAGAGGAAAGAAGAGGATGAAAGTTATTTAGGGCTCACCCCATTCACATTTCGACTACTGCAAGCAAGCCTTCCTGTCTTCAAATTTATGAGAGTTGCTACATCTTTCCTAGGAAGCATCTTCTGTTGACAGATATCACACGTTCTGCCCGAAGCTAAACGCTGTTGCCGTCTTAACTCTCTCCTCATTGACTTGTTAATAAATCTTGTGTGCAGAAGCTGATCATCATACCGGTCTAAAAGCAATCTTGACGTTGACCCACTGGAAGCAGATGAATCTTCCCCGCATGAATCAAACTGATTACTTAGAGATTCACTAATATCCTCGGGGTCAGAGAAGAACTTTTTTCTCTTACCGCTGCTGCCCTCTGTTTCTTCTGTAGGACTGGATGAGAGAAGCATCCTTACATCATCAAGTAACCCCTTTCTACCCAAATCAATATTGTAACTGAAGGTAACAACAGCAAAGTTGTTCTCAGGAACCTTGAGTAAATCATTGCTAGCTGTCCTTGTCCCCAACCATTCACACCATATTCTACTAATAAAATTTGACACCTCATCCTGCTCGAGGAACCTTGCAGCAATTTGTCCAAAACCTACCTGCTTCACTTCTATGTCAGTAATTTCATCCCTAACCAGAATATTAGGGATCACAACAGAGGAATTCACTCCATCAGAATGCTCATTAGATTCATGACCATCAGCACCAAAATGCTCATTGCCATTAGATATCAAATTTTCCCCATATTTGACAACAGCAAGATTGTTTTCATCGTCATGAGACTTCAAAATCTTTTGTTTATTGCCACCTGGAATCACCAACTGCTTATCAGTCTCATCTGAATTATGAAAGAAAACCACACCATCGTTAAAAGGCCACGGGTTCGATTGCAAGAGAGTAACCTTAGCAGCAGCTAACCTGTCATTGTGAAGATTACCCTTCAAGTGATCAAACAACACCTTATCACTGTAACATGGCGCAAGGCACAAAGTACAGAAGAAAATGAACTTTTTCCCCTCTTCTCGTAGCTCGACATATGTGTGTCCTTGTGACCTCACATTGCGAAGAATTGTTCTTGTTGCTTGCTCTCTAAGACTACTAGCGCTAGTCTTTGGAAACCCAACGTCCCACCTTCCCGCCATCAAAGTTTCCTGCAAAAAACCAAATTCAACTTCGAGTGCAAAAGCTCCTTCAAGACCACCCAAGATCCAAGCTCAAATTCGAATATATCCACCCGTATCCATAGACAGAGAGCTTTCAACAACCATATGAAACTCGATAAAACTCAAATTACAAGAACTTCTTTCAATCCCAATAACTCAAAATCAAACTTTCCCAAGAGTTACTCAAGAAGCTTCAAGAAACCCTAGAATTCATTACGAAACTCCGTTCATCACAAAGATCATAGAACTTTCAAAATCACCCGAAAGAAACACGCAAAATCACCAAAATTCACTGTAACCCTAGGGCTTCTGTTCCCAACTCTTTAAATTCCGGCAGAAATACAGCAACAGAGAAACCGAAAACGGCAATAACAACCCTAAAACTAGGAAAATCTAGAAATGAGCAGAGGAAACTCTAAAGGTACATAATGGAGGCGTACTCTGTATAGGATTCTTGAGGAAGCGCGGACTCCGTCGGTCAGAGTGGGGCGCGTAGCGAGCGACGCAGAGAAGCGAGTGAGAGCTGGAGTCCTCCATAGCCATCTCCATTGCACTCGAAGCTCGAACTTCGTAGGTGTTTGGAGAGGGGAGAAATTGGGGGAAAATCGAATGGGAAAGAGGAGAGACTGTTGAGATTTCAATTTCCAGATTAAATTTAAAATCAAAGTAGATTTCTTGGGGTTCAGTTGACGTTATCTTTTAGAGTAATAAGGTGATGATAATGATTGGTGTTAGTTACACGAGGATGGTTTGGCGGTGGAGAAATAAGAGGAGAGGTATATTCGAATTTCGGACAGAGTTTCGTCTGCGGGGCAAGACAGATACGGATAAGAGCAGTTCCAGCATGGAGCCCTCTTCCAGGCTATTTACTATTTAATCCATCTATTAAACAGTAATTACTTTTAATAAGTAGTAATTGTCTTTTACATCTTCACAATTGCACTTGAATAGCCTTGGTAATACGCAACACACACCACTAATCCTAATATATTCCGGTTCATACGGTTGTGTTCATTTTGGTCATGAACAAGTCCCGAATTCATGAGAGCTTTAGAGAATTTAGTCATCTCATTCTCATAGAAGCGACCAATTTCTGCTCTCACATAAGTGACCACTGATTAAGAATAGTCTACTCTATTCCTCTTATTTATAAGATATCACTGTTATTAAGTATAAATATACAACCTAAAACTTCTGCAGACAACACACTTATTCCATCATAGGAATGAGGTATATAGTGTGTTAACTTCTTTGAATCATGCCTAACTAGTTTGCCTGTTGAACTTAGACCATGTGATCTCCAATCAACTAAGTTAGGTTTCCGCCCGGCTGATTCATTAGTTATGTTGGCTTCAGCCTCATTCCCCTCGATGATCAACTTACTCTCTAGTCAAGCCTTTAATAATTGGTACCACTAAGGTTGACTACTCTTATGGTGTGCACTTCCATATTATGAAATTATTTTTCATATGAGAATAGTTGTAATGTTAAGTCCTCGAAACATATGTTAGGACTTATGTAATAATTTGCTAACACTAGGAAGTAGACTTCGCCCACATTTAAGGTATCTATAGAAGGTCTATAACCTTGTCATACCTTAAACAATTACTCATTACAAGAGATGACATCTTGATTGTCTCATCTGATTAGCAAATTATGTTTCCATTCTTTGTAAGTAAATCTCATATCTCAAAAATAGATAAGCTACCCCCACAATTCTTCGATAATTGTGGTTAATTTCTAATGTTATTGTTAAATCGATCATGTTTTGTTCTTCAAAAAGTAGGAAACAACTAAAGATAGACCTTATGTATCTGTCTTCCTAGGCCTTCATGCCTCACTAGCCATTATAGGAAAAGCACTTCTTGACTTTCATCCTTTCCATATTATGATGACCATGCATGACCATTCATATGCTTACTTAATAAGCATCATCATGTCTAATTTAATTTTGCAAGATGCTCTACACATTTTCAATATTTCGTCTTTTTCTTTCCAAAAGACCCCCACACTTTAACTTATTGGTTGCCATGACATTTCCCTCTTCTCGGAAATGCAGACTTCTTTAAAGCAGCATGAAAGTATGTACACTTTTATTGAGGTCCACACGCTAACTATCCAAACATTGACGTTGTTTCTCGTTTAAATAATTTCAAGACTTAATCTTCTCTCAATCATGGCCTCTTTGTATGTCTATCTTCTAAACCAAATTCCAGTGCCTTTTCATTAGATGATGCCAAGCGGTGCATCGTCTCAACTACCCCAGAGACACAATTCGGTGAAAGAGGAAAGACATCTTTTGGTGGTAATAAAAGGAAATCCTTAAAACATAGCTGCATTCAAATCCAGTGCTAACATTTACAAGGCATATCATTTTAATCCACTAATATTTCTTTAGGAAATATCGGGCACAACCAAACATCGAATTGCTCTGCATTTGTTCATGAATATATTTGGGAAAAATCATCGTTCATGCTATCATCAGTCTCAACCAATTGGTTGGAATAGAGACCACGTAATTCATTTCCATTGAAACGTATCATGATTTACACCTCTTCATATAGAGTTGTAACTTTCAGATTGCAAAATCTGAAAGAAAACCTATATCCAAATTGCCACATAACTTTCTTCATTTAATTACGGTCGTGGAAGTCATGATGCCCTTCCAACGTTTAGCAAAGAGGCAGCCCTTTCCCTTTATTCATTTGTTGGGTATAAAAGGATGTCATCTCCAGAGACACGGCAGACGGCAAAACACACCAAGCATATAACTGACACAAGGAAAAACAATTTTCCAAAAATTTGGAACTCCACTTTACCCCAAACAGCACCACGAGTTTGCATACTGATCATTGTATCAATTCCAATGTTTCTTCAATTCACCACCAGTCCCTTCACTGGCTCTTGATCTTTCTCTATTTTGTATACTGAATATACAACAAGCAACATGCATTCTGATCTAACGCCAGACTCAGCAACAAATACTCATTCTTTTTTTCTTTTTCTTTTTTTATTTCTTTGTGGCATCATTCTATATGACAAATTCAAAATTTAACGTGGTGGGAACTGGTAAAAAACATCATACCCTTTCACTATCAATCTCATACGCATGGTAGATTCATTTTATTGACAATAAGCAAAACATATGTCACACCAACATTTCGGCCTTTACTTTGATGAACTTTCTTCAACAACATTCGCCTTGGCTTCCATACTCGAAACCAAGCTCTTCTCATTCTTTCTGTTATCTTCCTCAATTCTCAGCCTCACAATGAGATCCTCAAGGGTTATCTCCTTACGTTTGTGCTTGAGATAACTCTTGAACTCTTTCCAAGAAAGTGGCAGTTTTTCTATAAAGGACGCCACTTGGAAAGACTCATTGATCACCATCCATTCAACATGAATGTCATGGATGATTTTCTAAAGATCTTCAGTTTGAGAGACAAGAGACTTGGAATCCACCATTTTGTAGTCCAAAAATTTGCCCACGACAAATTTCTTTAAACCAACATCCGCGGTTTTATATTTTTTCTCAAGTGATTCCCAAAGTTCCTGTTTTGAATACCACATAGACGTCATACAACGAATCATCTAATGCATTGAGAATATAGTTTTTGCAGAGGAAATCATTATGTTTCCAGGCATCAATGGCTGTTAAAGTTTCTGCAAAAAAAATATTTTCTCCATCTGCATAGGCTCAATCTCGTAGTGAACAGGGTTCACGCGTAACCGTTCACTCCAGCCTTGATTTTAGGGGCGTGCCTGAAGAATCAGGTCAACGCACCATCCATGAGGAAGATAAGCAGCACAACTGTTCGTTGGAAGCAGGCTCCACCAATTCTCTAGTCCAGCTGCTGTTGGAGGAAGCGGAGTGCAGACTGTTGTGATTGGCTCATATTTTGAGCTAGCAACAATAAGGTAACCTGTGAGTGGCTTTGGGGCTTGATTAAAAGGCAAAGCAAGGAGCATGTTTTGTGGAAGACAATCATGATTGTGTTTGTAGTCATCATTTAAAGTTGCTACAAAGGACAAAGCAAGAGTAGGCTTGCTTTTGGACTTTGGAAACATGACCCCGTAAACTTTGGTTTTCTTTATGCAAGTGTGCTTGCTTTCTTTGTAATTTAATGTAAAGAAAGAAAGGGGTTGCATGTTAAGTAGGGCTTGTCGAGTGAGAGGGGGAGAGAATTGTGGGAACATCCAGAGGAGAACACAAGTGGTAGAAAAATATAGAGTGAGAGTGAGAAACTCTTGGGGAGAGTGAGTCTCTTAGTAAAATTCTGTGAGGGTACAAGGGATTGGGGTTTGGGTTATGTCGATTTAACTCAAGTGTATCTTGTACTAGTTATTCTCATAGTGAAGAGCAATATCTCTCGGAGGACGTAGGCAGGTTTTTGCCGAACCTCGTAATTCTCTTGGTGTCTTTATTTCTTGTATTTTATTCTGTTCAACTGAGTGATTTGGTGAGATTGTAATCTGAATCTCGTTTCCGTACTGACGAACGGGCCAAGGCACAACACAGACCACCCCAGAATTGCAGAGCGTCGAAGCTGCAGGCAGGAAGGCAACCCATCCAATTTGGAGACATACAACGGTTGCTCGATGAGCAACTTAGAGACTTCAAAACAAAATGAAACTTGGAGAACGCACTACGCATGTAGGCGGCTATCGTGAATGTTTCACCATTCACAAACGAGATCGAGCAGAGACTACCTCCCCAGAGGTTCTCACATTGTTTGATGGATATTTGGACCCAGACCGGCACCTGAAGCTCTAACGAAGTGTCATGATACTTCCTTCACAAGCTGGACAAAGCCTTGATGCGCCATGACTTTGCACGGAGTAGTTCAAGATTGGTTCCATCGACAGTTTCGAACAACTCGCCTTCGTTTTCAGAAGGAATACTCATCCTGTCGAGTTATCAAGAATTGTCTGATCACCTCTTCAATGTGGTCAAGAAGCCCAAGGAGGCTATCAGGGAGTACATTCAGCGCTTCAAGACCAAGAAGGCCAAGATTGTCAACCACAATGAAACAGTCGTGTGAGCAACTTTCAAGCGAGGACTGCCAACATCATCCACTCCGCAGAGACATCACCATAAACCCAAAGCAAATCTTAGCTGAGGTATTTAACTTAGCAGTGCATCACATGCTTTGGAACGACAAAAAAGGGGCAGCTAAGGCGCCATATTCTACTAAGAAGTTGAAAAATAAAATTAAACTAATTTGGACAAGAAATTAGCGAACCTAATGCTACTTATTGCTTATAAAATTGAAATCTTTTTCAGTTTCCTCGTCCAAGAACTAGGCTGCGCATCTTGAGACGCGTCCAAGAGGTTGCGCACGTCTTGAGACGGCAGTCGCGTTCTGACTTTTTTTTGCAAGAAAGAAACCTAGTGGAACCTTCTTGAAAGCGAATATCCTGAAATATCCCCACCAATAACACGTACCAACACTGAAACAGAACTTTTGGCAAAGGGTAACTTTGTCCAATCACTTGAATAAAAACCTCCCCGAAACGGCGGCAGTTGCATGATACCGCGTCCCAGTAGGTTTGGTAGGTTTTTCTTGTTTACTTTGAATTAGTTCACAAGTCTGGCTTGCTTTTTTGATAGACAATTTCAACGTTCTCATCTTCTCTTTCTACCAACATTCCCAGAAAATACATCTCTGCTTATATATATAAGGAGTCTCCAAGTGTCTTACGGAAGACGTAATCAGGAATAATTTTCTCTCCAAGTTCCTCGAACAATAATCATCAGAAAATATAAATCTGGTTTTGGTTTGAGAAAGTTTCTGGATTTGCGTCGTTTTGGCTGCGTAGTACGTCAGAGATCATATTTAAATCCGATCAAAATCATGGGAGATTGCAGGCCATTGGGTTTCTTGCTGGGTTTGCCTTTTGCTTTGATCGCATTGGTCTTGTCTGTTCTCGGCGCTGTCATCTGGGTTTTCGGGTGAGTAGTAATTCTTTTTACGGGTTCTCTGTGATTCTGATTTTGTTGTTCTTGCCCTTCCTTCAACAAAGAAACTTTATACAGACGATTTGCATGCGCTGTTAACTATATATATATATATATATATGAGATTATTATTTAAATTTTGTTTGATGATTAATCTTACTTTTGCAGGACGGTGTTGAGTTGCTTGTGCCCTTGCTGCATTTGTTTCAGTGGATTAGCGAATCTTGCGGTTTCTCTTATCAAGCTTCCTTTCAAAATTATTACATGGTTTATTGACCAGATCCCTTGTTGATCATGTCTCTCACACTTATTGTACGTTTGTACATTTCTTTCTTTTTTACTTGTTGATTCTTTATCATTGTATTTTAAGATTTTATTAGATTCGAATAAAAACGTTTACATCATATGGAACTCTTTATTGGACCAATCCGGGTCAAACTCACTGACATCGGCCACCGTCCACCTACACCCGGCTTCACGATCACTACTTCTGGCATCTCCTCGCGGTACCAAACCATAGCCCCCTTGCATAAGGCTGGTTTGATATTGTTGTGCTCTGAAAAAAAAAACTGTTTCTACTGTACTATGAGAATAAGCAGCTGTAAAATAAAGCAGCAAAGTGTTTGGTAAACTTTTTTGTAAAAGTGCTTTTGAAAAAAAAAACAGTATTATAGTGTTTGGTAAACTTTTATGTAAAACAGATATGAAAAAAGCCGATTTTTCAAAACTGTAAAAAAAAGCTGAAGCTGAATGTTTACCAAACAGAAAAAAACTCCTAACTTTTTTTTATACCCATTTTTTTTCAGAATCACCTCAGTACCAAACCATATCTAAATTTAACCTTTGAAAGTTTTTCTCGTATCTCCTTTCTAGAACGATCCCCTTGCAAGTAATTTATTAAATTACAGTATCCGAAAATCTCATTAACTAGGGCAATTTGGACAGCACCTTCTTCAACTTCTTTTCATTAGCAATACAATCTGAGCCTATATAAGATCAAGGAACTATTAATGGCTCTCTAAAAATCTAGTTATACGCTCCTCGTATAAGCGTATTTCTTTTTAAATATAAAAAGCTTAGAGTAAACCATTGAAATTTTAAGGCGTTAATAACAATCCCCAAAAAATAATAGCAACAATCTTTTTTGGGGCACGATTCAAGTTACATTCGACGAAAAAATAAAGGAGAATGGGAAAATATTTATAAAAAATCCCTATCAAAATTTGCTTTGTTCTCAAACATTCTCTAACTGTTGCCACGATTCTAATTTACATTCTATGAATAAATACAAGAAAATTGGCAAATAATATAAATACCCAACCCTTGTCTTAAAAAATTTTTAATGATCACCGTCAAAATTTGCTTTCTTCTCGCACATTCTCTCTAACCGTTGCTCTTAAGAACATTTACAACTTACTCTTCACTGCGACACTTGTTATGTTTTGTTTCTTGGTGCTTTGAGGCTCTCACCAAATCTCTTATAGTATTGCATTTGCTGTGTACACAGTAATGGAATGAAACTTAAAAAGTCGTCGTACGGAAAAAAGAAATAGAAAAGAGAAGGAATTGTTCGTTGAGAGGCATTAGGCATATGAAAAACAAACATAAGCGTAGTACTTATCCATACCTGGTCAGTTACAGATGCTGCGATCTTAGCCAGTGCTTTCTCAAAGTGAGATTCTTTTATCGTCCATGGAGATGCATCTGAAATCCTCTCAGGTAATGTCAATTTCTCTTCAAGAGCAGCCATAGCAGCCTCATTCATCTGCATCAATCGATATGTGAGAGACAATCCAAATCACATCTCCTCCCCCTTTTTTCTTCCCCACCAATCCAAGAGAGGTCACGAAAACTCGACTCCAAATGAAATATTAAACTTAACGTCACAAACAAAGAAAAGAATAGAATGCATATTTAAGCATAGACGAACCAGTGCAGCAAGATCAGCTCCACTGAAATTTTCACACAATTCCCTTTGTCCAATCTCACTCAGATCTACACTAGCATCAATAGGCTTCTTCCTCGCAAGTGCTTTTAAGATCAAACCACGCTCATCTTTTGTGGGTGGGGCGACATAAATAAGTTTACCGAACCTACCGGGCCGCAGAACAGCACGGTCCATTACATCGGGTCTGACAAAAGGTATGACACGTAAGAGGTGCAGAATGATATTCCTTTATATCAACTAAAACTGAAGAATGAACAAAGAGCTTTACCTATTAGTGGCACCAATAACAAATACACCTCGTCGCTGCTCTGCGCCATCTAACTCTATAAGTAGCTGCAGTTGCAGACAGTCAGTTCATTCTATAAATGAATGAAAAATGAATAAGTTTCTACTTTCTAAGCAGTCAGTTCTTGACTGCCTTTGCAATTAATTTACCTGATTCAGCAGCCGCTCAATAACCCATCCGCCTTCTTTCCCCCGCTTTGTTGTTAAAGCATCAACCTGTCAATAAGTGAGGAAACAGCTTTAAAAGGCTATGAAAAGTAGGACACATTTTCCATGAATTTTTTTCCATGTCAGGATACCAGAGGACATGAAACCTATGTCACCTGGTTTCAAACAGTCATTTGGATACTTAAAAAGGAATTCAGTGTTTTGTATAAGAAAGAGTGCTAAATCAATTGAGACATTAGACATCAATAGTGTCAATAAGTGAAAGAAAATGCTTTAAAAGGCTATGATTTGTAGGGCACATCTTTCCATGAAATTATTTCCAAACCTGGAGACATGAACCGTATGTCACCCTTGGATACTTATACGAATTCAATGTTACGTATTCGGAAAGTGTACTAAATAGTTGCAATATTTGTCACTTTTTCAAGACAATGGAGTTTATATGTGGTTCTTTTCTGAGCAAACTTATGTTCAAACATAGATAGAACTATATCCTCTATTCCTACATAAAAAATAAAAAAACACAAACGCACACATGTAGTGTCCTCGTGTCTAGATTTTTGTAGTAGACAAGTTGGGCATCATATCAGTTTCAACACCCAGCAATAATGTCGATGCTCACAAAATGTAGGTAGAAAGTTTGGTTGACTCCTGATAAGAGCATATTTATGCGACTTTATTATCTTATTTCTTTGCATTTACTTAGTTAATTTCTATTTATTTTGGTAATTTAAGTTATTTTCGTATTATTGTAGGTCTAGTTGGTAAAGATGACAATAAATAGCCAAATGGAGCAATTTGGAGCAGTTTTGGACTTGGATTGGATAGCATGCGTGGATAGCATATGGGCTGGACGTTTTTGGTGTTTAAATGGTGTTAGACATGTGCTAAACTCTGGAGAAATCAAAATTGAGGCTTGGAAAGCAAGGAATTACACAAGAAAAAGGAATCCTAGTAGAAAAGGAACATTATCTTATTCTATCTTATCCAACATTATCTTATCTTATCTCCAACTACAAGGAGGAATCCTAATCACATTCCAACACTTTCTTATTCTTAGAGTTCTAAAATAATTTAAAACGCCAAAACCTTTTCCTCTTTGGATTCAGTTGTTCCCCCTATATATATATGAAATTCCTGCAATGATTTAGGGTGTGCCGCACCTAACATTCATCCATTGAAGTTGCTGGAATTTTCAGAGTTCTTTCTATCTTTGTTTTAAGTTTCAATGTTTATTTTAGATTGTTTTTCAGTTATGATGAACATGTGTAACTAAGTTTCTTTTTAGGTAGAGGTGAATTTGAAGCTATGATCATATGTTTTATATAAATTGATTACATCTAGTTATTGTTTCATAAAACATGAAGGCGATTTACTTATCTGCTTTATAGAGAACTTATTCTTGTATGTTTATTAAAGGTGTACACTTAGTTTGCATGCAGGGATTTGATGCTAGAATATAAGAGAATTTCACCTGATCGTTATGAACTTATATTTGTAAGTAGTAAAAGTTACTAGTCATGATTGAGTTAAGTAAATTCTTGGCAGAAATATCATGCTTTTCATAGTTACGAATGTTTTGTCAATACTTATGATTTTCACAGAACTTAATGATCTTTGAGATGTATCTCTATCATGTTTTTCATAGTTAGGAAACTTGAGAAGAATAATTTAGTTGCGTCATTGAGTCCAATTCAATGAACTTAGGAAAATCTGAGAGTTAATTAGTGTTGTTCACACTTAATTTTGGGCATTGTCATTCGTGATTTATAGAAAGAATAACTGGAAATCGATTTGTATGCATATGATTCATGTGTGGAGAAAAATCCTATAGCTATCCTTTCATCCATATTTCATTCACAACTTAATTTATTTGCTGCCATTTACTTTTGTTTTAATTAAATTCGTCCAAAATCCCCCTAGTCATTGTTTTATTGTTAGTTTAACATAGATTTCAGTTTATTAAGTTTAATTTGTGTTGGTTAGCACTTACTCGTACTACAATTGCATAATTTATAGGGTTTAATTTGTGTGTTACCACATCAACTCCTCGCCCAGTGTTGGTGGAGGTCAGAATGGAAAAAGAAATATGGAGAACCACAGCAATATCATATATCTTGTTGTAAAAGAAAATTTTTGTAATGACCTGAAATATTCTAAAGGTTTAGCTTTCTCAAAAAAAATTTGCTATGGTGATCTGAAATGAGGTTTAGCACTATGTAGGACCAACTGTTGTTAATGACACTACAATAATTCAATCCAACTTCATCATGATAATCCCGTAATCTATTCCTTTATATGATTAAATGTTCAGATGAAATGATCCAAACCTATGGAAGCCGATAGTATTAATAACATTTAATAGGAAGAGAACCACAAACCTCATCAAAGAAAAGTATACATGGTGAGCATGTCCTTGCCCGACTAAACAATGTCCGAACTGCCAACTCACTTTCTCCAACATATTTATTCAAAAGTTCGGGCCCCTAACCAGTTAAAAAAGCCATGTCAACCAAATGGATCCTCTCAAATTATGCAAAAACATACATTGAAATGTTCATTGTTACACGACCTACATTAACAAGACCATACATCAATAACATTCAATGGGAAAAGCAATGACTGACCTTAATGTGAATGAAATTTGCTCCTGCTTCATTAGCGACAGCCTTTGCTATCAGTGTTTTACCACATCCAGGAGGCCCATAGAGCAAAAATCCTGTCTCTAAATCTACTCCAAATTCCTGAAACACAAGTCATTTCAAAAACATAATTAGCCACTTGATTGCAGACTTAAATAAAACAAATAAATAGACTAAGGTACAATACAGGCAGAAATACAGTATGAAGCATTGACCCAACAATATGATACCATAGAATACTGTAAATATTCATGTATAGCATGTACTGCAATAAATTAATAAGTCTCCACCGATGGTAATGTTTAGATTTAAGTTTCTAAAAGTTCATAATGTGTTCCAGCAAGTATTACATCAAATTTCCACGATAGTTCTTTATGGTGATATTCATGTTGTAACAAAGCGTGCAATTTTTTCGATAAAGTAAAAAATAACTCATGATATTGTTTGGCATACTATTCTTATACGTTGGTTAGTAAGTTCTCAACAAAAGGCCCATCAGAACCCCCACCTAAGCAAGCTATTTCACCAAAAGAGATATGTTTAAGGTGACATGTTAGGCTCTTTTTACTTGCAAAGTGAACGGTATTGGCTTACTAAGGAATGTGACGTTATCCTGTTAATTATTGTTTTCCACTAGCCATAAATGCCGCAGAACATAATTTGAAAATGAAATATGGGGTTAATACTAACCATATACAGATGAATTATAATTTTTCTACCGAAGTATGCACCATGACAATGAGCTATAAAGTATGGAGAGTTAAGCATCATTATTAAAATTTAAAAGTGGCAGAAATGGGTAAAGAAGATTCGTGTTGATCAACAGTGATTATGTTCAAGATCTTTTAGATCATATCAAGCCATTCCAAACCACATTTTTTGACAAAAATATATGACTTTATTTTACAAGCAGACAACATACCAGCCATTCCGAGGAGACACAAACTTGAATAAAAAAGAAAAAAAAATCTTAATCTAAAAACGCATATACACAGAGATTAACAAAATTAGAAAAAACAATAGAAAATGAAAATAACAATTACCTCATAGTTCTCAGGATATTTAACACGTCTAACAATATAGCGATCAAACTCCTTCCTTAAAAGATCTAATCCACCAACATCTTCCCATTTTACATTTGGAATTGCAGAGAATCCTTCTCTTTTTGACGACGGCTGAACCACTTCAACTGCTTCCTGCAGAAATGCACATGATAAGACCATTACCACGAGAATTTAATGCAAAATCAGAATAACTGGTTATTAACTCATAGGTAACTATGTAAGGCAAAATATGTGGGAGAAAAGGTATAGGTAGTTAATTTCGGAACACCTCAAAATCAGCCATAGTGATTGTGAGCTTTTCCATTTCTTCAGGCAACCATGGTTGCATCCACCACTCTTCATTGCCTTCCTCATCCATGGTATCTACCGACATATCAGTCTTCCTCTTGTGTATAATCCTTTTCATGGCAATGTTACCAGCTCTGTCAGCCAAGGCTTTCAAATCGGCCCCAACAAACCCTGGTGTCGACCTGGCTATTTTAAGAAGATCAAAAGAACCTTCAAGTTTTAGGTTGCGTGTAAGCACAGAAAGAATCTTAACCCTAGCATTTTCATCTGGAACGCCTAAAACAATCTCACGGTCAAATCGACCAGGCCTCCTTAGAGCACCGTCAACAGCATCAGGCCTATTGGTCGCTCCAATTACAAGAACATAGCCAGACTTGTTATCTGAACTTTGTGAGTTAGAATCTGCATCAGCTGATTGCACAAGCCTATGAGATTCATCCATGCAAGTCATTAGTTGTGTGACAATTCGCCTCTCCATCTCACGCTGCAAACTTTCTCTTTTCGAAGCAATTGCATCAATTTCATCAATAAATACAATTGAAGGGGCAGTTCTGTAAGCTTTAGAAAAAAGCTCTCGTATATTTTCTTCGGATGCACCTAAAATTAATGATAGCCATGGCAACTTATTACAATTTTACATAAGGAATTTCAGGAACATAAGAACCTTAACAGTACAAGATTTTTCAGCTTGAAAATTTCAGTCATTGAAACTATGAAATGAGTGATGGTAATACCTGAGACACCAGAGACGACTTCGGTGGCAGAAATCTTATAAAAGGGAATGCCGGTTTCATTGGCAATGGCATGAGCCAATTTGGTCTTGCCACAGCCGGGGGGGCCATACAACAGAATCCCAGACATTGGCCTAACTCCGAGCCACAGCGGGAGCTCTGGATGGCGAAGCGGCACAATCACCTCCATCTTCAGCTCCTCAATCACCTTCTCCATCCCACCTAAGTCTCTAAACCTCGGCCCCTCACTCCCCTTCACCTCAACCTCTCTGGAAACCGATCCCTTGGCTTCAGCTTCTCGGAATGTCTCTTGCCCCCCTCGCCCTCCATTTTCGCTCATTAGCCCAACCTTCTCGCGACCAGGAAGCTCAATTTCTACATTCTTCTCCTTCTTCTCCTCGGCCGCCTTGGGCTTCAAGGCGCTGCTGGATCCCATATAAGATGCCCGGAGGCTCGATTTCATCACATCAAACTCCGGCTCCACTTTCTCGCTGTATATGGCGTCGTCCGAGTCCGATGTCGACACCGCCCCATCCTCATCCTCCTCTTCTTCCTCATCATCATCATCTGAAGATGGACGATCACCATTGCTCTGGCGAATCCTTCTGACGTGCGCCGTCTCCATTCTCTGCAATCTCTCCTCCATCTTATTGGCCTTCCGCCTCCTCTTGGAATTGCTATGGTCGACTTCTTCATCTTCTTCGTCGTCTTCTAGGTCGCTGACATGGATTAGGGTTTTGGATAGCTTGAAGGAAGGGGAGTCTAGGGTTTGCTGGACGAACTTGGTGAAAGACTGGAGCTTGATGCGGTGGTAGTCTTTGTAATTAGTGCGAAGTTGGTAGACGATTTCGTCGAGAGAGGAGGAGCGGAGGTGCTTGAAGGTCTCCAGACGACAACGGAGAACCTTCTGCTTTTGTTCGGAGAGGGACCTCCCGCCTCCATCGAACCTTCTTCCCGTCTTCTTCATCTCTTACTTGGCAATGTTGGGTGCACAGTATCAGGGAGCCAAACCAAACTCAATTGAAACGTGAGGCGCGCTTAATTTAATTAGGGTTAGGATTTAGGTGGCCATTAAAACGGCGCAGTTTAAATGCTATTGATTATATAATTTTTATTTTTCAATAATATTTTTTATGGATTTTTCAATAATGTGTTGGTTTTTTGGACAGAAAAAAAATAGAGGAGTAATTAAGGATTTGTTTGCAATAGTTACATGTATTTAGTACAATGTTTACCTTAATAGTCAAATGATAATTGCATTAAATACACATATTCAAATGAATATTTCTTAATCATTAAATACATGTAATATTATAATCAATCCCGTAATTTAAACCAATCCAATTTAAATGATAAGATTTTAAATTTGTGGCTGAATTTTTCACGTAATATACTCTTTTTTTATTATATTGATATTTTTACACTAAGAAAAGGAGGAGATCAGCTAGACAACACAATTGGCAGCCTAATATGGTATTGAATTTATCATCCACGATATTCGAACTTAAGACTTCTCACTTCCAAATGAAAATGAATACTACCAGATTGTAGTAATGAGTGGCTTTCACGTAATATACTTTTATGAACATTATTATATTACACATTATGAGAATGGTACGATATCTCGGCTTCTTTTTAAAATTGAAAGAATTGTGTCCTCAATATATCAAAGTCACCAAATTTGTCACATATTAATCATGGAAGGAGATTCAATAACAAATATAGCCATGGGTCTACAACCATCTCTGTATCAAGCTAGATTCGCAACAATAATAGCCCTTGGAGGGTGGATTAACTCGAATATGAAGCAAGGAAGCGACTCAGCCACTAAAACGATGAGGGCCACGATCACCTTAGAAACTAACCGGTAGAAAGTGATTTCGACCCACCACAACCACATGCCCGACTCAAACCCACGAATCTATCCCGAAATGAAAACATAGAAATGGTTGAGGATGACACTTCATTGAAGCATGAAGGGTTGCTCACAAAATGGTGGGTAGAGACTAGAGAGATGGGAAAGGAGGCGCAAGGAAAGGGTGGAGAGAAGGAGTAGAGTGAGAAGGAAGGGGGTTTGCTGCCGACTCTAACTGTAGCAAGAGGTCAGTGGCCGTAAGATATTTAGTTAGGGTTTGGTGTTTAGGTAACAAGGCATAGGAAAGGCAAAGAGGTTTTTCAAGACTTTATATGGTGTATAATGTGCCACATTATTTAATGCACAACTTTTTTTTATTTTTGTTAGAAGTTGCTTTATTCCAACACAATAATTACACAAGAAAAGACCCAAATACGTACACATAAACAAAAAAACAGGACCTCAGAAACGACTAAAGAACCCAAAACAAAGAAAACGCCGAAACAAACCCTAGCAGCTTCAACCAGCTGTCGCCGGAAAGCTGCTTACCAACCAACAGAAACAAACGTTCCCTGCACACACCTAAAAACAAGCTGAACAGAACCCCAAAACAAATTCCAAAACACTGCCGAGCACCACACAGGTAGCAGCCACACATCGGCAACAAAGTGAAACCCAAAACAAAAGAAGCTAGTGGGAAAGAGCAACCCACTAGCAACAGTGTCATCAAAGGCAATCCCAAGGAAGGTGGTGGTGTGAATATCCGAGTGAAAACTCTACGCACCTTCCGGATAAAATGCAAAAAATCGCGGTACAAATATGGAGACACCAAACCAGGATGTGAAGTCGAAGAAAGATGTGGCTGATTGGGTGGAAGATGGATTGAAGTGTCGAGGAAAGTGGAAGAAAAATGAGAAAAAGATGGAAAGAAGATGCAAAGAAAGGGAAAAAGGAAGAAACGGTAGAATGATAAAAAAGAAAAAGGAAAAAAAGTAGAAGGAAGGAAGAAGGAAAGTGGAAGGGAGGAGAGAAGGGAGAAAAAACGGGGGAAAAGTGGAAGTTGGAAGAAAGTGACGATCAGGCCCTTGGAGAGGGGGAAACTGAAGCTCAGGGAGAAGGAAAGAAAAAGAAAAGTGGAAAAGGAGAAGAAGAGGAGTGCCACCGATCCTGGTCATAGCTAAGGTCTACGGCTGCGGGAAGGATGAAACGGAGAACACTCAAACATTGTTGAGAAAGGCTCTCACAAGGAGAGAAAAGCTGAGAGCTTGCTAAGTTTTAAATTGGTTAGAGACTGATTGTATGAATTACAGAAAAAAGGTTTAGCATTTAATGCACAACTTTGGTGCATGAAGTATATGCAGCACCACCCATTGTGAATTATACAACTTATGAATCATGAATACTGACGACGCTAAAGATCGAATTGTACTAAAAATCGCAATGCACGATGATAGGTGTTGTGCTAGACCAACCCAACAAGAGTTCTTAACCTTCTTTTGGAAGAAACGAAAGCAAAATAATTTTCTGGAAAAGTTCCAAGGACACCATCTTAACTGTTCATGTTCAATTACTTAAACTACAGTATGGTGATATTCCTCTTCACTTGTAAGTGTGAGGTATTAAGTTCGAATTTCGTAGATCACGAATTCGATATCGAATTAGGTTGTCCATTGTGTGGCTTCCGAACTCTCTTCTTAATGTAAAATATATCGTTGTACTAAAAGATCTGACAAAAGAATGAAAATTCTAATTGAAAATTACTATCGTTGAAACCGTATTTTGTTTAAAAAAGTTAAGAGAATACGTTGATTTGTTAAAGAGAATATATAGATTTGTTAAAAAAAAAAAAAGTAAACAAGTATTCGCGCAAATGGTTGATCATGCCATGTTACTTGCCAATATTCTTATATTCTCACAAAGGTAAGGTTACTATCGTATGAACTCATTTATAATGTTTGCCGATATTTTTGTCTATCAGAATATGAAATTTAAGAAACTGTTTCTACTACAACAACGGGTTGTATTGTTCTTTGTTAAGATGTTGTGACACAACAAAATCATGTGACCACCAAAAACTTAGTGATTAAGTATCAAATCTTTCGTAAAAATTAACATATGCTCACATACAAAGTGTTTGTGAAAGGTTTTAATTTTATTTTAAAAATAAAATAAGAGAAGAGAGAATGTGGGACTGGAAAGAGAGGTTATTTTTATTTTTTAATTAGAATTCAAATATGTATAGCTTAAAAAAAAAATTAATGGTGTAAAATTACATTATTATAGGTTTTTTTTATTTATCTTCAAATTTAATTATAGTGTTGGAATGATATTTCATGAAATTTTACAATAAAAGGTCTATTAATATATAATTTAAATTTCCAATTTCTCTCTACAATTTTCATTTTTCAAGTTTTTACTTCACACTCTATACTTTTCTTCTCCACTCTCCCTCTCTTACTCTCTCCTTTTATTTTCTGGAAAAGATTTCAAGGATTTTCAGAACTAATTGGAAAAATATTCCATTTAAATGGAAGTTTAACTGATTACAACATCGATCTCATGGAAAACTATTGAATTAAAACGAGTCTTGCTGTGGATGAGTCGATGACCCATTAATTCAGGGAATTCATAATTTATTTTTCATTTAAAAAAAATTCGGCAAAGGAGACTGAATAATTTAACATCAATTAGTAACCATAAAAAGTAATAGCATCGCAACACATAATCCCCAATCGAAGAGATTCAATCATTCAAAAAGTGAAATTCATATATAAAATCCAAGCAAACAAACACCCCTACATCGTTTTTACATCAAAATAAGTACTACAAACGGAAAATTAGACATAAATAATCAGCCCTTCCTCCACGAATTTCCTAAATAATAGAGATGGATCAGCGTCTGATGTGCTTAACCCTGAACCAGCCCTTCTTCCACGAATTTCCGACGATCCTCACTCCTTTGTTCACCAAGTGTTTCAGCTCCCTCACCTTGTTCCCCAACCCTGCCATTCTTTCTTTCTACTTTCTAGAGAGAGAAACCACCTCAAGTTTTAGAGAGAGAGAAAGAGAGCAGCAGAGAGAAAGAGAGTAGAGAGAATGGTTTGGTTTCGCGGGGTTTTATGGGGGAACCATGGCGGTGCTGCTGCTGTTAGAAGAGGAGGTGCTGTTATTGTGTGTTGGCACGTCTCTTTTGAGAAGGGAGCCGCGTCGGATCCAACACGCGTCATTACGTGGCGGAAATCCAACGGAGAATGGTTTAATCGTGTCAATGCGTGATTAGCCGACGTTCATTGCGGGATAAGAATAAGGATGAACTGGCATGTGACATATGCGGCTTTAATAAATTGTAAAAGATTTGTTGAATACTTAAAATAAACATGGTTTCATTATATTTCAATACTTCGTATAAACACACTTACTTAAACAAAATATAATATATTTATTTAAATCCGCCTGGACACCGCTAAACGTTAAGCTGTAGCTCGCCACCGATTAGCGCCTAGTGTGTGTTTTAGAACCATGGCCTCCTCTGATGTGCTTAACCCTGAACCAGCCCTTCCTCCACGAATTTCCGACGACCCTCACTCCTCTGTTCACAATGTGTTTCAGCTCCCTCACCTTGTTCCCCAACCCTGCCATTCTTTCTACTTGGAGAGAGAAACCACCTAAAAGTTTTAGAGTGAGAAAGAGAGCGGAGAGAAAGAGAGTAGAGAGAAAGGTTTGGTTTCGCGGGGTTTTATGGGGGAACAATGGCGGTGCTGCTGCGGTTAGAAGAGGAGGTGCTGTAATTGTGTGTTGGTCACGTCTCTTTTGAAAAGGGTGCCGCCTCGGATCCAACTCACGCATCACACGTGGCGGAAATCCAACGGAGATGGTTTAATCGTAATCAATGCGTGATTAGCCGACGTTAATTGCAGGGTAAGAATAAGGATGACTTTATTTTATTATATGGGACCACAACCGTTTGTAATTTATTTGGAGTTTTAGTCGACACGAAGTGGTGGGTCTTGAGTAAGGTATAAAATAATGATGATATCGAAAATATCGGTAGTTCAAAAACACGGAAATTTGGATGAAAATATCGGAATATTATCGATATTGATAAAAATTGAATTAAAACCACGGAAATTGTAAGAAAAACTTGGAAATTTTTATTGAAACTTTGCAGGATGTTTATTTAGTCAATTATCTATTAGTTTATCACAAAAAAATGGAAGGAAATGCATTGCATGATAGATATAACTGATTTAAGTTGATTATATAGCGAGCTGACAAACATTGTGAGTGTAGAAAATATGTAATAATTAATGAAAAAAGTTTAAACACACCATAATCATTTATATATAATGAATTAGTACAATATTTTATACTTTATACATTGCATGGTAAGATACATGAGTGACTTAGCAAGGTCTAAAATATCGATGATATCGGAAATATCGGTAGTCTAAAAACACGGAAATTTCGATGGAAATATCGGGATATTATGGATATTTTAGACCATGACTCTTGAGTTGCTCATAAGTTTCGAATCGTTGCTACAGTACGGTGTCCAATTCAAAATGGAGATGGATTGTCTACCCTCCCATCTCATGCCCTTCTCATTCCCTCATATTTTCTGTGGTCACGGTTAAGCCACGTTAACATTTTATATTGATTTTTTTTATAGAAATAATAAGACAAAAAGTAATGAGAATATAAAATGTTGACGTGGCTTAATCGTGGCCACATAAATAGAAGATGATGAGAAGGGCATCAAATGGGGAGGGGAGACAATTCATCTCCATTCAAAATAACTTGATGAAGTTGTAGGCCATGATCAAAAAAGAAAAAGAAAAAATACATTTAATCTAAATTAGTTTTTCTTAATTAAAAATAATTAAACATGGGCATGTTCGAACTTTGAGAAAATAAAAATTGTTACAAGTTAAATACTTAATGCTACATTGAGTAGAACCAAGTGAAGGTGGTGGGTGAATCTGGTGGTGGGTTATAGTAGTTAGATTTCTTTCTTTTTAATTCTTTACGTTATGAATTCAAACTTTTTTCTTTTCTCTTTATGATGCGATTGATACGCAAAAAAGAGTTTGTGGGAATAATTTTCCATGACTTTTCCTAAGGCATGAAAAATACATTTCTCCATTTTCACATTTGGTGAAGTTGGAAAATGAAATAGGAAAGAGAGAGATAATTTAATCTTATACCGTAAACCAATCTTATCATGACATAACTTTGACAAAAGGTCCAATGTTATACAATAAATAAAGTACATTAGTAAAGAACCTTATCTTTAGGTCATGTTGGAAAGCAAGTATACATGTGCAAGCACTAATCATGATACAAATCTAGGGCCTTCCTGGATGGACTGACCTCTGATTGATTTACTCTGGTTATTTCCCACTAACTTCCTCCTTCATTCGAAGAAGTCACCATCAATGAAACTAGTGAAAAGTTGTACACAGAAGAGAAGTGCAAAATGGGTAAGGACGAAGACTTTGGAAGCAAAAGACGCACCAATCACTGATTGGCTCTCTTCCAGCCCTATTGGAATGGTTTAAATTTTAGGAAAACTAATGAAAATGACTTGAAAACTTTGAGTTTTAATGATAAGGACAAAATAAAGGGTAAAGTGAATAGTACCAGGATTGACTTTTTAGTGTAAAAATGTGGTTTTTCGTTAAAGTGAACAGTACCGATAGTTTTTCGTTAAAGTTTCCTTAAATTTTTTGTAACAAAAGAGGTGTGCAAAAACCGTTGTGGCGTAACCCTATTCAATCATGTGGATGTTAGTGGGGAAATGACTTTGTGACCTGTATCCATATACAAAGGGAAGAGGTTGGCAAATAGAGAAAAGAAGAATATGATGATTCCTTCAAATCACATATTTCTGTTACAGAACATAATTATGACTTGTTGAAATCACCATGGTTCATGGCCCCATTCAAACTTCATCATAACAGCTTCAAATTAAAGAATGCCAGTTGCCAATGATATTCTATCATTTTGTTATTCCAGTCTTAAATAGTGTTTAAAATATCAATAAAAATAAAAATATCAGTATGCAAATTTACAGAAACATCGATAATGGTTGACTTCGACGACGGAAATTATGGAATTTTGCAACGGAATATGTATATCAACACTTTCAAATTTAGTCAAAATTAAAGAAAATTTTCTCAAAAAAGTTCGAACGTTTGAAATTTGTAATAAGTTGCGGCAAAATTTATTTAGTAAATATGGTAAATATAGTCGATATTAATTGATTTCCCATATCTCGCTGATATAGAGTGAAGTTTTCATTTCACCTATCCCTTTTCGCATCAGTCCTTGATTTTTTGAATATTTTGACAGAAATATCTACAATTTGGTCGAAACTTTAAAGAATGACTAACGAACAGTTTATGAACTTTATTTTATAAATTGGGTAAAGGGTTCAACCAAAGACGCTTTGGCCGAGTGGTTAAGGCGTGTGCCTGCTAAGTACATGGGGTTTCCCCGCGAGAGTTCGAATCTCTCAGGCGTCGTTTCTTTTTACCATTTTCTAGAATTTGGTGAGCAATTGCTTAGTGGGGGAGGGTTGGGGTCGGTGGCTGGAAGGCCAGGGTGGTTGTTAATTTTTATTATTTATATTTAATTTTCTAATTAATTTTATGATAATTTAACAAACTAGCAATGTTAAATTTTGAGTTAATTTGAAGGACACGAGTCAAAAGACTAGAAAAGGGACACAAATGAGACATGGAATTTAGAACAGCAAATCATCGACCTTGACGTTTAGGCCTAGGGAAAGGAAGAGAGAGAACAAGGAGATGATGTGCATTTTTTCTATTGGTCGTGCTTTTAGCTTAAGTCTACATCTCCTCGTTATATTATAAAATAGCGATATTTATGCACCAACTTGACGATCAACATTAGCATTAGTCTAAATTAGAATAGAAATTATTTTGTTCACTTGTTGGAGCCAGTCGGTTTATGTTATTGAAACTGAAAGGTTCAAATATAGTGGGAGTTACTTAAAGTGGTTACAAAATTGAGTGAGAGCTCAAGTTTCCGGTCCAAGAATAAGAACATCCAAGTACACATCCAATGATGAACAACTGTAAGAAATTCTCACCAGATGAGTGAGCTGCACTAAAAATAGCCGAGCTTTTCAAAACTGCAGACTGCCATTCATAGTGGACCAAATTTACAGTTTCTTCCAGCACGGGAGTGACAATGCAGTATACGAGAACACAAGCAGCTTGTGAGATGTTGCTGCTTAATTAACAAGATTTCCTTCAGTACAGGGCTGTTTATATCCTGCAACGACAAGGTGTAAAATAAGTTACTTGAAAGAGAACAGCATTTCCAGAACATTGTTAAACTGCTGATCTATTCGTTCAGAGAAACATGAATGAGATGTAATAAGAATTTGAGAAGAATTTGACAACGGAAACGTATTAGACTTGTCTGATGCAGTTTTGAGATCCTATTTCTATGATATCATTCGCCGCTACCTAACATCAGCCAACATAAAAATGCTGAAATCCTGCCATCTCGTTACCTGAAATGTGTGTTTACTACTCACTAAGTAGTACTACAGTGTCAGCTGCAGAATCATGTCAGCAAACCAAGTCATCAGGCCATGCAACAAAATATATGCATCCAGGTTTCTGATTGCCTTTGGTCCATTTTGGTCAGTTTGTTTGGTTGAATATATGTCAACAATCTGTGATAAATTTATATATACTAATAAATAAACAGTGTATGAACAATGAACTAATATTAAACAGAAATATTGACGATCGAGGCTTGCGTACCGCAATGTCCTTGAAACAGAAATTTCGCCCCTACTCACTGTTTGTAATTCTCTGGACGTCTGTTTCACCAGGATTCAACGATCAAGTTAGAATTCCAGCATCGGAAAATTTAACTACTGACGAATTTCTTTGTGGTACTCTCAGTAAGAATGCTATGGATTATAGAAGGAGATTTATGCTTTCTGTGTTCTAAATGTCATGCAGACGGATGTATATATAGTGAGATTATGTATGTTCGCAACAGGTATGAGAATGAGATGTGACTGTTGGGAGACATATCTTTAGATGGGGTGCTGTGCTCTCTGCGTTTTTCATTGACTTCAAACTTCATCTAAAAAGATGAGTCTGTTAAAAAAATTAATTTAATTAAATTCGAAAATACGATATTCTAAACTACTTTAATTTACGGGTAGAGGATTCAAACTTGGGTGAAGGGCGGACAGAGCATACTGCTCTGGCCAACTTCTGAACGACAACGAACCTGGGAAGAAGCTTCATGGGTGCTTTCAGTTCATCACAAAAGCATTTGAAACAATGTTGGGAGCTGCATAATAAAGTGGTGCAACAGAGAGAATTATGGGGATAGGAAGGAAGCTAGGGGATTGGAAACATGTCCTCCAAATCCAATGGATTTTTAAGGTTGTGCAAACTGCCACTGGATATGTACTTGCAGTATTATATATAAAATGCACAGGTGCTTAACAAAAGACGCTTTGGCCGAGTGGTTAAGGCGTGTGCCTGCTAAGTACATGGGGTTTCCCCGCGAGAGTTCGAATCTCTCAGGCGTCGTTTCTTTTTATTTTTTGCCTCAATTATATAACCTTTTTTTTTTCTTTCGTTTTTTGTTCTGTTTCTCTTCGAGTGTGTTAGTTATCTTCGTGTAAGGGAGGCCGCCTATTTTTCTCCAGTCGTTGTAGATTCATCTCCGAAATTTTTCGAATTCCCGGGAACCATCTCCTTCCTTCCTATAAGCTCACAGCTCTCTCACTTGTACTGACCTAGGTATGTCTTATCCTCTACCTTCACTTTCTCGTTTATTCTCAAATTTACGATTTTATCAGAGGGTTTTAGTTTGGGGTTAGGATTCGTATTAGATTTTGGTTAAGGGTTTGGTAATTAGGATTTGGCTGCTTTTCTACATTTCAATGCACTTCCTTATTATCCAAGATATCGACAAATTTGTTGGTGATGTTAAAATTTATCTTCGGGGAGGTCTGTATCCAAGATCCTCTCAGACACAGTTCGGGCAGGTCGTATTGTTTTAATAGGTTCCATAAGCTTGGGAAATTTCAAAGAAACAACAAAACTGCAGAAATTTCTTTAGAGTTTTTGGCTTGGAAAAGAAAAAACTTAGGGCCCGTTTGATTACTGTTTCGATTTTTTTTGTTTTTTTTGTTTTTTCACTTTTGGGTTAGAAATGAAGGGAAATGCGAACAAGAAAAGATGACCAAGGAGATGGAGGGTTTAGGGTAATAGGTAACAAATAGTGATAATGTGATAGGCGAATATTATGCCACCATTGTGCAAATTTTTACGTGTTTCTACTGACATTGCAGAGGAACTTGCAACAATAATGAGTTGGATTTTTGGTGTGTTTGGGGACTAGGAAGGCAGTTTGGACACATCAAAGTAATCGGCCAAAGGTGGACTGTGGGTGCTCGTGCTCAAATATATAGAACAATAAGCAGGAAGCAAAAGTAAAAAAGAAAAGATATGTCGGAGACTCTCTGAACAAAGATGATTCTTACAACGCAAAAGAGATGTACAGTAGAATTATATGTCCAGTCTACAAACGTTTCATACACATTACACCACAATGGTCCAAGTCCATACATACAAACTACAAAAACTCCCTTAATTTGGAAGGGGCATTGGCAAGCCAGTTTGCTTCTATCTTGCAAGCTTGCAATGATGAGTCTCTTATCCAACAAGGTAGACAAGTTCATGCACATGTTATTTGCAGCGGACTTGTCAAAAACAGCCTTGTTGGGACAAGGATCCTGGGTATGTATTTTCTCTGCGGGAGCATTATAGACGCCAAGAACATGTTTTATCAGCTTGATTTGAAATATACTTTGCCTTGGAACTCGATGATTAGAGGGTTTACTATGATGGGTTACTTTGATTATGCCTTGCTGTTTTACTTTAAGATGCTGAGTTCTGGAGTTTCACCTGACAAGTACACTTTTTTGAGTGTAATTAAAGCTTGTGGGGGTGTGAATAATGTAAGATTGGGCAAAGCAGTATATGATACTATCCAGTTTATGGGTTTTGGAGTTGATATATTTGTGGGGAGCTCCTTGATTCGACTGTATGTGGACAACGGTTGTATTCAGGATGCATGGAGCTTGTTTGTTAAAATGCCCATCAAAGATTGTGTTTTATGGAATGTTATGCTTCATGGTTATGTTAAAAATGGACAATTAAATAATTCTGTTAGAATGTTCTTGGAAATGAGAAGTAGTGAAGTTAAGCCAAATGCAGTGACGTTTGCTTGCATTTTGTCTCTTTGTGCTTCAGAAGCTATGATTGGTTTTGGTACTCAACTTCATGGGCTTGTTGTTGCATGTGGGTTGGAGTCGGATTCTCCAGTGGCTAATACATTGTTAGCAATGTATTCTAAATGCCAATGCTTCTCTGATGCCCGCAAGTTGTTTGATATGATGCCTCGAACTGATTTAGTGACATGGAATGGAATGATATCTGGTTATATACAAAGTGGGTTTATGCTTGAGGCTTCACGTTTGTTTCAAGACATGATATCTACAAGTGTCAAACCTGATTCCATCACATTTGCAAGTTTTTTACCTTCGGTTGCTGAACTAGGTAGCCTCAAGCAAGGTAAGGAAATTCACGGTTACATTGTAAGGCACTGCGTGCCTTTGGATGTGTTTTTGCAATGTGCACTTATTGATGTATACTTCAAGTGCAGGAATGTGGACATGGCACGTAAAATTTTCAGCAAAAGCACCAGAACGGATGTTGTCATCTGCACAGCTATGATTTCAGGTTTTGTTCTCAATGGGATGAATTGTGATGCATTGGAAATTTTTAGAAGGTTACTTAAAGAGAAAATGAGACCGAATTCTCTAACACTGGCAAGTGTTCTACCAGCTTTTGCTGGTCTGGCTGCTCTGAAATTTGGAAAGGAATTGCATGGAAACATCCTTAAGCATGGGCTTGATGCAAGGTGTTATGTGGGTAGTGCCCTTACAGACATGTATGCAAAATCTGGAAGACTCGATCTTGCTCATCGAGTTTTTCAAAGACTGTCTGAAAGGGATGCTGTTTGTTGGAACTCAATGATAACAAGCTATTCCCAGAATGGCAAACCGGAAGAGGCGGTAGATCTATTTCGTCAGATGGGGACGGAAGGTGCCAAGTATGACTGTGTTAGCATTTCAGCTGCGCTTTCTGCTTGTGCAAACTTACCAGCACTTCATTATGGGAAAGAGATCCATAGTTTCATGATTAGAAGTGCATTTAGTTCCGATCTATTTGCTGAGAGTGCACTGATAGACATGTATGCCAAATGTGGAAACTTAGATCTTGCTCGCCGTGTGTTTGACATGATGGAAGAGAAGAATGAAGTTTCCTGGAACAGCATCATTTCTGCTTATGGGAATCATGGTCGCCTTAAGGAATCTCTTGTTCTGTTTCATGAAATGTTGAGTAAAGGGATCTTGCCCGATCATGTCACCTTTCTTGGTATATTATCTGCTTGTGGCCATGCAGGCGCAGTTGATGATGGAATTCTCTACTTCCGTTGCATGATTGAGGAATATAGGATCCCAGCTAGGTTGGAGCATTATGCTTGCATGGTAGATCTATTAGGGCGTGCTGGACATTTACGTGAAGCATTTGAAACAATAAAGAGCATGCCATTCTCCCCAGATTCGGGTGTCTGGGGAACAATGCTTGGAGCCTGTCGGCTCCATGGCAATGTTGAGCTTGCAGAAGAGGTATCAAGATACCTTTTTGAATTGGCACCGCAAAATTCTGGCTATTATATACTCCTCTCAAATATACTTGCTGATGCTGGAAAATGGGGGAGTGTGCTGAAGGTTCGAACGCTAATGAAAAACAGAGAAGTTCAAAAGGTTCCTGGGTACAGTTGGATTGAGGTAAACAACAACACTCATATGTTTGTTGCAGCAGATGGGAGTCACCCACAGTCTGCTCAGATATATTCATTGCTCAACAGTCTTCTTCTAGAACTAAGAAAAGAGGGTTATAATCCTAGACCTTACCTTCCAACACATCCACAGACATTGGGGATTTAATCTATAGACAGAAAGAAAATAGAAGTTCACTACACTCATTCGGTAGTTGGATTGGTAACATTTAAACTTACCTCCCCAGAGGAGAAGGAAAAAGGGGTTCAACTCTCAAATTAGAAATCTGAAAAACTGCCTAAGGGGTCCCCTCTTGATTGTGTTTCCGACTTTGAAGATAATTAAACCGATGTGGTTTTGGAACCTTTTGCCACTTATTTGGAGGGTGTTTTTAGCTATGAAGGTATGAGGGTGGGTTTTCATCTGGACTGGTTTCCAATCCTAAGCATTTTTCTTATATTGAGGTCAATTTGCTCATATAACATATACCCATTTTTCTTCGTTGATACAAATGTTCCAGCTTGGCCAGATGTTTTATGTTTGTCCCATCATACAAAGGTTGATAAACCAAAAAGACAACGGTGGAAATACTCCTTTGCATTTGGCAACAATGTACCATCATAGAGAGGTTGGCATATAAGGACCAACATAAAGCTCTTAAAGTGTAGGGTCATGACAGCTCGTGACGTTGCTGAAAGCAGTTTGGGAATTGTTGCATCACACCAGGGGGTAAGTTTCTGTGCTATCTATTGTTATAAAATTACGGATGATTATGCCTTACTACAATTTACAACCAAAGGAAGGATCATAGTTCTAGTCCATTGGGTTCCATTCTTTTTCAGTTACCTAACGAGGAAATCCATAGGAACAGGGTAAAATACGTTATTAGTGGTGGCCACACTAGTTGCCACGGTGACATTTGCAGCCAGTTTCACAATGCCAGGCGGTTACAGCAATTCGGTCCTCATGAAGGCGTCACAACCTTGTTGCAATCAGTCTCGTGTGGTGTACACGGCTCTTCCATCACGGCACAGGGACTAACTCGATCATTTTCGAAATGGGTTTGTTCAGTCCTAATAGCTGTTGCAGTACTGGGCAATGCTTATGCACTTGACCAAAGATTTGGAAGAGGTTCAAACTGCCTTATTTTCTATCACATATTCAGTCTATCCAAAGCTTTGGTTAACCTTTTTTTGGGATAGTTTCATTGGGGCCTGGCGGTTCTATGTTTGGCTGGTATTCTTATCTTTTTCCAATGTTATTTCGATTTCGTTATCAATGATCTCTTCATAATATCCAAGTGAGGAGTGAACTTGTTTAGTAAACAGAAAAAGTCATAAAAATGGTTAAGTTAAGAAACACATGTCGAAAATATATCAAGGAGACATGAAAAAGACATATATAACTTGTTTGGATGTGTTTTTAAAATGATTGAAAACGCTTTTGGTGAAAATGTTTTTGAAATCAATTCTTAGTAAAAATGCAAGTAAATTATGGAAAAACGTTTTCAGTCATTTTAAAAGGACATTAGCCTATAGTTGGGAATAATGAATCCATGGTAAGTGAGGAGTGTAACCTGTTTAAAACCAATTCTTAATAAAAATGCAAGCAAATTATGGAAAAACGTTTTCAGTCATTTTAAAAGCACATTAGCCTATAGTTGGGAACAATGAATCCGTGGCAAGTGAGGAGTGTAACCTGTTAGATGTTTAAACAGAAATAGTCATTATCAAAAAATGATGCTGCCCATGTCATTTTAAAAGGACGTTATCCTATGGTTGGGAACAATGAATCCGTAACAAGTGAGGAGTGTAACTTGTTTGACGTTTAAACAGAAAATGTCATTATTAAAAAGATGATGCTGCCCAGGATCGAACTGGGGACCTTCAGTGTGTAAAACTGACGTGATAACCACTACACCACAGCACCTCTTTGATGAAAGATGTTAATATTATCTTACATAACTCAATTAATTTGAAAGCAAAACCCACACATTTCGTCGAAACCCAGCGTGTATCCAACCGTAACACGGTAACACCCAATCCGTCCAACACGAAAAACGAAAAATCCGGAAACCTTGCGATCATTAAAACTGATAGAAACGAAGGTGGACGTCGAATTTCCGATCATCCTCCTCTTTGGCGTAGCTTCCGATCTTCAATTTCGTTGGGTTCCCTCCAAATTTTTGTAATTTTGGTGAATTGGGTGGTAGGTCAGAGGGCGGAGACAGACGGACAGGATGGGAGGGGTGGCGAGGAGCTGCGTGCAATCATTGCTCAAGTTGGTGAATTGTATGATTGGGATGGTAGGGCTCGCCATGATTATGTACTCGTTGTGGTTGTTTAGCGCGTGGCAGAGAAACATGCCTCACTTCCCCCCACCACTCGACCACTCTCACCACCATCCTACACCTTGGTTTGTAAATCTATCTAATCTTGGTTTTTCTTTCCTTTCTCTGGATTTTCTCATATTAGGGTCTGTTTGTTTCCTGAGAAAATGTGGGAAATGCAAGGGAATCCAGACTTTAAGCTTTCCATGCTGTTGAATTGTGTATTGGTTTCCTTTTCTCATTTTCTTAGACTTGGTGTTTGTTTGAAAAGTTAATTGCTTGTTTAGGAGGTTGCCATCATTTGCTATGGTGGGTCATTTCCCCTTTTTGACTGAAACCTGCCTCTTTGTTTCTTTTGCATAAAATTCTTATGAGCCTTTTACTTTCCTTTTCGACTTATAGAGAGCAAAAAGGAGAGGGAAAAAATGGAAAGATTAAAGGAAATCACTGTGTCTGTCAATTTTTTCTTTGTCACGATTAGATATTGAAAATCATTCTGATTTGGACGAATTTTTGTAAGGATGGTATTTGAATGTAGATCTAGAAAATGAACGGTCATGGAAAAATGTTGTGGAGAGGGCTCAAATAGTGCCATAGTAAGTTACTTACTAGTTAGCGCTTGGGCACTTCTGATAGTGGGAGGCTTATGCATTGAAGAGGACTAGGAGATAACTGACATTCAAATCTGAAGTATAACAAAGATGATCAGAATCCACACTAATCAGACTAAAACCAAACATTGTTCTGCAAAACTCCCTTCTGCTGAAAACTGTCATCGCGCTCGCCTCAAGTGGAGTCGTCCCTTCTTGACACCCAAAAAACCGTAAACTTTGCTTCCTCACATTTGCTGTGGACCAAGCCAACTCAAATTTTCTCTCCTCGACAATCTCCACTCCAACTCCAATGTATTTGGCCAATGAAGAAACAAATTGTCAGTGTTTTCCACCTCCCCCTAGCACTACAGGGCAATAGTAAGAAACGCTGGCTTTAGGTATTCTCCTTTGAACCATGACAAGTGTTTACCTCAGCGTGAAGTGCTTTTTTAATCATTTGTAGCAGTTGATTTTGGTGCGAATTGGGTTTTATGTCTTGGTTTTTGACTTTTTGGATGAAGTAAATTTGGTCTTGTCCTCAGCATTGTATATTTATTTTTATGCAAGTATACAATCTTTTTCTCAGTGCTGATTTAAAACTTCTTTTATGTCATTTTTTGGCATGAATTGCAGGTTCATATACACTTTTCTTGGCCTTGGGATCACTCTGCTTGTGATCACATGCTCAGGTCATATTGCTGCTGACACTGCAAATGGTTGTTGCCTTTATTTGGTATCCTTTTGTTTCATATATCTTTATTAGCTATTCAATTATTTGGAGTCAATAACGTCACATTCCCCACCAAATTGCCTTCTTCTTACTCAACCTTAAATTAAGCAACTCTAACAGCCCTTAACGGATCTGTTTCTGAGTGCTTCAACTGGAAGTGATTTTTCCACTCTGCAATTTTTCTGATAGCATTGTTGTTAGATATATATAGTTTTTGTAGTTTTTATTTTTCAAATTTTTTGTGCTTCTTGTAAATACACTTGGAAGTGCCCCTAGGAAGCATCAACTAGGTGCTTCTAAGAAAGCACTACAATGGGCTAAAATGGGCTTATCTGACTCAAAAGAACACAAGTTATAAGATCAAAGAATTTATTTCTCTTTATCCTTTTGCTGCTTGATACTCTTCCGTTTTTGTTCTATGATTATAGTTGTGTATTTCTGTGTTTTCTTTCTCTTTCAAATTAACTTTTAATTATATTTATTAGGCTTGCAACAGGATCTTTTCTTTCTTCCCTTACAATTTGTTCACGTCTCATTATAAATGTCATTATTAGATTCTTAATATTCTGTTAATGTGTTCATGTGCTCTAAATGGGGAGGCTTATGCGCTGCATCGTTTTTTGACAATACTTACATGCTTGATAATTCTTTTCAATCTACAATTTTGAACACCTGAAATAGCTGCTACAGTTGTACTTGTATGAAGAGAGGTAGTAGGGTAAAATTAATCTACGTTAGATAAATATTGCTTTAAAGCTAGATAGATATTACTTTAATTTCAAAAGGCATATTGTCCAGTAGTTTCATCATAGTGGGTAGATTATATAGTAAGTGCTATTTATCATCATAGCATATGGACTTGTCTTTCTATGGAAGTTAATGGATTTTAAACTAGATTGTCAGCTCCATATTTGCCATATCATTTCAGATCATTTAGATTCATTTTGTTTTAGATATTGATTATTCATAAAACATTTGTAGAAATGAGTACAGTTCAATGGGGCTTCACTTTCTTTTATTTTTTTACCTCTGTTATCTTTAAATATATATGACAAAAATGTCTGTGTTTTACCTTAATTGCATACAGTACATGGTGTTTGTCTTCTTACTCTTCATGCTTGAAGCTGGAGTGACTGCTGACATATTTTTAAACCGTGACTGGGAAGAGGTATATATCAAGTACAGTGTAGTTATTTTTGGTTAATGGGTTAATGACTTAGAGAGAAGCATATTAGCGATTTGGTTATAATGCTGATAGTTTTTTTACTTGTGGCCAGGACTTTCCAGATGATCCAACTGGGAGATTTGATCAATTCAAAGAATTTGTAAGGTCGAACTTTGATATCTGCAAATGGATTGGCTTGTCAATAGTTTGTGTACAGGTCTGTCTCTCTCACTCTCTTTCTGTCTTTGTGTACTGCATGTTTGTGCTTACTTTTTTGTAACTTTTTTTAACATCTTGTGAGGAAATAAAAGTTAAAATGTTCAATGAGTCTCACTTAATTTGTCTTACTAGAACTAGTAGAAGCTGCAGAATCAGGCGAGTGTTTTAAATATATTTCAGGGTAAATGACCCCAATTTCCCTTTAACTTCAACCCATGTCTCCAGTGGCGGAGAAAACATGGGCACAGGGGGCACCGCTCCCTCTCATATTTTCTTTTTGGGGACTGTTGATATTAATCTAGTTAACTAGTTCCAAAATTGATTTTGAGTCGCAAGTGCCTCTATATTCTTCTTTGCTTTCTCACTCGTTCATGTCAAAAACCTGATTTTGTTGCATATATTTTGTTAATATGAATGACTATTAGATTATTAATACAACAAAGTACAGAAGAATTTAGAGAAGAGAATGATAAAATTAGGAATGTTGTAACAACTTGCGCACTGCTAAGGGCTATCTGGTTTGCAGATCATGGCCATTCCTTATATTTTCTCTGTCCTCTTTCTGTTGAACGTTCGTTGTCTTCTTTTGCAGGGGCTGTCTTTGTTATTGGCAATGATACTCAAAGCTCTTGGGCCACATCCGTATTATGATAGTGATGATGAGTATATTCCTGAGAGGGTTCCACTCCTAAAGAATGCTGTTCATCCACCTCCTTATGTCGTTGGTGACCCTGTATATGGTTCCAATGTATATGGTTCCAAAAGTGATTCATGGAACATAAGGATCAATGACAAGGTAGGAATGTTCGATTTTTTGAATGGGCCATGTTATATATCTGCGGCATTATTTCTTTACTTTTTTAAATCAAAGATCTGTATTTCGTTTCTCATAATTTATAAAACTCTGTTATTACGTTTTCTTCTGTCTTGTTCTAATTCTTGTGTCTTAATCTTTGTTACTTCTTTTAACTGGAGTATTTATAAAAAAGAAAATGATCCTCTATCTGATTCTTTCATGAGTCATTCAGATTCTGTAGGACAGCTGAGAGTGTCATAAGTAGTGCCACTTTTATGGAACACACATGGACGTGTATACATATATATATTATAAATATTATATATTGATTAATATACCCTTTTCAAAGTGTGAAAATATCCCGTTGATTAAGTGAAGTCATGTCTCAATATCTGGTCCTGGGACAGTCTTGTAACATAACATGCTCAATGTCTCAGAATTTGTTTCGCGATTATGTACTACATGTAAAATTTCTGGATAATGTATATTTACAGTAGCAGGCCCTTTCCTGAAGGGATTCCCATTTGCAAGGATCACATTGGGCTCGCATATTTCCGCCGTGAAATGTGGTCCAATAAACTAAACCATCCTATTTTAAGGTCCTCATTGAATGATGATCCTTAAAAGTGACCTGCAACACAGAAAGGGGCAGGGAGGTTGTGAACCGTAATAGGTTTTGGCTGCTAAGTTGGGTTGTCACCGCATTTGTATGAATTTTTGTTATTGATTCTTTCTGTTTTTTCCCTTTCTAAATCAGACAAACAGGTAAATTGATTGTTCAGCTGGGCTTCTACTTGTGGATGGATGGTAGTGCGGAGACACAATAAGAGTGGAGGAACTGGATCGGAAAAATGAGTCATCTGCTGTCGATTGACCAATTGAGCATTGAAGGTTTCATAAACTCGAGCAGATGAAGAGGGTGGAATTAGTCACGTACATACTTTAAACTCTCACTGTATACCTGAATGCTGAACCTGATGAAATTGACAGTTCATCGTTGCGTTTCTGTATAGATTGTTAAACGATGCATAATATTTATCGATTAATTTGGAATCTCCGTTCAATCATCTTGTCAACTTTTACATGTTCCATGTGCGGACATCCCCAATTTCAGGATTAGAAGTTGGTTTGTTTCAGTTTCTTACAGGAACATGGGGGGTTTTGGCAGTTGGATTTGCAACTTCTTATGCATGATTTCTCTGGTCATTACAGGAACATGACGGAATGGTGGACGGAATCTAATGGCAATTGATTAATTGGCTGATTTTAAATAGTTCAAGGGGTCAATTTCAACTGGAATAATTGTATAGAGTGTCAAACCGCAGTTTACCCTATTTTTTTCTTTCTATTTTTCTAAAGTTTGGTTTACTTTTCGTCCTCCATACAATACAAAGGTATGATCTCTTCTTTTTTATTTATGGGGTTTGACAAATTCAAACTCGAACCTCTTTCTTACGTTAGAAAGGGAAATATCGTTTTAATGAAGGAACAAACTGTCAAATGATCTGAAGATATAAATTGACACGATTCAAAATTTTTATGATGTAATGTGGAAAAAAGGATAATTTTGTTGTTCATTTTGTAATTGCCTCAAACCTGAAGGGTGTAAAATGTAGTTAGCGAAAACTAGAATGTATTGTGTCATGAATAAGAAGGCACCTACATTATTATTATTATTATTAAGAGAGGTGATTTTCACATTTTTTTATTTATAGCCATCAAATTAAATAAATCAAACGAAATAACCAAGATTAAACAATGGCTTGTGAAAATCATTGTCCGACACTAGGAACATGTCTTTCACAAATGAACAACCCATGCCACGAATAAATAAATAATATGGTATATTTTACTTTAAAAATAATGAAAAAAAATCTCATGTATTTTTGGTCAATCAAAAGATTGATTTACTTGCCTATCATTCCTTGCCGCATTAACATACAGATAATTTCCTCTAATCATTATGGGTAATGTTAGGAAGACCAAAATTTTAAACTAACTTTTATAAACCGAATGATATGATTGTTGATGATTGAATTATTACTAAAATGTTGATAACGTTTCCTATTGGTGACACATATTGGTTTGTAAATTTGATTTAAAAATTTGATTTCCTAGCATTATTCAATAATTATACACAGCCCATATATCTACGTATTCGATCTGACTGGGTTGCATAATTGTGTTCATAATTTATTTGCTCAAAAGTATAATTCTAACATTCTTCCTGTTTTGATCCATGATCCATCCACTGAAGACACGTAATTTTCAACTTCCTCAATCATACCATGCATGTTACCCTCCTAATGTACCCAATGACTGGGTTGAATAATTGTTGCTGTTGAAATCTTTCTGTTTGCTTTTATAAAAAGGCATGTGCCAAGAAATTCAACTTCTCTTAAACCCTAGCTAGCACAAGATGGAAAGTCTTGGGTGATATGGTTGCACACTCTGTAAATGTGCTCGCTCAAAGTACAGCCTTATCTAAGACTCTCCATTCAAGGAACCCATACAACACTTAAAAACACTTATAACTTAAAGTCACAAACCAAAACACGCAAAAAAGGGAAGGCATAATAAGAGGAAAACAATTGCAATGAGTTTATAATTCCGTTGGTTATAATTTACCTAAACGTGTATTTGAGGTTCAGTATGTTCGACTTCTTCTTGTAGGGGCTTGTATATCAGTTCATTAATAATATTCACTCCTGCATATGAGATTGCTCGTATCAAAGGAGGGAGGGGATATTTTTTTCATTCAGGAAAGCATGATTCAGCTTCTGTTTCTAAGAAGATCCCCATGTTCTTGAATATAGTAAGTGCGTAGCTTGGTTCTTCATTGTCACAGAGATGAGCATTAATTAAAATAAAAATTGAGACAGTTTTTTTGTGGTATTTGCTGAATGGATTCGCAAAGTATCTTCTTCTACAGTTGCGCTACTTTAACTACCGGAAATTCATACTTTATTAGCATAATCAAAACACAATCTTATATATAATCAGTTCTAATTAAGCTTTATCTAGGAAATGCATCGTGCTTGCTTTATTGAATAATATATTTCTTTTAAGAGCACAAACTAACTCTTCATTTGTTCGATGCATTGTACTCATGCTTTATATCTTATTGGAGATGTGATTCTGTAATGGAGTTAGTCTGAATTAACTACTCGGTTAGCGATAATCAAGTACGTTTAATTAACTAAAGAATGTTATCTACTGGGTCGGGGCATCACCCCACACATACTTCAATGTTATTTTATGATGCTTGATCGGATCATCGTGCAACATGACTTTTGAAGAAGCACAAGGAAGGGCTTCGAATTGTTACCTCAAACTTTAAGCTAGCTTCATATTAACTATGGTTCAAAATTGGAGGTTACAGTGCTAATATATAATTTATGCTCGATTCTTGTTGCCCACCCACCTTATATTCGCACTCCGCGAATAGAATTCTAAAAGAAAGATTGAAGGCAGAAACATGAAATTCAGCAGATAGGACAATTAGTTGGTGAAATTAACCAAATAACATCTTCTCTTAGAATTTTTTTTTTTTTTCAAAAACTTACACACTTTGGCCCCTCGCGTTCAAAACATTAACGCTCATTTGTATATGTGCTTCATACACAACATTCATATGCAAAAAGGTGCCTTCAAAGAGATTGAAGACTGTTTGATAACTATTTCGTTTTTACATTTTGTGTTGAGATATATATGACAAAAGTATATGGGAGAAAGGAGAGATGAAGGAGGGTGATGGGAGAGAGGAAAAGAAATAAAGAATTAACGAAAAAAGAATCTCGAAAGTGAAAACAGTTCAACAAAGATTTTTGTTTTTTAATTTTAGTTTTCATTATGTGTGCCTTTCCCTTCATTTCTTATACATCTTTGCTCATCATCCTTCATCCACTCTTCATTATGCATGAAATAAAAACATGATGCTTAAGTGGTTGTGTGAAGACCAATTGATTGTTTTGGTGCCAAATAGGGATTTTTATCACAATTGTCATTATGATTTGTGAAAAATGTACGTTTACTCCTTTGTGTTTCAAATCGATTAATGTCTTTTATGAATGTTGGCGGCACAACAATCAGAGAGAACAATTTTATTGAAAACAAAATAAAGAACACTATACAAGATAAAAAATATCAACAGTTTAATAAAACGAAATTTGAACAATGAATTTGTAATGAACTTTTTTGCGCATATAGAGGCTTGCGGACTTGTCATTTCTGATATTTGAACTTTAGACATCTCGCCACAAATGAAGAAAAATACCATTAAACCGTAATATTAAATAATAACTTAAAAACCATGTTAATTTTAACGATAAAACAAATGTTCATTTCCTAAGAAACATGAGTATTTCCCAAAGTGAGTGCCCAAAAAGAATCTGTTCAGACTTGACACCCTCATGTAGATGATGTCTAAAATACCCATATCGCTTGATCACCTCGCACAAGCTTCAAGGGAAAGAATTGGCTGGTAAAACTTGTAATTATTTCTCAGCAGGAGGAGCATTATCGTAAATCTGCTCACACTCCTACTACTAGAAATTTGGCTAAAAGACACATTTTTTTATTGGTGTCTATTGTCAATTGTGGATAGTTTCATTAATGGCAAACCTTAATGGCCACTAAGCAGCCACTAAATTAGAAATGATGTCCTATATAGAAGACTCTATTGTTATAAACACCACAAATTAGATAATGGTGACACAATAAATAATTACACCTTTGAACTTATGTGACAAGATGATATGTAGTCATTGGCAATATGATGATCCTCGTGACGCACGCACAGTAGGCCAGTGAAAGAACTTAGCCCATGTGACAAGATGATATGCAGTCATTGGCAGTATGATGAGGAGGTGGATTGTCTGCCCTCCTATTTTCATACTCTTCTCATTCTTTTCTATTTGTATGGTTACGGTTAAGGCATGTTAACATTTTATATTGATTTTTTATAAAAATAATAAAACAAAAACAAAAAGTAATAGAAATATAAAATGTTGACATGGCTTAACCGTGACCACACAAAACAGGAGGAGATGAAAAGAGTATGGAAATAGGACAGCAGACAATCCACCTCCGTATGATGATACTCGTGACGCACGCACATTAGGATTCTTATTTGGTTCTTTCTATTCATGCATGTGCATATAGGGTCCTGAATATTTATTTTTACAGTTTAGCCCATCTATGATTATTGGAGGCAGTTGCCATTAACCTGACAATTTCTTACCTGATCTATAAACACGATACTAAAACGTTATGAAAATAATAAATTTTGGATCGACATGATACTAATCGGATCATTATCAGGTCATCCAATAAGAACACATTATTAACAGGTTTATTATTGTAGGCCGTTGGCTTCAATTTACACCATTTAGTTATAATCTAGCCATGTATGTATTGTTTGAACTTTGATGAAAGAAAACAAATATCATGATCTCAATGCTGTCAACATAAATCCAAAGCATAGATATGTCGATTGTTATTGTAACTATCTTGAAAGAGTTTGTAGTTAAGTTGATTAAGAACATTTTTATATGAATATTAGATCGAGTCTAAATTATCTCTCCCCTATTTCATTGTAAGTTACCATCCAATTTGAAATCAGCACAAAATTCAATTCTTAATTCTAGCTAATTTACTACATGGCCGGAGTCCTTCACATATTTTGGAAAGGCTTATGGACGAATTAAGAGATTGATTTAAACTGGTGATTTTCCTTCTACTTTGGCCGCTAAGCAGCAGTTTTCTTTGTTTTCAAGGTCCTTTTTCTTGGATCAATAAATATATATCGCTAAGAACCAACCAAGTGCAACCTTAGAAAATAAACAAGCAAACAAAAACCGGATAATTATATATCCATGAATAGATGCTTAATTCCGCTTCATCCACTAGCTTATCTCCACTTGTTAGGATTGATAAACTACAAACTTAGTTCGTGCACCAGACAACATTTTGTCTCTTGGGCCACACAAATTATAACCAATATTAAATCGTGGCTTTACGTCATGATTTCTCAAGTACACGTGTTTTAAGATAACTAATAATATGGAAACTCTTTCAAAATAATAATAATAATAATAATAATAATATGGAAACCCTAATGAGGACTTATTGGTAAAAGGTGTTATTCTTTCTACACTAGGAACTTTGACTAAAACCATATAAACTGTCAATTTTAATGGAAGTACTCAAACACAGAGGGCTAGCTGTAACATGTTTCCATAAGAAGAGAGGATCAGGTAAAGGACTAGTAATAGCCAAAGTAATATAATACGTTTAATTGATAAGAACAAGGGGAAAGCTTCATTTGAGTTCAATTTTGTTTCTTTAGATTGGTTGTTGCTTGTTAACCAACTAACTTTTGGTGCAAAGTACTTCATTAGCTTGATGTAAATATTGTTGGTTTCGTTTCATGGCAGTTTAAGTTTTTAGAGGCTAGTGTTTGTCAAACATGTTATTAAAGCTCTAGTTCTAAGAGTTTATGGTCAGTTAGAAACCTATAGGCCGCCTCGTTTGTGTTTCTTTCCATGTTTAAGAAGAGGATGTACGTGACATAGGGTGTTAGCATGCATTGTATGACACTTAAAAGTTTTTTGGGGCCTAGTTTTTTCTAACATTTTCCTTCTCACAATTGAAAGACATTTCAAGTTTGAATCTTCGTTTAGAGTCTTCTTCCCCTACGATCCCTTGGAGGGAGCAAACCAAAGTAGATGCCAGATCAAGATGTTTCACAAAACGACTCCCTATTGGCTATTAATAATGAACTTTAATCGCTTTAGCTAACTTTCAACCAGGCTCTTAATTAGTGCAGTTGTTCGTAAGTTATTTCCATATTTGTTGTTTCTCTATTTGCTTAGTTTCAATCTATTTCCCCCTCTTTCATGGCAAGGTGGGCAGCTGCCTACAAATATCGTAAAATTTTCTCAATCATATGAGATTTTACCCATCTAAAAATTGAGCAGTTGAGTAATAGCTTGATTGTTACATACATTTGGCAAAGATATTTTTGTTTGTACTGGTAACGCAACCATCATGCGACATTTTCATAATATTAAAACTCATCATCAACAATTTTTTCAGTTTTAATGTTGCTTTTTATGATCATTACTAGTGCCGGTTAATTTTAAAGAGTTTTCCTTGTTTAACATAACTCATACGTTTTTGTACGTTGTTTCACTTAATTAAGATATGTTAAGGAGACTCTTTTAAAATTGAGATTCTCTATAAACTCTTTGTCATCTATTGTTTTAGCACAATTATGTGACAACATTATAAAATATTATGTAAAAAACATGAGATGTCGGAGATGAACTCTAACAAATGAAACATTACTCTTCTAGATAAAATCAGTTAAAAAGTCAACAAAACCTGCCAATATCCCGGAAAATGTGTCAGCCAATTGTTCACAATGCGTTTTCTGTAACGGCGTCCTCCGTGGCCACAATTGCCCTCCCAGTATTTGTTGCACAACTGCCCTTCACGTCCTCATCTTTTAACGGCACACCGTTTACTTCATTCCTCAGAAACGACAAAAACACCCCTCCCTCCCCTCCGTGACTCCGTCCCCAATGCACAACTGAACAAAGAAACGACGTAGGGTAGAGTCAGGCGGAATTGACGCCTTAACCGTCGGTAGGGCCCAGGTTTCAGTGGCTTTTATCTTAATACAATGACAGGACATGGGGCGATGGTCATAGTGAAATTATTGAAGCTCTTTCTGTAGAGAAATTTTTAGTTATGATTTATGCAAGTGACATAAAAAATTTTAATTTTTAAGTTATTAATCTTTTAATATTATAAACCATCATTTTTATAAAAACACGTGATATACCATTTCGTATAACGGTTATATTAAAAAATCTTTTATTACTGTGGCAGCTTTGCAGCAGGTGCTATATATCCTATATATAGTTATATACGATACAGAACATAACCTAATCCAAAGCATAAAAAAGCCTCTAATTCACTACACATTTGTCGGCAGAGCTTTGTGCTCACTGTTGACCCAAACCAGTGCTCAGAACTTTCTCCGCCGCCGCCGCCACTCAACACCCACTTAATCAAACATTCTACCTCACAATGCAGCTCCTCCACGGCGGCCTCGGCCTTGTGTTGGTTATGAATTCGTTGCTTCTGCTTGTGTCTTGTCAAGTTCAGCAACCCCGGGCCAGCACCCGCTGGCTCCCAGCCATCGCCACCTGGTACGGCAACCCCGAAGGCGACGGCAGCGACGGTAAGAGCCTACCCTCAAACACAATTCAATTTGGTTTTAGCTTACAATGCCGCATGTTTAGACAGTCAAAAGTATCATTTGTACGTACAGTCTCAACAGATTTAGTACATCTCAGTTGTATTATACTTGCGTCAATTTAAATTTAGTCAAGTTGATTAGATCAATGTGCTTGAACTTCACTGCACCAAAGTTTGAATTTTCTTTTCCGTTAATAAAGATAAATTTAGAGTAATTAAAGTGAATTTTTTATACTTTTCTTCTGTTGAGATGGTACAAATTATTTTAATTGGTCGTGAATTAATTATGTCGGCATGTGCTTAATTTTGGTAGGCGGAGCGTGTGGGTACGGGTCAATGGTGGACGTGAAGCCGTTCAGGGCGAGGGTTGGTGCGGTGAACCCGGTTCTGTTCAAGAGCGGCGAGGGGTGCGGCGCGTGTTACAAAATCAAGTGTCTCGACCAGAGCATCTGCTCGAGACGACCCGTCACAATAATCGTGACAGATGAGTGTCCGGGCTGCTCGAAGGGGCCGGCCCAGTTCGACCTCAGCGGCGCCGCCTTTGGGCGCATGGCTGTGGCCGGCGAAGGCGGTTTGCTCAGAAACCAAGGCGAACTCTCCGTCCTTTACCGACGGTAACGTTCGCATATGTCATGTTTAGCTTGTTTGCTTTAACGGTCCTCGTTCGCATATGTCAATTTAATTATTTTACCTACAGGACACCATGTAAGTATCCTGGGAAGCAGATAGCCTTCCATGTAAATGAAGGTTCAACAAATTATTGGCTATCACTGCTAGTAGAGTTTGAGGATGGAGATGGAGACGTCGGATCAATGCATATAAGACCGGCACGTTGTCCTTTCTCTTTTTTATACATTGCTGCATGCCTCTAGCAACTTTACTTTACTTTTACATTTACTTTTGCTATTAAGAAAACAAAAATGTTGCTCGTACTATATATTTGTATCATATATCTAATAAAAATGAGACTCACATATATTGGTGTGCCTTACCTTTATTAGAGAGATGATACAAATGATGGTACAAATATATAGTAAGTGTAACATTACTCGAAAGAAAATGCATGCCAAATCAACGAAATTAAAGATAGTTTTTCCTTGAAATATAACGAAGTACTTAGTCGTACAATTCCACGTTTTCAAATAAAAAGCAGTGTAAACATGTCCAAACTGGTTTACAAACCTTCAAAGAAAATGATACTTGTGTAGTGAATATTTTAGTCATGAGAAGCAAGACTTACATGTTATGAGCATATTGTTGCATCAACAATGTACTCGTGATATGTAATTGAGTAATTTGAATTGTTATCTTCCAGAAACAACATAATTCCTATCTCATACCTCAATCTGAAACAATTTTGCAAAGCCATATTTTAGCGTTAATTAAGTGATTAAAGAATTTAAAGTTCACTAATTTTTTATTTATATTTTTGTGTTGGTGGGATGATGCAGGCAAGTTCAAGCGAGTGGATCGAGATGAGTCATGTATGGGGAGCTAATTGGTGCATAAATGGGGGTCCTCTAAAAGGACCATTCTCAGTGAAGATTACAACTCTCTCGACAGCAAAAACTCTCTCAGCCAGAGATGTCATTCCCGGTAATTGGTCTCCAAAAGCCACTTACACTTCTCGCCTCAATTTCCACTACTAGCTTGGCTTAATGTTTGACAAACAGGTCATGATATATAGAATATAAGCACTTTTTTGACTAAGCATTTTCTAGGCCCAAAAAAGGCTTGTCCGGTTGTCCCCATGAGACAAAAGTAGCCGTTGTCGGGTTGGTGTTTTTGGTTTTTAAAGAAAAGTAGCCGTTGGATTGCACTAATTAATTATAATGGCATCCAATGCTCTTTCTTTTTTTCTTTTTTCTTTTACTTTTGAGAAATTGTTTTTCCTACTTTCCTGCTGTTCCGACTACACTGAGATATGTTGCCAGCCCTCTCCAAAAGGAGAGAGAGCGTGTGTTCTTGCTTTGTTAATGCTATATGTAAGTTTGTGGACCCAATGGTGTTTTAATGAATTTGGACCCTTTGATTGCACTTTAATGTCGCGTACCATTGGAGATCTCTGAGCATACAAGAACTCATGTTGGAGAGCAAAACTTAACTATATCTCTTATCTGCTTTTATCTCTTTTGCCACATAATTAAATATATAACGAATAAGATAAACAAGAAGATATACAACAATGTATAGATAAACTATTGTCCTTATGTATAGGGTGATGTTAAACACTTTAAAAAAGAAGTTACGGACAATCACTCATGTAAATTTAGTTGCATCAACGATTAACAGACACTCGCATACACAATAGCTAGCTTGGTTGTCCGAGTATATATAGTATCTAGTGCGGCAAAGTAAGTGAAGGAACAAGATAGAGTTTAGACTACGTACTTTCGGCTGTAGAACATTAATTTATGAGTTCATAGAAGGGGCCAGGGGTTTCTATTCCTATTCCAAAGGGTAACAGCCCTAAAAATGAATGTCAGAACCTGTAATTGAAATGCATAATGATATTCTTCTTCATATGTAAGTGAGAGGTCTTAGTTTTGAATATCGTGAATAACGAATTCGATACCAAATTGGGTTCCCTATTGTGTGATTTAACTGAACTCTCCCCTCCCTTTATTGTAAAATATATTGTTGTACTAAAAAAAAATGGAGATGTATTGGTCACATCACATACATATATGATCATCCACATGCTGACGTGTTTACAACCTTCAAATCTCTCACAATTCGCAAGGGCTGCTTGTGTCGAGAATTTTTAGGACGCTGGGAATACTCTCATCATATCAAGTAGCATCATATAAGTAATTAAAATATTTATTTTTAAATATCTAACTACTTGTATTATAATACTTACTATATCGAATCGTATTTTTGGTACACTAAAAAAAATTTCACTTTTGTAATGCATAACATTGCCAGTGACGAAAAGGGTCAAGTATTCAAAGGGTTGTTGTCACCACCACAAGTGGGGGGGGGGGGGTCGGGGGTGGTGGGGCTGGAAAATCCCCCAAGATACCGGGATCTTTAGAGTAGTCTTTTTGCCGGTTCCGTTCTCTGAGGCACCATGGTCTTAAGACCATATTCATTTTTTGGTTTAAAACTTAAAATTCTTAACTCAGAAAATTTAAGTTTCTATCCCAAAAGTTTTCCGTTCTAATTTTTCTGGATTAAATATCTAGCTCGAAATTATTAAGGAAGAAATTTAGAATAATTTTTGTTCTTAAAGTAACTTAAAAAAAATTATGTATACTATCCAAATTTACTTTTATGAACATTTTAACCTAAAAACATTTAGATTTCGATAAATATTAAAAAATTAGTAAACCGACACCGTGAAACTTGTGGAACACTATGAAAGATGACACGCCCTAATCTCGATATTCCCCGAATACCAGGACAGGCACGTGCTGGGCGACACCCGAGGGTGACGAAAGCCATTTATTGAATGCAAATGTTGAGAACTAAAAATATAAATAAGAATAATAGAGATTTAAATATAATGAATATGCAATTTAGGAACGTGTTCAGAGCACACATCTAATCTAGAACACCAAAAGAAAGAATATAAAATTGAATGAACAAGGGAATGTGGGTCTTACACCGAGAGGACTCGAAGATGCTGATGCAGAAGTGCCTTGACGCCGGGATTGTATGCCTCAATACTAACGCCGGGATTGTATGCCTCGAAGGGGGTGCAAAACAAACATGAGTGGACCAAGTTGATATAGATATAATAAAATAGTTATCAACATACTAACCCCCAAAGTTTTATGAAAACTAATAGCATAATATGTGATAGGTTTTTCTGAAAACCCTAGCATGCCATAAAACCTTTCATAAAATGTATCTCGTATATAGTGTGCTAACTAGTGGTATCATAATCGACCTGAAGGCCGCTACATCACCCGACCCGAAGACCAATATAATAATCTTCAATCGACCCGGAGGCCCCTACATCACCCGACCCAAAGGCCAATATAAGTATCATTGCCTGGAGGCAAAACAATGACCACTAGATATGCACAAAACATTGAATATAGTATTTCCAAACATAGGTACATATATCTCAAAAACTTCTTCATAGTATAAATTCATTCATCATCTATACTATAAAGAAGTGTGTAAAAACATGTTCTAAATAGTATATCGTCATCCATCAGATATCCTACGAAGAAAATGAGTTCGATAGAAAATATGGTAATTCCAAAATATTCTAAGTAAGCATAATATCTCAAAAAACGTTATCTAAAACGTGATTATTAAATCATGTTTTTCATGTATGCATTTCTACTATTAAAACATGCATTTTAGAAGGGGTCCACTCACAGATACTTAGCCGTCGAAGAGCCACGCAAACTAGTGAACACGGAATCGTCACAAATAGTTGCCCTTAAGCACATAAAAGGTCCAATTAATAAAACTCTATTATAACAATTGAATTTGGGAAAACGGACGTCAGAAACAGTTCAGGACGTCGAATTATCCTAAGAAGGATCCCGGGTAAATTTCGCAAAAGTCAATAGAATATTCTTTAATGAAATATTCCCTAACATGAATATGGAATATTCCCTAACAGAATATTCCCCAAAAGGGTATGGGCTAGTTAGGGTTTAGGGTTTGAAAGGTTAAAGGGTTTAGTGGTTAAGGCCCTAGGTTAAAAGAGTTTGGGTTAGGCTTTTAAAAGGGTTGGGCTTTAAGGGTTTCTAATTTAAAAAGGGTTTTAGTGCTGGGTTAGTGACGAGCCTGGGCCCAGACGCAAAGCCCAAGAGCCTTTGGTTTCCAGAAAAACAATAAAATAAATAAATAAATAAATAAAAGGGGTTCGGGCTTTGGGGGTCACGGGCCTAAGGCCCGAGTTCTAAATGACCCAAAGGCCTAAGTGACAAAGGGTTAGGGGTTTAGGCTTTAGGCTAATGAGTGTTTCATTTGATTAGGCCTAGGAAATTAGGTTTAGGTTGGGCTCATCTTTGGTTTGGGCTGGGCTACCTCAGGCCGGTTCTTTAGCCCGTTTGTTATGTGGGTCGCTGGAACCATTTCAAGGAGAAGGCCGGATTCTGGCTGAGAGATTGAACAAAGTTTAAATGTTCATAACGTTGTCAATACTCAACGAAATCGAGTGATTCAAAAATGAAAATCATAGTTCTCGACAAGTCGAAGAGAATGGTACCTCACACGATGTCTAACTAGCCATGGTTTGACCAGAAAATGTCTCGAAAGCCGCAGTGGTTGCTGGAAACTAGGTAAGATTCAAATGGATATAACTTCTTCAATACTTAACGAAATTGGGTGAAACAAAAAGGAAAGTTGTAGTAATCAGCGAGACAAAGAGATTGATACCTTTCAAACTGGCCAACTCACCGTGGTTTGGCCGAAAATTGCCTCGAAATGGGTGGTGCTTGCTGGAAAATTTGGAAAAGCTACTCCGAGTTTTGCGATTCACACATATACACCACTTAAAACAACCTTCGATCTAACCCTAAAACACAACCCAAAAGGTTTCTAGAAGCTTACCAATGTCGAAAAAATTCAAAACACGTCGAAGAATATGATGAACAGTGACACCATCACTGTTGGGGTTCCACGAAGGTTTGCTTGAGTTTCCCCGAGGTTCCTACGTCCACTGGTGTTGGTTTGGGGTTGTTGTTGTTGTTGCTTGTGTGAGTGACAAAATCGAGAAGAGAGGGAGAGATCACAGAGGGAGTGCACGGGGAGAGAGAGAAAGGTCTGAGGGTGAGGGAAGAGATAAAGGGAGGGAAAGTTATAAAAAAATCAGAAGAAGAAAGAGAAGGGGAAGGGAACCGGGGGACACAAATAATGGGGTGGGCCCCTTGGGCTCACCAACTAAGACCCAAAAACCATTTTTAAAAGGAAAAATACCCCCAAACTTAGTGAAAATACAAAAATACCCTTTTTGTTCCGCAAATCCCGGGACGGGTTGTTACAAAAGATATAAAAGACATGAAATTTTTTTTTATAATTATTTTAGCCGTTGGAATTAAATTTGGACCAGTAGATATTATTATTTTTTTTTTAAATTTGATCATATTAGATTTTAGCCGTTACATTCAATGAATTTATAAATATAAAACAAAAAAAAAATTACACATATATGGTGGACTAGTCTCCACCCCACCAACTCAGGGAAAATTCTGGCCTAAGTTTGCTCTAAAAATGAGTTTTTTTTGTTAAAACTCATATTTGACCCATCGGTTGGAGCAAGTTGGGGTATGTTTATAACTTCAAATTTGAGTTTTACTCCAAGCATTAGAGTAGATCTAAAAAATAATAGTGGGCGGTTATTTACTATTTGATTTTGATCTTAATTATTAGAGAAGTATAAAAATAAAAGTTAAATAATCATTTACTGTCAGATTAAAATTGAACCGTTGATGAGCATATTTTTTTTTTTTGAACCATAAGGTCTTGGAGAACGAAATCTTTTTTTTTTTTGGGTAAATATATATGAGATAGGATCATCGCTGGATCCTCTTATGGGGATCCCAGGAATCCTTTAATCCTATCTGTTCATCATACATCGTGTGGTCAGTTTTCGTCAGATACTGTTCGTGTTCAATTTTAAATAATAAAATTTAAAATGATTTATGACCGTACGATGTACTATGAAAAGACATGATTAAAGTATCTTGGGGATCCTCACCAATAGAACTTTTGCCAACTCAAGAAGATATTATGCAAGGAAAACCAATAGCTAGGAGGAACATCACTAAGGATCAAAAAACATTTTATTAAGTGGGTTGCAATGTAGAATACGTAATTATGATAAAAATCAAGTTAATTATAGAGAATCATGTGATTATTACTTAACATAACAAGGTTGGTAGTTATATTGTGGACGTTCTATTACATTGTCAATGTAAGTTTTTCTATTTCAACGTGATTGAATTACAAAATCAACATTTATTGTACACCAATCGCATACTATTACAATACAGACGTATGTTATTACTAGGGAACGTTACGAACTTACACAAACTATTAGTTTTAACCTAAATTTCTTAAGATAAAATTGCGGATTTAAATGAAAATATCCCCAAACGCAATGATACAGTGAAAACCTACAGTCATGTCGCAATCAATTAAATGAAAACCATCCGAATGAGAACGACCGGTTGGAACTGGGGGGGGGGGGGCAGGATCATAGAAAGACAATTGGGAAACAAAAAGGCTATTGGGAATATAAACAAAGACTTGCGAGTAAATTGGTTGGCAGCACGCGTCGGGAGGGGGGGAGAATCATAGAAAGACAATTGGGAATCAAAAAGGCTATTGGGAATATAAACAAAGACTTGCGAGTATATTGGTTGGCAGCACGATAGAGGCTACAGAGTGTTTCACTCTCATGTTATATATGAGTCTGGAAGTGGAAGTATAGATCATATATATATGCTCTGAGGGAGGGAGGGGGGCCGAAGGATTCCTCATTCGACCTTATAAGTTTCTCAACCTGAAAGTATAATCATCTCAGGCTACATCAAAGTTGGATCATCCTGGTATCCTATCAACTGCCTATAAATATTCCACGTTTTAGATCTAAACGTATGATTAGTCGATATAAACTCTCCGGCATTATCCAGTCTCCCGAACTTTATGGGATAAGTAGAGTGGTGAACCCTTAATCGGCCAGGAGGTTTAGCAGCAATGTGTGTGGACAAACATGTGACCAGTTTGTTGATTCATCAACCAAAACCATAAGTATTTATATGGTCCGCATTTTGGTTGGATTAGTCCATATATATTCCCTTGAATCCATTGTGAAAAGAGAGTCATTTCCTATCTTTGCGAGGGATGATATAAAAATCAAATTTCCCAAACGAGCGAGCTTTGGCACAGGCAAAGTGTGCTTGTAAACACAAGATCCTGACTTCGGGTAAGGAGATGCGTCGTAGCATCATTGTTCGACCTAAGTGTCCCAAAAGGTTGTGCCAAAGCAAGTAAACTGCTCGAATCACCAAGCTCTAGGCCGGCCACATGTGGTGTGTTTCCCAGTTGGGAGACAACCCGTTGGCCCCAAATCAAAGCTTTAGGCTCATTTTTGGAGGTGGTGTAAAAACATTTCACTCTATTTTCTTCAGTGGTTTCATTGATGATCATTGTTCTCTAGAATATCCTTAAAAACTCAACGACAGGGAGAATTTAAGGTCCCTTAAATGGTAATGCAGTACCATTCATACAACGAGGAGTGTGCTAATGCTCTTAATCAGGTTGGATACACCTGAAGTCGTTGCTAGAGATGTGATTTAGATGTAAAGTTACTATGCGTAGTATCGCATTCATCCAGACAACTAACATTCCCACATTCATACTTAATCATGTGTTTAATTGAATTGGGTCACATGTATAAAGACACATGATTTAATTAACTCGTATTCGAGGACAATATCAATAAGATTATCCATAATTAAAACATACACCAAACTTGAATCCAAGAACATGGAAAAATGTTCACAAAGTAAATGGTTTACTAAGAGGATTCGGCCAACAAGGCCATCCATGTCAAAATTCTGCTATTCCAACGGTGTTTGGTGGAGCAAAATTAGTTTCACATATTGACTACGAGAACGGTACTCTTCAACGACATTGATAAAGGCACGAGCAAGTGCATAACCAATGATCTATTCCATCGAGACGAAAGTAGATTCTACAGGGTTGAGGTTTGGGAATATTATCCCTTATTCTTGAAGTTTTAGGTCTTAGGTGTCAAGGATCATGCTTCGGGCATGATGCCACACCTTGTCAGGCCCTGATTCTACCATATGTTGTAAAAACAAACTAGAAATTGGATTGTGAGAGACAGACCCAAAATTGGAAACTTCAGCCGAAGCTAGAAGGGTCTGTTCGGTAGGTCTCTGCCGAAACAGAGAAGTACCATTCGATGCGCCTCTACCGAAGCAAGGCATCACCGTTCGATAGGCTTTGATCAAACTGGGTTGAGCCAATCGGTGGACTCCAGCCGAACTGAGTCCATACCTTTCTCTCACGTTTTGGGTAGTAATCAGATCCGAAAATTTGGTAAACTTCTGCTTTCTACACTACTGCTTTAGGAGTAAGTTAGAAACAAGGAAGGACGAGACAAGTATTTTCCAGTCAAAATTCGATCGGATTTATAAACTTTAGAATTGTACTCATTTATGGACGTAATCATGGTGTGTTTCGGGCAATATCTTTCATGATTAGACAGTCCTTATGAGCGAGCCAAAGAGCCCAGAAATGATGGTTCGAGAGGTACTTCCGTTTGTAATGCTTCGGGCATAAATCTTCGAATGAAGATCATGGTGGAGGCTTATTAAGCTCTTCCTTGCCATTGTTGACTACAATGGTTTCTCAGCTTCTCGATAGTTAAGGGGAGATTCACGTCTTGTAGCCCACATAAAGTGGTTTCTATTAGAAACATCCAAATCAGGGAAAATCCAACTTGTGACGATTCGAGAATCCACTGAATTAGAGGGAACAAGATTGTGATTGGTGCTATGGGAATGAATCATCACTAAGCATCAAAATTAGAACATTCGAGTTCCAAGACATGGTATACATGAAAAACGTTGTGTTTTCATGGGTGTATTGTTTTATGAAAACTTCGGGTTTCAAAGGCACTAAATTTGAATCTACAAGTTCAATTTAGTTTATTAACGTTTAGTTCATAAAAGAGAGGTTCCTGCAAGAACACATAATGTAATATGCTGATTTAAGTGTAGTGGATTTGAGTTGCTTTAGAAACTCAAGTGTGAGTGTTTCGGGACTACGAAAGGATGTCAATGGTTCAAAGAAAAGAAATAAAATATTGAATCGTTAATGTCCAAAACTGGTCTTCAGGTTAATAATTTTGGATTCATTATCAGATTAATGGAATGCAGGTCACTTTTAATTAATTCAATAAATCAGGCTATACATGGTCGATTGTAGAAGCAAAAATAATAATAACATTCGAGTTTAAATTATTTAAAAATGCTAAATAATAGCATTGGGTCGAAAAAAACCATAGCCCAAAAAATTGGGCTGGGTGCCGTGTAGGTTCGGTTGCAGTATGTAGCCCAAGGGATGGCTTCATGACACACCTCGACCTGGGAAGGTCGAAGCATGTTGGCCATCATCGTGAGGTGACGTAACCATAAGGGTAAGTGATGTGAAAAAGTGAATAAATTTAAATCTAAAATTGCCTAAAACAAAAGAGTGCGCGAGTGAGCGGGATTGCACCCATTTCACACGTGATGGTAAAGCATAAGAACAGTACAGTAATTAGGGTGAGGGTTATACCACTAAGGTACCCATCTACTAAGATCTTGCCAGAGTCCTCGTTTACATGCAAGCACACCTACTAAACCTAGAAGGGCGAAAAATAAAGTTGAGTGGGTCAGTAAAACAACGTTTTGTAAAAAACCTTTATTTCCGAATATACTAACCTCTCGCTGTAAAACAAGTATAGTTTCCTTAAAACATACTACGTAAGTATGTAAACAACAATACAATAACATTATAACTAGAAATATGCCAAGTCATGCGATATCAAATGCCACAATAATATAATCATGTGATAATCAAGTATAGCTAAGTGCTTCTCCATCTAGGTTGACACACGAGTTCGAACAGATAATTTCTGACACGAACAGGACTGGGTGTAATCAACATGCTCTAGTACTACGATCACGTGAAGGCTGGTGCAGAAGCACGGTCACATACAAGTCGGATTGCCTAATGCAATCTACCTGACAAGACTGGCACTTAACTTGGATCCAAGGCTAGTGAATGGTGCGATGTGAACATACACGTGAAGGACTGGCCCTGGGGTGAGTACTAACACCGGTGCAGCAAGATGAGCATGTACAAATATGTATGAATGTCATGACAATAATATCTCAACCATATAGCAGCATTTATCACAATTACATCGCAGTTATCAGTTATTTGGCAATATATACATAAAGTGATGTATTTATGCAACTCCAGAAACTATAAATACGTATAGATATAAAAATAAACTGCCCATTCACCTGGAGTCTGTGCTATGACTCCTTAGCACGAATATCAAGACGTCATGAACAAACGTTGCCTAGAACAATTATCAAATCACAACTCAGGATTCTTATCGATAGAACACACAACTGACATAAAACACATCCCCAAGGGCATTCTAGAATGATTTGAAACTCATTAACCAAAAGTCAACTGTCGGTCAAAGATTCACAACCCTACATAACTTGATCCAGAAGCTCCGCACCTCGGATTTTCAATCCGTAACTTCCAAAGATTCACATTATGCTTCTAGAACAACATTCTAAAGTTTCAGAACGATCCAATGGTCGGATCTCCGCCAATTGCCAAAATTAAGTGGAGGTCAACACTTTATTTTGTGAACTAACAAATTCAATTCGGGAAGATCCGTACATCGGTTTCCCGATCCATAAGTTTCTATGATCCTCAAATATTACGTTCTATAAGGTACTAAGGTTTGGTGACGATCCAACGGTTGGATCGTCAATTCATGCAAGGACCCTATGACGGCCAACTACGAAACTACATGAAAACATCGTAATTTCACTAAACGGATGACAAATATGGAATAAGGGCTTCAAAATTAGCCTAAGGCAGTTAGATGGGGTCTCGGCCCACGCGCTGCCGCGCGTGGTGGCTGGCTACCACGGTTCGCCAGAGAATTCCACTATTTCTTAAAATTCTCAAATTTTATAGAAATAAAGATCTCAAAGAGATGAACAACTTTCATACCTGCCATGAAGTCCAAAAGTGGACAGAAGATGGTCAATTTTGCCCACAAAGCCAAGGGTGCCTAAAACTTCCCGGCGTCGATTCGTCGTCTATGGTGGACCAACGGGGTCAAGGTTGGTTGGGATTTTCTCCTGAGATGATGGGCTACAAAGCCCAAATGGTGGCATCGGCATTGCTTTGCCGATTTGCCTGAAAATTGAAAAGAGTGGTCGGACAAGGTTTTGATGGGTCGGATTTCGTGGCTTCGTCCCGCCACATGTGGTGGTTTCTAAAGGTGATTCTTAGGTTGGGTTTTGTAGAGGGGAGTGAGGGCTTCAAGAAGGTGGTGGCGGCGTCGAAAAACTTCACTGGAGTTGGTCGGAATCGGCCTTGGAAAATAGGTCCTTTTTTTTTTTTTCCTTTTCCTGATCTAATTTCTGAAGGCTTTCCTTCCTTTTATGTGATTGGTCCCCCTTATTTAAGCCTAAAATCTGATTAGGCTTCTTTCCCACAAGGTGGGAATTCAATTAACTTATAAACCAAAATATAAATAACCAAATTCAAATGTCTGTAACTATACTGTTATAATCTGGACTCGCAAACGGCTTTTGCTTATGCGTTCATAATGACGAGTACTACGAGGGTACACTAAAATAATAAGTCCTACCTTTCTCAAATCGATGGTCAACGGAAGTCAAAGTCCTTACCTTTAGGGCATTTTTGTAAATTCACATTTTAAAAATTAATAAAAACGTACAATTAGGGACTGGTTGTCACACTTCAGGCAACGGGCCATATGCAAGGGAGCCTAGCAGCATCAGCTCTTGGTTTTAGGCTGAAAGGGGGGCATGGGTCAGGCCTAGCAACAGTTGGCCATGGGTTGGGTTCGGGGCAAAAGAAGCCCAGCCTACTGGGCTGGCTTGGTGACACGCGGGCTAGGAGGGTCAAGCCTAGCAAGATAAGGGCTTGCGTCGTGTGGGCCAAGGTGAGGCAAGGGCTCATCAAATAGGTCAGGCCGTGTTGGACTCAGGGGTTTGGATCGAGGGCTACAGGCCCTAGGGTTAATCAACCCATATTTTTTTTTCCGACATGTTAGGGTTAAAAAAAAACTAGAATTGCTTCTAATTTATTTTATATGCTTTGACTCACAATTCCACATAGCAAATATAATTGTGTAACGCATGAAACAAATATATAAATATATACAATATATATATATATATATATATATATATATATATATATATTGTAAGGAAAATATAAACATAGAGGAGTTCATGCATCATGGAGAATGTTTTCATGCTTCATGGTCGTTTCAAATATCTTCCTTTATTTTAAGCGTACCTGGTTGGTAGAAAACAATAAAAGCCTTTGAATTTGTAGTAGATCTTCTCGGAAAGCCGAAATTGCATCTCCAATGCATTGTATCATGTTCAACAAAGATAAATTAAATTGAATCAATAGCATGTAGATCAATTAATTTAATCATAAAAAAAAATATTAAAATGTAATACTCCCCTGATTGAAGAATAAACTCTCTTTAGCGTAGCGTCAAGAGCGTGTTGATAATGTGTTGTAGGCATAATTTACTGAACTGTATAAAGACCATAGAGAGAGAGGGGGTGCGGCACATAGAGAGAGAAGAGAGAGATGTGTAATTGTGGATGTGTTCTATTTTATTCCACCCCATTGTGTCTTTATTTATAGTAATAGGATAGGTAAAATCTTTACCCTTTTATGATTACAACTCTTAATAGGTAATCAACTCCTAATAGGAATATAAGAGATATTCTTAAATTCACTAGAATTTACACAATCACATTCCTAATCTAATACGACTACAACAATTGTCTAATTATGTGAGCAATTATCGTTCTAAATAGTGGAGTTGTTTTTTGTTATTTTGCCAAAAGAGTGGAGTTGCTCTAACGCAATGATAGGGTGAAACCTAAGCTCATTTCGCAAGCAATTAAATAAAAACCATCTGAACGACCAGACAAAATAGCAATAGAAGAAGTTAAAGAAAAAAAGAAATTAAAAGGGCAAAAGTGTTACGTGAGAGAGACGAGAGTATGTGACTTAGAGCTTTTTTTATTCCCTTTGATTGTGAGGGGAATAATAGAAAGACGATTATTAAATGAAATAGCGTAAAAAGACTTGCAAGGGAATCGACTTTGAGTGCCGAGAGAGTGTTTCATTCTCACATTATATATGAGTCTGGAACTAGAAATATAGATTTATGTATGCTCTGAGGGAGGGTGGGAGGGGGCGCGAAGGATTCCTCATTCGACCTCATAAATTCCTCATCCCGGTAAGTTTTCCCACCTACTGCCTACAAATGTTAGAGACACTACATTTTGTAAATTACATAATATGAAAGTTGATGATTAGATTATTACTCAAGTGTAGATTAACGTGCTTATTTCTTATTAGTGATACATTGTTTAATTTACAAATTTAATCTACTTAGTATTATTCTTCCTCGCTTTAGATCTAGAGGTATTATCATAATGAAATATCTGCTTTTTCTATCTTTAATTATAGTATATGTTGGAAAATCATACATATCAAATGAAACTCGTTTAGGTTCATATCTAGTGGAATTAATGAATTTCAGACCACCTTAGTGGTCTTGCTAGAGTTAGGGTGAATGTTTGGAGGTTAAGGCAAGCCCATCCTCCTTGGCATACTCTATATCTTTTAATTTATTTTCCAATATTTAAAAAAGGAATATTACTCAAGAGACATTAGTATAATCCATGTTCTATACTGAGTGAATTACTATTTATTCAATAATTACATTAAATAAACCCGACGTTATAAAATTTATGTATGGTTCCAATAATAAATTTGGTAGTTTAAGTAAGGGTAAATTACATTTTACCCCCTCAGGTTTGGGGTCAATTTCAATTTCTTACAATATCTTTAAAACATTTCAAATTCATACATTTACTTATCATTTTATTTCAATTTCATACATCCGTTAGAAAAATCTGTTAAGTAAACTGTTAAGTGACGATGTGGCAAATATAGGATCCACATTTGTGTGCCACGTGGCAAATTTTTATTTATTTTATATTATAATAATTTACCCTATTAAAAAAAAAGAGCAAACCCAAAATCCCATCTTCCCCCGACCCACCTCCTGGTCCTCCACTCTCTTCACCTCCCCTCCTATCCAAAAACCCACCCCCACTGCCTCTTCTTCTTCTTCATAGGTATCTCCTTCTTCTTCCTCCCACATCTTCTTCTCCACCTAAGAGGCTTGTTAATTGAAGATGGTGTTACAGAGGTCCCTGAAATTGGGGTCCCAATGTTTGAACAAATTGAAGAACGAGAGGTGTCGGGGACGAATGTGTAGAGGCCGTTGGAGCCTCTGTGGCCCTCGAGGCTTACCATTGTCAAAAACGACAAGAACTTCGCCGAGGGAAGTCGAGTCCGAGACGGGGCTCTTCGATTTAAGGGCTTGGGGTTTGAAAATCACCAAGCACAGACTTATGTTTGTTCCACGAGAAACATTGGATCATGGTGGTGGTCTGATATCAACGGGGAACGACGGTGAAGCCACTGTTGGAGTCGTCTTGGTGCGTCGGGAATCGTCGGAGAAGACGATGAACGGTGGGAGCAACCACCGAGGAGGTGGGGGGGGGGGGTAGGGGGTTGCGAGGGAGGCGGGGGTGGGGAGGGATGAGGTGGGTTTTTGGATGGGAGGGGAGGTGAAGAGAGTGGAGGAGAGGGAGGTGGGTCGGGGGTGGAATGGGTTTCTGGGTTCTGTTTTTGTTTTTTGTTTTTTTAATTAATTATCTTATTAAATATTTAGCCACGTGGCACAAATGGGATAGCTACGTCAACTCTTAACGGACCAATTGATGGAAAATGTAACGGAGGTATTATATTGAAATAAAATAGTACGTGAGGTATGAAAGTGAAATGTATTGACACTATTTGTATTGACACTATTTGAAGTAAAGCGTAATTTACCCATTAATTAGTTAACGTATTGACACTATTTGTAATTTTTGTTCTTGTTAATATATAATACTTGATTAGGCGAGTCACATTTGGAGTTGGAAAGAGTTGATGATGACAGATTTAGCTGAAGAGAGCAATAGTGCAAACAAAGATCACTCCGTAATTCAAGTAAGGGAGGAGGGAGAGAGACGTGAGATAGAAATAAGTGATGTGGGTAACCAAACTTTGAGTGGAAATGAAACAAATAAAGACGAATTATTAGCGTCCCTTATAGAAAAAAAGCTTCCCCAGGAATTTCCAAAACCTGATCCTACTTGCATATTCAGAGTCCCTAATAAACTTGGCAGGGACAATGAAAATGTTTTTGTCCCACAAGTGGTTCCGATCGGGCCCTATCACCACGGAGGAAAAAAGTTCGAAGCCATGGAACAAATTAAGCTATGGAATTTGCAATGCCTCCTCAAACGCCAACCAACTCCAGAAACCTGTTTGGTGAAGTTTGTCGAGGAAATTAGAAGCAAAGAAGAGTTTCTTCGTAACTGCTATGACGAAAAGCTTGGTGATCATCTCAGTAGCGATCAGTTTGTAGAAATGATGGTGGTCGATGGTTGCTTTATTTTAGAACTTATCCGCAAAGATAATCCAATTTCCATATATGATGATGTTTTCAGTATGCCAGAGATGTTGTCGATAGTTAAAAACGACTTGTTCCTGCTAGAAAACCAGCTTCCGTGGAAAGTTCTCGACTGTTTATTCAACCTGACAAAAGAATCAGGAGAGATTTCTCTATATCGACAAACTTTGCCATTAATTGGCGGAGTTATGCCTAATTGGATGATCACAGATTACCAAATTGTCGTGAGTATTGTGGATAAAGAACGGGAGACATGGCAATTCAGACATTTACTTGACAATGCAGGAGATTTTCTTGTTGGATCATTATCGAGGAATAAGGACCGTCCACGTCGTTATGGATTTTGGGATCCTATTCCCTCAGTGACACATCTTGAGGAGATTGGAGTCAAATTTCAACTTGCATCCTTTGAGACAGAGCTGTTGGGCATAACCTTCAACAGGGAAAAAGGAGTGATGGAAATTCCAAGGATGATAATTGGAGCCAACACAGAATGTGTCTTGAGAAACCTCATAGCCTACGAACGGTGTTCAATGAAGCCCCATTACATTTTGTCTTATGCCATGCTGCTGAATCAGCTTATCAAGTCTACCAAAGATTTAGACTCTCTCGTTCAGAAAGGAATTGTACTAACCAATTTGAGCAAGGAGGACACGGTTTCTTTGTTCAATAGGCTTTGCGATGACACTGCATCCATCCTGTTCGTTTACTCTCAACTCGCCCTCGACGTGTATTTCTATAATCGAGATCGTTGGCTAAGGCGTTGGCTTGCAAGGATCAAAAGCAATTATCTATACAATCCATCGTCAATCTGGTTAGTCTCAAATGCGGTCATCATTATTCTCATTCTTACCATCATGCAAACCCTATATAGTATTCTCGCCTACTACAAGCAAAATTAGTAACCTTCCAATTGATCAATGTTCGTTGGAGGACATAAAACTCAACAAGACTTGCGTGACTGCTGGCAAAGTTATGAACTAAAGCAGTGCTGTAATTGATTATGTGTGACAGTAATACAGTTTGGAACTACCTTGCCATCTATTGTTTTCAACTTCTGAATAATTTGTAAAACTATTTGGTAATTTTTTATCATCATTCAACAACTTATCATGAATATATTACTTATTATCTATAACGTTGATTTGTTCTATACATTTACTAAATAATCTCCGATTGAAATGATTTTTTTGTTAGGAGTTATCTTCAAACGAAGATTAAGAAATTGAACAATTCCGATTATGAAATTTGTACGGTCAAAGGTACGTTATTCAAAAAATAAATGCAATAGCAATGAATTCGATGAAGGTGGTTTTGCTTATGAAGCAAAGCCTGCAAAACCCTAGAGGAAGTTTGGAAGAAAACTCTGCAGTCTGTACATTCCATTCTGCAGACTGATTGTGTTTATTCTTCTTCTTCATAGTAAATTTCTAAGCATTAGACACATAGATAATGTAAAGAACCAAAATATATATATATATATGAAAGATCATTACTCTGCAAAAGTTAGCTCGGTTTCCGAATGTTGCTCACCCTCTGGTTCAGCAGGAGCCTCTGGTCTTGATAAAACAGGTGCACTTGCAGCTGTAGCTCCAACTGCGGTTGGTGAATTAATTTTTGGGAGTTTTAACAAAACACTTCTGGTAGTATTCACTTTTAACGAAAAACCATATTTATACCTTTTCCTGGTACTATTCACTATACCTTTAAAAATGACTTTTCATTAAAATGGAAGTTTTTTTGAACTTTTCGTTAGTTTTCCTTTAATTTTTCCATTCTTCGCATGCCTTCCTTCCTTTGCATTCTTTCCTCCTTTTCTCCTTTTGCATCTTTTGTAGCCTTTCCATCCTTTGCATCATTTCCTTCTTTTCTCCCTTTGCATCCTTGCCAATCTTTGGCAGGTGGGGGCATGAAATCGTGTCTCAGGTAGAGTAAATAGATAACCGGAATATGATTGGACAAGGATTTCAATCCCAAATTAAACTAATAAAATCTTGCAGCAGAAGTAAATTCACACAAGGATTTTTGTACCCAATGGTACAAGGTAAAAACCCAATGGGGAAAAACCTCTAGAAATCCACTAAGAATGGACTATTACAAGACTCAAAAAGATAAACTCTAAACAAGAATCTACCCAATACTTTTTGTTGGAAGTTTTGAGACTCTTGTCCCACATTGGTGAAAACAAGATTCCAAAGTACCTTTATATATGTTTTGTCTTCTACAATATTAGTTATGTGTTGGACCACTTGGAATGGGAATTGAGGCTTGGGCCACCATTTCTGTGGATTGGGCTTGATGATTATACCATAATATTAATATTAATTAATCTGATCAATTACATCCAAAAGGTATTTGAAGAGGTATGAAAGAGCCTATATAACTGGAGTCCTCAGTTCATCATCTTTCATCTTTTCTTCTTCCTTTTCTTCCGTATCTTTTCTTCTTCCTTTTCTTCCGTACAAACTTTCCAGAGAGAGTAAACACACAAAGCAATTTGCTAGAATTCTATAATCCAGTGCGGGTTGTAGGATTAGGTAGTTGTATCCTGGTCGAGCAGACGATATAGAACCACAAGCACAAGAGTGAGACGGAATTACTGTTCGAAGGACATAGCTTTTACGTTAGCCTCTATATTCTGTAATCAAGTTAGTACTGTTGATATTCTTATATTAATTTATGTATTTATTGTATACTTTTCATTCTGTATAACAAGTATTTTTTGTGAAATAAAATTGTGAATTTCAAGTTCTGTTTATTTCTGTTATATTGTTTATTTCTGAATTGTCCTCCAACACTTGTGTCTTGCCTTACTTGGTCCTTGCTTGAACTCTCTCAAATCGATGATCCTCACGAACAAGCATGCCAGCACACAACTTCCATTGCACACAGCTCCCAATATGGAATATGAAATATGAAGATGCAAACTAGAAATAAAAAGCTTCACAAAGTTGCTTTATCATTCTAATTTTCCATGAACTCACCTTTGCTTCTCTCAATATAAATCTCCCAAATCAATTTTTGCAGAAGTGAGTAACAAAGGTCTTCAAGCTCTGTTTTTTAATCAAGAGCAATCACATTCCAAAAAGAGTAGGAAAAAGTAGAATTGGTTTTAGCGTGAAAAGGAAGAAAACAATTCTGCTGATTGATTTCATTAGGAATTTCATTCCTAATAAAACTTAATCACAAAAATATAGTTTTCCTAATATGATATGCAAATGCAAATTACCTTGTAGACATAGTCAACCCTTGATTTGCTTAATTTGGATAAGTCTTGTGCCCCAAATTAATTTGCCTAAAAACTAGGCCTAAATCAACGGAACGAGGACACAATTACAAGTCTAAGAAATTAGCCAATTTCTAAGTAAATTCACATTTACAGGGCGGCATCATATGTGGCGGAGGGTTCTGTTTCAACTTCAGGAAAATCTACCGCATCCTTGAAAGATCAGTCGGTTTACCAGGTTTTGGGCCCGGTGAAAACGATTGGGGGCTGCTTGTCAGGATCTTTCCTCCCTCTTTTCTTCTCAATATTAGGAACCTCACGAGGAATCCTTTGTCAGCTTGTTTGTGGAATTTCTTTTGGTTGGCCAGGTAATTAACCTTTAATTTCAGAAATATTATTTTTTATAAAATCTTTCAAATATATAAAAAATTCCATTTAAATATACACAAATACTCTCAAAATTTAACAATTAAACAAACTAAAGGCTTTTTACCCAAAATGATTTGTGACATTGATATAACTCCTTAATATGGTCTTTAATAATTAATGATAATCAATAGTAGTGTTCTTGAATTTGTCTATCGTGAATCATTTTATTCTTTATTTGAATTTGTCCATCGTGATCATTTTAGTTTTTTCATGAAAAATCTGTCAATTGCTTTGTTAGTGTGATGATGTGGTGCCACGTGAGTCTCACAAATACAATCATATAATGATATATGGATTAACTTTAAAAACTATTTTTATATTTAAAACTAAAAATGATATTAGTCAAAAAAAAAAAAAAGGCGTAGAAGGCATGATTGAAATTATGCTGCTCCCACTTGCGGTAATCGCGGCGGCACTCAATGTCAGTGATGAAGGGGTCGAAGGGGATAGGGTTGTGGTGGTGGATTTGAAGCGAAGGTGAAGTTGGATCGGAGTTTGAGGCGACAGTAGCTAAAAAGCCTTTAATTTATTTAATTGTTAAATTTGGGGGTATTTGTGTCTATTTGAGTGAAATTTTGGATATATTTGAAAGTTTTCATAAAAAGTGACATTTTTTAAACTAAGAGTTAATTTTTTGCTATATTTAATAATTACTCGCCAGCTACAGCTGCACAGAAAGTCAAATTCATGTCATAGATATGAAGCATTGATAGTGATCGAAGAATGCATGTACAAGCAAGCAAGGGATAGGGAGGGAGGGTGAGAGAATTAGGGACAAGGATTGTCTGCCTTTCTACTTCCGGTGCCCTTCCGTGCCCTCTTGTTTTATGTGGTCACGGTTAAGCCACGTCAATATTTTATATTGGTTTTTTTATAGAGATAATAAGACAAAAATGAATAGTAATATAAAATATTGACGTGACTTAACCGTAACCACATAAACAGGAGGACACCGGAAATAGGAGGGCAGACTATCCTTGTCAGAGAATTAGGACTGCGGAAGATGTAGAACAACATGATGGGTTTTAGAATTACTACCTTCTCCCCTTCTCTGTTGTGAGCTTTGTTAGTTTCACAATTGAGCTTCCGTTTCTCGTAGAAGGCCCGCTTAAATTCTTCAGCTTCCTCGATAATTTGGTTCCGCATCTCCCTTCACCTTTTTTCCTTTTCCTCTAGATGAATGACATTTAGGCTGCAAGTATTAACGCCAACAGGTCAAATCAAAATATTTGCAATGCCCTTATCAGTGCAGGGGAAAACAATGGAAAAAAAAGAAGATGTGATTTCTGAACTCATTTGTTTAAAATAATTATAAGAAGCAAAACCAACAAGCTTTCATTATCTCGTTTGGTTAACCATCTAACAAGTAAAACCAACAATGCAGAGACCCAGGAGTTCACTATGTTCTCAGGCTCTCGGCAAACCATACAAGGAACTCCAATGTTGGTTTAACCATAAAGGTATGAAAATCTACAGGATTGGGTGATCGCAATAGAAAAAATTAGTATGAAAGTCTCAAAAGCAGCTTCCTTTTTCTATCTCTGACTATCTCTATGCCAAGTACAAAAGCTTTCTTTTTCTATCTCGGACTATCTCTATGCCAAGTACATAGTGAGCTTCCCCCATATCTTTCATTTCAAAATTGGCACTGAGCATTTTCTTGGTTTCTTGCAACAACTGCAAATTCGAACTTGCTATCAATATGTCATCCACTTATAGCACCTGAAAAATGAACTTGCTACCCTTGAACTTGAGATATATACAATCATCTAGCTTGTTCTCTTTGAAGCCATGTGTTGTATCCACTCTATCAAACTTGAGATACCATTGCCTACTTGCTTGTTTAAGCCCATAAATCGATTTATTTAGTTTGCAAACCATGTTATCCTTCCCCCTTTCAACAAATCCAGTTGGCTAGCACATGTAAATGTCTTCTTCTAACTCTCTATTAAGAAACGTTGTTTTGACATCCATCTGATGTAGTTCTAAGTCGAAGTAGGCTGTTAAAGCCATGATTACTCTCATAGAGTCTTTTGAAGAAACTAAAGAGAAAGTACCATAGAAATCGATTCCTTCCCTCTGTGTAAATCCTTTTACCACCGACCTGGCCTTGTATCTTTCTATTCTACCTTCGGAATCTCTCTTGGTCTTATAGACCCATTTACAGCCTATTGGTTTAATGCTAGAATCAGAATTTACCAATGTCCAAACTTTGTTTTTTGACATAGATTCTAGTTCCTCCTCCATGGCTTTCTTCCATAAGGCTGCTTGAGGACTTGACATTGCTTGAGGAAATGTTAATGGATCATCAATATCCCTAAAGTCATATTCAGTTTCTTGAAGATATATATAATTGTTAGAAATCGCATGTTTTCTATTTCTCACTGACTGTCTCAATGATTGCTGCACATGTTGATCATTCTATGTTTGAACTTCTTCATCTTCAGTCTCTATAGGATCATCAATGTGTGGTTGCAAACTATTTTCAGTCATTGAAGTGTCTTCTTCATCGATTATTGTTGAAGGGTTAGTGTAAATTGGAATTTGTATGTAATCACTTGAAGAGGTGGCAATGGCAGTTTGATCTATCTCTTCAAATGCAAATTCCTCAACTGCTAAACCATCTTGATCTTCTAAGAACACTGCATTATGAGTCTCTTGAATTCTTGAATGTGCTTGTGGACAATAGAACTTGAGTCCTTTGGATTTTTCTGAATATCCAATAAAATAGCAAGTTGTTGTTCTTGAATCTAACTTCCTCTCACCAGGATTATAAAATCTGCCTTCAGATTTGCATCCCCATACATGGAAGTGTCCAAAGCTTGGCTTTTTCCCTGTCCATACTTCAAATAGTGTACTTTTGACAGCCTTGGTTGGTACTCGGTTCAAGATGTAATTGGCTGTCTTGAGTGCTTCACCCTAGAGAAAACTAGGCAATTTTGACCTTGATATCATGCTTCTAACCATCCTAATGAAAATTCTATTCCTCCTCTCGGAGACACCATTTTGTTGTGGTGTCCCAGGTGTGGTGTACTGTGCTATAATGCCTTATTGCTGAAGATAGAGTGCAAAATGCCCCTTCTGTTGTCCATCCTCAGTGTACCTGCCAAAATACTCTCCTCCTCTATCGGATCTCACAATCTTAATTTGCCTATTTAGTTGTTTCTCAACTTCAGTTTTAAAGATTATGAAACAATTAAGTACTGTTGATTTCTCACTAATGAGAAAAGTATAACCATATCTAGAGAAGTCGTCAATGAAATTCACAAAATAGCTATTTCCACATATGGTTTTAACAGAAAAAGGACCACAGACATCAGTATGTATAATTTCTAAGAGATTTTGACTTTTTTTAGCTTCAAAGTTTCTTGTGTTAGTCAATTTTCCCTTCATGCAATCCACACATTCCTTTCCATTTTTAAAATCGAGTGCAGGAATCAAATTTGACTTGGTTAATTGCAAAACTCTATCCTTTGAGATGTGTCCCAGCTTTTTATGCCATAAATCATATGAGAACTCAATGTCATGCATTCTTTTGACAGTAGCATTTAAAACAAAACTTGGTTTTTCATCAACAATGTGATCTATTTTCCATAATTCCCCATGTAAAACAGTAGTCCAAAACATTAACTCTTTCTTATTTTTTTGGAAAAAATTAATGCAGGTATCATCACATATAAAACCAAAACCTTGTTTAACTAATTTTGATGCAAAAACCAAATTTCTTCTCATGGCTGGGACATACAAAACATCATTTAGTTGAAGAACAAAAACGGACTTCATTTTTATTTTCACAATTCCAATAGCCTCAACTGCAACCCTTGACCCTTCTCCCACAAAAACATTATAAGAATCCTTACTAGTTTGTTTTTGTTTTTTGAAAACCATGCAATGTGTTAGTTATATGGACTGAAGATCTAGTTTCAAACCACCAAGAGTTAGCAGAAATTTCAATTAAATTTGACTCTACACACACATAGACATTAGTTCTACCTTTGCTCCCCAGCTAGTCTTTAAATCTTTCACAATCCTTCCTATAATGACCCTTGAGTTTGCAATGATGACATTTGATTTTAGAAACATCTTTAGGCTTAACATTAAGATTGTGAAGGATTTAGTATTTTTATCAGTTCTACTAGGCTTAACAAAATTATTAAGAGATTTAGATGTCATACCAAAAGCATTAGTGGTCTCCTTATTCCCAAGATGCACAAGATTCATAGCTTCAATCTCTTTGCCTTTCTTTTGTCTTTGCTGAGATTCCTCTTGCACACACTGAGCAATCAATTCATCCACAGTCCAAGTCTTATCTTGAGTATTATAAGATACCTTCAACTAACTATACTTTGCTGGAAGTACTTACATAATCATAAAAACAAGTTGCTTTTCTCCAATAGTGACATCCATTGACTTGAGTTTCTTAGCTGCATCAGTCATTCTCATGATATGATCTCTGTTTGTACCATACTTAGGGCCTCTGTATTTAGACCTCGTATAAATACTCGGGGGACTCAAATGTAATTATGTAATAAATGGAAGGGCAAATATGTAATAAGTGAGGATCCCTTATTCTATAAAAGGGCCTCCTCACCCTCACAAACCTCAAGCTCTCATCCTCACAAACAGAGAGCTCTCTCAAACTCTCTCTTTATCTGAGGGACTCCCCCTCACCCTTATAACCCATACATACAGTTAGAGAGAAATACAATCAACATCAGTGTGGACGTAGCCCAAACATTGGGGTGAACCACGATATATCTTCTGTCCTTTACTTTCTGCAGATTCACGGTCAGATTTACGTTGTTCCAAGACCCTCCGGTTTTGTGCATCAACATTTGGTGCCGTCTATGGGAAATGACACGAAAAACTATGTCGGTTCTCTTTCATTTTTTCATCTTACCACCGTGAAACATCACCACAATATCCACCGTGAATCTGCAGAAACCTAAGAACCAAACACTCGCAAAGTCACTGCAAAACCCATCTCTCAAAAATGCAGAAATGAAAACTCCTAAACTCAACCACAGTTTCTTATCTCTCCTCTATCTGTCTTGTAGTTTGTCTCTAGTTTTTTCTTCCTGTTTCTCTAAATACCAAAACGTAGCTTCAAGATCCAGGCTTCTCTCCCCAATCGACTAGCTGCTGCTTCTATGACACCACCACAAAAGATCCCTACTTCGAGAAATCAAGCAGCTCCCCACTCTTAATGGCCTCCTCCGCTCGACCCGCTTCAGGCTGGGGCCGAAACTGGACGGAACTGCGTCCTCGTCGTCGTTCACGTGAACATCGAACTTCACGGTGTCATCCGCTACGAACTCGATCCCCTGAATCGCCAGCACCTCCTCTTCTGCTCCCTTTTTCGCCTTGGTCCTAGACTTCTTTGGCCGCGACACGATCACGCTAATAACCGAGTTCAGAGTGATCAGAACTCATTGAGTTCGACGACCCTGTTTGGAGTAGTCTCGACAGCCGCCGATTCGCCAAAATTCCTTGTGATTTCGCTCATCTTTGATCTGCCGTATATTCCTAGCCCTCCGATAAGAATGTCTTGCCTTGCAAATTGTGGGTTGTTCTACGACGCTTTGGATGCAAAGCAAGGATTGGGTTTTGGAGATGGGGGAGATTGAAGAAATGGGTCAGCTAGGAATTGGTGTGGAATGCAGGGGCAGTGAGAAAGAAGCCATAAATGATAGCTCGATGATAACAGCGTCTTCAACACCAGCAGCTCCATCTAATCATCCCCCAAATCGTGGCCCTACTCCAGCTCGATGCTCGTGTCATTTGTTCCTCAACCACATCCTAGATAACTCCCAAACTCCATCTCTACCCTCTAGAGAGAGAAACAACCATCACAAAGAAGAGAGAGACTCAAAGACTCAGAGTCTCAGAGACATAAACACACATAGATCAAAAGCTTTAGAGTTTTTAGATCAAATCCAAGTTTCCAAATGTTACTTTTCCAACCCAGAAAACCATCAGAGAAGTTAGTTAGCAGCTGCTAAAACACTGTAATTTTTGGAAGCAATTGAGTTGATCAGGAGCAAAAATGGGGTGCTGTTATTCGAGGGTAGAACGGGAAGAAATGGTGTCGAGATGCAGATCGAGAAAGTGGTACATGAAGCAGCTGGTGAAAGCACAGCAAGCTTGGTCAGCGGCTCACACAATGTACCTTCGCTTTCTCCGCAGTACCGGCTCTTTTCTGCTCCAGTTTTCAAATGCCGAAACTACCCTCCTAGGTCTGTGACGTGGGAAGAGTACAGTGCGAAGCTCATATATCTCTCTATCTCTGTAAAAATCATCCCATCATATTGACAGAGTAAGCTTCAACTTCACTAACCTCCTACGTCCCATTTTGCCATCCCGATATTTGATGATGGGTATAGATAGTGGGAGCAATGAGTTTTGGGAATTAAATCAAAGTGGTGCCATCACTGATTCTAGCTATCAGAGAATGATGAACTTTCATGATACAACCCACTACTCGATCAGTCTCAGAGATCATTGCAAACTATCAGACAGCTCAACCACTCCCACAAAAGAAAAAGAAAAAGGATGTCTGGAGAAAAGCAGAAAGAAAAGCAAAAGGAAAAGCAGAAAGAAAAAGCAGAAAGAAGAGCAGAAAGGAAAAACAGAAAGCAAAAGTAGAAAGCAAAAGCAGAAAGCAAAAGAAGATAAAAAGAAGCAGACGTAATTGCGGTGGTGATGGCATGCATAAAAGGAAATTATGGGCATGGTCCATTGAGCAGAGGGTCGGATTTATTTTCGAATGATGTGATTTATTTTTCTTATCTTTCGGAGACATCTGTATAACCCCATTAGATGGTAATAAAAAAAACAAAAACAAAAAAACAAAAAACACAAAAAATTATTCGGCAAGCCCAAAATAATGGGCTGGAGTGTTATGTGGAGGGCGTAGGCCCATATGCCTAAAAGAGCCAAGCCCTCTATTATCACCAACTAGGTGATCAAAAGTGCGTCTAGTACTACAAAAAATTATTCAGCAGCCTGCCTCTATTATCACCAACCAGGTGATTAAAAGTATGTCCAGTATTACAAAAAATTATTCGGCAGCCTGCCGCTATTATCACCAACCAGGTAATCAAAAGTACGTCCAGATCTCCAAAATTATTCGGCTATTATCATCAACCAGGTGATCAAAAGTACGTCCAGTACTCCAAAATTATTCGGCAGCCTGCCGCTATTATCACCCACTAGGTGATCAAAAGTACGTCCAGTACTCTAAAATTATACATAAGCATCACTCATGTTAATCATACATCAACATTCATGAGCATCACTCATATTAGTCATACATAAACATTCATGACCATCATTCATGTCAACATTCATGAGCATCACTCATGTCAACATTCATGAGCATCACTCATGTCAACATTCATGAGCATCATTCATGTCAACATCCATGAGCATAACTCATGTCAATCAACATAAACATTCATGAGCATCACACATGTCAATTAGCTTCGAAAACTTCATTTACAGAGCTCCAGCTTCAAAGCTTCACTTTAAAAGCTTCACCTACAAAGCTTCAGTGCATGGTATACAAAGACCGCCTTCGAACAACCGCCACTTCGGCCCATACATGGATTGAAATTGAAGTCTCCAGCCAACAGACTCTATTGACTGAAGACTTAGGGGACTGCACTATGTACCAATATATTGGGCTTCCACAACTGGGCCTCGTGAAAAATACACGGGGGACTTAACCCATTATTCATGTATTGAGGAACGAACCCTTATTCTATAAAAGGGACTCCCTCACCTCTATTAGAGAGTATCGCCGCTAGTTGAGCAACCGTCTCACCACGAGCGTCAACTCTAGCCCATCATTTATGTATTGAGGAGCGAACCCTTATTCTATAAAAGGGACGCCCTCACCATTATTAGAGAGCATCGCCGCCTGCTGAACAACCGCCTCGCCGCGAGCCTCAAATCTAGCCCATCATTCATGTATTGAGAAGCGAGCCCTTATTCTATAAAAGAGACTCCCTCACCATCATTAGAGAGCATCGCCGCCTGCTGAGCAACTGCCTCACCGCGAGCATCACTCCTAACCCATCACTTATGTATTGAAGAGCGAGCCCTTATTCTATAAAAGGGACTCCCTCACCATCATTGAAAACATCACCGCTTGCTAAGCAACCGCCTCGCTGCGAGCATCAACTCTAGCCCATCATTTATGTATTGAGGAGCGAGCCCTTATTCTATAAAAGGGACTCCCTCACCTTAAACACCACAAGCCGAGCCAACCAAGGCAACATAAGCCACAAGCCAAGCAGCCTAGCAACATGTGCTACTTCTAGTTGAGCATCATTTCACATTGAGCACCACCTCATATCGAGTATTCAGTTCTAGACGACATCTAGTTACTTCGGCCCACACATAGACTGAATTTCAAGTCTCCAGCCAAAAGACTCTCTTGACTGAAGACTTGGGGGACTACTGTTTGTATCATACTTAGGGCCTCCGTATTTAGACCTCGTATAAATACTTGGGGGACTCAAATGTAATTATGTAACAAATGGAGGGGCAAATATGTAATAAGTGATGAGTCCTTATTCTATAAAAGGGCCTCCTCACCCTCACAAACCTCAAGCTCTCATCCTCACAAACAGAGAGCTCTCTCAAACTCTCTTTTTATTTAAGGGACTCCCCCTCACCCTTGTAACCCATACATACAGTTAGAGAGAAATACAATCAACATCAGTGTAGACGTAGCCCAAACATTGGGGTGAACCACGATACATCTTGTGTTCTTTACTTTCTGCAGATTTACGGTTGGATTTACGTTGTTCCAAGACCCTCCGGTTTTGTGCATCAACAATCTCTTATGGAAGTGTTTCCCTCTATCTTGTAGGTTGTCAACATTGACATGTATTGACTAATCTCTGCCTTCTCAGATTCTTTGAATTTGCTCTCAATAGCCTTGAGGTAGTCTACTGCAAGATCATGTCTCTTTAATTATGCCTCCCCTCACCATGTCAGTCATTGCACTTTCAAAAACAGATAAAGCAATTTTGCTGGCTCTTATCCATTTCTTATATTCAGCTTTCTTAGACTTGGTGCTCTTATCTGTTAACACTGGTGACTTGAGAGTGTCTAATGCAATGTCAAACTCGTTGAGAGTCAGTAAGAGACCTATCTCTCGTCTCCATTTACTACCTCCAGTGAGAATCAGCACAATTGTAAGATTGAAAGTCTTGAGTGAAACTGCATACATGTTCAAAACGAAATCTCAAATAGAAGAACCAAAAGTTCTTGATTTCAATCTACTTTCACTTAATTCACAACTCATATGAATCAATTTAGTCATATATATGGATTTTTCGTAGTCATGAAAAACCATATACAAATTAAACAACTCATTTGTGAATCACAGTCATTACACAGATCGCAATTTCAATTGAAACACCAAAAACCAAAAGAAACAGTATGCGTGTCAATAAAATGCAAACAAAGACTCCATATATTTCATAAGTATCATAAGACATCATGGTTTGAAAACCCAGAACATATCTCTATATATATGACTATTATTAATACATGAGAGATCAGGAAAACAGAACAATATCTTAAGTTGCAGACATCATAAACAACGCAACGGAAGCAATAGGTACTAGAAATATTTAAATTATAATATTTCGTTGAGATTTGTTTTTATCACATCAGGACATGGATCTTCTAGAGACAAGCAAGATGAAGATGTTTGCAAATATGTTTGAAGGATCGAGGGTTGTTTTCCTCTTTTAATCGCTAACAGTTAAAAACTTTTAAAAACAGTTTAAAAAAAACCCAGTTTTCTTTTGGGCAACCAACGGTCACTTGATTTAAAAAATTTATCCGCTCAAAACGACGTCGTATAGATTAGAGTTGTTCTTATTAACTTAGTCTGCAGTTGGTTCTTGCAGATTCGAAAAACTTATTCAAGACTGAATTTAAATGAAAAACCGTTGGCTCTGATACCACATGTTAAAATAAACAAGTATTCAATATAACAACCAGGAACACAAGGATCGATCAAGTAAATCACAAATCTTGAACCATATAAACTAGAAGCAAATAAGATACAAAACATGTTGATCGAAGCATACCTGCAGACATGTTTGTGGATGTAGAAGCCATATGTATTCTGCACACAACCTTCTTCTCTCTGCAAAACACAATACTCTCCAACTTATAGGCTACTGGAACAATAGGAGCGATACCTTTGTGAGAGCAGGGATTGTGATTTTATACTACAAGTTCCGGACTACCTATAACAATCCTACAAGGAATATGATACTAAATCCTTGTATAATCATGAGTACTAAACTCATGTCCCAAAACAGAGCTCTAATCCAAAACCAAATAGGATTCACTGTCATAAACCTATTGAGAATTCTATTGGAAGTCGGTTTCTGAATATTAAGGTTAGCTTACGGTCCTTAATTCAAGGGGCTTATCCTTAGGTTGTCAACTTCTTCCCTTAATTCAAGGGGCTGTTATTTATTTTCCCTAAGCCAGACAACTTCCTTAATTCAAGGGTGTCAACTTCTTAATCTAAGTTGTCAACTCCCTTAATTTAAGGGGCTGTTATTTATTTTTCCTAAGCCACCTGTTATGGCGTAAAGCAAGAGGTTAATCCTCTTATATATTGCTGTACAATTGTAAAAGAACTTATGAGTGAAATACAATTCAATCCTTGAAAATCAATATGGTATCAGAGCAGGAAAATTAACCTGCGTCTGCTATACTGCTATCCGAGCGTGTTCAACCCTCAAAATGTCTGAAGACAATCTGTTGATATCTGAAGCTGAAAGCTTATAGGTGCCTTCCTCCATGAACGTGCATGAGGTGAACGTCAACCTAAATCAAAGATTAAGCTCAGTCGTGTTGAATAAGTTTAATTACTTGCCTTGGTTGAGAGCTGTGTCTTTGGCGCTAGGTGGAAGGTCCAAGCTGAGGTTCATAAATGGAAGCATCAAAGTACATGATGCTTCCTCACCAAACTATGAATCCTGGCTTAGCAAGGATCAGCTGGTTATGTCATGGCTTTTGAATTCCATAGAACGTAAATTAGCTAAAATATTCTACTACTCAGAATCCTCGTACCAGCTATGGGAAGCGGTCAAGGAAATGTATGGCAGCCAAAACAATGCTGCACGGGTCTTCCAATTAAAGAAGAACATCTCCGATCTGCAGCAAGATGGCAAACCGTTTGTGCAACTCCTAGGAAGCATGAAAAGCATGTGGAATGAGTTGGAAATCTATCGCCCTCATACAACCGACTCAGCACTACTACGAAAGAGAGCAAAAAAAGACAAGATATTTCAACTCTTGTCCAGTCTTGATTCAACGTATGAAGACCTTCGATGTCACATACTAATGAACACTAAGCTTCCTTCCTTCACCAGTGTGTGTGCGACGATTCAACGGGAAGAAGTAAGGAGGAAAGTTATGAACATGGGTACAACGACTAGTATACCTGAGGCTAGGGCATATATAACCAACGAAAAGAGGTACAAAGGAAAGCATCTGAACTTGAAGTGTCAACACTGCAATAATACGGGTCACGTCAAAGACACATGCTGGATTTTACACCCAGAGTTAAAGCCTAAGTTCATGAAGGATAACAAGGGTGTGCAAAGGATGAACTGTACTCCACATCAAGCGAATCATGCGTCTACCTCCACCTCAAATAGGCCAAATCCACTCAAGAACTTCACAGCGAATCCAGCTGAACTCATGAACGAGTTTATGTTGTATCTTCAAAGCAAGAAAGTAGGTGCTGGAAGTGATTGTGCTTATAGCAAAGAAGAAGGGAACTCGACAGCATTGCTCGGCAAGTTTGCAGGGTTCTTGGCAGACACGAAACCTGTACCCCAAGAGGACATGCAAGGTATCATGAAAGCATTTAAAACTGCTCTTAAAATAAATATGTTGCATGATTTTTGGGTTGTAGATTCGGGTGCCACAGATCATATGACCAACCATGTGTCCAAGTCTCAAAAATTTGAAAAATTTGCAAACCCTTCTCAAGTTTCAATTGCAAATGGTGATAATGTAAAGGTCTTAGGAAAGGAAAAAATAAAATTAATGTCAGACAAAATTGAATCAATGGCTTTATATGTTCCTTCTTTCCCATTTCAACTTCTATCTGTGGGAAAGATCACAAATACCTTGAACTGCTTAGCCATTTTATCTCCTCACAATGTTATCTTTCAGGATTGTGCGACCAAGAAGACGATTGGTGAAGGGTTTTATTTAGATGGTCTCTATTACATATCAAAAAGCAATCCGAGAGGGTTTCAAGCCAAGCTCAACCCCATTCAAGATAATCAATTGTGGCATCAACGTTTAGCTCATCCTTCTTCACCCATTTTGTCAACTCTATTTCCAAACTTAGAAAAGGATGCTATTTCATGTGAAACATGCCACTTGTCTAAATCCACTCGACTACCTTTTAACTCTTCCTTGTCTAGAACTAGTAAATGTTTTGAACTAGTTCATTCAGATGTATAGGGACCAACTAGTGAATCATTTGATGGCTATAAGTATTTTGTGATTTTTATGGATGACTTCTCTCGAGTCACATGGTTATATTTCTTAAAGTCTAAGAATCAAGTTATGGAAGTTTTTAAGGACTTTCATAACCTTGTTAAAAACCATTTCTCCTCTCAAATTCAAACCTTAAGGTCTGACAATGGCACTGAATATATGTCCCATATCATGAAACAATATTTGAGCACTAATGGCATCATGCATCAAACAAGTTGTGTTGGAACACCTCAACAAAATGGTGTATCCGAACGCAAAAACCGTGACCTACTTGAAAAAACAAGAGCACTAATGCTACAAATGAATGTACCAAAGAAATTTTGGTCTCAAGGTGTTATGGCAGCTGCATATATCATCAATAGATTACCCAGCTGAGTCTTGGAATTCAAGTCTCCACTCGAGGTCATGAAAGGAAGGAAAATTGACCTCTCACATCTTAGAGTGTTTGGCTACATCTGTTTTGTGCATGTTCAATCTCTTCACCGAGATAAATTAGATCCTAGAGCTGCCAGATGTATTTTTCTTGGTTATTCCTCTACACAAAAGGGATATAAGTGTTATAATCCCTAACTAAAGAGATTGATTGTGTCCAAAGATGTGCGATTTCATGAAACTAACCCTTTTTTCAACAAGTCAAGTGAAATCACAGCCCAAGGGGATGGCATCTTGGATGTGTTCCCACTACCAAGAATTGAACTGGAGGGACCACAACAACGCGAGCTCAGTTATGTCAACGTTGATGTTTCTCCCAATTAAGGTAGCAATGAAGGGTCTCACTCTGAGGATACACTGCATGACAATTGTGACAATCAAGATGATGCGAACGAGTGTGAAACAACTCTTCCAACTCCTCGACACAATCCAATGCGTGTTAGAAAAACTCCCACAAGACTTCAGGATTTTGTCATGTACAAACCCACACATCCCATCTCCAATTGTGTGTCATACAAGAGAGTGACACTGGATCATGCTGCATTCCTAAGCACTATCCAGTTACCAGGAGCCTCAGAATTTCCACGAGGCCAACAGCCAAGAGGTGTGGAAAGAGGCAATGCAAGAAGAACTTAAAGCTCTAGATCAACACAATACCTATAGCATCACCAAACTTCCAACAGGCAAGAAAGCAGTGGGTTGCAAATGGATTTATAAACTTAAATTCAAGTCAGATGGTTCAATTGAGAGACATAAAGCAAGACTGGTGGCTCGGGGATTCACTCAAACATTCGAGGTGGATTACAAAGAAACGTTTGCACCTGTGGCCAAAATGAACACAGTAAGAATGTTATTGTCTGTAGCTGTAAACAAAGGATGGTCCATGTACCAAATCGATGTGAAGAACGCATTCTTGCACGGTGATCTCAAAGAAAAAGTCTATATGAAATTGCCACCAGGGCATCCACAAAGCAATGAACCGAATGTGGTGTGCAGATTGCACAAAGCCATTTATGGCCTAAAGCAGTCCCCATGAGCTTGGTATGCCTAACTGAGCTCAGTTCTCACTAGTGTTGGTTTCAAAAGCAGCAACGCCGATTCCTTATTATTTGTTCGCACAAGAGCTGTGGGCACATTAGTTGTGCTGATTTATGTTGATGATCTGATAATTACGGGTGATAATACTGACGAGATCTCCACTCTCAAACAGTCTCTCAGACAAAGATTTGCAATTAAAGACCTTGGGATATTGAAGTACTTTCTTGGTATAGAAGTGGCAACCTCACACAAGGGACTGTTTCTTAACCAAAGAAAGTATGTCTTGGATTTGCTCAAGGATGCTAACATGAGCGATGCTAAACTAGCCACCACTCCTCTTGACAGTAAGCAAAAACCTAGCTTGAAGGGCACGCCACTCACTGATATCACCCATTATCAGCGATTGGTTGGAAAATTGATCTACCTCACAATCACTAGACCTAACATCACCTATTCTGTAAGTCTTGTGAGCCAATTCATGCACTCCCCGACTCTTGAACATTTGACTCTGGTTAAACGGATCTTACGCTACTTAAAAGGTTCAGTGGGTCGTGGTATCGTCATGCGGAAGAATGACAACACTCAAGTCGTAAGGTATTGTGATGCTGATTGGGTAGGCAACGCAATCGATCGTAAGTCCACCTCCGGCTATTGTACATTTGTTGGTGGAAACTTGGTCACCTGGAAAAGTAAAAAGCAAACTGTTATCGCTAGATCCAGTGCCGAAGCTGAGTACCGTGCAATGGCTTCCACTGCATGTGAGTTGATCTGGCTCAAGAGTCTTCTGTGTGATTTAGGGTTTCCTGCAACTATTCCTATGTCCTTATTCTGTGACAATCAGGCAGCCATGCATATAGCATCTAATCCCGTGTTTCACGAGAGAACGAAACACATTGAGGTTGACTGTCTTTTCGTTCGGGCATAGGTGCAGGCGCAGGTAATTCAGACACGGTATACACGAAGCTTCGACCAACTGGCCGACATTTTCACCAAGCCCTTGGCTTCTCATCAGTTTCAATGGCTTCTGTCCAAGCTTGGATCCATAAACCTTCTGGATCCAGCTTGAGAGGGAGTATTGGAAGTCGGTTTCTGAATATTAAGGGAAGCTTACGGTCCTTAATTCAAGGGGCTTGTCCTTAGGTTGTCAACTTCTTCCCTTAATTCAAGGGGCTGTTATTTATTTTCCCTAAGCCAGACAACTTCCTTAATTCAAGGGTGTCAACTTCTTAATCTAAGTTGTCAACTCCCTTAATTTAAGGGGCTGTTATTTATTTTTCCTAAGCCACCTGTTGTTGCGTAAAGCAAGAGGTTAATCCTCTTATATATTGCTGTACAATTGTAAAAGAACTTATGAGTGAAATACAATTCAATCCTTGAAAATCAATAAATTCTTTATGTTAATCCACAATAACTTAACCGTGTGAAAACATACTCACATTCCAACATGCAAGAGATTTGCTTGTTGGAACAGTATCGAGGAATAAGGACAGTCTTTATGAACATTGGACTCCTATTCCCTCAGTGACACATCTTGAGGAGATTGGAGTCAAATTTCAACTTGCATCCTGGGGACAGAGCTGTTGTGCATATAACCTTCAACAGGGAAAATGGAGTGATGAAAATTCCATATATGACGATTGGAGCTAACAAAGAGTGTGTCTTTAGAAACCTCATAGCCTGCGAACGGTGTTCAATGAAGCCCCATTACATTTTGTCTTATGCCATGCTGTTCGATCAGCTTATCAAGTCTACCAAAGATTTAGACTCTTTCATTCAGAAACGAATTGTACGAACCGAGTTGAGCAAGGAGGACACTGTTTGTTTGTTAGCCTTTCGAATGACACTGCATCCATCTCGTTCGTTTACTCTCGACTCGCCTGGCACATGTACGAATACTATGAAGATCGTTGGCTGAGGCGTTGGCTTCCACAGATCAAAAGGGATTATCTATACAATTCATCGTCAATCTGGTCAATTTCAAATGCGGTCATCATTATTCTCATTCTTACCGTCACGCAGATCCTACATAGTGTTCTCGCCTACTAAAAGCAGTAACCTTCCAATCGGTCAATGCTCGCCGGAGGACATAAAACTCAACAAGACTTTCGTGACTGCAGGCAAGGCTATGAAATAAAGTAGTGCTGTAATTGATTATATTGACAATCATACAATTTGGAACTATCTTGCCATTTATTCTTTTCAACTTCTGAATAATTTGTAAAACTATTAGGTATAGCGTTAAGCTTGCTTTGATTAATAAGTGAGATCGGCGTGTTTAGATCGCGAGAGAGAGCCCGTGGCAGTGGATGATCATATGAGTCTCTCTCTCTCTCTCTCTCTCTCTCTCTCTCTCTCTCTCTCTCTCAATTGGCAGCATAATTGTTGGTGCAATAGGGAGTACAAGTTCTAATCCTTATTTTGTGTACGATCTCTTTATAGTTTATATCATTGATTGGCATATGTTTATAAATTCAACCCTCCTTAAAGATTTATTCATAAATTTAAAGCGTGTCAATTAACAATAGAGACTACACATAAAATGAGTGCAAAAGATTTAAACTCACAATCGCTAGTTTTTATATTTACAAATCCAAAATTACATGCATTTATAATGCTCATGAGGTTCTTTTTTTTCTTTCTAACTTTCTGTGATTATTTTTTCTTAAATTATACGCTTATCACATTTGTATCATATTTTTAACAAAAATAAGATTTACGTGTATTAGTGAGCTTTATCTTTATTAAAAAATAATAAAGTGCGGTATAATGTAGCACATACTTTTTTTTTTTCCTACGTGCCGTAATATCTGAAAGTCCACTACCCAGAGTATTGAAAATCTGACACCAAAAGCCCACTGAACTTGGTGGACATAATATAGTCTTAAATAAATCTCATAAAAACTATTTGGATTATGGAACAAATTAAGTTATCGACTCGATATAAACGAAACGTCGCCTCTAGAAACTAGAGAAAGGTCTACACTTTTTTGTCTTTCATTTTATAAATAAGATATTTTAAGTTTGATCTTTATTGATGAAGAGGCTTTTTTTATTTTATTTATTTATTTTTTTTTTAAATTTATTTTAACTATATTATCTACACTAAGAGAAATGGAGTAGAATAATGAGCTAACAATAATGTCGTTTACATTCACTTTTAACGAGAATCAAACTTAAAATCTCTTAATACAATTTATTCCCTAAACCCCTTCACATACTGCAGGAGGAATTCACAAATTAAACTAAGAAATTTGCAACGCCGCCTCGATCACAAACCAAACATCACCTTTAGAAACTAGAACAAGGTCTACACTTTATTATATTCACATGGAAGTAAGATATTTTATATTTGAATCTTGTAGACGATGAAATTGATACTATTTCTTCCCTCAACTCCTTCATATAAATATATCGTAAAAAAATCTATTAATTTTAACCTAAATTTCATAAGATAAAATCTGTGGTTTTGAATAAAATTTCCCACAACGCAATGAAACGGTGAAAACCGAAGCTTACTTCACAAGCAATTAAATGAAAACCAGGACCACCAGACAAAATACCAATAGAAGAAAAAGAAAAAGAAATGAAAGGGGCAAAAAAGTGAGAGTAAAGCAAGAGAGACGTGAGTACGTGGTTAGAGTTTTTTGTTTTCTTTTTTCTTTTTTCTTTTGTGGGGGCAAATAGAAAGAATTTTATGAAATGAAATAGTGTAAAAGGACTTGCAAGTCAATTGACTTATGGTTGACAGTGGCAGCACACTAGAAAGTGTTTTTTTTTTTTTTTTTGAAAAATTGGAAAATTCATTTACTGGGCAAAGATGCCAAAGGAAACCGAAAACTTACAACGAAGCAAACAACCAAAGCAACACTAGAAAAAGGTCAATTGACTTATAGTTGACAGTGTTAGCACAGTAGAAAGTGTTTTTTTTTTTTTTTTTTTTTTTTTTTTTTTTTTGGAAAACTTGAAAATTCATTTACCAGACAAAGATGCCAAAGGAAACCAAAAGCTTACAACGAAGCAAACAACCAAAGCAACACTAGAAAAAGGCAGTGCACAGTAGAAAGTGTTTCTTCCTCACATTCTACACTAGTCTGGGACTAGAAGTATAGACCTATGTATGCTCTGTGGGAAGGAGGGGGCCGAAAATAATTCTTCATTCGACCTCATAAGTTTCTCAGCCTGAATATATAATCATCTCTTGGATCATCCTGGTAAGTTTTCCTACCAACTGCCTATAAATATAAGATTTAGAGGCATTATTAGTATGAAATTTCTGCCTTTTTTTCTATTTTTCATTATACTAAATGCTGGAAAATCATGTATATTAAATGGAATTCAGTTAGGTTATGATTTAGCGGAATTAACAAATTCCAAACCACCGTTTCGTTCTTATAAGACTTCTTTGTTCGCTAGCACAAACGTCACTACTTGTAGGATTTAGTTGCGTTTAGCCCAATTAGATTGCTTACGTACTTTGTGCTAGAAATAAAAACCAAACCGACATAGTTCTCTCACCTACACCTTGCAAGAATCGAACTCGTAGGGAAAGATTTGTTTGAAGGATGGAGGTTTGGAGGTTAAGCCAAACCCATCCTCCTTGACATATTCTATATCTTTTAATTTATTTTCCAATAATTAGAAAAAGGAATATTACTAAAGAGACATTAGTATAATCCATCTTCCATATTGGGTGGATTATTATTTATTCAATAAATACATTAAACAAACCTAACATTATAAAATTTCTGTATGGTTCCAATAATAAATTTGGTAGTTTAATTAATGAATGTATTGACACTATTTGTAATTTTTGTTCTTGTTAATATATAATACTTGATTAGGTGAGTCATGTTTGGAGTTAGGCCTGGCAATTCCTGACACGACCCGATAACCCGACACGACACGACACGACACGAAATTAACAGGTGTTCGGGTCGATATGATAACGAAACGGGTCGTTATCAGGTAACCCGATAAGCACCTGTTAAGATAACGGGTTGGTTCGGGTATACACGTGGGTAACACGATACACGATAAACAGAATATTAATTTAATAATTTTATAACCCTAAAAAAATACTATAATAATTATATATATTAATTTAACAATTTTATACCCCTAAAACTATAATAATTATAATAATTATATATACTATAATAATTATACCCCCAAAATATTAACTATAATAGTTATCTATATATATATATATATATATATATATATATATATATTAAATTTTATACCCCTAAAAACTATAATAATTATACATACTAAATAAATAGATTTAAATCTACTTAATAAATAAATAAATATATATATACACACACACACCATTGAACTTCATGGGATACGAATTATACGAAACTAATTTCAATGATCCAACCGTCAAACTTGCTTGTATATGCTTCAAGATCGCATCAGCAAAAAATTACAAACAAAAAAACATTCACAGATCAAGTAACGAGACAAAACTTTCCGACGGTTATAAACGAAAAATCACGATTTAACGGTTATTTTAACTCCGATTTTGATGATTTTTTACAGCTACACTCCTTGACCATATATGAATACAATGAATGATTCGATCTTCAATTTAAAATATTTACACTAGTGGATACCACAAAATCTTATGTTATACTTGATGAAAGTATGAATAAACTTTTAAGTGTTAGTGAATCTATTGTTTTGATGGGATACGCATTCTACGAAACTAGTTTCAATGATCCAACCGTCAAACATGTTTGTATATACTTCGAGATCACATACGCCAAAAATTGAAAAAAACAAACATTCAGAGATCAAGTAACGGGACAAAACTTTTCGACGGTTATAAACGAAAAATCACAATTTAACGGTTATTTTAACTCCGATTTTGATAATTTTTTACAGCTACACTCCTTGACCCTATATGAAGACAATGAATGAATTCGATCTTCAATTTAAAATATTTACACTATTGGATACTACAAAATCTTATATTATACTTAATGAAAATATGAATAAACTCTTAAGTGTTAGTGAATCTATTGTTTTGATGAGATACGCATTTTGTGAAACTAGTTTCAACGATCCAACCGTCAAACTTGTTTGTATATGATTCGAGATCGCATACGCCAAAAATTACAAAAAACAAACATTCATAGATCAAGTAACAGGACAAAACTTTTTGACGGTTATAAACGAAAAATCACGATTTAACGGTTATTTTAACTCCGATTTTGATGATATTTTACATCTACACTCCTTGACCCTATATGAATACAATGAATGAATTCGATCTTCAATTTAAAATATTTACACTATTGGATACCACAAAATCTTTTGTTATACTTAGCGAAAATATGAATAAACTCTTAAGTGTTAGTGAATCTATTGTTTTGATGAGATACGCATTTTGCGAAACTAGTTTCAACGATCCAACTGTCAAACTTGTTTGTATATGCTTTGAGATCGCATATGCCAAAAATTGCAAAAAACAAACATTCAGAGATCAAGTAACGGGACAAAACTTTTCGATGGTTATAAACGAAAAATCACGATTTAACGGTTATTTTAACTCCGATTTTGATGATTTTTTACAACTACACTCCTTGACCCTATATAAATACAATGAATGAATTCGATTTTCAATTTAAAATATTTACACTAGTGGATACCACAAAATCTTATGTTATACTTGATGAAAGTATGAATAAATTCTTAAGTGTTAGTGAATCTATTGTTTTGATGGAATACGCATTCTATGAAACTAGTTTCAACGATCCAACCGTCAAACATGTTTGTATATACTTCGAGATTGCATATGCCAAAAATTGCAAAAACAAACATTCAGAGATCAAGTAACGAGACAAAACTTTTAGACGGTTATAAACGAAAAATCACGATTTAACGGTTATTTTAACTCCGATTTTGATGATTTTTTACAGTTACACTCCTTGACCCTATATGAATACAATGAATGAATTCGATCTTCAATTTAAAATATTTACACTAGTGGATACCACAAAATCTTATGTTATACTTAATAAAAGTAAGAATAAACTTTTAAGTGTTAGTGAATCTATTGTTTTGATGGGATACGCATTCTACGAAACTAGTTTCAACGATCTAACCATCATACTTGTTTGTATATGTTTCGAAATTGCATACGCCAAAAATTGCAAAAAACAAACATTTAAAGATTAAGTAACGGGACAAAACTTTTCGACGGTTATAAACGAAAAATCACAATTTAACGGTTATTTTAACTCCGATTTTGATGATTTTTTACAACTACACTCCTTGACCCTATATAAATACAATGATTGAATTCGATCTTCAATTTAAAATATTTACACTAGTGGATATCACAAAATTTTATGTTATACTTAATGAAAGTACGAATAAACACACTAGTGGGTCACTTTCATTAAGCTTTGAGTTCCATTGACAAGATTTAAACTTTTGAGAAATGCTTCACAACCTTGAAAACAAAAACGCTTTCATTTTGCATATCCTTGCACATTTAATATTTGTAATAGATTAGTAGTATATGAATGTATTTTTTATGAGGCTCTTATTTTCGAGTACATAAGCGACAAATGTGTTTTAATGTTTTGAAGTAATATTTATGTGATAATGTGTGGTATGTGCAAATTTAAGGAAAAAAAATATTTTTCTTAACGGGTCATAACGGGTCGGGTCACTTTACCCTTAAGGACCCGTTAAGATAACAGGTGTGACACGACACGATCCGTTAAGATAACAGGTATTACACGAACACGACTGACACGACCCGTTTGCCAGGCCTATTTGGAGTTGAAAAGAGTTGACAATGACGAACTCAACTGAAGAGAGCAACAATGCAAACGGTGATCACTTCGTAATTCAAGTAAGAAATGAGGGAGAGAGACGTGAGATAGAAACAAGTGATGCGGGTAACCAAACTTTGAGCGGAAACAAAAACAATGAAGACGAACTATTGGCGTCCCAGATAGGAACAAAGCTTCCCCAGGAATTTCCAGAACCAGATCCTACTTGCATATTCAGAGTCCCTCCTAAACTTGTCAGGGACAATGAAAATGCTTTTGTTCCACAAGTGGTTTCAATCGGGCCATATCACCACGGAGGAAAAAAGTTCGAGGCCATGGAGCAAATTAAGCTATGGAATTTGCAACGCCTCCTCAATCGCAAACCAACTCCAGACACCAGTTTGGTGAAGTTTGTCAAAGAAATTAGAAGCAGAGAAGAGTTTCTTCGTAGCTGCTATGATGAAAAGTTTGATCATCTGAGTAGCAATCAGTTTGTAGAAATGATGGTGGTCGATGGTTGCTTTATTTTAGAACTTATGTGCAGAAGAAGTTCGATTTGCAGATATCATGATGTTTTGAGTATGCCAGAGATGATGTCGATAGTTCAAAGCGACATGTTCCTGCTTGAAAACCAGCTTCCTGGGAAAGTTCTCGACTGTTTATTCAACCTCACAACATCATCATACGAGCCTTCTCTACATATACATACTCGGGCCTTAATTTGCGAATTTATGCATAAAATAGAGAAGGTCCAGTTAATGTTAGTAATTAAGGGTAATATAAGGGAGACATGGCAATTCAGACATTTACTTGACAATGTAAGAGATTTGCTTGTTGGATCATTATCGAGGAATGAGAACCGTCCTTATGGATTCTGGGATCCTATTACCGCAGTGACACATCTTGAGGAGATTGGAGTCAAATTTCAATGTGCATCCTCGGAGACAGAGTTGTCGGGCATAACCTTCAACGCGGAAAATGGAGTGATGAAAATTCCGCTGATCAGAATTGGAGCCCACACAGAATCTCTCTTCAGAAACCTCATAGCCTACGAACGGTGTTCAATGAAGCCCCATTACTTTTTGTCTTATGCCATGCTGTTGAATAAGCTTATCAAGTCTACCAAAGATTTAGACTCTCTCATTCAGAATGATATTATAGACACCACGTTGAGCAAGGAGGACACTGTTTGTTTGGTTAATAGGCTTTGCAATGACACTGCATCCATCCCCTTCTTTTACTCTCGACTCTCCTTGGACGTGTATTTCTATAATTGAGATCGTTGGCTAAGGCGTTGGCTTGTAGGGATCCAAAGAGATTACCTATACAATCCATCGTCAATCTGGTCAGTCTCAAATGCAGTCATCATTATTCTCATTCTTACCACCCTGCAGACCATATATAGTGTTCTCGCCTACTACAAGCAAAAGTAGTAACCTTCCAATCAGTCAATGTGTCGCCGGAGGACAAAAAATTCAACAAGACTTGTGTGTCTGCAGGCAAAGTTATGAAATAAAGCAGTGCTGTAATTGATTATGTGTGACAGTCGTACATTTTGGAACTACCTTGCCATTTATTGCTTTCAACTTCTGGATAATTTGTATAACTATTTGGTATTTTTTTATCATCATTCAACAGTTTATCATGAATATATTAATTGGTATCTATAACTTTGATTTGTTCTATACATTTACTAAATAATCTCCGATTGAAATGATTTTTTGTTAGGAGTGATCTTCAAATGAAGATTAAGAAATTGAACGATTCCGATTATGAAATTTGTACAGTCAAAGATACGTTATTCAAAAAATAAATGAGACAACATTGAATTCGATGAAGGTGGTTTTGCTTACGAAGGAAAGCCGGCAAAACCCTAGAGGAAGTTTGGAAGAAAACTCTGCAGTCTGTACATTCCATTCTGCAGACTGATTGTGTTTACCCTTCTTCTTCATAGTAAATTTCTAAGCATTAGACTCAAAGATAATGTAAAGAACAAAAAAAAATAAAAAATAAAGGATCATTACTCTGCAGGAGTTAGCATGGTTTCCGAATGTTGCTCACCCTCTGGTTCAGCAGGAGCCTCTGGTTTTGATAAAACAGGTGCACTTGCAGCTTCGGCTGGTGAATTAATTTTTCCATTCTTTGCATCCTTTCCTCCTTTTCTCCTTTTGCATCTTTTGTATCCCTTCCATCCTTTGAATCCTTTGTATCCTTTCCTTCTTTTTCTCCCTTTGCATCCTTGCCATCTTTGGCAGGTGGGGGCAGCATCATGTGTGGCAGAGGGTTCTGTTTCAACTTCAGGAAAATCTATCGCATCCTTGAAAGATCAGTCGGTTAACCAGGCTTTGGGCCCTGGTGGGTGGCTGCTTGTCAGGATCTTTCTTCCCTCTCTTCTTCTCAATATTAGGAACCTCACGAGGAATCATTTGTCAGCTTCTTTGTGGAATTTCTCTTGGTTGACCAGGTACAGCTGCACAGAAAGTCAAATTCACGTCATAGATATGAAGCATTGATAGTGATCGTAGAATGCAGGTACAAGCGAGCAAGGGATAGGGAGGGAGGGTGAGAGAATTAGGACTGCGGAAGATGTAGAACAACATGAAGGGTTTTAGAATTACTACCTTCTCCCCTTCTCTGTTGTGAGCTTTGTTAGTTTCAGAATTGAGCTTCCGTTTCTCGTAGAAGGCCCGCTTAAATTCTTCAGCTTCCTCGATAATTTGGTTCCGCATCTCCCTTTACCTTTTTTCCTTTTCCTCTAGATGAATGACATTTAGGCTGCAAGTATTAATGCCAACAGGTCAAATCAAAATATTTTCAATGCTTTTATCAGTGTACGAGAAAACAATGGAAAAAAAAAAAGATGTGATTTCTGAACTCATTTGTTTAAAATAATTATAAGAAGCAAAACCAACAAGCTTTCATTATCCCGTTTGGTTAACCATCTAACAAGTAAAACCAATAATGCAGAGACCCAGGAGTTCACTATGTTCTCAGGCTCTCGGCCAACCATACAAGGAACTCCAACGTTGGTTTAACCATAAAGGTACGAAAATCTACAGGATTGGGTGATCGCAATAGAAAAAATTAGTATAAAAATGTTGCATAGCCTAGTACGATAGTACAATGGAATGGAGTCTGGGAAACGCTAGCACTTGGAACCCCTTAATCCTGAAAGAAGCAATATACACAGCTAACATGGAATCCGCTGGCAATTCAACAACATCTAGTTTCTTTCCAGTGAACCCGAAGTGAATATTAGGTTCCTTTTAAAGACTAGAAGAGTCATTGTAATCCATCTTAAATGATGGTCTGTTACCTGCCATTAGTTCGTATACCAACGGTCGGAATCAGCTAACGTAAACAATAAAAAATGGAAAGACAAATTAGTACATATGCAATGATCCGGTCAAGATCTGAGCTCATTTTGCAAGCAAATAAATCACAGTAAATACGATTTACCCGCATATCCCACTCACCAAATACAGGGACAAAGCTCAATATCATTAATTCAGACCCCAAACTGATAATGAACGCAGAATCACATATACAGAAATCAAATTTTAAAAAAAACATGTTATTATGCCCCTTAATCCCATGCATGCATATTAAATTTGAATTTGAATTTAAAGAATTTGGAAAAGTTGAGGAATTAGAGAGAATTAGAAAGATTTTGTTGTGTATTTTAAGCACCGACTACTGACGGCGAAAATGCCCCCGTCACCATCATCCCCACCACCGCCACTGCCGAGGCCATTGTCCTCAGGCACGGCCGAATCAAAGGTGACACGAATTCCGGGTTAGAGGTGGAAATGCCGAAGCCGTACACCTTGGGGGACTGCTGCTGCTGATCAATTGTTGTGGTTGTTGTCGCCACCGGAGAGAATGACTACCTCTAAATTATGATGTAGTCAAATTAGGATTTAAGAGAATTTTAAAAATCCATCCAAATTTAGAGGTAGTCAATTATGATTTTAAAAAATCTATACGAGTATAGGTATAGTCAAAATCTCAAAGATTTAGTAGGATTTTATTAGGTGAAGGATTTTGATGGATTTGAAAGAGGTGGTATACCAAATGCCATCCAAAATCCAATCTTAACCCCTCTGATTTCTTTTCACGCCAGACGAAGATGAACATGCCATTCCATCTATCTGTCAAGCTATTGCCATTTTCACCGATGCTCATATCGAGTAGAAGAAAGTGTCTGACGCTATTTGGCTTCTGATCTCTCTGCTCAGTACGACGTCATTCCGACTCCAGTCGAGTTGATTCTCTGAAATGTCTCAGGTATGATTTTTCATCCAGGCCTTGAAAATTTTCTTTTCAATTCTTCCGAACTTTGAATAATTTTTTTCCTGCGTTGTATGTTTCGAAAATGAACTTGTGGTTGTTAATTGAAACGGGAATCACAATTTATCTTTGTGTTGTGAGTCCCTGCATTTCCAGTTCCGCTTTCCACTTTTGTGGGTATTATGCATATTTGGCCTCCAAGTTGTTTGATTAAATGCCTCCAAGAAGTATATGGGAATCATATTGGGGGACTACTGCAACCTGCAAAGGTTCTAATAAGAGCACCTTCGAGTTAGGTCAGGTGACGCACTCAACTGCTTCAGTGATTGGTAGTACTTTCTCCTTGTGTGTGCTGCCCATGTAATTCATTTTGGTTTGTATATTGCATTATGCTGAATAAATAAGCAATACATAGGCAACTGGTTCTACTTAAGGACAAGAAAAGCATTTATCAGTCGAGAAGATGATGATGAATTGCTGGACAACAATTCAATTGATGTTAATTTATGATTTCCTTGTAGCTTTTATATAGCAGGAGTTTGACTATGACAGCAAACTATATTTATAATTGAATGGCCTAAGAAATCTATGAAAAAACTTCATACAAATCTATAATAGAAACCCATACAAATATGCTAAAATCCAAAACAATTGTAAAATTTATTCAAAATCCTTTGAAATCTGTCATTGAAAAACAATATATTAAAATCCTGAGAAAACTATATTGACTACCCGTGGACGGAGGGAGGTAAGGCCCAGTGGGGGCACATGCCCCCTCTCATCCCTTTTTTTTTAAATTACAAATTATTCAATTAATCATTTCTATTTTTTTTGCTTTGCAGATTATTCAATTAATCATATTAAAATAGTAAAAATCATCTTTTAGTTTTTAAATGTTCCCCATCTTGTATATTTTTCTCATGCACTAATGTCTAAATCTTGTTGAGTTGCATGTATTTGGTTAATTAGTATAAATGAGCATTGGATTGTCAACAATTAAAGACAAAATTAGACAATAGAGTAATAAAATTAGCATCTTGTAATTAATTTTTTCAGCATTTGTAAAAGAACTAGTTTTATTTGTCTAAAAAAGGAGCTCAAATTTTGTAAGGTGTCCCCTTTTAGTTAAATTTCTGGCTTCGTCCTTGACTACACCCGTAATTGGAGTTATGGCCTTGAGCTTGTTTTGATTAAGTAAGATCAGCGTGTTCGATCGAGAGAGAGCGCGTGGCAGTGGATGATCACATGAGAATTTATCTCTCTCAATTGCTACGTGTGAGACTGTTGAGGGAAGCATAATTGTTGGTGCAATAGGGAGTCCAAGTTTTAATCTTTTGCGATTATTTTGTGTTTGCTTTAATCTGTGAGCTCTTTTCTCTGAAGTGAGAATCCTTCTCATTCCTTATGTGACACCTTCAGATCTAAACATCTTCGATGGCACGAGCTATGGTTTCAGTTGGGGTCGGTTGTTGTGTCATCTTTTCTCTCTTTTCCTTCTTTTCTCCTTGCATCTACTGGTGGTTCTCCCAATTTTTCAATCCATCCTATCGAATTACTCAACCCCGTAGGTATACCTCTTCCTGGCTCTTCCTTGCTTCAATCTTTAGCCATGTTTTCTATTGAGTTCGTGTGTAGTGTTTCGGCGCTTTCACCGACTCGGGTGTTTCCAACACCACCACGTTCTCCTTGTTGTCTGCCGTTTTCGGCAGTTTCTGGGAAATCTCATTCCTGGATTTCACTGTTATAATCTACGTATTTGTATTATTAAGATTTTATATTATTTTTCGAGAATTTATATCAATTTATTTGAATTTAGATTTTAATTAAACTAGTTACGAAGTTTGAAGTTTGAAAATTATTTATTTAAAATTTGTAAACCTTTCGAGGTCACAATTTATTTTTTGAATAGAGCTCGATCTCAAGAACGCGTAGACGCAAACCGTTTGTGAAGTGAAGTTGTAACGAAAGAATTATTAACGTTTGAAGTTAGGGACATTTTTGTAATTTGGCTCTCATTTAGAAGGCTCCAGATTTTCTGGAGCAAAGGAATTGCCACGTGTGTGGCTGGGATGAAAGGAAAAGAAAAGAAATAAGGGAGATGGACGGCTGTGATGGAATGAAAAGAAGAGAAAGGAGAGAAAGGAGGGAAATGATTAGGGAAGAGGACCAATCAGAAACAAAAGAAGGGAGGGGAAAGGAAAAAAAAAGAAAAATGAGGGAATGGGGTCCCTTTGAAGACCCGCGACCCGACCCACGTAGAGAACAATTTCTGACGGGTTTTTCGTCCATTCTTCCGGCAATTCACGGCCTACCACTTCTACCAAACACCTAGCCAATCTCCCCTCTACCATTTCCACCCCAAAGTTGATGAACATTGGCTTGGAATTTGTGAAAACAGCACTGATGGGTGCGACGGCCCATGCCTTCGATCCATCATTTTTTAAACGTTTTCATTCAATCTCCACCACCAATAGCATCATCTTGAGCCCAGGAACAAAGCCCAAACAAGTTTGGGGGCAGCATAGTTGTTTTGGAATTGAATCAAGAACAACCAAATCAAGGGTTTCTGGCGGTTCGTGGGAGTTTTCATATGTTTCGTGGGAGTTTTCATACCTGGAATGTGTGATTTGATTTGTATGATTGGCTTGATGTGATGAAATGTGAGGGCTAGTAGTGGACCGTTAACCCATTGTCATGAGGTTTGTTGTTTCGACACTTGTTTCCTTATTTCACTTTTTGTCTCATTCAACCCTTCTAAATTGAGTACTTGGTTCTTGTATTGTTTCTTCGAGCCGTTGTTATATCCCTTGGCCTTCCACTCAATTCCATTGAGTGATTCGAAACTGGGTATCCGTTGGGGTTCCGTTGAGAGGTCCGGTTCCCTGCTCCGTCTGGATTACGTTAAGTGATGGTTCAGAATCCTTTATACTCCGTGATTCTGTTGACTGATGGTCTAGAACCATTTCCTGCCTTGGATTTTATTGAGTGGTTCGTTATGCATTGTATTTCGCAATTCCTTTGAGTGATGGTCCAGAATCGTATCCTGGTTCGGATTCCGTTAAGTGATGGTCTGGAATCTCTTATATTCCGCAATTCCGTTGAGCGATGGTCCAAAATCGTATCCAACTTGTATTTCATTAAGTGGTTCTATATGCATTGTACTCTGTGATTCCTTTGAATGATAATTCGGAATCGTATCTACTCGAATTCCGTTGAGTGATAGTCCGAAATCGTATCCTGGTTTGGATTCCGTTGAGTGGTCCGAAATCCCTTTGGTGTCTTGGTTCCGTTGAGTGGTTTAGAACCCGATGTTAATGGATTTCGTTGAGTTATCATTTTACTTGTTGGTTCATTGGATTTGTTTTCAGCTTCAGAGATGTAGGCTTCGGCCGAACTGTGTCGCTTTAGCCCTACATTTCAATGTATTATACGTGTTATTATTGGGTGTGATTATTGGATGTTGTTGGATGTAATTGTTATGATTATGATTAGACCCGTTGACCAACGTGACTAGAGATTATTATTGCACTTTGTCGTTTGTTCCTTGAGATGCTGCATGCGTTGAATTGTGTATTATGTTGAGACATGGTGGTTTATGTGATGAATGTTCAAGTGTAGTGAAACGATGAACTACGAATGGCTTGATCCCTGTTTAGGGTACGTAGGTAGTCTAACGAGAAGGTTAGATACAGCCATAAAGCATATGAAAAATTATTACGCAGTTGGATCTGGAGTTATGCCTTGTACATATCCCGAAGGCGGGATCTGTTAGATATACAGATGTTAGGTGACGTCACGCGTCGATCTTGGACGTATATCGGTTTGGAGTGTGACAGTGTCGCTTAGGGATTTCTCAGAGCTTCATACAGGTGGTTGGCTTCTCTCTCTTGGTTGTCGACTATCTCTTGCTTATGGTTGTGGACAAGTGACGTTTGAGGAGGTGATGATCAGTGGTGGACAGAGAATTGGATGGCTGGATGTTTCTCGGATTGGTGGTGGAGAAAGCAGTGGATGCTTCTTGGAAGTTCTATTGTTTTTTGGGCTTTACTGTTGTTGGGCTCACTTTTTGTTTTTTCTTTGTTTTCAGGTCCTTTTTTTGTTTGTTTATAAGTGTAAGGTTGAGCCTTTGTTTGTTTGTAAGTGTGTGTTTGATGTATAATAAAATATTCCCCTTGACAAAAAAAAAAAAATCATTGATTGATATGTGTTTATAAACTCAATCCTCCTTAAAAATTTTATTCATAAATTTAACACTTGTCAATTAATAAACTTGTCAGGCACAATGAAAATGTTTTTGTTCCACAAGTGGTTTCAATCGAGCCGTATCACCACGGAGGAAAAAAGTTGCAAGCTATGGAACAAATTAAGCTACGAAATTTGCAACGCCTCATCGATCGCAAACCAACTCCAGACACCAGTTTGGTGAAGTTTGTCAAAAAAATTAGAAGCAGAGAAGAGTTTCTTCGTAGCTGTTATGACCAAAAGATTGATCATCTGAGTAGTGATCAGTTTGTAGAAATGATGGTGGTCGATGGTTGCTTTATTATACAAGTTATCTGAGCATGCATGATGAATAAAGATCGTGTTTGGGTTAATATTTGAACATTGGGCTTAAATGAAGGTAAAGCCCAAGAGTGCCTAATTAAAGGAGACTTACCCGAAGCCCAGCGTCGAGCCCAAGGGCGAATGGAAGTCTTCTCAGCCAGATATATGGCATGGGCTTACCATTGAAGTGACAAGTGATGCAGACTAACCCACTACCAGCCAAAGAACACTTTTCAGTGGCATTACAAGTAAAAAGCTGATGACTCACTACCCTCCAGTTGTTTTCGGGCAAGAACAAAGCTACTGTAGTCGGGCTAATCTTCCTATAAAAGGAGGAAGAGGCTCCAGAGACAATGACAATCAACCAATCAAACAAACAAACATACAAACTCTACTCTCAAGCTAGATTTGCATCCAAAAGCTGTAATCAACCCAAATCTCAGTCATTTTCAAGATTATTCACTATAAAAGTCGTCTTTTGTCTAGTTTAAAGCTCTGCTACCTCCCTTAGTGGTGTAGTATCGATTCCCTTGTGTAAACTTGTTTACCATCCATCCATTTTTAGCATATAAACCCTGTAATCTCAAAGAGAAATGACTGCAAGAAGTTCAACCTTGCCAAACAAGGTGAAATCTTACCCAAGGCTCTTTGTTTGTTCTCTAAAGTTATAGATCTATTGCTTAATGTATTCTCCAACATGTATTCAAGTCATTTCCATCAGTTTTCCTATTATAAGAGTTCCATTTGTATCTGGATCTGGTTAGTTTAATGAATATGTTATCATTAAAATCAATCAAGAACCAAGTAAATGACTTAAGGGGATTTGGACTCCCTTCATTCGAACATACAAGACTATTAACTGAAAGTCCTTGTTTACAAGGCAAGAAAAAGAACTTAAAGTGGACTTAACCCATCCACGACAATCATTTGATAACAAGAAGTCCGAGTAACTTGGGGCGCAAATAATCGACTAAAAACACTCTTGTTCTACATCTACTATACTGAGATAGTAGTGGCACGCCTAGCACTTGGTTAGTTTTGATTTCGAGCCTCAAGGCCTATACCTAAGGTCCCACAAATGCACATTTCAGAACTAACTTTGTCCTCTTCTTGTAGTACATCATCAAGCAAGAGCCCGACTACACATCCAAAATGTCAATCCCTTGGGGAGCTGTGCTGAGGTCCGAGGATCCCTCTCCAGAGAAATCTTCGCTCGAACAGATCGTGATCCTTATGGTGTTTTGAGTCTGCCAGGGATGTTGTTGAGAGTTCAAATCGACTTGTTGCTGCTTGAAAACCAACTTCCGTGGAAAGTTCTTGACTGTTTATTCAACCTCACAGCAACATCAGACAAGTATTCTCTACATGAACTTACTTTGGACCTAACTTGCGAAATTATGAATAATCCGGTATTACTTATTACTTAGGATACAAATTTATGAATAAGCAAAGGGCGACATGGCAATTTAGACATTTACTCACCAATGTAAGAGATTTGCTTGTTGGATCATCAACGAGGAATGAGGACGTAAGGGAATTGCTTGTTGGATCATCAACGTGGAATGAGGACACTGAGGTGATGCGTTACGAATACTGGACTGCTATTGCCTCAGTGACACATCTTGAGGAAATTGGAGTTCAATTTAAATGTGCACCCCTGCAGACATGTCTGTTGAACATAACTTTCAACTTCAAAAAGGGAGTGATGGAAATTCCATGGATGAAAATTCGAGCAAACGCAGAATCTCTCTTCAGAAACCTCATAGCCTACGAACAATGTTCACTGATGCCCCGTTACATTTTGTCTTATGCCACGATGTTCAATCAGCTTATCAAGTCTACCAAAGATTTAGGCCGTCTCATTCAGAAAGGAATTATGGACACCGAGTTGAGCAAGGAGGACACTGTTTTTTTTTTTTGTTCAGAAGGCTTTGCAATGACACTGAATGTATCTCGTTCCTTTACTCTAAACTCGCAAACGATGTGGATAGATATTATGACCGTCATTGGCTAAGGCGTTGGCTTGCAGGGATCAAAAGGGATTATCTAGATAATCCTTTGTCAATCTGGTCAGTTTCAAATGCTATCATCTTTGTTCTCATTCTTATCATCATACCATAGAAAATCTTTAAGGAAAGGGATTCTCATTTTTTTATAAAAATGGGGATTAGTTGTAGGGTCCACATTACATCGAACTTTAACGATCCGAACTATGTATTTTTCAAGTTGCATCTCATAGATCATCCTTACAAAATATTAGCCAAATCGGAAATGTTTAAGACATCTAATTGGGTTCAAAGAAATGAACGAATACTTTGTTATATAAGAAACAATGAAATTTTATCTTGATAATTAAATAGGCAAATGGTTTCGGATTGAATTGAATTTTTGCAAGGATGATCTATGAATCGAAACTTACAAAATAGACGGTTTGGATCGTTGAAGTTCGATGTGGAGTGAGCCCCACATGTAATCCCCATTTTTTGAAAAAAATGGAGATCCCTTTGCATAAAGGGCCTGTCATACCATATATAGTGTTCTCCCCTACTACAAGTAGTAACCTTCCAATCGGTCAATGTTCGCCGGAGGACATAAAACTGAACAAGACTTGCTTGACTGCAGGCAAAATTATGAAATAATCACTCTTTGAGTTTGCATTTGTTTGGTTATTTTCCATATAAAATAAAGCAGTGATGTAATTGATTATGTGTGACAGTCATACACAGTTTGAAACTATCTTGCCATTTATTGTTTTCAACTTTTGGATAATTTGTACAACTATTTGGTATTTGTTTATCATCATTCAACACTTCATCATTAAGAAATTGGTGTTTTCATTCATTTGAATGACTAAATGATTTTCAATTGAAATGATTTGTTGTAGGGGTGATCTTTCAAATGAAAATTAAGAAATTGAACGGTTCCAATTATGAAATTTGTATGGTCAAAGATATGTGATATGTTTTTCACAAAGGGGGAATGAGCTTATCCCTTAGGGGGAATGCAAGTTTATGCAAAAATAAATAAATGTGAAAAATTGAATTCGATGAAGTTGGTTTCCCTTAGAAACAAAGCCTACAAAACTCTAGAGCAAGTTAGGAAGAAAATCTCTGCAGTTTGTACATTCCATGCTGCAGACTCTGGATCATTGACAAATGATTTTGTTTATTCTTTCGTAGTAATTTCTAAGCAATAGAATCAAAGATAACTTAAAAAATAAAAAATCAAAATATGAAGGGTCATTACTCCGCAGGAGTTGGCGTGGTTTCCAAATGTTGCTCACCCTCTGGTTCAGCTGAAGCCTCTGGTTTTGATGAGCCGGGAGTACCATTGGCAGTAACATCCTTGGCAGGTGAAACAGGTGCGCTTGCAGCTGCAGCTCCAGCTGCGGTTGGTGAATTAATTTTTCCATTCTTCGCATCCTTTCCTTCCTTTGCATCCTTTCCTCCTTCCTTGGCATCCTTTGTGTCCTTTCCTCCTTCCTTGGCATCCTTTGCGTCCATTCCTCCTTCCTTGGCGTCCTTTGCGCCCTTTCCTCCCTTTGCATCTTTTGTATCATTGCCATCCTTTGACTCCTTTCCATCTTTTTCTCCCTTTGCATCCTTACCATCTTTGGAAGGTGGGGGTGGCATCATGTGTGGCGGTGGGTTCTGTTTCAGCTTCAGGAAAATCTGCCGCATCCTTGAAAGATCAGTCGGTTTACCAGGTTTTGGGCCCTGGATGACAACAATTGAGGGCTTCTTGTCAGGATCCTTCTTCCCTCTCTTCTTCTCAATATTAGGAACCTCACGAGGAATCAGCTCCGATATTGCTTTCCAGTAATGTTTGTCAGCTTCTTTGTGGAACTTCTCTTGGTTGGCCAAGTACAGCTGCACAGAAAGTCAAATTCACGTCTTAGATATGAAGCACTGATGGTGATCGAAGAATGCATGTACAAGCAAATAAGGGAGAGGGAGGGAGGGTGAGAGAATTATGATTACGGGAGAGGTAGAACAACATGATGGGTTTTTAGAATTACTACCTTCTCCCTTTCTCTGTTGTGAGCTTTGTTAGTTTCACAATTGAGCTTCCGTTTCTCATAGAAGGCCCGCTTAAATTCTTCAGCTTCCTCAATAATCCGGTTCCGCATCTCCCTTTCCCTTTTTTCCTTTTCCTCTAGATGAATGACATTTAGGCTGCAAGTATTGAGCCAACAGGTCAAATCAAAATATTTTCAATGACTTTTATCAGTGCAAGGGAAAACATGTGATTTCTGAACTCATTTGTTTCAAATAATTATACAAAGCAAAACCGACAAGCAATATACCTAATTCAGAAACCCATATTCCCAAAAGAAGCAATATACCTAGGTAACATGGAACCCATTGGCAATTCAACATCTAGTTTCTATCCAGTGAACCAGAAGTGAATACTAGGTTCCTCTTGAAGACTAGACATTGTCTCCATGTAATATCATGGTCTGTTACTTGCCATTAGTTCCGATACCAACGGTCGGAATCTGCTAACGAAAACAATCAAAAAAGGAAAGACGAATTCGCACATATGCAATGATCCAGTCAAGATCTAAGCTCATTTTGCAAGCAAATCAATCAAAGTTACCCCATTTCAAATCTACACGCACAAAAACTCCTACAGTAAAGACGACTTTTTTACTTACCCACATATCCCACTTACCAAATACATGGACTAAGCTCAACATCGTTAATTCAGACCCCAAACTAATAAGAACAAGATGTTATTTAAGCCCCTTAATCCCATGCATGCACAACATTATTAATCATAAAACAGCTTTTAAATCCAACTTAATCAAATAATTAGTGTCATGGTTATAATTAAGCTCTGTTTTTGCAAGCGAACAACTTCCATTCAGAATCGGAATCTTTAATAATTATATGGTCAAATTAACAAATTAGGATCTGAGCTCACCGACGCCACTCACGGCGAGCAAAGCCTTCCTCCCGCATCTCCTCGGGCGGCGGCAGTACCGGCTCACCGGAGGCGAAAATGTCCCCGTCTTCATCAGCAATGCCGCCACCGCTACCCACGACGCCATTGTCCTCGGGCACCGCCGAATCAAAAGGTGACACGAATTCCGGGTTAGGGGTGGAAATGCCGAAGCCGTACACCTCGGGGGACTGCTGCTGCTGATCAATGTTGTGGTGGCCGTCGCCACCGGGGAGAACGACGTCGTCCTGGAAATCAGAGTGGAGGGGAGGGGGAGGGTCGACGGCGGCGGGGGAGAAGTCGTCGTGGTGGGTGGGAGGGTTGAACGACGAGTCGTAGTTATGGGAAGGAAGGCCGGGGTCGTGAGCCATGTAGGCATCGTCGTCGAAGGGCTGGCCGGCGGGGGAGTGGCTGTGGAGGTCGTTGGATTCGTCGTCGTTGGGGAAGGAGTCGAAGGACGACATCGTTCAGAGGGGAAACGGTCTTGTCGCAGAGTAATTGAGGTAATGGCCTTAAAACTTGTTTTGATCAAGTGCGATCGGCATGTTCGGATCGAGAGAGAGAGTGCGTGGCAGTGAATGATCATTTAGTGTATGATCATATGAGAGTTTCTCTCTCTGTCGCTCGGAATTGCTACGTGTGTTGGAGCCATAATTGTTGGTGCGATGGGAGCATTTGGAGTTGCTACGTGCATTTGTAGTTCGAATCTTTTGGCATTCATTTGTGCATGGGGACTCTTGTGACTATCTTGAAAATTTGACACCTATTCATTCACCGAACAAAACTTAATACTTGTTAAGTCTTCTGTTATCTCCTATTTAATTAAAAAATTAAATGAGAAGCGATGCAAAAGGCAATCTAATGCGAGGTGTATTTTTCAATTTTTTTTTTCTTTCTAATTTTTTGTCATTTTTCCTGCATACCCTGAGATTTGAATATCAGACTCCCAAAGTGTTGATTTTTGAGTTCAACAAAGTGTGTATATTTTTCATAAACAAGAATTACAAGGGAGAGGTCTCATAAAAGGAGACAAAGCAAGGAAGAAAAAACCCACCCAATAAACAAATGCAAACAGCTACATAGTAGTAACTAGAGAGAAAAAAGGCTAGCCCTAGATACAACTCACAATTAGAAGACATAAACCCTAGAATTAAGGAATAACACAAAGTGATGGTTTAGTGGCAGTTGCAACTCTACCCAAAAATAAGGAAAGAGTTGTAGTCACAACTTGACTTTGAGCCACTGACATCTAACCCATGCTTCTAACCCATCAGTTTCAATACTCCCCCTCAAGTTGGATCAAGGGGGTTGATTGATCCAAGCTTGCTCAGCTATCTTTGGAAAGGAGTAGAGTCGAAAGCTTTTGTAAACAAGTCAGCAAGTTGATCATAACTTCGAGTATACACGGTGTTGATGACTTTGGATTAGACTTGTGCACAGATGTAATGGCAATCAACTTCAATGTGCTTTGTTCTTTCGTGGAAGACCGGATTTGAAGCTATATGCATGGCAGCTTGGTTGTCACAAAACAAGGACATAGGTTCCTTATTGACGCAGCCAAGATCCGTTAGGAGACTTCTTAACCAAATTAATTCACAAGCCATGGCTGCCATGGCTCTATATTCAGCCTCAGCACTTAATCTCGCAACCACAGTTTGTTTTTTACTCTTCCATGTCACAAGATTGCCACCAATAAAAGTACAGAAACTAGTGGTAGACTTGCGATTGAGGGCATTACCCGCCCAGTCAACATCAGTGCATACCATAATATGATTTGAACCATGTTTTTGCATGAGTAAGCCTCTGCCAATGGGTCTCTTCAAGTATTTATGTATCCTTTTGACACTCTCCTAGTGAATCATAGAGGGAGAGTGCATAAATTGACTGACAAAACTTACAGAATAAGCAATATCAGGTCTGGTGATAGTGAGGTAAATTAGTTTTCCTACCATACGTTGATAAACCCTAGGGTTTGGTAGTGGTTCACTATGTGTATCTACTTGAAGTCTACTCACCAGAGGAGTAGAAGCGGGCTTGCAATTCAACATGCCAGCTTCATCCAACAGATCAAGAACATACCTCCTTTGATTTAAGAACAGACCCTTGGAGGAAGTAGCCATTTCAATGTCAAGAAAGTACTTTAAGATTCCTAAATCCTTAATGGCAAATTGTTGATGAAGAGAGGATTTAAGGGCATTTATTTCTTCTATGTTATCATTTGTTATAATAAGATCATCAACATATATAAGAACAACTAGTTTGCCACTTATACCAGTGCGAACAAATAACGAGGAATCAGCATGGTTCCTTGTGAATCCTGCAGCTTCAAAGACTGAACTTAACTTCGAGTACCAAGCTCGGGGAGATTGCTTCAATCCATATATGGCCTTATGAAGCTTGCAAACTTTGTTAGTTTCATGCTCTTGTGGATGTCCAGAAGGAAGCTTCATGTACACCTTTTCTTCGAGGTCACCATGAAGAAATGCATTCTTCACATCCATTTGAAATAGGGACCAATCAAGATTGACTGCCACAGATAACAACACTCGTACAATACTCATTGTGGCTACGGGAGCAAATGTCTCCTTGTAGTCAATGCCATAAGTTTGAGTAAAGCCACGGGCTACTAAACGAGCCTTATGTTTTTCAATGTTGCCATTTGAATGAAACTTGGTCTTGTATATCCACCTACTCCCTACTGCTCTTTTTCCTTTTAGAAGATCAACCAAACTCCATGTTTGGTTGTTGTTCAGTGCTTGAAGCTCTTCTTTCATAGCTTTCGGCCATACTGGAATGTGAGCAGCTTCATTAAAATTTATTGGTTCATCATTTGTGGACAATTGATGTAGAAAAGCTGCATAGGATGGTGACAAATTTTGATAGGTTAAGGCTTTGGAGATGGGATGTCTTGCCGTGTACGTAACATACTCTTGCAGCCTTAGAGGATGATGCCTGTCACAAGTAGGGTTTCTTCGTGATGCCAAGACAGGTTGAGGAGTAGTGCCTGAGCTTCCTTGATCAGGAGATGTTTCCTCACCATCATGTTATTCTGAGTAGTGGTCGAGATAAACATTGAATTCATATAGATTTGCTGGAGTGGGCAAAGGAAAAATGTCCAGTAGGTTCTCCCCCTGAGGTTCTTCAATGCTATTTTTGTGAAAAAAAAGGGCATTCTCATCAAATCGAACTTCCCTTGAGACACCAATCTTTCCATTAAGAGGATTTTAATATTAGTATCCCTTTTAAGTGCTCAAGTATCCCATAAAGGCACTCTTGACAGCTCTGGGATCAAGCTTGTCTCGATGTGCGGCTTGAATATGGACATAACATGTGCATCCAAAAGTTCTCAGGTGTGAGATGTTAATAGTTTTTCCCTTCATTACTTCAACAGGTGATTTTGAATTCAATACACGGTTAGGTAACCCGTTGATGATGTAGGCTGCAGTGAGGAAAGCCTGAGACCAAAACCTTCTAAGAACATGCATTTGAAGCATAAGAGATATGGATTTCTCTAATAAGTCACGGATTTTTCTCTCGGCTACATCATTCAGTTATGGTGTACCAACACAGCTGGTTTGATGTAAAATCCCATGATTGCTTAAATAATTAGACCTATTGTTGGATGTATACTCAGTGCCATTATTCGATTGTAAAATGTTTAACTTAGAGGATAATTGGTTTAAGATTAATTGATGAAAGTCTTTGAAAGCATCAAAGAATTCACTTTTGAATTTCAAGAGGTAAATCCAAGTGCTACGAGAATAGTCATCAATAAAGGTGGCATAATATTTATATCCATCAAATGATTCTACACAGGAAGGACCCCAAATATCTGAATGAACAACCTCAAACAGTTTACTGGTTCTAGACTTGGAAGAAACAAAAGGAAGCCTAGTAGCTTTTGACATTTGATAGACTACACATTCATGTGTGGTTTTACAAAAATTTGGAAATAGTTAGTTCATCACATGTTCTAAGTGATGGGCCAATCGAAGGTGCCAAAGTTGGTACTCTTGAGGAAGACTTAGGCTGGCAAAAAGATGCTTAACATGCTTGAGCTTCTTTGAAAGATAGTAGAGTCCATTCAATAGAAACCCTTCACCAATCTTCTTCTGGGTGACTCGATCCTAAAATACAACATTGTGAGGAGAGAATATGGCAAGGCAATTTAGTGTGGTTGCGAGTTTTCCTATGGACAAAAGCTGGAAGGGAAATGAAGGCACATACAAAGCTGTTGACTCAATCTCATCACTTAACAGTATAAGTTTACCTTTTCCCATAATAGGTTCTCCTTTCCCATTTGTTACAGACATAAGTGAAGACTCGGGCATATTTTGAAACTTATCTAAGCAAGATGACTTATTTGTTATATGATTTGTGGCACCTAAGTCTATGATCCAACAATCATGTGTAATTTCATTGAGAGCAGTGGAGAGGCAGAGATAATACCTGAACCATTGTCTTGGGTTGTGGTCTCATTCAAGAAGCCTGCAAATTTTCCAAGCATGGCAGTAGGATTCTTAGAGATCACTTCCTCTTCCTTAGTGGTGCCTCATCTCCTTTGAAGAAAGCTTGCAAATTCATTTATCAAATCTATGGGATTTGCAGTGAAGTTTGGAAAACCACCAGTCAACGAGCTAGTTGAATGGAAAGCCATTGGAAAAATTCCCTTGCCTTCTTTGATCATTCTTCCTTATCAAACTTTGGCTTTAACTCAGGATGTAGGATCCAGCATTTTTCCCTTATGTGCCCTTTCATGTTGCAGTTGGTACATTTCCAATCTGCCTTCTTTCCAGTAAAATTTTTTTCACCAATGTATTTATGATTGCTGGTGAAAACCCTTGACTCAGAGTTGGACTTAGGTTCAATGTGCATGACTTTTCTTCGAGTTTCCTCCCGTTGGACAGCTTGACAAACACTATTAAATGAGGGCAGATCTGCAGTCATCAGCAAGTGACTTCGAAGATCTTCATATTTTGCTCCAAGGCTTGCCAGAAGTTGAAACACTTTGTCTTCATCAGCTCTTATGAGGAGTGCAGCGGAATCTGTTGTATGTGGACAATACATGTCAAGTTCGCTCCACATGGACTTCATGCTCCCAAGGTGTTGCACGAAGGATTGATCACCTTGCCTTAGCCCAGTGAGATCCTTCTTGAGTTGAAATATACGAGCAGCATTGTTTTGGCTGCCATACATCTCTTTGATAGATTTCCACAAAACATGAGAAGATTCTGAGTAACTAAAGAGTTCAGACAGCTTAGGTTCCATAGAGTTAAGTATCCAGGACATAACAAGCTGATTGTTTGCATGTCATGCACCATACGATGTAGAGGATGGTTCAGGTGCTTTAATGCTTCCATTGGCATACCCTAGCTTCGATCTTCCACCTAGGGCAAGAGAGATGGCGCGAGACCATGGTAGGTAATTAAACTCGTTTAATAACACTGAGCATAGGCGCAGATTTGGATTGATTTCACCATGAATCACACTGGAAGGTAAAGTGTTTGACAAGCTTGCTGCCTCTCGGCTTAAAGTCTGGTCTTTTACCATGATAGTGAACGAAGAGCAGAAAACACCAAGAAAGAAAGAAAAAAAATTTGAATGGAATGGATTGAACAACAGAGGCAGGACCCTATGGTTCCTGCTCTGATACCATGTTGATTTTTGAGTTCAACAAAGTGTGTATATTTTTCATAAACAAGAATTACAAGGGAGAGGTCTCATAAAAGGAGACAAAGCAAGGAAGAAAAAAACCTACCCAATAAACAAATGCAAACAGCTACATAGTAGTAACTAGAGAGAAAAAAGGCTAGCCCTAGATACAACTCACAAGAAATCTACTAGAAGACATAAACCCTAGAATTAAGGAATAACACAAAGTGACGGTTTAGTGGCAGCTGCAACTCTACCCGAAAATAAGGAAAGAGTTGTAGTCACAACTTGACTTTGAGCCACTGACATCTAACCCATGCTTCTAACCCATCAGTTTCAATACAAAGCCACTAAATTTAGTGTAGATAATATATTTTCTTAAACAATTTCATAAAGAATAATGTGTAATTTCAATAATTCCTCACTGGTAGTCTAGTAGGATGCAATGACTCGTGACAAATCAACCCATTAGGTTGTTAATAAGTACTCATTAAGACTCATTTAATTTAATATTATCATAATATAGAGATGAGACTGGTAGTTGTGATGATGATATAAGGTGAAATCAAACTAAATGAGTTTTAATGGTACCCATTAATAACCCAATAGGTTGATTGTTACCCTTACTTGTGTCTCATCTTCATTCCCTTTCCGATTAAAAAAGTACCTCACATCACTTAGAACAATGGTGTATTAATATTCCCTTTTACTAGTAAGTGAGAAGTTTTATGTTCGATTCTCGTAAAAAACGAATTTAAATCATATTATTGCTAATACATTATGAAGCTTAGACCACCTTCTCACTTTTAGTATAGATAATATCGTTCGTTACAAAAAATAAAAAATAAAAACAAAACAAAAAAATTAGCTCACTAAATGACCACCGTCTTACCTCTCAAAGTCAAATTTATAGAGAGCAACTCTGCCCAAACTAGGCAAACTAATAAAGTCACAGGTTGGCCTTATTTTTCTGGTAAATGATATGATATGATATGATATCATACGGTGTCTAATTCGCGTTTATCTTTCCATCGCGGAGACGTGTAAGCAAACATACTCACACAATCCACCTAAATCAATGCGAATTAAATAACAGTCGGCAAATTTTTTTTTTTTTTTTTTTTTGATAAAAAAAGGTTTAGAACAGTCAGAATTATTGGTAGCCACTAGTTCATGCATGCAATGCTAACCAAGTAAACCATGCAGACACTCAAGTGTCTCTACAGCCACAAGATATATCCTGATGGCCCCCGCTCCACTCCAATAATTTGTTTCTCTCTTCTTCTTCTCCATTAATCTTTGGTGAAGGGTTTAGGAGGTTTTTCTGAAACATTCAAGAGGAGATAGAGGAGGAGGAGGATATACGTTGGAGATGAAAATTCAGTGCGATGTGTGTGAGAAGGCTCAGGCGACGGTGATTTGCTGCGCCGATGAGGCGGCGCTGTGCGCCAAATGTGACGTGGAAGTACATGCAGCGAATAAGCTTGCAAGCAAGCACCAGAGGCTTCTCCTCGAGTGTCTCTCAAAGTCAAACAAACTCCCTAGATGTGACATATGCCAAGTAATTTCTTTTTCTTTCACTTAATTCCCCATTTTCTTCTGAGTGAGCATATTCCAATCACCAATTTTGATTTTCCTTATTTTTGCTGGATTTTGTTTACTTTTCGAAATTCATCTGTTCATTCAAGTAATATATTATCTCTCTGTGCTCAATTGTAGTAATTTTTTCGCTAATATCTGTACCAAGTCCAAATCCTTTTTCTTTTAGTTTAGATGAATCAGTAGATTATAATTTATCTTATCGTTTGTAAAATAAAAAATTGTAGTAACTTCACCTTTTAATGCAGATAAGTTTTTAGGGTTTGAACCCCGTCCAAGGCCTTGAACATTTTAATAGTGCTAGTAGTTTTTCCCAAAACCAAGTGAAAACCAATAGAGAGGCAGAAGTACTGGATGTCACGGTTTAATTAGTATACTGAGATGTCCAGTGTAGATGCATGCCCATATGGTATTTCAAATTTTCAACACACTCCTCTCATGTCACGTCGATTAATTATATTGAGTGAGGTTGAGCGCATGATTCGAAGTTGAGTTTGGCGTGAATGAATTGTCCGCGCGCTCTGATACTATGTTATAGTTGTAGCTAGCATCGGATATGCGAATGAGGTTTCAATGTTCGTGTTAGCATCACTAAATGATCTGATGAGTTTGCCAAGTTCTCTTATAGTGCCTCAAGTTTCAGTCTCGCGTTGGTTGGTTGGTTGTTTGTTTCTCTCATATATATTGTGATTTGCAGGACAAGGCAGCTTTTATATTCTGCGTCGAAGACAGAGCCCTCATTTGTCAGGATTGCGACGAATCGATTCATTCAGCGAATAGCCGCGCTGCAAACCACCAGAGGTTCCTAGCCACTGGAATCCGAGTGGCTTTGAACTCCGGTTGTTCTAAGGACACTGAACCGAATAGCTTGGAGCCACCCAGTAGTCACAGCTCACACACGATCGTTTCAACAAAAGTTCCAACACCACAGGCTTCTGGTTTCTCGTCCCCTTGGGGTGTTGATGACTTGCTGCAATTATCCGATTTTGAATCTTCCGACAAGGTTAGAAATATCCCTCTATATATTTGCTCTAGTTGTACACGCGTTGAGCGCAACACGTAAAGATGCTTACATTCTAAAAGATGATGTCATTTGCATTTTCTCTCATCTGTTCATATCCTTAAACAAATCTCTTGTGTATGCTCTCATCAGAAAGAGTCTTTTGAGTTTGGTGAGCTTGAATGGATAGCAGATATGGGTATTTTCGGCGTAGAGCAATTTCCTCAGAAAGCGTTGGCAGCAGCTGAAGTTCCTCAGCTTCCACCGTCGCAGGCAACCAATTTTACCTCGTATAGACCTGCCAAATCGAACAGTCCATACAAGAAGCCTCGAATCGAAATGCTGGAGGACGATGATGATCATTTTACTGTCCCTGATCTTGGCTGATTTTAAACGCATATCAACTGGTTTCATGGTATTAGTTGACACGTTGAATTACATAATGTCCATACAAAGTAAATGCTTGTATGCATTTATGTATGTGTACAAGAATTTATAATGCGTTTTCGGGATTTACCATTTTATTTGATCCATCGGCATGTAATTTCGCCTACTCTGGCAACAAGACCGTACTCCGTAGAAACATATGCCTGTTATTTTAGTTCATGTCGATTGAAAATAAAACTGTTGTGGGTAATTGATATATACTCTTGCCTGCCTACCTTGCATTAAGCTTGATCTTCCTAAGCATGTCCATGACTCAAATCCGTCCGTTACTTTTCTGTCACAAAAGAACAACTTTTCCATTACACCAAGGTTCTATCTCAAATAGGCTCAGACACTTGTAGTTACAAAATGAGCAACAGCAGGCTTAACCTCAAAAGTTATTCAGCGTAACGTTTCGATTAACCCCTTCAAGAAATTTAACTCCTTTCTAGTCAGGCACATATCTTTCATCACCCAACGAGGACAGACAAGGGCAAGTGGCCATTTACCACAGTGGTGGAAAATAATTGAGCCCCTGCATAAGGACATGCATTCGAACGCCGTCGGTGACTAATCTAACTTCCAACAAAATTTATCGTTTGACAAGAAAGAAAATCAAGGACAGACCAGGTAACTTCCAATGAAACTAAATGATAATAATTTTTAGGGGCACGAAAAACAATCGGAATGAGGTTTCTCCCTTCAGTGACAAATTTTCAAGTCAGATTTACTGCTTTTGATTACAATTACTTGATAACCCCCAGCACTAAAAACACTCGAAAGAAATTTCTTAAAATTCTTTAGTCTGGGAGCAAAAGTCGTGGACCGAAATTAATACAAAGAAACTGTATACAAGATCTCAGAAACTTATAAACAGGAACGGGTTCTAACTCGTACAGAATAAGCGGTTTCATATGAGCCAATTAACAGTAACGTTGCCAAGCCATGTAAACAAGGGGAACTGAGCCAAAGCAATAAAGATCAACAGATAATGGTGCTTGCTTGTATCAGAACTCCTCACCTCCGCAAAGAGAACTCTCTTCATAGTCTTCACCAAGAAGACTCCCATGCATATACACGTCCAGGGCATCAAAAAGTAGTACGAGTAGCTAAAGATAATCCGTCCAAGTACAGCCAAGCACAACCCCGTGAAAGCATACCCACCATATGCCACCATGTCAAGCAATGGTGCCTCACCACCACCCAAGGAAAGCAATGATACTTTCAGTAGTGCAACTTGCATAAACCAGCCAAGCAAGCCCTTGATAAACAACCAGTTTAGAGCTTCAGGGCTAAACCTGGCAGGCAGATAACAACAAACAATTTTAAGATATCATGAGTGCCAAGATTTATACGAGTTCTGATGTTAACAGATTGAAATGCCAAAAACATAAATACACACAACAAAAACAAAGCCACTTAAAGAAAAACACAAATGGAACCGTGATGCAGTTCAGGAACCTCTGAGGTTCCGACCAATCAACAATAAAAATATAATTAAAAATATAAAAAAGAATGGTAACAAAATCTTGAGGTTGATCCAATAACTAATTGTTTCACATCGATGTCCAAGTGGAAATTATTTCTCTCTTCAAGAGTCAACACCTAGAAGACTCCCAAATCTAAATTCATTTGCTACAGCAACGAAAAAACAAAAACAAAGGAACGGGAAAGAAACTAAATCATCAATGGGGGGTCCTGCTTTCTCTAACACAACAGCTATAGTTGCCCACAGGTTACCAGTCAAAGAACGGTATAGTCTGCTAAAAGAGTGATTTGTTGCATCAGCAGCATACATTTTGATCATATATTGAAAGTCACAGCACAATCATGGAAATCAGTGTTAATCTGAGCACTATTATGGATGATATATTGAAAGTCCTCTTAAAAAGCCTTAAGAAACTAAAAGGCAAAGTGTTCAGAGTTTTACATTTTACTCTTGACCTACATTATTTTGGAGTTGTATTGTACCAAGCCCACGAAACATTTGACAGAGATATTTTATTGTTATCTACTTTTACCTTTTTTGGGCCTCCCATAACATGTTTAAGAGGTTAAAACAATTGTTCTACAGTTATCATAACTGGATATTGAACTGAGATGAAGGAAGACCATGAACAAGGGAAAACCTAATGCAGCTAGACTATAAAACAATGAAACAAAAGGACCACATCTGTTCCATACCAAATAGAACCTTTTTCCAAACTTTGATGAAAGTAGAAAACTAATAGTAGGATACAGAATTGCAAATAGAGGAAACAACAGCAAAATAAACAAATGCATAGCTCACTTCTACAGTGAAAAGAAAACCCCTTCGTTCTTATAGCAACTGATTTCCCATGAAAGCATTAACCTAAATAGAAGAGAAAACTGCATAGAGTACATCTAGGATTCATAAAACTTACTTTCCTTGAAGACCCAATGAGAAGCCAGCCAGAACCACATAGGTACCAAATGCCATAAACGGAATGTATAGATCTGGTGCGTTGATGTCATAGATTGGGGGTTTATAAGAAAGCCTGCCTCCTACCGGCTCAGTTATTCTGGTCCAATGGCCCTGAAATAAAAGAGGGCAGGAGGAATGAGTAAGTTCTGTAGCAGGGTAATTTGATTTCACAAGAAAAAATTCAAATGGTAGCACTTACCCTGTGGAGAAATGGAAATAGAACGACCTTCAATTTGTTCCTCACATACTGGTCATTCACTTGGAAGTAGTATTGCGGATCAGAGAAATACCTACTGATCTACTCATTCCAACAGAAACAATCAATATTTAACTCGATTACCTTGGATTATGTACGAACTTAAGAGCCCTTGCTAACATCCAAAAAGTACTAGAAATTAAAAACGCAAATCTGGTCACTTGAAGACAATCATACTAGGCAATTACCGTGTTCAAAGCAGTTGACAATATAGCTTACATGAGTTAGATATCAATGCAAAATGTTTTAGGTAGCATAATAGTATAGAGGCATTCTATCGAATACTAGTACATATAGCAGCATCTCAAACAAAACTCCAAACTTATGCATCGGGAAATTATGTACAAATACAATGTATATCGATCTAACTAACAGATCCTCAACCTTTTACCCAATAAAGAGCATCACGAGATTTAAGAAAAATCATAACAAATTAAAAGTATTCTAAATTGATAATAATTTATAAACCCTAGGGGCAAAACTGATTCGCAAAAATCAAAACTTGATTCAGAAATTTTACAATTTGATCCTAAATTCTTCATATTTCATAGTTAACCAAGATCATAATAGTGGACTCTGGCTACTTACATTGCTTTGTACATACTCAGAGCTTGATCCTAAAATCTTTTCTCCATATGCACCCAATCCACCACGGATAAGTCCTGAACTAGCACCGTACAACGTATTCCCAAACGGACCCGGCTGCGGAGATGCCGTCGGCATTCCCACCCCAGGCTGGCTTCCCACATTGTTGTACATTTCTGCAGTTAAACACACACACGCAAAAGGGGGAAAATATAAAAATCACTGGAGATGATTAATCTCTATTGAAATTAATCGACGACGTTGCTAATCTAAGTCTCAATACTGCTAGGTACTTGCATAATACCGCTAATTAGCACAAGATTTGTATAACACCTGTATCTGGATTCTGGAGGTTGAGGTGGAGGGAGGAGGCGGTGGCGCGCTAGACCGAGAGAAAGAGACTGAGGAGGAGAAGGGATTCGTGGGTGGCTGATGACGGATGAGATGGGAGACTGGAGGTTGAGGCGGCGTCGATTTCTGCCGCGGGTTGGCAGCGACCGCGTCGGATTTGAGAAATTTTGGAAAGTCTGTAGCTCAAGGGATCTCTCTCAGTTTTATTTATTTAATTTTTTTTTTTTAGTGTCAAAACTTTCATTAAAAAAAATAAATAAAAGCCTTTCATCATTCGGCCAATAGGGCACTACCATGTGGCAATAATACTGTGAAGAGCTTACAAGAAATTGGCTTGGGGTCACCACTACTCAGGCCTGGGCCGGCCCGACCCAATTTACAGGCCTGTATGAATCCCCAACAATTTGAGCAACATGCACCTCTAACGTATAATTTCTCTTTACAAAATCTAATTGAACTTGCTTAGCTTCCCTTTGTTCACTAATCGTATGATTTGTGAAAATTAAATCTAGGGATTAATGATGCAATATAAATGATAATGTGATGTTTATGCAATGGATCTATCATGATTGTTGGAACCAAAATCCTGCAAGATAAGATGTTATGCTCTCATCCGAATAAACATGAAGATTGACGAGGCAATGAATGGGAGAGTATTTGGGGATGCGGTTGTATGCGTGTTGGATTGCCTATTGGGGGTGTATTGTATATATGGAGTTTGATAGACTTTGCTTGACTTCAAATACAAGTGTATTCAATATAAACTTTTAAGGAATCAACAAAAATCACTGGTAGTAAATAAAGACTTTATATGACTTCTAAAATGACTATGAAAATCTTGTGGTATTCAGTTATGACTTTTTGTGAGTCTATAAAGTGTATTCAGAATTTCATCTATTTTAAAAAAATTTAAAAGCCATGGATTTTTAAGTGCTTTTGTGATAAGTTTTTTTGTCATAACAAATTCAACATCTCCCCTTAAGATTTTGATAGATTTCATATTTCTTATACTCCATCGTCACCATAATGGGTAGCGAGAAAAATCATCAGTAAAAAACACATAATACCAAACCAAATAACAGAACTAATTGAAGACATCCACACATTAGAATGAATAATATAAAATAAGGAAGAAGAACGATTAGTCTTGGAATGAAACAGAAGTCGAGTAGACTTGTTGTCGAAACCCTATAACTTTCTAGGAATCTTACACCAATTACAATTGAAAATTATATTTCTATAATACTGGGATCATTTCATTCATTATGAACTTAAAAGTGTAAGGCCGATTAGTGAGGTCTTAAAAACTTCATACAATGAATGATCGGCAATTCTATTTGTGCTTTCAGCAAGTAGGCAATGCAAATCGAAGTTGGATGTTTCGATATGGTTCAATTCATGTGTTAATATAAGAAACAAGTCTTCCTGAAGGAAATGTAAGTCTTGGCTGCTGTTCCCTCGGAAGCCCGCCCCCCCCCCCCCCCCCGGGGGAAGGCTAGGTGTTGTGCAATAGCTCTGGGGGAATAACAACAGACCAACTGATGAACAAATTTGATCTCTGTTTGTTGCACCGGACTATTTTCAACCGGATTAGTTTTAGGGACTAAGTTGGAATCACTTAGACTAGACTAAGCTGGACTAACTTAATAAAATGTTTGATGCAGTGTCGGATTAAGAAGCATGATAATAAAAATATTACTGCCACTAGTTTGGTGTTTGTATGAACTGAGACTAAATTATTGTTCTATTTTAATTTCTTTTTTATTAAAGATATTATCAAAATTAATAATATTGGATGAGTGTGAGACTCACAATAAAAAATACAAAAACCAAATTTCTTGCCAACAAAAGAAACATACATGATTCAAGAGTAACATTGTTCCAAATATCAATATAACAAAGGTGTTCTCCTAACAATCAACGGGGCTGAAAATGTTTTTCTTAATTATTCACCTTTGGTTTGATTCCATTCAATCCCAAGACCATAATGACGCGTGAGGTGCAATGGAAAATGGATAGCCAAGCCTTGATCATTGCTACATTTGGATTCCAAGCACGTAAATTGGCTTGTTCCAACTAGTTTAATGAAAACCAATAACAATATGCAAAGGGAAAAGATCATGAACAATTTATACATTTTTGAACTAGTAATAATAATAATCACTAGAGATCTAGCCCACGTGTTGATGCACAAAACCGGAGGTCTTGGAACAACGTAAATTCGACCGTGAATCTACAAGTAATGTAAATAACACAAGATGTATCGTGGTTCACCCCAAGGTTTGGGCTACGTCCACACTAATTATGTATTTCTCTGTTTGTGAGTGAGAGAGATTCAGAGCCTCTGAGGGAGAGAGTGAGGTCTCTGATGGCCTAGGAATTTGCCTCCCCTAATTGTGAGGGTGAGGAGTCCTTTTATAGAATAAGGGCTCCTCACTTATTACATATTTGCCCCTTCCTTTATTACATAATTACATTTGAGTCCCCCCAAGTATTTATACGAGATCTAAATACGGAGACCCTAAGTATGGTATAAACAGTATACATAGCATGTAAAAACTACAGTAGCAAAGATCTTAAACAGAGTTGATAATCTCATTAACAGGCACAACCTTCTTATTTCACTTCGCAAGTTCATCGGCAATGAGGGTATTGCTTGACATAATCCAATCCACATCATATCGTGTTATGTCAAAGTTGGTCACATCATTCAGTTCCCGAAATTTGATTGCAGCTATATCATAAGCCTCAACAGCTTCCTGTTGTGTGCCTGAAAGGTTATAGATTAAAGATAACCAAAAAAATTAGGGTTTTATAAAAACTCATAAAAGCATGAGCATCAAATTTTAAAGCTAGGAAAGCATAGGGAGCCTTTGAGAGCAACTCCACCTCTAAAATAATGCACCAACACCCAGCCCATTTAATCCACTCAATGAACAATGATAAACCCCAATTAACAGTAATAGGCCAAATGCATATCCACCCCTACAAAATGCGCTGGCACCCAACCCATTTAAAATATTTTTTTAAATAATAGATAAATAAAATAGTTTTAATTTCAGATATGATTTTTAACCAATATCATCACGCCATGTGTCATTATCTGAACGTACTATTTTGTGAATAGATTTCTGCTAAGATTTTCAACCAATCCCGACGTGCCTCGTGTCACTATCTATTTACAATAATTTAGCCAAGATTGCGATAAGATTTTCAACCAATCTTGTCACGCCACATGTCATTATCTGAATGTACTATTTTAGGAATAGATTTCCGATAAGATTTTCAACCAATCCTGATGCAACACGTGTCACTATCTGTTTACAATAATTTAGCCAAGGTTTCGATAAGATTTTCAACCAATCATGTAGTGTCATGTGGCATTGTCTAGAACCTCATCCTTTCTTTTTTTGTCCATATAAACCCTATATCCCTACATTCATCCTCACACCAAACTCAATCCTTCTTTTTAGCTCAGAATCCTTCTTCATCGTTTTCAAATTTTGAATTTTTTTTACAATGTCTTTTTCAAGGAAAGTGTATAAACAGTTTAAGGAGCAACGGAAAAGATTGTTGGCACAACAGAAAAGATTGTTGGCGACAGAAAATGAGCCAAAAGTATCATTTTGGAAGCAGTGTCTTCATTTGATACATGGATTTGGCATGCTTTTTTTGGTGTTCCAAAAGCTCAGAATGACCTAAATGTCCTTGCCCAATCTCCAGTGTTCGACGAACTACTGCAAGAAAAAGCGTCGAGATGCACATATTAGGTTAATGGTCATAAATACGATGGACCATACTACCTTGCAGACGGCATTTATCCAAGGTGGTCAACGTTTGTCAAAACAGTCTCACATATATAGAGTGAAAAAAGAAAAACACTTCGCAAAATGTCAAGAAGGGTGTAGGAAGGATGTGAAGCATTGTTTTGGTATTCTGCAAGCTCGTTAGGCGATTGTCAAGGCTGCTACTAGAATGTTTGATGTCGAGGCTTTTCGATCCATCATGATAACATATATTATTCTCCACAACATGATTGTGGAAGATGAGTATGATTATGATGTTGTCAATGAATACGAGCCAGATACGATGAACAACACAAGAACACGTATCTACTATGCTCATGATCGGACCGAAGATCCCGTGCAACACGAGCTATTAGAACGGGATGAACGTTATAATGAATTGATCGTTGAGCGGTACACTACAGTGCAAGAGCCATACTAGCACCTACGCCACCAGAATGACTTGATTGAGCACCAGTAGGGATTGCAACAACGTGAAGATAATTAAAATAAGCTTCTGGTTAAAGAATAAATTGTATTTTTTTAAGTTTATGAATTTTATTTAGTGTGTTTTTTTTTAAGTTTATTTGGTGAGGTTATGTAATTTTATTGGGTTTTTTTTTAAGTTTATTTGGTGAGGTTATGTAATTTTATTGAGTGTTTTTTTTAAGTTTATTTGGTGAATTTAGGTAATCTTATTTGATGTGTTTAAATAAAGTTCCAAAAATAAATTTGAAATTACATGAAGTTTTAAAAATAAATAAGAAATTACACAAAATACTAATAATAAATAAAAAAATTACATCTATTAATAAAAATAAATAAGTACTAAAAATAAAGATGAAATTACATAGGCCTCGTTTGGCACGCCGTATTAAGGATCAGATAGTATTAATAATACGGTTGCAGTTGTTTGGTACTCATCTGTACTAATTAAGCACCGAATAAATTAAACCGGTCCCACCATTTTAATACCCCTCACACCCGCTAATTTATACCCTCCAAAACCTCCGTGTAATTTAGTCGGGTCCCAAATCACGCTCGCCTTCTCCAACCTCTCCGCTCTCTTGCGCATCGCGAAATCTTCATCCAAATATTCCTTTTTCTCCCTCCCCACCTCCGATCAACATCAAGCATACACAAACAGAAAATCATAGGTGGCAAATTAAACTCAGGCCATGGCGTCTTGGGTTGAACTAGAATCGAAGAGCTGTGCTACTCCAGAGCCATCATTGCTGTATAATCAACTTGTTCTTAGAAGCCTCATCATCACTGCCCATGATCCACTGCTTCTCTATGACTGCCCGCACCATCGTCTTGCACGCAAATATGTTCTGCACCGTCTGCCTGACATAGCCACTGCTGTTGTATATTGAAACAAGGTCCTGTGGTTGCAAACTGTTGCCGCCTTGAACCACTGCATGAACCCAAACCCAGAAAGCACCAAATCCATAGCCTTGCCCCCGCATCGTACCAGACCATTGGGGACGAAGGCTACCAAAGAAAAATCCTTAATTTACCTTTTTTTTTCAAATTAGGTTTTGCTCTAATTTGGGGGTTTTTTTATTTGCTTCCTATCGTGTAGATATGATTTGCTTCCTGTCAATTTTTTTTTTTTTAATCCGGTGTAGTACCAAACACAGTATAAATAATACGATTATAATCCGATATTACACCAAACGCCCGACTAATTTAGTCAGTACTATCCGATGACTATTTATCATATCCGATTGAAATAGTCAGTACAGTCCGAGCTGCCAAACGAGGCCATAAAGTACTAAAAATAAATATGAAATTATACAAAGTCTATGGAGCTAGGATCTTCGTTTCTAGGATCTGTGTAGCTAGAACCCCCTCGACTTGTTTCCGCATCTCTTGCACACCTCATTCGCACAACGTCTTTTTTTTCCGAAGTCCAAAAAAATTTTGAATTTGGAGACAGTCCTACTAGAGGCTTTTTCATAATGTAACCATTTTCTTGAGCCATCCTTTCTTCTCTAAGCATCTCATTTTCTCAATTAAGTGCTTCTCTAATCATCTCGTTCTCTCGATTAAGTATTTCTCTTTGTCTCTCAACCGCCGCATCATGTCTCTCAGTAGCTGCTAATATTGCTGCCATAGCAGCAGTTTTTTCCTCATCTCTAGCCGTTTTCCGCACCATGTTCAGTTCACCTTGGCGAGCAAGTTCGTCCATATATTTAGTGTAGTCATTTTTGGAAGAACTACCTTTTTTCTTTGATGCCTTGTTACCTTGAGGCCTGAGGAACTGACGAATCGGCTGGGTCTCCAGCACTTCTTCAGGCGTCCCTTCCGTTTCTTCAAATGTGTCGTCTTCTTGTTCGGTCGTGTCTACCTCTGGCGAACTGTGTAAACCCATGTCATGCATGCGAACTTTTGGACCGGTTGCCACAATTTTGTATCTGGGGAAATCTTTGACAATTTGCCAACATTCCCATTTGCTGAATGATTTGTTCTAGTTCTTCGCATTGTAGAATATTTGTGCTTGTAGTGTCATGTGGGATAAGACAGTATTATAAAATGCGGGTGTAACACAAATAAATAAATTAAAATATTGATGCGGGTGGAATGCATATAAATAAATAAAAATATTGTCACATGATCCGCTAAACTTGTCCCACTACGCAGATTACCGGAAGCATGAGAGATGGCATTTTTCCTACAAGCAAAGGATGCGTTGAGTTTTTTTCCAACGGCCTTGAAGACTTGACTACTTCTAGCGTCTTTTCCATGTACTTCACAAAACGCTTTCGTAATTTTACTCCACATTTCTCGCTTATCCATCTTATTACCCATAATCGGGTTATGAGTAGTGTGAACCTAGCATTCACACAAAGTAAGATCTTTGATGAGCTTCCATGTAGTCATTTTGTTTCTCTCGAAAATTATATGAAAGCTTTGGTAAAAATTGTTGAAAATATTGAAATGTGGTGTAAGGTGGAATATGAGGGTTAGGTATTTATAGGAAAAAAGAAATTTTAATTTTTCTGTATTTTTTAACAATTTTTTATTAATTTTTTTATCAATTTTAATTCAGGTAATTAATCTGGACCGTTGGATTTGAAAAAGATTCAAATCCAACAGCCTATACCTTAACACGTGGCCAACGGTCATAATTTTGACCGTTGTGCCTTTTTTTTATAATTTATGATGGAAAAATATGGACCGTTGATATATGGATTGAACAGTCCATATTAAGCCACGTCACTAGCCGTTGGATTTCAAATTCAAAATTTTTTGACCGTTGGAGAAATCCAACGGTCCAAAAATCTAGCAGTTGGAAATCCAACGACCGAGGACTGCCCACATGGCCTCCCATCAGAAAGGTTTAGTGCGCCTGCACAAGCAGACCTGCCTTTGTTTTGTTGTCGGTGAAACGCGCCCAGTCGCGCGTCCTTCCCACGCCCCTGGCACAAAAAAAAAAAAAGGCCATTCGACGTCACGCTAACATCAAATAGGCCGTCCATTCCCTCTGTCGATTATAGGCTGGCCTGTGGCCTGGCTTGGGCTGGGGTGGAGCAAATATACAAGATGCTGGTCCATTTTTTGGACTGGGTGCCAACCTAAAGGGCTAGGGTGGAATTGCTCTGAAGGAATAACGTTAGCAAAAGCTTAGTGGGCACGTCAAGCTAACCACCAAGAACCATACAATAGTATCCATAACTAGCTAAAAAGACAACAGTTTTAAGAGATAAGAGTGCTACAAAGATTGGCTTTTTAAAGTCATGAAATCATATCATTCACTCTCTTTTTATCCTACAATCTAAAAATAATGATAACATGCTTGAAGAATACACACAATGGATATTTTGCATTGTAAAAGTGAAAGTTTGAAAAATCACTCATTGGATATCCTAAGATAAAGATCCTTACAGTAAGGTGTATCCATTGTTAATAGTTTATTTATGTTGAATGGGAATGATTTCTAATTTTTATAATTGTCATGCAATTTATCTTAATTATGCCAGTTTATTTATCTAAATACTTGACAAAAATATGCTAATTATTCCAGTTAGCAAGCTTTATTTATATCCAATAGGTATATAATTTCTATATGTAATGTGGATGTATGCTTTTTTAGCTTTAGCTCGTACCCGTAGCCCAAATCCATCATTAACTAAACCATCTTTCAGTTTTGCCATTTTTGCTTTAGCTCATACAATAAACAGATGAAGGATCAATTTAAAGAGATTGAGAATCACTTTATGTGGTCTCTTTTCTTGTTACTACCTGTGAAACTATTAAGTATTTATGGAGTTAGACCCTGGTGGAACCTGTTTGTATCTATGTTGCTTAGTACAAACACACAACACACACACACACACACACACACACACACACACACAACTTGCATACATCAACACACACATAGAAAGTACATAGATACACAGAGTACACACATACACACAAAATTAGTATACATCGACACACACACGCACCCAAAATCAGCATACATGGACACACACACACACAGTACATACATACATACATACACATACACTCAGACTATATACATAACAATTATTAAATGAAATTCAACGATGGCAGTACAAATATTAGATGAAATTCATATATATATATATATATATATATATATATATATATATATGTATGAACAAACAAATCCACTTTATGACAACTAACAGATGAAATTTATATCAAATCCACTCCAATAAAAGCACTACGAACTACCAGATGAAATTTATATCAAATCTACTTTATGACAAATATTAGAGATCTAGAGGTGTCGATCATATGAAGAAACAATAGTGAGAACGCAGAAAAGTTGAAATTTGAAAACCCCATCTAATATCAATTTGAACCTAAAAATAAAAACCCTAATTTTTTCAATTGCACAGGTCAATTATTGGAAAGTTTTTGAACCCAAAACAATGAAGTCGTTCATAACCCAGAATTAATTTACCAGACAAAATCGAAGTCGTTCATGATCAGCAAAACAAAATCAAAGAAGAAAATCATCATATTCGAAATTTACTTGACGAGATGCAGATGAGAGCGAGCAGGATGCAGATGAGGGCCAGCATGAGGAGGGTGAAAGAGTAGGACGTCTCTCTCGCAGGTTGTGCGACGTCTCTCTCGTAGGATGAGTGACGACATTCTCTCTGCATGACGGTCTTAGTAGTGTTGTGAAATTTGGGGGTCCTCATTAAGAACTCTTAGCAAAGGAGTTTGTCCGAGCGAGTCCGGTTTTATCACTTTAAATGTGAATGAGGATTGAACGGATGTGATTGGAGGATATTCGGGATTCTCACAAAGAGGATCCGGCGAGGATCCGGCGAGGATCCTCTTTCATTAAACATAGTCCCTTTACCTACTAAACATTGGACTATATAATACTTAGTCCAATCTAGTCCAGTCCCACATAGTGAGGGCAAACAAATGCCCCCTTATGTTCTCGAAGGAGTGAGTGAACGTTGTGAACGGTGATACAGAGAGGGTTCCAAAGTGATTACCTCTAATTTAACAATGATATACATTCGATTTGTGTTATAATCGATTTTTTTTTTTGTTACATCAGAGTATCGTATTCGTTATAACATTTCTTTAATGCTACTTCACTTTGTCGAGTAATAAAACACATATTTCAATTCAGAATTTTTTTAGGAAATTTTAATGAAACACTCCCGGTACTGTTTACTTTTAACGAAAAAGACATTTTTACTCTAAAAAGTCACTCATGGTACTATTCACTTACAACACTTTTTTGTCATTTTGATTAAAACTCAAAGTTTTCAAGTCTTTTTCATTAGTTCTTCTAATTCTTCAATTAATAAATATTACACCAATGTAGACACTACTACATATGGTGAAAAGGAGAAGAGTTAATTAATGAGTAATGTTAGGGAGACCAAATTTTCTAAATTTGCAAAATAAATGATATGATTGGAGAAGATTGGATTATTAAATAAATGTCGATTAACGTACTTGTTTCTTATTGGTGACACATCATTTAGTTTGCAATTTGGTTTAAAAAATTTATCCTCTCAGGAAAATGTGAGAGAGAGAGAGAGAGAGAGAGAGAGAGAGAGAGAGAGAGAGAGAGAGAGGAGAGGTAGGGGGTGGGAGTAGGGGATGGTTGCCGAAGTCCGTCAGGACCACCACCAAACATGCAACAGAGAAAGACAGCACTGACTTTGTAGGGGTTGGAATGTAATGTGGCAAGGAAATGGTCGGTGGCCGGGGGTGGAATCCCTCTCTTTCTCTATCTTTTTTCATATCCTCCGCATCCTCATGGGACCTGTCGGACGAAGAACGTTTATGATTAATCGGGATGATTTGAAGTGTATCAAAATACCATATAAATAAACAAATAAAATGGTACAATAGTTGTAACTCTAGTATAGTGTGTAATTTTTAGCTCGAATATTAATTTACTTAGTTGCTTTGCTTTGGCAACTCTATCAACTTTGAAAAAGTATGTCCACTTTCATTTCATAAAAAGAAAAACAAGAAAAGGTGATAAACTAAAAAACTTATATATTATGTAAGAATATGACATGAATCTTGAGTGCGGGCACCATTAAAATGTGCTTAATTTCTAAATTAATTCATCAGTATTTTTTTTCTATTTATTAATGCTAAATTTACAACGTCAAACAGCTCTCGAAGCCCTCTCTCTCTCTCTCTCTCCAATGGATGATGATGCGCATGCGTCCTTGACCTCGCCCCTTGTGTTGAGCGGGAGGGACGACGAAAGATGCGAACCACCAGAAGAGGCAGCAAACTGCGATCACCAAATTACTACAAACACAACTACGTCTTTTCTGAAAACATTTTTCAATGGTCTCAATGCCCTCTCAGGTATATTTATGTACATTCTGCTTCTTTAATTTTCATGCATGCATGTTCTCTGTTGGCCGTATACATTCTAGCATTTCTTCCTGTCATTTTAATTGTTTTTGTGTGAGCATGAAATTCCAACTACGTTGTATATGTGACAGCTTGTAAATTTGTTCAATTATCTCAATTCCTCCTTTAGACATTTTTTATACCTACAATTTCTTACTTGAAAGGGCTATTCGATTGTACTCCAAGTATGTGTCCTGCACTCTAAATTCATAGGCTCGTTTGATATCCATTTTGTTTTCAGTTTCCAGTTTCTATTTTTTTTTCGAAAACTAAAACCTTTTGATATTAGTTTTTAGTTTTCTAAAAAACTGAAAATTAAACTGAAGCCAAAATTTGAAACCTGAAAAAAATGGCTTTCAGTTTTTAGTTTTCATTTCTTTGTAAACTAAAAATAAAATGATTATCAAGCTGCTACTTAATGTGTTATAATTTGCAAACACTCGCAGGAAATTAGGAGGGGGAATATATTGATATCTGACCTAATTAAGAACCTTTATTTTTTTGGGTTACAGACCTTTCATGTATACATTCTATTGCAACTGTAAGTACTTTTGTTAGTGCTAGCTCAAGCGATCCTGTGGAGTTTTAATACCCAAATTATATACACTGTTTTTAATGTGGTTTCAGGAATTGGGATACTGTCAGTTCCTTATGCGCTAGCATCAGGAGGATGGCTAAGCTTGATACTTCTTTTTGTTACTGCTGCTGCTGCATTTTACTCAGGGTTGTTAATGCAAAGAAGCATGGACGTGGATACGAGTATAAAAACTTATCCCGACATAGGGGAACAGGCATTTGGGAAAACAGGAAGAATCGTGTTGTCGATTTTCATGAACATAGAACTCTACTTAGTTGCAACAGCTTTCCTAATCATAGAGGGTGATAACTTGCACAGCTTATTTCCAAACATGGATTTGCAGTTGGCTGCTTCAGGGTTCCCAGTGAGTGGGAAACAATGCTTTGTTATGATCGCTGGAATTGTTGTAATGCCGACTGTGTGGTTAGATAACCTGAGTCTTCTTTCTTATGTATCGGCAACTGGGGTTTTTGCCTCTGCTATCATACTCGGCTCGATTTTGTGGGCTGGCGCTTTTGATGGAATTGGATTTCACCACGAGGGATCTGTACCACTTAATTGGAATGGAATCCCTACAGCTGTTAGCTTGTATGTCCTTTGTTATTGCGCGCATCCCGTGTTTCCTACCCTCTACACATCAATGACAAACAAACGTCAGTTTTCAAATGTAAGTAGTTACAAACATGTTACTCTATAGCTACTTTGGTTATAATCTAAATGCGATATCTTGGTTAGTAGTGCTGGTGAGCGTTGAGTCCCACATCTATATAAGTACTGGTTAATTGCTCAGTTTCGAATACCTGATGTTTCGTTAACTGATGCAGGTCCTCCTCCTGAGCTTTATCGTATGCACTGCGAGTTATGCATCAATGGCAGTTTTAGGGTACTTAATGTTCGGGTCAAGGGTTGAGTCCCAGATAACTCTAAACCTTCCAACTCAAAAACTTAGCTCAAAACTTGCAATATGCACCATTCTTCTCAATCCACTGTCCAAATATGCACTGATGGTTACACCAATTCTAAATGCAGCGAAAAATCGGTTTCCTGGTCACCACAACAATAAGATACCTTTAAGCCTATTACTGAGTACTGCCTTGGTAATCAGCAGTGTGACAGTAGCTTTGGCTTTGCCCTTTTTTGGGTATCTCATGTCACTGGTTGGAGCATTTTTTAGCGTCATGGCTTCGCTTATAATACCATGCGTTTGCTACCTAAAGATTTCGGGTACTTATCGAAAGATCGGATGCGAGATGGTGATTGTTTGGTGTATAATTTTAATCGGAGTTGTGGTCGTGATATTTGGTACTTACACGTCTCTATTACAAATTGTACAGCGTTTGTAAACTTGATGAAGCAGCTCACATAACTGCTCCTCTGTTTTCACAATGTTTGCGCTAGCTGCTGTTGAGATGAAAATCTTTTCCAGAATTCCAAATTTCTTTCAAACCTTAGCTAATAAGATGCTTTTAATAAATAAATAAATAAATAAAATCTTCCGGCTGAATCTGCTGCTGTGATCGTATATTTCAAACTGCATGACTTGTCTGTTGAGAGAGTGAATTCCATATTGATTAGACGAGAGACCTTGCATGGGCTTAAAGTAAGTTAGGCTAGTCCCCATATTGTCAATTGGTTTTATGGTGGAACCCCAACTTTCTTCATAGTATCAGAGCAATGTGAAGCCAAACTGCCATATTCGCTTCACATTACCCCGTTGTGTTGTCTACGTGTTCGGCTTAAAATAAAATCTGTCACACCTAAGGGTGCGTGTTGAGAATATGGGATTCCTCTAATAAACTAATTGGCAATATGAGCAGTAACTCAACTTACTTATAGCTCATGCAATGTCTCTTTTCTCATCAGTGTGAGATTCATTCTCAACAATCTCATTAATTATTGGTTTAGGACACTGCCAACTTAGCGTCTCCAGATGTTTAGTTATAATACACTATTGTCGTAGCATCCATTCCCGTGACAGAGAAATTCTTTCTTCTCTTTTGAGGAGTACATTTTAGCTCACCATCCTAAAATGGTGGTAACATTCACCGTCTTACTAGTTGCAGTTAATTAAGTTTGATTATTTATTGACAACATATATCTCAAAATTAATCTCATCTAACAACCATCAATGCTTTTGTTGTGCCTTGGGCATTCCCATGGGCCTTCAATGTTTCTAATGCACCTTAGGCCTTCCCGAGGGCATGAGTTTGGGCTGAGGCTAACGACTAAGCTCGCTGGGCTTGAGTTGCTATTGTGTCTCCCTGCACCTAAACTATCAATTTTATTTTTGTTAAAATTTTCTTTTTTCATCTTCATGTTCTAAATAAAGTAACGTGGGAAAAAAAATCAATGGAAAAAGAAAAAACAGAGAAATTTTTTTTTTTTTAAAAAGGATACGATTGGTACTTCCCTACCGATTTTCCACAAGAACTGTGGCAAGCAAGGTAGCGACAGTATCTTGAACAAATTGCTAGCAAAGTAGTGACGATAACTTATACCAATCGCTAGCATACTTAACCCTCCTTTTCAAAAAAAAATTCTTTTGTGGTTTTTTTTTTTGGTAATTTTGTTTTTATTTATCCTACCATAACAACAAACTATCATACTTATGTTCTTCAAAATATATTGTGTTGATGCACAAAACTGGAGGTCTTGGAACAACGTAAATCCGACCGTGAATCTGCAAATAATGTAAATAACACAAGATGTATCGTGGTTCACCCCAAGGTTTGGGCTACGTCTACACTGATTATTGTATTTCTCTGAGAAAAGGGAGAGAGCCTCTGTAATGAGAGGGGATGTGAGAGGGGTGAGAAGGCTCCAAAAATGGCATCTCCTAATTGTGAGGGTGAGGGGTCCTTTTATAGAATAAGGACTCTTCACTTATTACATATTTGCCATTTCCTTTATCACATAATTACATTTAAGTCTCTCGAGTATTTATACGAGGTCTAAATACGATGCCCTAAATATGGTATAAACAGTAGTCCCCCAAGTCTTCAGTCAAGAGAGTCTTTTGGCTGGAGACTTGAAATTCAGTCCATGTGTGGGTCAAAGTAACTAGATGCTATCTTGAACTGATGCTCGATATGATGCAGTGCTCAATCTGAAATGACGCTCAACTAGAAGTAGCATACACTGCGAGACTCGTGGCTTATGTTGCCTTGGTTGGCTCGGCTTGTGGTGTTTGAAGGTGAGAGAGTCCCTTTTATAGTATACGGGCTCACTCCTCAATACATAAATATGGGCTAGAGTTGATGCTCGCAGCGAGGTGGTTGCTCAGTAGGAGGCGATGCTCTCTAATGATGGTGAGGGAGTCCCTTTTATAGAATAAGGGCTCGCTCCTCAATACATAAGTGATGGGTTATGAGTGATGTTCGCGGTGAGACGGTTGCTCAGCTAGCGGCGTTGCTCTCTAATGAAGGTGAGGGAGTCCATTTTATAAAATAAGGGATCGCTCCTCAATACATAAGTGATGGGCTAGAGTTCCCCAAGTATTTTTATGAGGCCTAGTTGAGGCCCAATATATGGTACATAATGTAGTCCCCCAAGTCTTCGGTCAATAGAGTCTGTTGGCTAGGAAGCGGTATTTGTATACCCTACACTGAAGCTTTGTAGGTGAAGCTTTGCAAGTGAAGCTTTGAAGCTAGAGCTTTGTAAATGAAGTTTTCGAAGCTAAAGCTTTTATAAATGAAGCTTTTGAAGCCAGAGCTCTGTAAATGAAGCTTTTGAAGCTAGAGCTCTGTAAATGAAGTTGATTGACATGAGTGATGCTTATGAATGTTTTTGTTGATTGACATGAGTGATGCTCATGGATGTTGTCATGAGTGATGCTTATGAATGATGGTCATGAATGTTTATGTATGATTGTCATGAGTGATGCTCATGAATGTTTATGTATGAATGACATGAGTAATGCTCATGTATAATTTGGAGTACTGGACGTACTTTTGATCACCTGGTTGGTGGCATGAAGGAGAGTACGAGTTGTACATTTCATCTCCTGGTTGGTGGCATGAATGGCTAGTTGCCAAATGATATTAGAGTACGGGTTGTACATTTCATCACCTGGTTTGTGGTAATAGCGGCAGGTTGCCGAATAATTTTGGAGTACTGGGCGTACTTTTGATCACCGGGTTAGTGCTAATAGCGGCAGGTTGCCGAATAATTTTGGAGTACTGAGCGTACTTTTGGTCACCTAGTTGGTGATAATAGAGAGCCTGGCTCTTTTGGGCATATGGTCCTTTGCTCTCCACACAACATTCCAACCCATTTATTTTGGGCTTTGCCGTTTTTTTTTAACCCTCTGATGGGTTTTTTACAAATTTCTCCGAAAGATAAAAAAAAAAAATTACATCATTCAAAAACAACAAAAGTAAATCACATCATTTTGATGGGATGTTTATTCCTTGCTTTTGCAGTGTGGGTGTTTATTCCTTACTTTTGTTTTTCTGCTTTGCTTTTGCTTTTCCCATTCCATTTCTTTATCTTTTCTCTTTTGGCAGATGGCAGACAATGCCAAAGCGGAATAATAATGGAATTGTTGTAAGACATCTTATCTTCTGCCTGGTTTTCCACTGCACCTCTCTCTTTTGCTTTTGTGCCGCAGCTCACTTGATTGCTTTTATTTTTTTGCTTTCTGCTTTTGATCATTCCAGATCTGCGAAAGCGCAACCAACGGCGGAATCCTTTCTCCTGAAGAACTCCCATGTCGTCCCCAGCGCCTTCCTACTCCCACCCATTTCTTTCTCGATTGATTACTCTTTGAGATTTCCTTCCTTCAAAGTTCATCAACCTGACTGACCTGGACTTGCACGGCTGCACCTGAATGGCTTCAACTTACAAACCCAGAAATCTATTAGGTCCACTGAATCTTAAATAAGCCAAGTTTATAACACTTAACTCAGCCTTGGAGAATGGAGATCGAGATCAAGAGACAGAGACAGAGAAAGCAGAAACAACTTATGAAAACAAAAATCAGGATAAAGAGACAGATAAGGCACCGCCTGCTGGCTGGGCACCACCTGCTGACTGGGCGCCAGTACGTGATGAGATATATAAGGGGCTAAAAAGATCAGGTGGGTGTATATTTGTAACCTGAGTGCAGATGTCAGGGCCGCGGGGCAGGAAGTCACGATCAACAAGGGCTCCGGTTCCAAAATTCTGGTTTTTGGTTTTGAACCCTGAGTGCCCGGGAGGTGTGGGAAAGCTGGAGCAGTGACTTGACTGGTAGTTAACACATTTCTTGCAGTGATAGAATTTGTCACGACCCCCGATTCTGCAGATCCCACAATCATTGCAGTGAAATTGTTCTTTCGTGGTATCATCATCATAGAATTTGCAAATGTCACAGAAGTATTCCCCCATAATGACGCCACAGTTTGTACAAACTTTTGCAACCGGCTGCTCTATGTCACAAATTGAACAGACAACTTGTTTCACATCATAGCGAACAAGCTCATGCCGATCAAAGGGGTCGCTCAACATGCTCGTTGTTTCGTTATGACAATGGCGGCACGGATATATCTCGTTGCAGCACGGAGCTCGAATCTGGCATCTTCTTCTGTAATGCTTACCTCCGTAACCCATCTTCCCAAAATCAAGACGTTCATTGGCTGAGCCTTCCATAAGAGTTGGAGGAGGAATTGCAAAGGGGAAGGCTAAAGAATAAATGGAAGTTTCCCAATTTGGGAAGGATGGGTTGGCTCTGTTGGCTTTTCTTTTTTGTGTGTTTTTGCTTTTAGCTTTTGGGGTGGGGGTTTTCTTGGAGAGCCCAGGGAGGTTCTGGGTTTCTGCAAATTTTGCAGATTTTGCAGATTCATGGTGGAGGTGAAAAAATGAAAAAGAACCGACACAACTTTTCGTATTGATTCCCACAGACGGCGCCAAATGTTGATGCACAAAATCGGAGGTCTTGGAACAACGTAAATCCGACCGTGAATCTGCAAATAATGTAAATAACACAAGATGTATCATGGTTCACCCCAAGGTTTGGGCTACGTCCACACTGATTATTGTATTTCTCTGAGAAGAGGGACAGAGCCACTGTAATGAGAGGGGATGTGAGAGGGGTGAGAAGGCTCTAGAAATGGTCTCTCCTAATTGTGAGGGTGAGGGGTCCTTTTATAGAATAAGGACTCCTCACTTATTACATATTTGTCCTTTCCTTTACCACATAATTACATTTAAGTCCATCGAGTCTAAATACGAGGTCTAAATACGAGGCCCTAAATATGATATAAACATATTGTTTCGTGCAAAAGTATAATTCATATTTAAACACTTAAAATCAACGATTTAAAAACTCAATTTAAATATATTTAAATTTAATAGTGGTTACTAAAATAAAGTAACATATGAAAAAAAAAATTCAAAGGAAAAAACAAAAAAACAGAAAATAAATAAATAAATTGAAATAGGGAAAGATCGGTACTACGCTACCTATCCTGGCCCTGTTGTTCGGGGTGACACTCAGGTTGTGACAGACATCAACTATTAGCTTGTCATTTCCGTCAAGAACAAGTCGATGGTTGATCCCGTTGCTGCCAACGCCGTTAATGATTATGAGGGCATTGTGTGGGAGAAAGATTGGGAGCATTTCAGGCAATTGATCTCATTTCATCAATTGTTAAAAACTAACAATTGTATGGAGATGGAAATCATTTCATATTTTAATCATTGTCTTTAAATATGCTCTAATGTACTCTGGATTGCTTGAAGTTATCATCGCCATTCCTTATAATAAAGAAATTGAGTGAATAGTTGATGTTTAATTCTTAATTTTCTTAATCTTTTGTGGGTTTAGTTATTATCTTTTTATCGAGTATGGTCAAACTGCTTACTGAATGTATATGTGAGAAACACAAACCAAATGTAGAAAATAGATATTTTTAGCAAATAATTCATCAGGGAAAACAATTTTTGGAATTGCCCTAATCACCTAGATTTACAAATAGTTTATTAAAAGAAAAAATAATGAAACTCCTTAATAACGTTACCAAAAAACAAAAGAACAAACTCATTCATAATCGAGTGAAGAAACTTGAGCAAAATCACGGTTAACCATCATAAGCATCAATGTAAAACTTAATCTCATACCACATGTTAGGAGCGTAACTACCTTCACATAAGAGTGAGTCCACCTGTTTTAGAAGGGCAAGGGCAATAAGAACATTCTTGAGGGGCGTCAAACATGCGGACCTTCACCTCGTCAACGGCGTCAAATATTCTCACGACTATAGGGGAGGTTTGCGGCGGCGTGCCAAAAGAAGGAGGTAGAGTAGCCACCGAAGCGGATATATGATGGGCTCTTGAAATCTAGAAGCTTGGAGTTGTGTTCTCATGGTTAGTGAGGGAGGACTGGAGCAGAAGAAGAGAAGGGGAGCGGAGGACGAGAAAGGATGAGGGAGGAGATTTTTCTCTTTTAGTTTTTTTTTTTTTTCCTTCCTATTTTGTTACATATTAATATTCTTTACAGGGTCCATTTACTGCCACATCATTAATACCCTTTTTTTAACATTTTTTTTTCTTCTTATTTAGGTTTTTTTTTTTTTTACTTTTAATTGTCCACGTAGAGCCACAATGTCACGTGAATGCACATTCATCACCTGGTCAATGAATCACATCATCAATAAAGTGAGAATTACACTTCATTTTATTTATTTATTTATTTATTTTCTTTTTCCGCTAAACCCAAGCATATCATGGTGTCGCATGCTTGTTTGTGGATTAAAAATAGAGAATTTTAACGAAAAGTCCGCGGTACTGTTCATTTTAACGAAAAACCATATTTTTACATTAAAAAGTCAAACCTAGTGCTATTCACTTTACCCTTTATTTTATCCTTATCGTTAAAACTCAAAGTTTTCAAACCTTTTTCATTAGTTTTCCTTTAAAAATATTGTGCCTTTGCAAGGAATGTTATGCTTTGGTCATACATGGAATCAAACACTCGTTCGTCCCTTCCCTTCGTTGCGCCTTTATAGGTAATTGTGCATTTTTGTGAAGGATAGATCCAAACAAGCACGACATGACAAAGGCAGGCACAAATAAACATGTCATGGCAAAGCGTGGAAAAGACATGAGAAAGGCAAGGCACGAACAAGCCTGCCAAAGGTTACCATTCACCGTTTCGGGAAGTTATGAGTGAAACTACCATTCTCCCTATAGTGCACTTGTACGCCTTCACATATTATTCACCCTAAACCCTAAAGTCTTGCTTGGTGGGCGCAAAACTATAAGATTTTTGAGCACGCAAAACAAGGCAAACTCGACATGCAAAATAAGACGGACTCTGCACACGTAGAACTAGGCAAACGTAAAACGAAGTGGGCTCTACTCACAAAAAATAAGTTGGGCTTTTGGCACGCAAAACGAGACGGTTACGTATGCAAAATAAGGCCCACAAATGAGGCAAGCTGTCACATGCACAATGAATCGGACTTCTAGCACACAAAACGAATCGTCGCACGCAGAACGAAGCTGGCTTGTCACATAAAAAATGCGACACACAAAACGAGGCAGGCCAATGCACACTGCTGTCATATAGACATCGAGATGTTCTTGTGCACAGGTGTCATGGGACCTGGAATTGCCCTCACGCTTGCCAAAACTGCAAGGTATCAATTTGATTGTGCTTTTCATGCATAAAGTTTCATGTGCTGCTTTTCAATTGTTTGCTAATAAACTTCATGTGGTTGTCTTTGTTCAAAATGGTTCTTCAGTACACTGTTGAACTCGTTGGCTTTTTACATTTGAGCTTCTAAGTAAACATTTATCGTACACCACTTATGAATTATATGATCATGAATACATTTCATTAACGTTAATGAGCTACAACCGCTGCTTCCCAGAGAAACTTTTCCTCAAGGCACTCATTCTTCCCTTGAACTTGCATTATAAACCTCATGATGTTTTTTTGAGGATCGAGGAATCAGATGATATTCTTTTCCAATTTTTGTCTCTTCTTCTCCCACTGAATCAAACATTTGTTTGTCTGTTTCTTCAAATTATTCACTGTTTACTTGTATTGCCTCTTCTCTGTGAGTCAGTCTAAGATTAAAGATATGGTAAATGCCTTGGAAGCAGCTTCTGATGCTGCAGAGGTTGTCTGGAAACGTTGACTACTAAAGAGTGGGGATTTGCCATGGCATTAGTGGAAACGCGTACGTGTTCCTCTCGCTCTACCAACCGACAGGAAATGTTCTTATACAGAGCGAAAGATTTTGCTTGTTTCTTACTCGATAGAGCTCACAAGCTTATATCACAGGGTGATAAGCATGGAGGTGATAGCCCCTACTCCTTGTTTGAAGGAGTTGGACTTATGGCTTATCGTTTTTTCGACATGGTTGAACCTTCTTAGGCGAATTTCCTGCTTACGAACACTGAAAGGTCTTTGTACAAGGGGAAGCCTCATGTGTAGAAATTACCATCACTCATTGTAATTTACTACTGAGTATATGTGTATACATGCAAACCTTTCTGACCAGGAACCCGAAGATATGCGGTTCCATTTAGTTCAGTTACCTCTCTATAAGCTGTATTTAAATCTTACAGTAGCAATAAAATTTGTTAGCTTGATCAATTGGAGGTTGTATCAATCTCTTTCACTAAATGTCAATGAAATCACATGAGTTATACATCCATATTATCAATTTGATCTGAAAATTTGAGAGTTTGCTGGTGTGTTTTCCTGTTGGGATTTATTGCCGTCATATGTGACTTGGATGTGCCGGCTGGTTTTGTTGGGCCACCATTTCCTTTAATAAATCTCATTAACCTAAATTAGAAGAAAACAAATAGCAATTTTCTCTGGAAAATTAAGGGAGCATACTTCCAGAACAAATAAGCAAATCAATCAAGTAGAGATAGCAGTACAGAGGAACCCGAGCTACATTTTCTTTATTCCCAAATATGTAATGCAAGGCGTCGCCTTTTAGGTAATGCTTCGATATTTCCTCTGCTAGTTAAATGTTGTTCTTAGGCACATTGAGCATCTGCATTAGATACCATGTTTTTCGAGGAAACTGATGATGAGCTGATTAACTTGATCAGGAAATTGTTCGTGCACAAAGTGGCTCCCTTCTGCAATATATGCAATGTCCAAATCAGGGACAAAATGCTTCACTGCTCCAGTCCGTAAGTAGTCCTCCACTCCCGGAAATTTCAGGAAGTAGTCCTTCTCACCCATGATAAGCAGTGATGGAGCCGGCACTTTTGGATGGCTGCTTAATCCGTAATCCACGACCTTAGTTCTGGATCTGTGGAAAAAAACTCAGATGAAATTATACTGTTCATGGATGTGTTATGTTAGGACCAATCTATTTTCCTCATCTCCTTTTCTCGTTGGAAAAAAAAAGGAGCAGAAACATACTAGGAAATTGAAGGCTTAAAACTTTGGGAGAAATTAAGGAACTTATGTCCGGTGAAAACGGAAATTAAAGTAAGAGTTTTTGTTCTTGTTACTTACTGGTATGTAACTTGGATGGGATAACGGAATCCAGAGTTCTCATATAGAGATGCATAGACTGCAAGATCTTCCTCCGAAAACCATGGTGGTAGAGGAGTGGCAGGGTCTACCAAGTCCATGATTTCTTGATCAGGAGCGGCTACTTGGAGCTCACTCCCGGAGAAGAGAATGTAGATGTTTCGTATCACGGTCTTGACATCGAAGCGGCCAAAATCTGCTTCTGCCCGCCCCGGCTCCTGGAAATAGGTAAGAATAGCAATATCTTGCATAGTAATTAGTAAGTGATCAACCTTGTATTGTTCTTATTCATGACAGATGAAAAATTTTCATGGAAAAAAATGAATGTACCTTCCATCTTGACATGTAGAAGCCTTCAGGTAAGAGATCAAATCGGACAGGAGAGTTAGCCGGGTTAAGGAAAGGAACACCTACTGTTATCATGCCGGCTACACGCTCTGGGTGGAGAGCAGGTGTTAGGTATGCAGGCAGAGCTCCAAAATCCTTCCCAACAAGAACAACCTGGTTTCAATAGTTAAACATTAGCTTTTTATTTTTGAATTTAATGAAGTTTAAATTCTTGTAATTAATATTTTACCTTGTTAATGCTCACAGAATCAAGAAGGTCAACGACATCGTCAACAAGGTCTTTCCAGGTTGCCTTTCCGGGTTCAGCCGGCTGCTCGGAAAGCCCAAAGCCTCTGAAGTCAATGGCTATCGCCCGGTAGCCTTTGTCTGCGACAGCAACCATTTGATGCCTCCATGTGTACCATATCTCTGGAAATCCATGCAAGAACAGCACCACTTTTGGACCTGCAGAAACAGCATGAAAGCAGGGAATCAGTGATGCAAATTGACAAAGAAAGTGGGTGGGATGTTGAGGTGGTATTAGAATTGTGGAGCTTGCCTCTTCCAATTTCAGCTACATGAAGCTTTAGTCCTCTAACTTGCACATGTCTGTGCTGGATCTGTTCCATGAGAGCCAGAGAGAGATTCCTGAAGATCAGCCGGCAGCACTGAGAGGAGAAAGCGTTAATTTATTGTCATCTCTCAGTCTTTCAGAGCAATTCCACCATGGAGCCCTTCCCCTGACAATCCACTATTCAATCCACCCTATTAAACAGTAACTGCCTTAAATGAATAGTAACTACCATTAATGAACAGTAATTTCCATTTACATCTCCACCCTTGCAACCCTCCCCTGGCAATAAGCAATTAAAATAATAGTTTTTTTTGTTTGTTTAAATAATAAAAAACCCCCTTCTCTCTCTCTCTCTGACACACAAAAAAAAATAAACAATTACAAAGCCCTCGGGCCACAGGCCCGTCGACTTCCCACCCCCCTTCGCTCGGCCTCCCACCCTCACTCGGGCCCTTCCCCGCTGGAGCTGCTCCCACCGGCCCTCAGGCCCTTTCTCCTCCCCTGTCGCCCGAGCAACCAGCATCCGCTGGAGTTGCTCTCATGTTTCTTTTTAACTTTAGATGACATCGAGACGTCACAACTGTCACTCGTTTGGGTCCACTTACAACGTCGTCTCATGAACATTTCATTTTTTAAGTCATCTTTGAAGATGACTTGTTAGCTAAAGTGGTTTCTAACATTTGTATAACTTGTTATTTTGGTATTTGAAATTTAAAATCAATAAAAATGGTCTATGAGATTGTCCAACATCAATCATTTTGATCCTTAATGAAGAGTTAAACAAATCTCAGAGACCATTTTAGTTAAAAAGCCCTTGAAGACTTTTGCGAAAAAAATGCAGAAATTGTTTTGCCGTTTGATTCTTCTTGTAAAAAGTTTCATTGTTTATATGAAATGTTAAGTCTGTCTATTTAACTTGTTAGATATTTTTTTTTTTTTTGAGTGAAACAATATCGTTAGTAAGTTAAATGTTAGATTAGCCACTAATGGGTTTGAACCCGCGCCGTCATGCAAGGACACAACACCTTTACACCACTATGGTAAAACACCACTTGCACTTGCTTGTTAGATGATTAAATGTTGCTTGATTTGGTTATTTCATTTTTTGCATTAGTGATCTTTTGACTTATTATTTAAAACATTGACGGGTTTGGATTATGAGATGATCCAACATGATCCTTTCTAGATTTTTTTAATGAGGATTCTGAGTATTCGTAAATCGTGTCCGCTCATCATACATCGTGCAGTCAATTTTTGTCAAGTACTATATATGTTTAATTTTAAATAAAAAAATTTAAAATAATTTCTGACCGCACGATGTACGATGAACGGACAGGATTGACAGATCCCCAGATCCTCACAAAGAGGAACTGGCGAGGATCTGGGTTCATGAGATGATGTTGTGGGGTGGGTCCAAAGTGACATTGTGGTGTATTAACTGACAGAAAGGGATCCTCTTCGGATCCCTTCCTCGTAATCCATCAAGTCCGGGAATCCAGACCATTGAAATTTGATCCAACGATTACAAATAGGGGCCTACTTTAAAAGTTATAATAACTTTAACCATTTGATCGAATTTCAATGATTCGGATCTTTAGACTTAGTGAATTAAGAGGAAGGGATTCGAAGATGATCCATTTCCTTAACTGACTAGCTGGTTAGTGTTCGAATAATTTGCTTTTATTTTATGAGAGCTGCTAGACCCACCCCGTTGTCTTATTTTCCCACCTACCTTATATTACACCCACTATAAAAAAATTAAAATGTTATTTTCTCACCCACTATTATTCCTAATATATATATATATATATATATATATATATATAATTAGAGATAAAAAGTCACAGAGTTATGCTTCAATTATACGATTCGACAAATCAAGATGACCCATATAAAATTATTTTTTACCTCTTTGACGGAAACATAATCATCTACTTCTTCTGTAGAAACATCATCTTCTAAGTTCATTCTTTTTGTTTTCTTTGAATGAAAGGAGATGGGAATGATGAGTTAGGGTTTAAGAGAGACAAATCGTCTAAACATAGCGTGAGAGTTATCATACCCAAATTTTTCTTTTTTATTTTTTATAAAAAAAAAAAGTAATGCAAAAGAGGGTAACTAAGGTCCTTATTAGTCATTTTACAAATTGACAAATTTGTAATTAAAAAATTCATAAAAAAATGGATGGAAAGATAAGACATTGGGGTGAGAATAACAGCTCTCTATTTTATTTGTTTCCTGGAATAGGGAATATCAACAATTTTGTTAACCAAAACGTTAATGTCTTACATGGAAATTTCTGGTGCAGCGTCACTGTTTTTGGTTTGTTTTCTTCTGTTTTTTTTTTTTTTTTCCTTCCCATTCTTTTCATAAATATGATTTACCCAAAAAAAAACTAAATTGGACGGCAAGTGGATGCTTTGGACAAATTTCTTTGTCCAAAGATACTGACATCTACATTTATGTTTAGCCATTTGTGTGGAGAGGTGTGTTACATTCTCTGCACTAAAGTTTAAATCTTTATTCCTGTAATTTACATAATTTTAGTGTAGTTGTCACATTATTTGTTATTATGTTTAAAAACTGATGCAAACTAGTAATGATGTAAGATTGACTGTATTCGAAATATTTCTCCAACTTCTAATATTTATCCATCATCTATTACTTAAGAAGTACGTCATAAATGTGGGGCTTTATAGCTCGAGTTTAAAGCAGTTATCACTATATCATAGGTCCCGGATTCGAATACCTTCTCCGAAATATTCGATAATTAACAAAAATAAATAAGTAGCCAAGTACCTTTGCGAAGCACATTTTTTTTTAAATCTAATTACTTCTTATTTATCATGCCTCGCTCCTCAGGCGCATTGAGCTCATTGAGCAGATACTCATCAGATAGCATGCTTGTCGAGGAATGTGAGGATCAGCTGATTAACTTTCTCTGCAAGTTGTTCGTGCATAAAATGGCTCCCGTCTTCGATGAATGTAATGTCCAGATCCGGCACAAAATGCTTCACCGCCCCAGTGCGAATGTAGTCCTCCATCCCTGGAAATTTTAAGACGTAATCCTTCTCGCCCACGATCAGCAGCGATGGAGCCGAGACTTTGGGATCAGTTATACCGCAATCCACGGCCAAGGTTCTGCAGCAACAAAGGCACTTTAATAATGAAATGATATTTCGGGAGTCTTCAAATTTGTTCACCAAATGACGTGTCAACATGCATCTTGTTATTGATAAATAAGGTTTAAGTGGAGCGACACTGGATCAATCAAATACTGCTACGTCATTCAATAATTAAGCATCGTATTTAGACATAAGTACTTCCCAACACATACTCACATCTTAGTTAACTGCTAGACTAGAGAAAGGGTAGCATTTCTTGTGAGAACAGAATTATGTTTTGGTACCTACCTGTATGGAACTCGCAATGGATAACGGAATCCAGATTTTTCATACAAAGATGCGTAGACATCAAGATCTTCTTCCGAAAGCCCTGGCGGCAGAGGAGTTGCAGGGTCAAACAAGTCCATGATTTCTTGATCAGGAGCAGCTGTTGGGATCTCACTTCTAGAGAAGAGAATGTAGATGTTCCTAATCACCGTCTTCACATCAAAGCGACCAAAATCTGCTTCTGCCCTCCCTGGTTCCTGGAATTAGGTAATAGGAACCTAATTAGTACCTTAATTATATGTCATAGACGAATAATTAAGCTTATGAATGATTGGAACATGCCAGTGTGGAGATTATTAGCCGAAAACTGAAGGTGTTGATGGAAAATTGAATGTATATACATACCTGCCACCTTGATATGTAGAACCCTTCAGGAAGGAGATGATTTTGGACAGCAGAGGGACCTGGTAGCGAGAAAGGAATACCTAGTGTAACGACACCAGATACACGCTCCGGGTGGAGAGCAGCTACTAAGTACGCAGGCAATGCTCCAAAATCTTTCCCAATAAGAAAAGCCTAGTGCCAATAACATTCTGTTAGGCTGTGTGCATATAATTAACTTCAAGTTCTTGACGAAAATGTACTGAGTGTGAGTTCTTAGACATATGTATTGTATATGGACTCACACAATTACCCCTAAATATCGCCCGATAGCCTTAATTTTTTATTCCAATTACATGTAGGGCAGAGAAATGAGAACAGATGTGCATTAAATCAAAATGAAAGTACGGAGTTGGATTTCGATTACGGGATACTGGTGTGTGTACTTTAGTTAGATCAACAGGAACATTCACTACATTGATAAATCTTAAAGAGAAATACAAAAAAATGTCCCTACAAAAATCCATCAAAATCATAAACCAAGTCCACAGAAATCCATCAAAATCCATATAGAAATCCTTAAAAATCCATATGGAATTTGTAGGAGTTTTCAAATCCTATCAAATCTAAGTCTTTTAAAATCCTCCTAAATTAATATTACCTTGTTAATGGCCAAAGAATCCAAAAGGGCAACGACATCGTGGACAAGGTCAATGAAGGTGTCCTTTTCAGGGTCAGCCGGCTGCTCGGAAAGTCCATAGCCCCTGAAATCAATGGCTATTGCCCGGTAGCCTTTGTTTGCCAAAGCAACCAGTTGATGCCTCCACGTGTACCATATTTCCGGAAATCCATGAAGGAAAACCACAGCCTTTGGACCTGCACAAATTCATCAGCATATCATTTTTCTTTTCCTTGTTGACAACAGAAAGAAAATTACAAGGAAGATCCTCGTCGGATCTTTAAACCCTAGGTATATGACCTCCTTCGGGAAATTATAAAACCTAATATAAAGAACGTTATACTTTATGTCCTAAGTTCGCAAAAACGTCTGGTGTTGTGTTAAGATCAAATGACAACTTTTGGAAGGATCATACGTACCGCTTCCGATTTCAGCTACGTGAAGCTTGAGTCCTCTTACTTCCACATGTTTGTGCTCGATATTTTCCATTACTGAAACAGATGGGGAGAGAGAGAGAGAGAGAGAGGAGAAAATTAATCAAGATAGAGAGAGAGAGAGAGAGAGACTTGGAGCTGAGCGAATATTAAGTAGTTAGATGATGAGCATTGTTGGTCAACTGCTTCTTGTCTTCACGTTGACACTTACCCGGACCATTTTGTGAGGATCTGTCGGCCAATGCATCTTGGCCGTTGATGTAGATCGGCGGCCAAATTTTATCTTTATTTTTTTAACTTGCAACCTGCTCTGTCTCTTCTTCTCTCCCTTCTCCCGGATGAAAATTTGAAGTAACAGTCACATAAAATTATGACTACACGAAGTGGGCATGGGAAAAGTTTTCTTCATTTATTCCAGAAATAAAAATTTGGCAATTGTCATGAGGGAAGAACAAAACTTTATTTCTTTATAAATTAAAAAGTAAAAATTTGAGAGAACCAGAAACAATTGGGCACATTGGATTGCACCATCAAATGGGAACTCAAAACGAGCAAGAAGTAGCAATGGCGACGCCAGTGGGTGGTACAATGGGAGGCACTAGTCGTAAAGTAGAAGCCGCTGGGTGGTATAAATTCGAGCCCCAACGAGCATTTACAGGTGAGCACGGTCCGGTTTCATCCTCAAATTGGAATAAAAAAATATCAAAGGTTTGGTTCGGTGCGGTTTTACTTAAATTTATTATTAAAACCGTACGGTTTGGTTTACGCCGATTCAGATTCAGTTTATGCCGGTTTACGATTCTAACCAAACACATATTTCAACACAAATTCAAGCAAATTTGAGTTCTCACTACTATATCTACTAGAATTGTGACCCGAAGATAGAAAGTTTACATATAAATATAAATCAAAAGATAAAAAGCTTCCTATCATGACCAAAGTGTACATCCTGGAATGAAATTAAAATGTACATAATGCATATAGATAAATGAGGAAAATAAGAGAGGAGAGAGAGGGATGAAAATTGGAATGTGAACTGCCGGCTATGGTGGAATGGATGGGTTGAGGTAATTATTTTGGGCTTGAAATTTTTTTATATAAATTTTTCGTTTGGGCTTGGTATTTATATAAAACAAGGGATAAAGGCATCTCTCCTTCCGCGAGAGCCCTTCTCTCCTTTTGTGAGAGTTTCCTCCCTTCCTTTTGGTGAGGGTCTTCATCTTGCTCACCTTTTTTGGCGCCAACTAGACATGGTAATTTCTTACACGATACGTAAATGACACGAAAATAATAGGTTTCGGATCAACATGATAACTAATTGGGTCACACGATAATAATTCTTTAATAACGGGTCTTTAACAGGTTTACACGAGAGTGACACGCGGATAACCTATTTCGACACGATAAGAAAAAAGTTATTTTGATGATTTTAATTTTTTTTAAACTACTAAAAAAAACTTACTATAAAATACAATAGATATAATGAATATGTATATATTGTTCATTAATTATTATTCTATATAAATTTTAAAATTTAAGTTTTATTTATTTATTTATTTTTATAGTATATTATAGGCAAAGATTCTGATTAAAAATCATAAAAGCACATTAAAAATAAAAATATCACGTAATTTAAAAATACCAAACACATTAAAAAATTATAATAATTCATTTACATGTGCAAAAAATATGAAAAAATATGCAAACGCTCGTAGTCACATCCTCTACATTTTAAGGATGTGTATATGATCGTTTGAAATTTTAAAACCATACAAACTCTCATGAATAGTATTTTTAAGGGAGTTCAAAATAAACAAAATTCATAATCATTAATGTATAAGTCTGAAAGATGTGAAAGCATAATTTACGTTCATAATTGCATCCTCAACGCTTAAACGATGGTTACATGGTCGTTTAGATTTTTAAAACTCTCCAAATCTCATGAATAGTGTTTTTTATTTGAGTGCAAAATTAATAATAATTATTGTAGAAGTGTGAAAAATGTAATCACTCGTAATGAAAAGCTTTACAACTTTCATGAAGAGGTCAACTCCGAAATTTAGTATTATGTTTTACATTTTGTGGGGTCAAATTATGTTTTTCATTTTCATTTTTATTGATTTAAAATATTTTTTTTTAACTGGTAATGGGTTTGATCATATTACCTGATAATATTAACGGGTTGATTTCGGGTTGGGTCATATTACCCGTTTACTTTAACAGGTATTACACGACACGACATGTTAAACATCGGGTATAATACGAAAACAACACGAACACGAGAAACACGACACAAATGCCAGGTCTAGCGTCGACTCTGGCTTTGGCTGGAGTCGGTTGCCACTCTTCTCTTCCTCCTCCTGTTTTCTCCCCGTATCCCCTTCTCTGCCTTGTCCTCTTTCTTATGTTCTTCTTCTTCTTCTTTTCTTTTTGCTTCTCCCAATGCTTCTTCCTTTTTTCCTGCTCTGCTTTTCCAATCTGGCCATTTCTTCCTACCCCCAGCGGCGTTCCTTCTTGCCCCTCTCTGCACCCACTTCCAAACCACGACTTGTTGTTGTTGTGATATTTCAAGATGGTGAATAGAGTTCTAGTGTTCCCACCGGCTCGGGTGTTCCACACCACCACTTTCTCATTGTCTCTGCCTTTTCCGGCAGTGTTGTTCGCGGGTTGCCACGAACTTCATCTTGATAGTTGGCTTCTTCCAATCACTTGCTAGCTATCCTTTCTTTGTGGTTGTGCTCAGGACGTTAATTGATGTGCGATGCTGCAATTGATATGGCGATGCTTGGCTGTGGACAAGGACTTGGTCGGATCGAGAACAGCGGCAAAAGTAGTAGAATTGTCTGGTGTCTGTAACCTCTTTTGTGTGTTTTGGGCTTCAACTACTGGTTGGCCATTTGTAGTTTGTCTTTTTTGGCCCATGTTTTGCTTGTTTATGTGTGATCTTTGGGCCTTGGGTTTCCTTTTGTGTATCTTTTAGTTGTAATAAACGTGAAGAAGCCTTTTTCCAAAAAAAAAAAAACAAAGGGATAAAGAATTACAACAACAACAACAACAAAGCCTTTTCTCACTAAGTGGGGTCGGCTATGTGAATCTTAGAAAGCCATTACACTCGGTTTAAAGGGATAAAGAATTAGATTTTAAAAAAAAATTAATAGAGATGCTCCGGTGCGGTTTCTTCGGTTCTTGAGAATTAGAAACCAGAATTGGAACCATTTTAAACTAGTTCGGTTCAGTTTTGGTCCAAGTTTGAACGGTTTTGGTGAACTTGGTTTTTTATGATTTTTTTCATCTAATTCGGTTCGGTTTCACAGTTTCTCAATTTTTATGCCCACCCCTACAAGCATCTAAAGGATGTTCATAATTCAGAAGCACTAAAAATATATATAACAATGTTTCTGCTTACCTTTCAAATGTTAATATTTTTCATTGATGTGAAATTGCATACAAAGACAAGTACAGCAAGCATACTACCATGAACGAATTTGATTCCGAAAAATCTAATAGTTGTAGACCATAATACAAGTATCCCATTGTCAAACCTGTAAACTTAACAAAGAATACAACTCAAACATGTAATGTGCTCCCTCTGGTAGCTATTTTATTCGGTTGCAAAGAACCATCTATACAAGCGCAAGGTTCTCTTTCGAAATCTGCATCCTGCAAATTCAGACTCACAGTAGTTCCATCAGTTATGTGAACACTGCGATGAATTACGAATGATTAATCTGTATCCTTTTCCAAACCAGTTGAAGGATGGTAAGATGTGGAAGATATATCTGTTCATCGAATGAGCTTTCCCGAACAATCATCCTTTCTGCACAAGGTGCTCGACATCTCCTAGTTCCACTTGACCTCCTTTCTGATCATGTTCAGTTTGAAAAAGCGACTCAATCTGCTCCAATGACTTTCCTTTGGTTTCTGGAACACAGGTGTGGACAAATACGACAGAAAGAGCAGCGACTGCAGAAAAGATAAAGAATGTTCCACCAAATGAAATTGCATTGGAAACTGAGAGAAAAGACATGGCAACCAGGCCACTGGACACCCTATTACCCACTCCTCCGAGTGCTGCTGCTTGCGCACGCACCCTTAGAGGGAAGATTTCAGATGTCAAAACCCAGCAAACAGGTCCAATTCCAACAGAGAAGAAGGCTACATTTCCGCATACGGATAAAATTGCCATTGCAACGCCAAACTGTCCTTTCCCAAGAAAAGAGAGAGTAAATCCTAAACTGAATAAACAAATCGTCATTCCAATCGTGCTGACATAGAGCAAGGGCTTTCTTCCGAGCTTGTCTATAAGAAGAATAGCGACCATTATAAAAACAGTCTTTGTGACACCCACTGCAACAGTTGCAGCAAGTACATTTTGTTTATTTTTTATTCCTGCTTCTTGGAAGATTTCGGGGCTGTAGTACACAGTCGCATCTATTCCTGTTATCTGTTGAAAACATTGAATTCCAAAACCTGTGATAAGCATCCGACGAAGTGAAGGAGATGGATTCATTAGTTCACTCGTCACGCTTTTCTCCTCATACTTCCCCGCACTAGAATTGTCAGCGGCTGCTAGTATTTCATTTAGTCTGTCCTCCACCTCACTTTCTTTCTCATTTGTTTTCATCAACACTGATCTTGCCTCGTCAACACGGTTCTGAAGGACCAACCACCTTGGAGACTCGGGGATTACGAAAAGTGCAAAACCAATGAAAATTGAAGGCGTAATTCCTACTGCAAGCATTATCCTCCAGTTTATATGTGCCGGAAGACCAGAAAATGCATAGTTTGAGACGTAGCCGAGTAAAATTCCCAGATTTATAAATATTTCTGGGAATGAGGTGAGTGAGCCTCTGTCAATGGTGGGTGATATCTCAGCGATATAAACAGGGGCAATCATGACACCAAAGCCAATTCCAACGCCCGCAAAGAGTCTTCCAATCATCAATATTTCAAATGAAGGAGCAAGGGTCATTGTAGCTGCACCTGCTTGAAAGACAACAGCAGCCAAGGCCATGGTCCACTTCCTACCAATGATATCTGATGTTTTACCGCCGGCTAAACTACCGAAAAGCGAAACAATGCTCAAAATCCCAACAAGAACTTCTTCTTGTACCTCGGTTATCTTTAAATCTTCCTGAATGAATATGATAGCTCCACTCATGACACCTACATCTGCCGATTCAAACAAAAAATATAATTAAACACATATCTTCAGAATCACCTTATTCGAACAATTTAAAAATTAGGGTACTTGCGAACTGTTATAAACATCATCATTTTTGTTTACTAATCTGTTGCAAGGAGGAGTTACAAGATTGATGAAGTTAGGAAGACGGTTGCCTTGTGGTGAATGGAAACTTATTAGACCCGAAAATTTTAATAGGGACTACCAGCAAATAAATCACATAGCACTACCAGCAAGCTTAGGAATTATTCATAAAAGGGAACAGTAGATTCTTAAAGCAATTAGGCACTACAGTTAACCAAACAAAGCAGATCATAACAGAACGTACATGCCAATTAACAACGTCCACCGACAGCATCAACTTCCTATAACACTAACAGACAGAGCTCACCTCTCTCCGCACAAGTTCGAATTCTCCTCCCCGTAGTTTAGATTAAGTAATTAGAATATCGCTCGAATAGATAAACAAACGCACAGAGCAGACATTATCGCGCGCACGAACAGATGTACATACACAAATACATAATTACATACAAAAATACACACATTTCTATAGATACATGTATAGATACACATCCATACATAAAAGGTAAAGCATGTAGTTACCATAGCCAAGAAGAACAGAGTTGAGAGAGGCAAAAATGGCGCAGGCGAGGACATATTTCCTGGTTTTTTTGCTCCTGATTTGTTGAAGGTGGTGGCGAGAAGCACCATCCTCGTTTTCCTCTGTGAGCTCGACCTCGGGCTCAGAATCCATCCTCTTGTACTTGTTCTTGGTTCCCAATGGAATCCCAGACATACCCATTTCTCCATTTCCAATTTCTGGAACACCCACCAATCCCATCTCGATTTTCTTTCTGAATCTCTCTGTTTCTGAACAGAAAACTCAACGAACAGAGCACAAGTCAGATGTTTTTTGGGGGGTTTGGTTTGGTTTGGTTTGGTTTCCGTTTGACTGCCCAATACTTGGAGACTAGAGGAAGAGATCCATGGGATTGGCTTGAGTTTTAGATCTGAAACAAAAATTAATTAATTAATTTATGATAAATAGAAAAATAAAAATTGAGACGCGGGCAAAGGTGGGACCTTTCTTTTTGCAATGCAAGAAAGAAAACCCACTTGCGGCAATTTTACATGTGCGACCGATTTACCGTCACAAGACCTCGACCTCTCACTTAATCAGGCTCAGCTGCTCAAATGGCGCTTTCCAGGTGACAGCTGTGCAGATTGTCTGTAAAATATTAGATATTTTTGCGCTCTCATTTCTAATACAATGTGGAAAGGGATTTCTCGTTGTTTCGTTCATTCTCAAATATACAACGTGTAGTGAGTATGTAAATTACATATAATGAAATTAATCCAAACAATGAATCTAATCTAGAAGAGCGATCTCATTAATATGGTCGTTGGTTCTCATAAGAGCAAGTTGTATAAAACAATTTTACAATCACCTGACAATATATTATTAGATCAGAATGTCACGTGGTGACGAAATTATATATTAAGTACTCGTCTCCTTGTTCTAAGGTTCTGTACAAGTCTCATTTGTATTAAAGCGATGTTATCCACACGTTTATTTTTACATCCCTCGAACTCTGTGAATTTATGTCATTTGATCTTTTTCAATTCATTCGAGTGAAATTTGAGAAAAATGTGTAAATAGCACCACCTTTATTTTATATTTTACCTCACGTGTTTGAAATTATTTAATATTTTGGTTTAATATTTCCCTTATTTTGGGAAAGAATAGTTATGTGCTTGCATGCAAGGTTGTGTTGAAAAAAAAAAAAGAAGAAAAAAGGTTGCGCCCCAAATAAAATGGTAAGTTTGTCAAAGGACTAATTGGAGGAGAAAAGTTTGTGGGAGAGGAGTCAAATGGAGAATGAGTCAAAAGTGAAGGTGCAAAGACAATTCCTTTGTGTGGTCTCTCATAAATTGGATCTTCCAATTTTTTTTCTTTCTTTGTGACACATCTAGAAGACAAGCACCACCATAACAGACAAGACAACATTCATACCCAATAAAATGAAAAGACAATGTAATATTCTTAGTTTGCACTAATTATTAAGTGGCTTAGTGGCATGCACCTCTTTTGGGTAAAGATTTCATTTTCTTATCCAACAAGTTAAATTTAATTTAAAACTTATTACATTTGAAAATTTTACAAAACCAAATACAAAGTCGAGAATATTAATTAATCATCTGCCACCATATAATCTACCATCACCAATTGAGGGAGATTTTCATTGATTGGCGTAAACACGAGCCAACTAATGGCCAACCATGTTAGAACGTATCAGAACTCTACAAATACAAGTTTTGAAGAGATAAAGGACCCCGATCAAGTACGTAAATTGTCACTCTATATTATGTTCGATTCTTATCCAAGCACAATGTAATCCTATCTAGATTTTTTTTACGCAATTACCTTCTCACTCTTGTATTTCATTTTTTTCTTTGCATTACACAATTTCAATTTACGCATGGTATTTTTATTCTCTTGATTCACGCACTCGCATTACAATCGTTTGATTAGAATCAAAGCCTAAACAAAAATCACACATATCTTGTCTACGTCGCCGGTCGACCAATCTAGACCAAAGCTAGAGCATGTACGCAAAATAAAAAGTCAGAAAATCCTTCAAGGCCGCCAAATCCGAACGGATGGAGGGAAACAATCTGATCTCTAGATTAGCCATAGGTTAATATTTAAATTCTTTATTAACCTTTCTTTTTCTCCTTCTTTTTTTTTTTGGTTTAACTTTATTAACCTTAGTTGAGGAGAAGACAGGTGTTAAAAAATAGGGTGTGTGGTAGCAAAGGTCCCTGAACTTTACCTCATGTTTAGTTTTCGTCCCTGAACTCTTATATTAGTTTCTCATGTCCTCCAACTTAACTCCGTGTTGCACAATTGGTCATTCTGTCAAATATGTTATATTTTGTGTTAAATTTAAGGGTATAATGGTCTTTTTAAGTTATGAATTCTAAGATTCCCAATATGTGAATTATATACCTTTCTAGATTAATTTTCCTGCCAAAAAAAAGCTTATTGTGATATGCTTTTGCCCCAAAAAAAAAGTCCAATTGTGATATGCAATTTTCCTATTTAATCCAATTGTTTATCATATGAGTTAACAACGTAGTGTTGCCTTAAGGAGTCGTCTTTTAGTGATGTATAAACTAGTTGTTTATCTTATACAATTTTTTGGCATAACTCAAGAGTTATCTAAGTTTAATAATAATAATAATAATAATAATAATAGATTAATACTAAAACAACAAAGTGTGCTAAAGATCACCGAAAGTATTGATAACATAACAACTTCATCAAAAGTACCAACATTACCAAAATAAAAATACCAACCTTACCAAAATACAAAGTTTACTACACAAAATACGTACCAATTCTACAACCACATAAAAGATGATTTATGCTACAAAAAGGAAGTTCCAAAAACAACATCAGTGATCCCATTGATCATGCCCAATTTTTATCCCCAGCATGATTTCCGTTGTTTTTTCTTCTTAAAAACGTGGTTGTGATTATGATGTCCTTGCTCCATCTCCTTTTGCAATTGATGATGAGATCTCTTTGTCTTTCTCAGTTGAAACCTAGACATCATATGCATCATATACATTACGAATCCTTCTATAGTCACCAATACATCCCAAATCATTTTAGAAGCACACTTACTGGTTTTTGTGTTGCTTGTTTGCCCTTTCCTTTTGTTATACCACAACCTTTTGGTTTCCCTATCCCTGTAGAAGGGTTTGGCCCATTGATTTGATGAAAGTGATCACTATAACCCTACACAAAGCAAATAAAGTAAAAATATTAGAAATAGTGCTTCACAAAGCAAAAGAAATTAAAGAAGCAATTGTATATACCTGAGCTCCCTCTTGGATGTTAGAAGAGCTATTTTCCCCTTCTTTTTTATGACTTAACCTATTATGTCCTCGTTGGCCACAAATTCCACACTTTACCTTTACAAATATTCTTTTTAGCTTTGCAGGAGGTGGAATATAATCTGGTGGAATGGGGTTTGGAGGGGGTGGAGCAGGTGCTTGAACCTCACCTACCTCTTTAGTTCTTGACATTTTTGGCCTTCTAGGTTGCTTCTTGTATGGAGGAGGGCTAATTGCAGGCAAACCAATTTTCTTCCACTGATCCATAGATGGAACCGGGTGAACAATGGGATCATATGAAATCAAGTAAGCCTCTTGCTTATAGCAATCATGTGTATAGTCACACACATTTTCATCCGTAGAAAAAATGCAAGAAATAGCATGGGGGCATGGGATCCCACACAAATCCCATCTTCTGCAAGAGCATGTTTTTTCTTTTAGATCCACAACAAACTCAGCCCCATACATATGTTGTACTAAGAACTTCTTGTCCCCAGCCATTATAGGAATGCATTGACTAGCTCCTAACTTGTTCTTCTCAATGATTTTGAAGATCCTAGGTCCAATCGGATGCTTCCAATGCCTAGCTGCAATTCTTCTATTTGCCATCCTTAACATGATATATACCATAATTCTCTCAAGGCATGTTAATATTGCCTTGTCTCTTGCATCTAGAATGCGAGAGTTAAACGATTCACATAGGTTATTCAACAAAATATCACACTTGAAGTGCAATGCAAAATAAGCTCTACTCTAATTTTGTGGAGGCCTTTTCTGAATCCAAATCCAAGCTTTTTCATCCTGTTGTTTCATCTTTTCCATCTCTACATCAAACCATGGAATAGTATTGGATGTTGCTAAGGCCCACAATGTATTCTTCAATGCAAGTCCCGGGTGCGATGCTTTAAAGTTGTTATATAGATGTCTCCAACACATTCTATGCTCAGTTGTTGGAAGGACACTCTGAATGGCAGGAATGAGTCATTTTTGCTTGTCACTTATAAACACCCAAGCTGCCCCATTCTTAATATTTAAATCAGCTTTCAAAAGTTCAAGGAACCAAATCCATGAACTCTTATTTTCAATTTCCACTATAGCATAAGCAATTGGAAACATACCATTATTCCTATCAACTCCAACAGCAGTTAAAATTTGACCCGTGTATGGTCCTTTCAAGTGGCAACCATCCACACCAATCACAGGTTTACACCCCTCCAAAAAACCTTTCTTACAAGCTTCTAAGCACACGTACATTCTACGGAAAACTTGTTGATCGCCCTCCATCTTATTGCTTATAACCATTGTGCTTCCTTTATTAGCCACCTTTAGTTGTTCTGCATAGTCCCATAACCTAGCATATTGTTCTTTATAGCTACCTTCAATAATCAGCTTGGACAACCTCTTTGCTCTGTATATTTGATGCCTGCTAACATTCATACGGTACTGATTTAATACCTCTGACTTAAATGCTCCGACATTCCAGTGAGGATTTTTCTTGATCTTGTCAGCAAACTTTTCAACTAGCCACTTTGAATTAGCAAACTTTAGCTTACCAACTCTCCCACAATGATGATCTAAGCAAAGAGTCTTGATTGCAAAAGTGGGCTCATCTGAATCTATGATGGAAGCAAATATAGTGAACGGGCACTTCGTTTTCTTATTTCCAACACACTTCGCTCTCACCCTAATTTTATCATCTTTTACAAATTTGACTTCTCGTCCGTTGATAATAGCACACTCCTTTATAGCTTCTTTCACATCTGCTTTATTGGCGAATTGCATTCCCAATCGAAATTCTGGATTTCTCAAATCTGTGTCTCTCCCCCACTGTTTAAAACTCGGTAATTTCCTTTTCCTCTTCTTAGATAATTTATTAAAGTTTTGTTCACCTTCCTCTTCATCACTACCAGAATAAGGAATATCAATGTCTTCACCATCAGATGAAATCTCCCCTGTAGCTTCATTAGGAAGATGAAAATCAAGAACTTCATTTGGATGATTAACATCAAACACTTCATTTGGTGCATCCACACCATTTACCTCTTCAACATTGATTGGCTCTTCATCGTCACTTACCCCATAATCACTGTCAACAAATACTTCATCCTCTTCTTCATTTTCACCTTCTTTTTCATTATTTTCATTATCCTCTTCTGCTTCATCTTCATTATATTCCTGAATATTACCATGTATACCAACAAATGCAGCTTCATATGTGTTGACCTTCTTTACTGAATTGTCGGCATTGGCTAGGCGATCAATAAAAGGCCAATATTGGTAACCCTTAAATTCATCAGTGCCACCATTATAGTTTTCAGAATCCAAACTTGGCCATACCTCAAAAGCTTGACTCCCAATGGTGTTTAGATCAGTTGGATCATGATAATACAATTGAACAATTCTATTACCAGGAATGCAAGCAATTAGCCCTGGAATAAAACTATCATCTTTCACCTCTATCAATGCACTTGCACCAAACTTACCAGGTTTCTTGTAGTACACTAACTTGTAACCTTCTGAGTTATGTCAACATTATAGCCAAGTTCTACACCAATCTTTTGTAAATCCACCAATGACAAATAGTCATCAACACAATTGTCTACATAACATACCTTGCCACCTTTATAAACTCCATTTTCTACCAACCCATAATGGTTAAGTTCAAGAGTACATAGCTCCAGACCACCTGCCATATATAATATACAATGTGAGGTTGAGCACTCACCAAAATCAAATTCTTACAATAAATACCCTCACCAAACTCCAATATATGCATATTGGGTGTGGTGGACGCTGGAGCAATGGTGAAAAATAAATAGTAATAAGGCCAACACATAAATGCATTTGACCAAAAAGACAGAGTACCACCATACATATAAAGCCAAAGTGAATAACAGAATACATATTTAGACAAAAACAATCCAAACGAAATTCATGAAATATAAAATTAAACAATGAAGGAAAGACTTACTGTATTGTGGATGCTCTCCAGACCACCGAAACGTTGTCGCCATGTGAATAATTAATCATGAAAGTGCATTCCCAGCCAATAATAGTGAATTTCCTTTTCAAATTTCTCAAACCCTAGAACTGAGCTCTCAATCTCCTGTTGAACTCTTCCCCAAAACTTTTGAGTTCTCCATCCTATAGCACGTGAGATTCCTTTGGGCCAACAAAATGTCATATTTGCCCACCACAAAAAGGTCACGTGCAAGGCATGTGATCATATTTAACTAGAAAATGTAACAAACTTGACGGAAATGACGATTCGTGCAACACAAACTTAAGTTGGAGGACGAGAGAAACTAATATAAGAGTTGAGGGATGAAAACTAAACTTATAGTATAGTTCAGGGACCTTTTCTATTATTTACCCTAAAAAATAAATATGATTATTTACCGAAATATAAAAAATTATTTATTGAACTGAACCAACCCTTCTCAAAATCTCGGCCCATCGGACCTGAACCCGCTTGCCCGCCCATATTTGACGGACTCGGCATCAAATTTGACCCATATTCATATTCTTCCAACTTCTCGCAAATCGTAATCGTCTCTCGCACTCACACATAGGATCACACATCGATCTCGCCATGGTGTTCATCACATCCCCAAATCACAAAACCCTAACCCTAAATCTAAACCCTAAGACCACCACCCTCAAAACCTTAAAGCTCCAAATCGAGCAAAATTCTCACATACCCATTTCTCAGCAGCGCCTATTCATCTCCCAAAGCCTCCAGTTACTCACCCAATCCGACTCCTCCCTCCTCTCCGACCTCGGAATCCGACCCCTGTCAACCCTAACTCTTCACATTCCCTTATTCGGCGGCACCCAACCTCCCGCCGTCCCTAAACCCCGCCTCGAGTTCCTCAATTCCAAGCCTCCCCCGAATTATGTCGCTGGGCTCGGCCGTGGTGCCACTGGCTTCACCACCAGGTCCGATATCGGGCCCGCACGTGCTGCGCCAGACCTGCCGGACAGGTCGGCCACCACAATCGGCGGCGCTGCTGCTCCTGCTGCCCCGCCTGGGGTTGGCCGCGGACGCGGGAAGCCCGAGGAAGAGGAGGAGGACGAAGGGGAGGATAAGGGGTACGATGAGAATCAGAAGTTTGATGAATTCGAAGGAAATGATGTTGGGTTGTTTGCATCGGCGGAATACGATGATGAGGACAAGGAGGCTGATGCGGTGTGGGAAGCCATTGAGCAAAGAATGGACTCGAGGAGGAAGGACAGGAGAGAAGCTCGGTTGAAAGAAGAGATTGAAAAGTACAGAGCTTCGAACCCGAAGATCACGGAGCAATTCGCGACTCTGAAGAGGAAGTTGTACACCGTGTCTGCTCAGGAATGGGAGAGCATACCTGAAATCGGAGACTATTCGTCGAGGAACAAGAAGAAGAGATTCGAGAGCTTTGTGCCGGTGCCCGATACACTTTTAGAGAAGGCAAGACAGGAAAAGGAGCATGTTACGGCATTGGACCCCAAGAGTAGGGGAGCTGGTGGTATGGAGACTCCATGGTCTCAAACTCCGGTTACGGATTTGACTGCTGTAGGTGAGGGTAGAGGTACTGTTTTGTCATTAAAATTAGATAGGCTTTCTGATTCTGTTTCTGGATTGACGGTTGTGGACCCGAAAGGGTACCTTACTGATCTTAAGAGTATGAAGATTACTAGTGATGCTGAGATTTCGGATATTAAAAAGGCTAGGTTGTTGCTTAAGAGTGTTACACAGACGAATCCAAAGCACCCACCTGGATGGATTGCGGCTGCCAGGCTGGAGGAGGTGGCTGGGAAGATTCAGGCAGCTAGACAATTGATTCAGAAAGGGTGTGAGGAATGTCCTAAGAGTGAGGATGTGTGGTTAGAGGCATGTAGGCTTTCAAGCCCTGATGAAGCTAAGGCCGTGATTTCTAAGGGAGTGAAGTCGATTCCCAATTCGGTGAAGTTGTGGATGCAGGCTGCGAAATTGGAGCGTGACGATTTGAATAGGAGCAGGGTATTGAGGAAAGGTTTGGAACACATTCCCGATTCTGTTAGGTTATGGAAGGCGGTGGTGGAGCTTGCCAATGAGGAGGATGCGAGACTTTTGCTTCATAGGGCTGTGGAGTGTTGTCCCTTGCACATTGAGTTATGGCTTGCACTTGCAAGATTGGAAACTTATGAGAATGCAAGGAAGGTCCTTAATAGGGCAAGAGAGAAGCTATCAAAAGAGCCTGCCATTTGGATCACAGCAGCGAAGTTGGAGGAAGCTAATGGGAACACAGCCATGGTTGGGAAGATTATTGAAAGGGGTATAAGGGCTTTGCAAAGAGAAGGGTTGGCGATTGATAGAGAGGCATGGATGAAGGAGGCTGAAGCTGCTGAACGTGCAGGGTCTGTTGCAACTTGCCAAGCAATCATTCGGAACACGATTGGGATTGGTGTGGAGGAAGAGGATAGGAAGAGGACATGGGTTGCTGATGCTGAGGAATGCAAGAAAAGGGGTTCCATTGAAACAGCCAGGGCCATTTATGCACATGCACTTACTGTCTTTTTAACCAAGAAGAGCATATGGCTCAAAGCTGCACAGCTTGAAAAGAGCCATGGTACTAGGGAATCTCTTGATGCTTTACTTCGTAAAGCGGTGACTTACCGACCACAGGCTGAAGTCTTGTGGCTTATGGGAGCTAAGGAGAAGTGGCTTGCTGGGGATGTGCCTGCTGCTCGTGCCATCCTTCAAGAAGCTTATGCTGCCATTCCTAATTCTGAGGAAATTTGGCTTGCTGCGTTTAAACTTGAATTTGAGAACCATGAACCAGAGAGAGCCAGAATGCTTCTTGCCAAAGCCCGAGAAAAGGGAGGTACTGAAAGAGTGTGGATGAAATCAGCAATTGTTGAGAGAGAATTAGGGAACATTAATGAGGAGAGGAAGTTGCTTGATGATGGGTTGAAGCGCTTCCCTTCCTTCTATAAATTATGGTTGATGCTTGGACAGCTAGAGGAACGCCTTGGTCATTTGGAAAAGGCCAAGGAGGCCTATGATTCAGGTCAGAAGCACTGCTCCAGTTCTATTCCACTGTGGCTTTCTCTTGCTAATCTTGAAGAGAAGATGAGTGGGCTGAGTAAAGCTCGTGCAATTCTGACGATGGCAAGGAAGAAGAATCCTCAGAACCCTGAATTGTGGCTTGCTGCTGTTCGAGCTGAATTAAGGCATGGAAATAAGAAGGAAGCTGATATCTTGATGGCAAAGGCTTTGCAGGAGTGTCCCAATAGTGGTATCTTGTGGGCTGCGTCTATTGAGATGGTACCCCGTCCGCAACGGAAGACAAAGAGTATGGATGCCCTCAAGAAATGTGATCATGATCCCCATGTCATTGCTGCTGTGTCTAAGTTATTTTGGCATGACAGGAAGGTTGACAAAGCTAGGACTTGGCTTAACAGGGCAGTGACACTAGCGCCAGATATTGGGGATTTCTGGGCTTTGTACTACAAATTTGAACTTCAACATGGGACCGAGGAGAACCAGAAAGATGTACTTAAAAGATGCATAGCTGCAGAACCAAAGCATGGTGAAAAATGGCAACCTATTTCAAAGGCCGTGGAGAACTCCCACCAACCAACCGAAGCTATCTTGAAGAAAGTGGTGGTTGCTCTTGGGAAGGAAGAGAGTGCAGCTGAAAATAATAAACAGTAGTTCAAGCTGTTCTGTTCCAGGTTCTGCTTTTAAAAACTTGTAATACAGAAAAAAATTCGCTGATGAAGCATACATCGCATTAATTGTAGCTTTGCTCCTTTTATTGATTTGTATAGCATGAATTCTCAGTATCAACAATGATGAAGCATGTCTTTATTTATTGTTCGAATTACGATGGCATGTGTCAACTTATCTTTATTTATTGTTTGAATTACGATGGTTGTGTGTTTTTCTTCCTTTGTATGGTCAGGTTCTGTTGTAGATTCTTTTGAAATCTGAGTGTGCTTGATGCTCTAGCTTTCTCAAACACTTTCCTTGTTTCAATTCACGTATTGTAGGTTGTGTTGCAGTTTTTGTTATGACTACTGCAGCTCACATGGTTACCCCTGTGATTGTATCCAATGGTGTCAGGCTGTGTTTTGTCTTATCGTCATTTTCCCTTCTTTTGCTAGTTTATCTTGAATCTTCTTGTGAATTGATTGAGTTAAACCTTGTAATCCAAGATTCAGTTAATACTCTGCTTCTTAGGTTCCCTACCAGAATTTTGCATGCGAATTGAACACTTGCTTGTAAGAATGTATTTCTTGTATTAGATCACCTTGTTATTTAACCTGGATATGGCAATGAAATGAATGATTATATCTAGTGCTACTTTTCTTTCTGTATTACTGCCGTGGCAATCAACAGGAGCTTCTTCTGTTGTAACGGGAAATAACGGTCTTAGATTTACTGAGGTCTGCTATCATATCAGAAGCATTTTCTATCATGTTTCTCTTTGTTTGGTTTTTGGTTTGAGTTTATAGAAGCGAGTTCCCTGTTCCTTTTGGTATGGATTTTCTAAAAGGTTAAACTAAGGCCTTCCATTGTGTTTTGCAGGTCGCTCCTCCCCCTTTCCCCCCTCGCACACGATTCAGATGTATGCCAAGTGAACTATATGGTACCAAATTTCTCATTCCAAATCATGACATGTCTGTAGGTACGTTCTTAAGTTAATGAAATCTGGTTGGCTTTTATGTGAGTCGGGATCCAACAGACAATCTCATCGGCAGCCAACTCAGTCTCATTGTCTGTCTTTCCAATACAATTCTTCCGATCAGACTAGGGGGTATCGAAGAGGACTGGAACGAGTAGGAGTATGTACAATGAAAGAGGCCTCATCGACCTGTGAGATTGATGATTGACAACGTGCATTTGTACGAGTATGAAGGGCTTCAAGCAATAGGTTAGTGATATTTTAAACATTGTCGAGGAAACGAAGATTTCTTGGGAATTTTTCTGAGGTCAAAGGAAATGGAGAAGAACAATTTTTTCCCTCTGCAAATCTGTTTATACCCGATCTTGCACTATCGGTAAATATGTTTGGAGTCGTTTGATTAAAAGAGTATATTATTGGCTGGGCCTGAAACTCCGATTTCGGCCGAGTTGGTAGAAGTTAGTCTAGAAAGGAGGCTGTGAGTCTCGGCCCAGTAATGCATTGGTGGTGGCGCGACCGAGTCTTAGACGAGGTAGGATTGGTCAAGGATCAGGATTGGCTTCTGCCGAGATTTGAATGAGCTGCTAAAGGATCATGATTGGTTTCTAACTAAAATGTGAATCAGTCGCATAAGCAAATCTAGGATCAGAATTGTAGTACGAGTCGAAGAAGGTGAGGCTTGGGTCAAAGATAAACATGTCGAGGAATTGCAATCCCTGTAGGATTCTATCATTCCTTAGACTTGCCATCGAAGAATTTGTCCCCATAAATACAAGAGGATTTGTAGTGTAGAAGAGACCATCAACTCAACACTCACCCTGAGGAAAATATTAACTGCTCCACTAGCAAGCCAGCACAATTTCAGTTTGGTTAAACAGTTTTGAGTTGGCAGTCGACGGATGATTACAATTTGGTTAAACAGAATTTTCAGAGGCAACCGGCAAATGTGACGTTTGGTCAAACAACACTAGAGTCGTAAAATCGGCTTGGCTAAGGAGTTTTGACAGTTTGGTTAAATAGTAGGTTCTCTTTTTTCAACTAGTTATTGACTCAAGTCTCTGCCGGCGATTCTTCATGGAACAAGGTCATTTCATCAATTTTCTTGGTGAAGTGAGCTATTACCAAGTTACATTTATGTCCAATACTTAGACGGTGGAATCATTTTTGGATTTCACAGAAAAATCATAACCTTCTTTTAGGTTTTAGAACTAAGGCCGAGAGTGTTTCTTTCTCGGGCAAAATTGCCTCATTCAAAAGTTAGAAGTGCATTATATCACACGATCATATTTATCACTCGAACTCGGTAGCAAATTGGCAAGGCCATAATCAGTAGAAGATCGTAGTTAGCTCATAAGCAAGGTTTAAAATATCGATATTATCTTAATATTTCCATCGAAATTTTCGTATTTTTGGACTACCGATATTTCCGATATCATCGATATTTTAGACCTTGATAGGAACTCTATGTGGTACTAAGTCACTCATGTATCTTACCATGCAATGTATAAAGTGTAAAAAATTGTACTAATTTATTATATATAAGTGATTATGGTGTGTTTAAACTTCTTTCATTAATTATTACATATTTTCTACACTCACAATATTTGCCAGCTCACTATATAACCAACTTAAATCAGTGAAATCCATCATGCAATGCATTTCCTTCCAAATTTTTGTGATAAATTAATAGATAATTAACTAAATAAACATCCTGCAAAGTTTCAATAAAAATTTCCAAGTTTTTCTTACAATTTCCATGGTTTTTACTCAATTTTTATCGATATCGATAATATCCCGATATTTCCATCGAAATTTCTGTGTTTTTAGACTACCGATATTTCCGATATCATCGATATTTTATACCTTGCTCATAAGTTACTTGGTCTGCGCAACACAGACTTTGTAATTTTAGGGTCAACATTTTGGAACGCCCAATGGAACATAATTGCTAAAAATTGCGAAGTTTAAATGACGTTTCCATATTCTAGTTCATCTGATTGGACGAGATCTAAGCAGATCTAAGCTCAATGGGAGAGACACATTCAAAAGAGTGAGGAGAACAAAAGGGGAAGGAAAGTGAGGAAGAATCTTGATGCACATGAAGAGATGAGAGCTTCCGTCACCTTCTAAGAACAATAGATAAAAAACAGACAGTGACCATTTCAATACATGGTTACTTGAGAAAGGTTAGTTGAGAAACACTTTCCTTATGTTCTTCCATTATTGTTTTTTTTTTTTTTTTTGAACTCTTTGTTGGAATTTTCAAGAGGGTTTTTGTCTTAATTCAGTTCTCTCTCGATGTTGATATTTCAGCTCAAACCTACTAGGTGAAAATAATTAGGATCTTCCTAAAGAATTTGGTGAAGTACTAAACTTTGGAATAAGAAAGTTTTTGATACACTCTCGGGTTATGCACACAAATTACCTAATCCATCTTCTAGGGGTAAAGCTAAAACTGAATTAGTTTAAAATTTTCATTTCCGTAACATTATTCCCTAATCCAATTCAAAACTTTAGTTGATCAAATCACCTTCCATGCGCGGCCGATTAAAACTAATCTCAATTAACAACATAATCATCATTATCTTGTAGCAGCCCTCCTCTGGTGGTGACATAATTAAATTAAAATATTGGGTTACGGCTGAATGAAAGTGTTTGTTGGCTTCACCACTATTTGAGATATTTTGGAATCATTTATTAATTTAATAACGTCAACCTAAAACACTTGATAAGTTCGATTAGGGAAATTGGCATATGGTTTGTAATTATATCATGTTCCTTAATCCTTGTCGCTACTTGAGTGATATCATGGGACGGCGACCGGTCCCACCTCCCTCATCATTCAGTCTTATCACTCCTCTTAGCACGTTGATCAAAACAATTAATGTCCAAAGTGTTCTTCTTTTCTAAATTTTTTTTATTTTTTTTTATTTTTTATGTAGGGAATTCGCTACTAACTCATTTAACTTCTTCCACAACTTTATTCAATCATTTCTTATTGTTTTTATTAGAGCATTTTAAAATGAGATGTCAAAAATTATACACAAATTGTTTTAACAAAGATATTTTTTTTGGTGTTCTAAAGAAAATGTCAAAATCTTACGAGATTTGACATTCTCTACTTTACTGCTAAATTTGAAAGCAATGTCAAAATATATTTTGCTTACATGAATTGTCATTCGAATTACAAATCCCTAAAAAGCCATTTACATGTTTTGAGATATGATATACATCTTGGTCCTTAAATCGTTCATCAAGGATTCAATAAGAAGGTTCAACGACTAAAAATTCTAGTGCGTAGGACATTCCAGGACGTGTTAAAATTTCAATAGCTAAAAGCTGAAAGCGGAAAGTTACAAATATATGAGAAACAAGTGAGTTGTGACGGTGATTGGATGACCACCGTGCAGCTGCTGACTTGGTCTTTTTGTTCATTGTGCTTAGAAATGGAGGAGAAAAGCCAAAAGTAGTTGTTTGTTTTGGGTAGAAAAAAGGTCTCTGCAACATAAGTGTCACCCCGTCTTGTCCAGCAACTAATTGAAAAAAATCTGGGTGGAAATTTTCTCAAAGTGCGTAAAAAAAGTCGTAAGATATTCACGTGATTTGAACTTTACATTTTGTCTTTCTTTCTATAAAAAAATTGACATAATATATTGACGTGATCTAATAGTGATTGTTGAAATAAGAGGAAAGGCAAAAAACAGAAGAGAGAATCATACTCCGTCTCGATGAGTAACTGCCCATATTGCCATTGGTTATTTGGAGAAGAAGAAAATCATACATTATAAATAGTATCATCAACTGAATTTTACGTCGTACTATACATACAAAATTTTAAACTAGTGTTGATAGAAGATAAATTAATAAGGAACCGTTTGATAATCATTTCATTTTTTATTTTTTAGTTTTAGCTTCAACTTATTTGAAATCTGAAAATTGAAATTTTGTTTGGTAATTACCTTTAATTTCATTTTTCAAAAAATGAAAACTAAAAACTAAAAATGAGATTATTATGAAACGCCCTAAACTATCGCAAGAGGTAACTTCCCACATCGTCCAGGGATGAGGATCATGTAAGCCTTATATGTATATTCTCATCTCTACCTAGCACGAGGCATTTTGGAAGCTCACTGGCTTCGGATTCCGTAGGAACTCCGAAGTTAAGTGAGTTCGGACGAGAGCATTCTTAAGATAGGTGATCTACTGGGAAGTTCTCGTGTGAGTTCCCAGAAACAAAACCGTGAGGGCGTGACCGGGGCCCAAAGCGGAACAATATCGTGCTACCGCATAGTTGAGCCTAGGATGTGATGGAGCCTGGGTCGGAATGTGACACAAGAACCATCAATGTCTTGATTCACAATATTAATCGGCTCTCATATTTACTCTGCGAACCTATCATTCATAGTCTTAATTCAACTACAATTTTACTCCTTTATTTTATTTTATTTTGTTGAGGAAAATCATGAATAAGCAGTAGAAAAGAAACTGAAGGCTCGCACACAATCATAATGCATAAAAGAGAGTACTAGTCTTTGTACAAACACAGCTACAAATACATAATATGACAATAGAAATAGATGACCAACTCCAAAATGTACAAATAATATTGATAATTTGGCTTTTCCATTCCAGGAGCTGAAAAACGAGAGCTCGTGATGGTCGGACTGCTTGAGAAGGAGATCACAAAACCGTCTCCCTCTACAGCGGTCATGCCTTAAGATAAAAACTGGAAACTAAAAACATGCTCGTGAACATTACACAGCAGTGACTTTTCCTAACTACACATACTATTATTTACTTTACAAGACATTGGCTATAATTCCACTTTCTGGCAACAAAAACTAAGGCATGGCCCAACAAAAAGCATGAACCAGATTGTGCCACTGCTGAAAGGCCTGAAAAAACAAGCAGCCTTTGTGCAGCAGATTGGCCTGAAATTTGAAGCTTCAAGGATCCCTTGTAATAAAAACTCACAAGGCTTCTAGGATCATAGGTTGTTTTCCGAAACATTGCAACCGGCTGTGATGACAAATTAGAGAGGGGGGAGGGAGAGGAGGGAGAGGAGGGAGAGGAGGGAGAAGGGGGAGGGGGTGGTGGTGTGTGTGTGTGTGATGAAAAATTAGAGAGGGGGGGAGGGAGAGGAGGGAGAGGAGAGAGAGGAGGGAGAAGCATAAAAAGGAAAAGTTTGAAATGCAACTCCTGACCGGGTTCCGGAAAATGGAACTTGTGAGAAAGGATGAGGGAAATGGGCTAGTACTAGTTCTACAACATAGAGGTGTGACCGTGTGAGTGGGAATTGCAAAGCTCAAATTTAAAAGAAATGAACTTTTCAATCTTGGTCCTTCCAAAAGAAGTTCTTCATGGGATATGAAGAGGAAGAAGAGGAACCCGAACCCGAATTATGGAGCACTTGTTGAGGACAAATGTTAGTGTTATAGTCCTGCTGGTTTGGATTGGTAAAAGGGAGATGTGATTGCAGCAAAAGATTGTTGTTGGCGTCCAAATCATCCCACACAGGACTACCTGGACCCCAACCTGCAGGAATTGCATTAATCCAAGCATCTGCCATGTCCCCCCAAACAATTTCCTCTTGCTGCGAATTCCCTCCTGCGCAATCCGTATTTGCCTCAATTTCGTCAATCACTTTAGCCTCACTAAACTCCAGTCCCGAATCATTGTCAGTGCTATTCTCTTCTTGGGTATGTGGAATTGGTGGTGGCGGCATTGCCTCCACATTGGAAGCGCTTCTCTTGACTTTTTGAGGTTGCTTGCGGCGCCTGGTTGGCTTTGAACTCTCATGGGTTGGAGGCGAAGTAGCTGCTGAACTTGGATCTGATGAAGTTGGAACATCTGATTTGTCTTTGTTGAGAAAAAGCTCAGGGAAATTGAGCCTGGCATTCTCTCCTCTCAATTTGAAGGCCTCGCGGTCGTAAGCCATGGCGGCATCTTCAGCTGTGTCAAAGGTGCCAAGCCAGAGGCGAGTCCTGTTTCGAGGAAGGCGAATTTCAGCTACCCATTTACCCCAATGCCGTTGCCTCACTCCCCTGTAAAGTTTTGTAGTATTATACGGCATTGCCGGTGCTCGAAACATTGGCCTTCCATCTGGTCCCAATCTGTTCATCATCATCGCCCTCCCTCTTGGACTCAAATTCAAAGCATCACTCCAATACTGAAGAATTTGCTGGTGCTGCTGCCAAGTCAACGTCGCTGGGGGCGGATAACTCATCTGCTGCTGCTGCAGCTGCTGGGATTCAAAAGATATCATTTGCTGCAGATTTTGTTGCTGTTGGTGTTGAATTGGTGAGGGCAATAAAGGCACATTTGTGGGGTTGAATTGTGGGGGGAATTGCATCATAGGCTGTTGAGACCCGTTGAAAGAAAACGGAAAAACTATTTTTGAAGAGGAAGATGGATAGGGAGCGATGATTGGCGATGGTGTTTGATGAGCTAAAGAAGGTGAAGATTGAATTGGGTCTTGCCTTTCAGGGCTCTTGACTTTCTTGAGAGGCCTATTCGACGCCATGGACGCCTCACTAAAACCGGGCTTCCATGGCGGCCTCTCGAAGGAAAAATCAAGCTCCCCATCTTTGTTAGCCTCCCAATCTACGCTTGTTTCCATCCTGGATTTACCACTCTTTTTGGCTGCAGCCATTGTTGCTTGCTTTACCTGCTCGCTTTCTCTTTGAGACTCTCAAACAAATTCCGAAAGCCGAAGGGAGATTCAAGAAACAAATTGAGATGGGTCACGCAAGAAAAAGGAAAAAAAAATCGAATCCGATGATTCCAAAAATCAAACCAGAAAATCAAAAGAAAAGAAAATTCAAGTACCCAGATGGAATTTTGGTCTAAGAATTAATAAAAAAGAACAAAGACTGGATTTTGGAATCTGGGTTTCGATTTCAACAGCTGATCCGATCGAACAAAAAACAGAATCGGATGCCAAAAGCGGAAATTCTTGAGGAACCCATCTCAATTCCCTGAATGCAGTAGCTTGAATTCAACAAAGAGAGCGAGCAGGTGACGGCAAGTAACGAATATCCGAGTGGTTGCGGATGAAATTGTTGGGTGGCAGAAGGCGAAGAAGCTGGGGGAGCGAGAACAGATGATTTTTGTGCAGAGAAGCGGAGGAGGAAGGAGGGTTTATAAGAGAGCAGATAAAGATTTGAAGCGAGACTTTTTGAGGAAAGAGAGAGAGAGAATTTGTACAAGGCTCGGGATTGGTTGGCTTTAGATTGGGACCCACACGGATTGGTTTTTCTTGGTTTCCTTGCTTCCACTCCAATTTCTCTCTGCCACCTTCCACCAACGGAAGCAAGCCACGTGTCTACATCTTTCTTTCTCTCTGTTTTTGTCTGCGTTAATTAAACCAAATACAATATTTTGTTCCAGAAACTTTCCGATTTCGCACTTCCATTTTCCTTTGAACTCCTCTCTTCTTCTACCGTCTTACGATTCAATAAATTCAAACTTATCTCCCACGGTTTACCAAAAAAAATAACAACCTTATCTCCTACGTGGCATGTACTCATTGGTCGTTGGACATCAGCAGGAGCAAACTTTTTAAACAAATCCTTTTAAACTCATTCGACGATAATAAATAAGACGGTGGATATTACCATGATTTGAGCATGATGAGCAAAAATATTACTTACATGAATAATTTGTTATCTCGCCCATTTGTTTGGGTACAAATACTGCTAAAATACATCCAATAAGTTAGAACACAATTTGAAAATCTAAACACATGAGAGGTTTAGGATTACGACAAAATTATAATGCTGCTTTGGGTACCATCTAATAGTACCGTTTAATGGTATTCTTTTCTAATCCAAATATTGTAAATAACAAATTCTATACTAATTTGTTTTTACATCCCCAATAAAAAAATCAATAATGCTACTTTGGCTAACTCATATAGAAGATAATTATTCAGCCATAAAACGAATGGGTCGCAATAGTTACTAGGAAGAATTCACAACAAATTTTTGGGGTGGCAAGACGGTCAAACATGCAGCTATTTCAAACAAAGATATGTCACCAAAATTCCAACCCCAGCCGACCACCTGCTTGATTTATCAAAGTACAATTAATAACTCAATAATTTTCTATATATATATATGTTTTTTGTCTATATTTTTTATTGATAGAAAAGTTAATCCGCATTTAATTCATGGAACAAATACAATACGGGAAACTCAGCCTCAACACTAAACCAATCAAGGCCACTATTAATTATGCACAATTATTCAAGTTTTTAACTAATTATATTATAATACTTAAACATTTTTATTCGGTACACTAAAAAAAATAGAAAAACTAGTGAAAATGGTTTGAAAACTTTGAGTTTTAATGATAAGGACAAAATAAAGGGTAAAGTGAATGGTACCAAGTTTGATTTTTTAATGTAAAAATATGATTTTTCGTTAAAATGAACAGTACCGTAGGTTTTTCGTTAAAACTCTCTAAAAAAAAATCTCTTGTGCAGTGAATGATCAATCAAGCCCACTGTTTTTGTTTTTGTTGTTATTCAATTCTTTTCATTACCCTAACAGGCTACCACCGTCATAAATGTATAAAGTAGTCTAAAATCCACCTACTACCAATGTGATTATCTAATTTATTAACCTGATCCATTGTTAGCAAAGTGATCAATTTTTTATTTTATTTTTGTCAGTGCACAATGATTGAACTATCCATGTTAAGTTAAACGATATTGTCACCTTTAATTTAATCCAATTGTCACAGAAGTTCTTACCTTTAAACTTGTATAAAACTTCACCAGTTTAGGTGTCTAGATGCAATGAGGCATATTTGTTGTTTACATGAAGCCAAGTATTTACACGTGCATAATTAAAATCTAATACAATTTGCAATAATCATTTAGTAATACAGTCTAGTGGTATTATTCTCTATTTGTAAGTTGGAGGTCTTATGTTCGATTTTCGCCAAATGCGAATTATGGTTAGCTCACTCTATCACCCCTTTAGTGTATTTAATATTGTTTGTTATAAAAAAAAAATTACAATTTGCAATAAGACGATATTTTTCTTTTTTTCTTATACAGATAGGAAGAGAAGAGAATTGAACTCAAAACCATGGTGGAATGCTAAAATATTTTGAGAAATGAAAGGACTCTCTCGAAAATTAGACTCTTTGTCATCTCATGTTTTTTTTTTTTTTTTTGCATAGTGTTTTATAATGCTGGTACAAAAACTAATGTTAAAATGTGAAATGTTGGTACAAGAACTAATGTTAAAATGTGAGTGACTGAGAGACCCACTTTACAAAAAATTTTCAAATATTTTTAGACCTTTAGGGTCGGCTTTAGAGGAGTTAGGTTTTATGTCCCTTCTCTTTTTTTCTTGTATCTTTGTTATTTTTGTTTAGAGGGTAAAGTTTATGTCCTTTTATTTTTCATATATATTTTTTCATCATTTTTCTTGTATTATGAAAGGTTAAATTTATGTTTTCCCGATTAAGTGTATCTTTTTTTCACTACCAATAAAAACTTTCATGTACCGTCAGAATTTTCTAGATTAAAAAAACTACAAACGCTTAGATTGCTAAAGAAAGTAGGGAGAACACAACTACAAGTGATCCACGAGTCCACGCTTGGGGGGTCTCTCTCTCTCTCACTTTCGGTGGAAGCATGAGAAAATAAAATTGTGAGATCCCGCTTGTCTTTCCGCAAGTCAACAACCATAAAACGGTTTCATCCGAGGGACGGTGAGAATCGGCACCTGTCGGTGGTCCACTCTTGCTCTCTAATCATTCTTTTCTCTCTTCTTTTTTTTCCATGAATCTTTGTCCAAAGTCCACTAAACAAAGTCGTTCATCTTTTTATAAGTATCATGTTTCCTCCAAGATATTTTGTGCAGCCAATTTAATGAACAAGGAAGTGCCACATGAATGTTCCGTCCAAAAAGAAGGACAACAAAAAATATCAGTTACACGACCTCTAAAGATATAAATTTTAGAATTTAATTTGTTGTTGTGTTCTTCTTTTAGAGGCTATATATATATAAGGCTACATATAACTTGTAGTGCAAGAGAAAGACGTGTAAGAAGAATTTGCGAATGGCTACTAATTCTAAGCAAGAATTTGCAAATTTATCTCACATATCTTTCAAATGCTCGTGAACTACATTCCCGATCTCTAAGTAACAATTTGTAATACATTCCTTAGTAACTTGAACTCAATCTCTTGAGATTCGGAAATCCCACCAAAACATGGCTTAAAAACAAAAAAACTATCCAGCTTATTAGACACGTGCATATATACATAAACAATAACCAAAACCAAAACCAAAAGAAGCTTTTCTGTCGAAGCTGTGGGAATGAAATTTGACCTAAAGAAAAAGAAAGAAGTTGGGAATGAAACGTGGCGTTCATTCGAGCATGCATTGTGGTTGCCTTCAGCCATCTCTCTCTATCTAGAAAGCAGTAGAGAGAGAGAGAGAGAGAGAGAGAGAGAGAGAGAGAGAGAGAGAGAGAGTAGAGAAATATAAGATCTCCTCTTCTTCTTCTTTGACTACGTACACCAATAATACAGTTTACCGAAAGTAAGGCATTAGGCATGCAGTGCATGCGCATGTCGGGGAGTAATTGGGCTGACGATATTTCTATAGTTCTAGGCAAAATCCAAGTATATATACATGTAATGTGTGTCACATTCACAAGTGATATGGACTCTTCCAGATATGTGATTCAATTCCTTGTTTGGCATACAAACAAATCACATATATATGCCCTTATGTATAAATACAAGTTATTTAACCATGGAACTATTGTTGTAAGACAAAATGAGAGAGATTTTGCTAGAGATTGACGTGGAAAGAGAATGAAGTGATGGATCTCTCTCTTTATTTTTTACACGGATATCAGACAAGAAAATGAGGTGAGAAAAATGTAGTAGAAAGATTCCTTTATATAGAGAGTAACATTGCTTCTATCCAATGGAAGTTTGGATAGGCAAAAATAATGAAAATCATGTAGGAAAAGGATTCAGCGGATCCTTTTCCTAAGGATCCTAGGGATCCCGCGAACGTGATCGTTCATCGTACATCGTATAGTCATAAATCATTTCAAAATTTAAAATTTAAAAGTAAATTTAAATAGTATCTAACAAAAACTGACCGCACGATGTACAATGAACGGTCACAATCGCGGGATCCCTAGGATCGCCAAGAAAAGGATCCGGCGATGATCCTTTTCCAATCATGTAGGTAAAAACCTATAAGTCTTTGAAGCTACATACACCAATAGGGAAGAAGATAAAGTCTTCAGCAACAAGGCTTTCAAATTCTTATGAGGAATAGATGACATGCACATAAATAGATTTTGAAATAGATGACATGCACATAAATAGCTCACAATTACGTGTGAACGAATGGTTTTTGTTAGCATTTCTCATGTCACTACATATAGACATGCACAATATTTTATATTCTTGTCTACATAGTTCAAATCATGAAAACTAGTGACGGTTGAATAATAACCATGCGTTGATCAAATTAATTAATTTTTAGGAGAGTTTAAGCTGTTGTTATATGCTATAGATGTGAGATAAACAAGGTTTTTTTTTTTTTTTGTTGATAAATGATAGCATATGCTTCTGTACAACATAATGTGGCAGATAATTCATGAAGAGTCTCATCTTTAGCATTTTTCGTCAATATCATACTCATCAGTGGTGAGTGCATGAAAAAGTTTTACCTATACAATTAACTGAGTCCTCGTAGTGGAAAACGATGCTACATATTAAGCCAAATTCTCAACCTAATGTGTACGATTAACAATAATATACATTTAGCTAATTACTTCCCAAATTATTAACAATATCCTTCTCCAAAACTTTGGTGCTAGCAATGTCTAACACAATGTAGGTTGTACACGTATGCTAAAGACAATTGTACCTACATCATTACTCACACCACTCTTATTATTTAACAATGGCGAGTGATGCCGGATGCAGCAAGCTGTGTTCTGCTGCCATTGGCTAGTTCCTAAACATAGGTTTCCTCGAAACCAAGTCCATTCCATATAATATATGTATATAATTATAAACTATGTTATCAATCTGGAGCTTAATTATGAGGTTTAGAAAGTCAACCCTAGCTAATCGGCCAATTGGGGGATGTGTTTTGCACTGATCCGAAATAAGTCTTAATCATCCTTGTTGGACCATTAGTTCAAATTGTTGATGCTGATCAGTTGAGGATTGGTTATGGCTGGGCTGGCTGATCAAGAACAATGGTGGTCTCCACACGCTTCCCTTGCAAGAGTTTTGAGTGCATGCATGGTAAACATATTCCTGTTTATTAATTTAATTAACAACAGTTCTTCCCACCTTCTTTTGTATGCAGAAGTTTGTTGACAACCATGTTACATCTACATATACATACATACATACATACATACATATATACATACATACATATATATATATATGCGTGACACTAATTTTTTACACATGTTTTTGTAGAGTCCACTTCGTAATACATTTCAACGATCTGAACTATCTATCTTTTAAAACCTCATTCATAAATCATCCTTGCCACAAATTAGTCAATCCAAAACAACAAAAACATTCATTTGTAGTGAAAAAAAATGGAGAAATACAGTTATATAAAGAAACTCTAAATTCTTAATCCAATGGTCATATGGTTTCAGATTTAGATGATCTTTTGTAGGAAAGACCTAAAAGGTAGACAATTCGGATCATTAAAATACATTATGAAATTGGCTTTACTAAATCATGTGCCAAAAATTGTATAAAAACAATGGTGTCACAGATCCGCCCTATATGGGGGATTTCAGAAATTTGTTTGTTTCTTGTAGTAGGAAGCCAGTCCTAATCAAGAACATATTTAATGGAAGAATAAAAAAGAAATAATCAACGGAAATTTATATTAAATTAAAGATGAGCCCCATAAGCTTATCAGATAACACACCATTGTATATAATATTATATATAATTCATGACACTGACAGGTAATAGTTTGAACCTGGGTTTTGATAGCATAAGGGGGTATCTACTTGTTCTCCAATCCCAGATAAGTATTGGCAATTGCGATCATTAGCGGAGAATGTTGGAAAGTACGTACGAACAAGCATATACTTATAAATACAACAAAATAAATACTTAACTTGTGTAATGTGATCTAGTAACATTTTGTGGTGGCTAGTCCCCCTAAATACAATAAAATAACTACTTTAGAAGCGTACCAATGTTTTTCATGAGCACCTAGTTCCAATTATGATTCAAGACGATCCTGTTACGTCTTGAACCATCTTAGTACATTATGGTCAACGTGTGCGACTCAAATTTGACAGTTGTTAGCTTATTTTGCATATGAAATACTATCTTGTTAGATATTTTATGTTTATAGCATGGATTTATATTTGAAATAATTACGAACTAAGAAGGCGAATAGAGAACCGCTACCCTAGTGTCATGGAGTTGTGTGTATACTTAATTAGTGTAGTCCTTAACAACTGTTAATATTTGTGAGAACAAACTTCACGAATCAAACTATAGAAAAGAAAGAAAAAACATCCCTTCCCTAAAAGCTATTAGTGAAGGCCCAAGAAAATTTATAGTTCTCAAGTTTACTGTTTAAGGTATGGCACTTGTAGAAACTCTCTTATTGGATCCTGTATTTCTATGAGAAGCCCTACCATATTGAGCCGATTACAAATAATAGGTCTAGTAATAGGAGTGGCCCAGTGTTGTCCAAATCTAAGACGTAGGCTTTTTCAATTTCAAAGTTGGAACTTCGATTCTTTTCCTTGTCAAATGGATCGCCACGTAACGTTGATTCGCTCTAGAGCAGTTTCAATAATGCACGGAGCAACATGAACGACGATATTATATTTGAATATTAACATCATATTAATACCGTTATATTGACGTATTTGTGGAGCAAAAAATAATCTAAAAAAATATAAAGGCGACACGTGGATTTTTAGGTGAAAAAGATAAAATTATCCTCGGGGCACATCGGGAACTCTTACACCCAAGCAGCGGACAATCATGACTTAATCAGAGTCAAAAGTGATCAAAATTGGTATCTATTCAAAACATACTTCATCCATCCTTATCAAATCCTCCCACGAGGTAACCTTCAATTATTCATTCAAAATAGGATTAATTACCTAAATTAATTAATTAATTTCCTAATTGATTGAAAAATATTATTTTGACATAATATCTTACAATTACACCCAAAAACCATCATAAGTGGCTGGACCTCTTTTCTAGCCACACCCCCATAAATACCACCTCATTTCTCCAAAAACCTAATCCTAACTTTCTTGCTAAATTCTCCAAATTTCTCTCAACACTTTTCCCTCAAATTCTAACTTTGGTATCAGAGGTTCTTCAGCCAAACCCCCCTCCAATTCATCGTGGGCGCGTGAGGCTCTTGGCCTTGACCGAAGATGTTAATTGTTTTGCAGGTGCATTTTCATCCAAGAAGAAGAAGACAGAAATTTGCATTCACAAATTGGTGTTTCCAATCAACACTGTATTAACGGCATCTAAATACAAATGCTTACATCTTCCTTTAATTTTTCTGAGTTCTTGAAAACGTCGAAGGAAACGTTTTCCAACCACATCCTCATTGTAGCCTTGTAGTTCGCACACATGATGGAGTCCTATAAACCAAGGTGTTGGACCATCTTGGAGTTGGTGGCCTCAGTGAGCTTAGTAAAAGGCCAAGAGGTATCCACGAGTCTAGAAGGGCTCGCAAGTGAGATTGGCCCAGCATGGCCTAATAAAGGAAGACCAGCAGGATCAGTGTGAGAGATAGCGATCCCTATAATCGTCGCCCGGACATAGACCATGAATTCGGATGGCGTTAAGAGCCTTCCCTAAACTACTTGATTGGTTTCTTTCATCACATGTCTCTTTAATCAATTGTTCACTAAATGGGCATGAATTCGGAGATGTTAAGGGCCTTCCCTAAACTTCTTGATTGGTTTCTCTCATCGCGTGTCTCTTTAATCAATTGTTTCCTAAATGGGCAAGACAACAATGACGGTGATAAATCATTTTTCTCTCATCACATGTCTCTTTAATTTTATGTTTGTGGGAAATTCGTTTCGCACAATAATGACGGTGATAAATCATTTTTGTCTAAAAAAACAACAAAATACAACAGTTTAAGACCACAACTTTGTTAAAGAATGCCATTCCACATTGGAAACTTAATAGGATAAATTTTAATGGTTATGCTCCTTATTGCAAAGAGACATTTTGTGATAAAATTCAACACTTGTTGGACGATTAGGTGGTTAAGTTGGGATAGTTAGTGTGGTAGTCAATAGCTGGCTTGACTCTAAAATGTTGACATGGTATCAAAGCGGGTTCCCTCCAAATTGACTGCTTACGTGAACAAGATCCTAAACTAGCGAACAATCTTCTGCTACTTGAGAAAAAAAGAGAGGAGGTTCTCAAAGTAGAATTGGTTGCACACATGATGGGGAGTGTTGAAAAATCTCACATTGGATAAATGATACTAAATGTGGTTTCACTTGAGACATTTTGTAATAAAATTCAAAATCTGTTAAGTTATGCAAGTGGTTAAATTGAGACAATATCAATATAATTAATAATGAACTGTTGACCTGACATTTTAAATCTTGACAAACTTTACATAACACCTTCCAAAGTAAAGAATTACATACATAATCAATTTCTTCATTGACACCCTAATAAACATTTGCGTAACCATTATTAGAAATCATGAGGTTATGATCAAAGACCTTAGCTAGCCTAAACTACTATGGTTATAATACGACCTAAAAAACACAACTTGTTTGTTCCATTGCCGAAGAAACACTTGAGCGAAAGGCCGTCTGCTCTGCTGTAACAAGTGAAAATTTACCTACGTCTGCATGTAAATATTTCGAAAGGAGGAAGGGGGTCCAGAAATAAAGACAAGACACTAGGATGATGAGGGGGCATGGGGCGAAACCGACCGCAGGGAAGAGACTGACCAAAACAAGAGGCCAACCACCATCACACATTCACCTTCTCCCTTGGATTAGATAAGATAATGGATCTCCTTCCACGTGGCAAGGTCATAGTGGTGCCTAGTGATAAGGCTAACTTTCAAATTGTTCCTCTGCTTCATGTGGTCTATATGCTGTAATGTCATCAGGTACATCATCCAACGGTCTGTGTTTGCTGGTAAAATGTTCATGGGATCAGGACCGTAGGATAGGACAAGGGTAGTCAGAGCACTATATATAGGAAGGCAGAATAGGAGCTGCGTATCTCAACCAAAAGAAGTAAAGCACTCAAAGAAGAGAAAGCAGAGAGAGAGAGCAATGGCTTCCTCCATGATTTCCTCCGGTACCGTGGCTACAGTTTCCGCCCCCGCTCAAGCCAGAATGGTTGCTCCATTCACCGGCCTCAAGTCCTCCTCAGCTTTCCCTGTCACCAGAAAAAGCAATGACATTACCTCTATTGCAAGCAATGGAGGAAGAGTGCAATGCATGCAGGTAAGAATTAATCGATACTAATAAATTACTAATCCCTTAAAAATATATTAATACATTTAATTAAATTGAAAAACTACTAATCAAATACATTTTCATAATTAATTAGTACAAAGTTCTATTGTTTCGCTTTCGCTCCTAAAAAATTAGTTAGTACAGAGTTACTACATCATCTATCAACCTATAAATAAATTATTATTAGGAGTTTGATAATTTAACATAAAAATATCTTTGCAAATATATATGCATATATACTTTCGGGTCAGATTCTTTGCAAATTATTTTTTATATCTAAGGTACTTATATGTATTATTTTGTATAATTAGGCCGAAATAATACATATATCTCGTCTTGTTTTTTGGCAAAACAAAAGGTACTTACCGAAGTACAAATTCAGTTTATCAATTATTTTGATGAATACAGGTGTGGCCTCCACTTGGACTGAAGAAGTTCGAGACCCTCTCTTACCTTCCTCCCCTTTCTACCGAGTCCTTGGCCAAGGAAGTTGACTACCTCCTCCGCAAAAACTGGGTTCCCTGCTTGGAATTTGAGTTGGAGGTTAATAATTTCGAACCTTGTATATATATATATATTAGTTTGTTAAATTAATGATTTGACGTGGTAACGTACTTAATCGTTTGCTAACTTAATTCTCTTGTAAAAAATTGTGATAAACATATAGCATGGATTCGTGTACCGTGAGAACCACAGATCCCCAGGATACTATGATGGAAGGTACTGGACAATGTGGAAGCTGCCCATGTTCGGATGCACCGACTCTTCCCAGGTGTTGAAAGAGCTGGAAGAGGCCAAGAAGGCCTACCCCCAATCCTTCATCCGTATCATCGGATTCGACAATGTCCGTCAAGTGCAGTGCATCAGTTTCATCGCTTACAAGCCTCCAGGCGTCTAAGTTGTTCTACAATTTTCATAAATAATGTTGTTGTTGTATGTACCATTGTGGCTCTTAGCCAAGGGTCCCGGTGGTCTGTTTAAGTTTGTATTTGATTAGGGCTTTCAAGACCTCTGTCTATTTGTTTCTTTAATTCTCTGTCCCTTTTTCGAGGCACTCTCGTTTGTTTTCGAATTTGGTGTTTTATCGGATTCAAGATGGTGTTGATTGAGAAATTCATGATTCAATGAGATCCGTATTTTATTTTTATTTGGACGAGTAATGTATTATATTTACTGATTATATTATTTATTATATCTTCCACATACCATTGTGTATATAAATCTCTTTATTTAAGAAGATTGTTCAACAATGTAATTCATAAATAATATACAATTTTTTTTATTGTTTTACTATTAGCATTTTCTTTGACTCTTATTATTTTACTATTTCTAATTACAAATTCAAACCTTCTTTACACACATCACAAACTTTTAACCTCTGTTTTTGAGATTTAGAAAAATGATCACTCGAGCATTCGAGATTATTGTGAAATGCTTGAATCCCACTCGATCGAGGACCTTAGGGTAGTGTAACCAAACTCATTAAGTGGTTAAAACCCTAAAATTTGAAGAAAGAAAATAGGCTGCAAGACACATGATAGAAATTTGGTTGCTTTTCAAAATTTTCCACCGAGATTGATTTAATCACTTGAATAATTTACTTCATAATTCAATGTGCCAATCGGCTTTTTTATGTTAATTAAATTCGTTTAAACATAATTAAATGTTATGCAACGCAGTTATTCCTTCAATTTGTCTTTCTTTCTTCTAATTTTTCAACTCGTTGGGAAATTAATTAGGTTGTAAAATATTCCCTTTGTAGGTTGTAGATAGCTTAATTAATAGCCACAAATCATCTACAAAGCATGTTATCAAGAGCCACAATTCCTTTTTGCATATTTCATAATTGAGCGGCCGATTTTGTTGTATCATCCACCATTGATAGCTACACGTATGGACATGCATTTGTTCAGATAAACAAACGGATAAGCTGCTCTTTTCAAAGTTGCCGCAGTCAAAAACTTCATGCATTCATATTCCTGCAGTTAATTGCTCAAGGCTGAAGCACTTTTGGGTCGCTGTTTGGGTGCTTTTGTAGTGTTACTCAAGTCCACAAGCAAAGAAATTATGCTACTGATTAGTTAGTGAGGCTAGCTTTCAACAGTTTTTTGGTTTCTCTCTCAAACATACCAATTAGAGGACGCCGTGTGCACCATCATGGGCAACATCATACTCAACCCTACCAGTATAAAAGGACATGGCCTTTCCACCATGAGAGGTAACCGTTCCTCCGCTAAGAAACACTAAACTCTTGATTTTTCATTCATCTTTAAGTCTAACTTTAAGTATCGAAAAGCCACTTCGTAATGGCCTTATGGTATCCTTCACTTGTAAATGAGAGATGACAATATTAGCGAGTGATGTGTATTTAAACTAACCTAAATAATAGATTAATTCAAACTAATTATCTCGCAACTACATGAATCAATTGTAATAGAAATATGTAAATACGATATCGAATCCACCTGGGTTGAATTAACTATTGAATCCTATCACTGTTTATTAACTAAATGAAATAAAGATTGGATTTGTTTCGAAGAAGAATAAAAATTAAACAATGATTAAACAAAAGTATGATTGAAACCAAAGAAAAAAAACACTAAGTTGGTTCCACTACTAGCTGTCATACCCTAGTATCCAATTGTCAGCTCATGAATTGTCAAATTAACAAAAACTTCCATGCGATTAACAAAAAGAACTGTCGTGCATGAGTCTATGGTTAAGTACACATGCCAATAATTTCCCAAAGAGATGTGAATTTTAATGGGATCAGGCTTAAATTCAACTATTCCTACCATCTATATATCCATAGTCCAACATACACAAACAAGCAGAAATTCAATTACGCATAGTGAAAAACAAATTAAATACTTATCAACTTGGTCATGTCATTTTCAAGGAAGCCACACAAACTAAGGTATTTCATCAAGCATACAAAAAGAGAGACAATAAAGACAAATACGATAGAAGTAAGAGGAGAAGGTTGTAGTTTAATTTGCTTAGTCATTTAAAAGATTCAATACAATACAAAACCAACTATACACGAAGTTTTTAAAGTTGTTAGAATCAAAAGCAATCGATGATCCCATGCTAGCTCACCAGTGGCCTTAGTTTTAGCTAAGAGTCATGATGATTCTAGAAATTCCCACCGCTTGGAATCGAGCTGGAAAATGTAATTCGTAGTTTATCTTTGTGTGAAGTTGAAAAGCCCTTCTTTGTAAGTTGAAAACAACTCACATAGGCGCACCAGCTGTTGGTCCAAATAAATAGAAATCACACCAATTGGTCTTCAACCCAAAAATAAAATAATAATTAATTAAATAGATAAAGCCAACGTGAATAGGAAGACTAAAACATAATGAACGTGTTAAGACCTTGTCAAATTCAACTTTTTACCAACACACGTCTTTATACTTGTAAATTACAAAAGTATGGTAATTTAGCTCCAAATAATTTGAATGAACCACTAGCAAATATAAATAATAGGGTAACAAATGTCATAGCTACGTGTCTATCAGCGAGTTCACAACTAATTTATTCATCTACCTTTATGGTGTAAATATATAGGAACTGGATCAAACACTTATTGAAAATGAAAACGGCTCTTCTGCTTAGAAATAAAATGTTCTTGTAAATTCTTACTCCCATTGGACCATTTGTATCTATATGCATTAGAATTCCAATTCATAGAGATCTCAGTTCGAAATATAAAAATAAGATCGATACATGGGCAAGACCAAGACATCGTAACTGACAAATAACCAGAACCCATTTATCTCCAAAAATATGACGAAAACACATTTACAGATGAATACACCAATCTATATCACCGATAAGTTTTTATACACTCTTCCTGGTGATTACCAGAAAAATCAAGACCCATCTTAATATTACAACAGAGCAAAAGGCTTTAAACATATACAAGCCCTTTCTCCAGAACACAAGGCTTGACAGTTTGACACTCTCTCGTGATGTTCCATCACGATACTTGTAGATATTAGCAACTTAGATGATCATCGACGACAACAAACGCTATATACAGTACTAGTAGATCTCAATTTCTCCAAAAAATTGTCAAAATTCGCTCTTCTTGATAAGTCCGCTGTACTTGTGAGCTATGGTGGCTTTAGCTTTCCTTCTTATATGTACACTTACTTTGATGAAGTTTAGGCAAATGCTGGGATGCGGGAGTTTTGGCGATCCCTATTGAGACAATCAAATCCCTCTACTCTAACTGCAGCAGGTTTAAGCCCATACTTCACTCTCACACAACCTGCTTTGCGTGGCGACGATAAAGTTGATGGAGATGGAACAGGCAATGCCGAAACAGGAGTGGTCTTCTCATCTCCAAATCGAGCATCTTGAATTAATGGGTTAGCAGCCCTACTGGGAGGAGAAACGCAAAAATATGGGGGCGATAAGGCAACCTCGGTAGATGATTGCTCCAACCCATAACCCTCCTGTAGATGCCAACATGTTAGCCAATTGTAATATCATAACATCAAGTACAAAACAATAACATCACCATGGTTGTAGTCATTTCGGAAAAAAATATTATACAGAAATACTGTTTGTGCAACAGATATCTACACAATTTACCATACAAGAAAAAGCAAAACGCTCAAGATCAAATAGCTTGCAGCTCCAAATTTGATGCATCACTTAAACGTATATGTGCATGAACTGAATCCATATCATCATTGGAAATAACAAGTTTACCTTCCTGAGAATAAGGTCCAGAAGTTCTGCCCCAGCCTTTGAGTCGCATAACTCGGGTTGATGACTGCTAATTTGCAAAGATGAGAAAATACATGTTATCATCACCTATAAATAAAGCATAATAACCAACGTAAGGTGGAAGGGACAACACTGGAGAAGTAAAAGTACCTCATCTGCCATCTCAAGGGCATAATGGGGTTGTTAGACAAAATCCCGACTCGCCTGGGCTTGGGGCAAACCACAGGCTCCTTGGTGTCAGACATCAAGGCAGGACCTCTGATGCCTTCACAGCCCACGAAAGAGGCGTTCTGCTGCTGAACATTGAAATGGTTCATTTTCGAAACCGTTCCTGTTCCACAAAAGAACGCCTGTCCATAAACACACAGCACCACCAAAGAAAAACACGAATCAGAACAACTTTCCCATCAATCTTCCAGATCCAAGGAAAACCTTAAAATTGTTCATCTTACACACTGAACCTCATTTTAATTGGAAAACAAAAGTTTCCCAAATTATTAATCAAAGTCACACGCACACATATGTTCTGTAGAAACGAGCTAAAAATTTGATTAAGTTTACTAAATCAGAAACAAACACAGAACAAAATCAATCCCAGAAACTTTATCCCCCCTCTAAATTGTTTGATCGATCATTCTCTACTTTCTTGGACTTTCTAGGCAACCAAACAGGAAGATAGAAAATTTCACATCTAATATATCACACCTCCGCGAAAACGGAGATTTCCTCAGTTACATACACCAATTCGAGAACAAAACACCCCAAAAGGCCGTAACTGCTCACATAAAAAAAAACCCAAGCTGAGACGGTTTCGATTTCCTCGGAATCGCCCAAAATCGCATCAGAATCAGGGGTTTAAAATTGGTTTTGCGAATAGTAAATACAGCTCAACCCGATTTTGCAAAACAATATTCGACCACAAAATTCTTCAGTCTTCCACAAATTACAAAAGATATAATTCAGAAAAAAAAAAAAATCAAATCCAACCAACATTTGGGTCGGATCAGTTTGTGGGTTATTGACTAAAATTAGGGAAATAATAACGGCTAAAAATTAAAAGCTCCAGATCTGAAACAACCACTAGGCCAGCTACTATCGGAGTTTGTAGAGAGAGAGATACCTGGCGGGAATCCTCCGGAGAAAGAAGGCGAGGGGGGGAGGGGCAGTGGCGGAAGGAAGGAGGGTGGGTGGTGGTGAGGGGATCTGGGATTCATTTTATAGTGGTGAAGTAACAGTGGTGGCGAAGGTGAAACGACATCATTTCATCCACGTGATTTGTTTCTTGACTTTGTTTTATCTGAATCCGCGTGAATTTGTTTCCTCTTTTATCTTTAAATTGTCTACCAGATCACAGCTACGAATCCGCGTGCATTTGTTTCCCGATGCAAACGACGATTTGTTTCTGTTTACAAAGAAAAGCATAATTTATTAAGAAAAAATTGATCGAAAATTTTAAGTTTTAACGATAAGAATAAAATAAAAGATAAATGAATAGTATCAGGATTGACTTTTTAATGTAAAAATATGATTTTTCGTTAAAATAAATAGTACCATGAGCTTTTCGTTAAAATTCTCATTTATTTTTACCCTAAATAGATTATTAGACATGTGGTAATAGAGTAGTCATAAAACTGAGCCGCCTCTACCGTCATTTTCTCAATTTCAGTAACCTCCTTCACCTTGTCAGACAAATGAAGCCTCGATAATATCTACATTAAAAGGGTGAGAGAGTGGTTAAGCTTCACAATAACTTAACAATAATGTAGTTCAAATTATCTTTTGGTGATAATTAAATCTAAGACTTCTCACTAACAAATGAAAAAGAATATCAGTAGACATTGGTACTAGGAGACTATATTTCAAGGTTTAGATGGCAAAAACTTTTTTTTTAACAACCGATATCGTCTACACTAGAGGAATAGAGGAGTGGGCTAAATCTCACAATAGGTTAAAAATAATATGGTTCAAATTCGTCTTTAACGAGAATCAAATCTAAAACCTCTCACTTACAAGTGAAGAGAAATACCCCTAGATCGTAATACTAACTAACACGTATCAAAGTTTGATACAAGCATTTGTATCCAATCTTTAGTTAACGGTAAAAATTTAGTTGGAAGTCATGATGGCATATCACATACAGTACAATGACATATATAAAATTTGGTACACATAACATTATATTATTATTACATAAAGCTATATATAATGATGATTTATTACTTTCATGCAAGTTGCTCTTCTACACAAAAAAAATATACTCAAAACACGAGCCATCATACCACATGATACAAGTTGATGGTCACTTAAAAAAACTTTTGTCCACTTATATTATAATACATAATTTATCAGCTTGTGTTCCAAATATGTGATAGAAGTTCTCATTCCACATACTAAACCAGTTGGTTGTTAGTTTTGTACTTGACCCACGATGACTATCTTAAAAGCAATAAACTAAAACGATCTCCTTGACTTATAAGGATTTGAAAATGATATCGTTGTCGTTCAACACTTGAACTTTCAACCCAAAGTTGCGTGCGTGCCAAAACCTTCCCACTAATAAATCGACCAATTTCCTTTTTTTTTTCTTTTTATTGCGTGTCATAATATAATTGTGATAAGTTTTATTTTTTATTTTTTAATAACCGATATTATTTTTATTAAGAGAGGAGGTGGACTTAGCCTCATGATGAATTAACAATAATATGGTTCAAACTCGTCTTTAACGAAAATCGAACCTAAGACCTCTCACTCACGTATGAAGAAGAATATCGATAAGCTTTTTAACTCGAGTGTTAATACATGGTGTATCAAATTGTGTTTCAAATCCATTAAAACGTTTATCTCTAATTAGATCGCATCTCCAACACTGCATTCAACACTTGCTCTTTAAATTAATTAATAAACAAAAATATTCTACTCTTATCACACTTTCCTTACTACTTTTATATCATTGTGAGACTCATATATGTTGATGAACTTTATCTTTATTAGGAAGCTGATGCAAACATGGTTGAAAAATATAGTAAGTGTATATTACTTTTAAGAGTAATGTCAGAGGAGATTCTCTCAAAAGTGTGACATTTTATGGACTCCTCATGTTTTTGCCACAATGTTTTGCAATAATGACACGAGAATTGACATTAAATTATGAGGTAACATAGAGTCCACATCGAGTCTCACTTTAAGAAAGCCTGTTTAACATTTCTCTCCTTTTTTTTTTTTTTGAACAAACGCTATTATTTATACTAGGGGTGGGCTTAGCCTCATAATGGACTAACAATAATGTGGTTTGAATTTTTCTTTAACGAGAATCACTAAAACCTATCACTTACAAATGAAGGTGAATATCATTGGATTGTAGTACCAAGTGGCGTTTACTTTTAATTATTTTAATTTTTCTATGGTCAATATTCCCATTTGCTTTTAGCCAAAAAAAAAAAAATTAATTCCTATTTGCTTCCTCCTTTCCGGGCCCTTCATTTACTTGGAGTAATTATTAATCATTACTTTTGAACAGAATCCCAGATGGCGTTGAAACTCGGCTAGCCATACAGTCGCCACCCTTTCCTCCCTTCCCGGAACAATTGAGCTTCCTTCCTTCCTGCTCCAATTCATATCTCATTTGGTTGCTCTCGTTTCCAACTCTTACAAGAAACTCCAACGTTTCAGAGCTGAGGGCGGTCAGCTTTTGTTTCCGAATTACAAAGAGGAGGAAGAGCACGGAGGCAGCAGCAATGGCGCCCAAGAAGCGGCAGCTGCCAGGCGTCGACGAGAAACTGCAGAAGCTTCTGGATGCAAACATGGATGAAGCTCCCGCCAGAAGGCGGGCTCGTGAGGCCTTCAAGGAAATTCAGCTTGGGATTGACCATATTCTATTCAAGGTATTTTGTTTCTTTAATCCATTCGGCTGTTTTGCTTTGTCTGTTTATTTATGGTATTCATAAACTGAACTTTTTATTTTATTATTTTTTGTGGGGCTGTTTTAGTTAGATTGAGTTGTTGCGTAGCCAAGTTCGCTAGTGCAGCGTGATTGCCCTGCACGCAACGTCGAATCCCGCGTAGTTTAGATTAGTTTAGAATATGGCTCAAAAAATTCGTGCAAGTTGTGATTTGAGAGAGTGTAATTAGGTTTTGTGGTGGGTTGATGATGATTTACACTGAAACTTTTAAATAGGTCAATGACAGTAAGTGGTTGGGATGAATGGATGAACTATTTTTCGACGTAAATTTGTTTTCTTTACATTGACATAATTACTGCTGCTCAAAAAATTTGTCCCTGAGTTTGATTTTTAGTTCAGTCTTGCAGTACACACGGCAGCACGAACCGATACTGAAACTTGCTATTTATACTATTTTGCTTTGGTTTTTTTGGTCATGTTTCTTAAATGGTATTTCGAGTTCAGGATGTTATGTAATTGTTAGGGTGACATTGCAGACATTTTGTAATACATGCTTGGAAGATTTTCTTAGTGATGTTTATTGTTTTACTTTTTGGTTAATTTGCAGACACCGACCGATGGATTGAAAATGGAGGAGGTAATAACTCTTTTATGAGGGTAATCAACTTGCATTTTTATTTCATTCGTTCATATGTAAACTAGGAGTAGCCGAAATTGAAGGAAATATGAGAGAAAATCGGTTACGGTGGATTGGACATGTGCAAAGAAGGCCTACTGATGCTTCGGTTAGAAGATGCGACTACGGGACAGAGGTTAGGGCCGAAGGGGTAGAGGAAGACCTAAGAAACTTTGGAAGAGACTCTAAGAAAAGACTTAGAGTACTTGGATCTAACGGAGGACATGACACAAAACCGAGCGCAATAGCGTTCTAGGATTCATATAGTCGACCCCACTTAGTGGAAAAAGGCTTTGTTGTTGTTGTTGTATATGTCATTTCAAGTTTCCCCGCTTTCCTATAATTAAGTTTAAGCGATCATGTATAATGCTAGGATACGTTATTCAAATGCATTGGGCCTCCCTCTTTAGATTTCCGAAGTTTCTGCTCTCTACTTTTCGTATGAAGATGATCACATCATATTCTATTGTGTAGTCATATGAGGTGAACTCCAGGGGATTGAAAATATTCTGCAAGAGTTGGCTTCCAGCGACATCTCGTCCCAAAGCAATAGTGTGTTACTGTCATGGCTACGGGGATACTTGCACTTTTTTCTTTGAAGGCATGTAACCTGTGATCAGAGTATTTGCTGACCAAATTTCTGTGTTTAACATGCTTCTTTGTGGAACCTAATCATTTCATGATATCTGCAGGAATTGCGAGGAAGTTGGCATCAAATGGTTACGGAGTTTTTGCAATGGATTACCCTGGCTTTGGTCTCTCAGAAGGTCTACATGGCCATATTCCCAGCTTTGACAGACTTGTAGATGATGTCATTGAGCATTACTCAAAAGTCAAAGGTGTGCTGAATAAGTTATTAACTTTCTTGTTTGAACTTTCTAAGGTGAGAAATTGTTGTACCATATTGGTCCTTCAAACCTGCACCGCGTTTGGAACTGAGAAGCATGAACCTGAAAATCTGATTGTCAGATGAACTCTAATGGTGTGTTTGGACGAGAGATTTCCAAGTACAAAGGGATTAGGATACATTAGTAAGAAATGCACTAGAAAACGTTAGATAGAGGGATTGAAACTGCAGTACATGGGCATTACAAAGCCACTACACAAAGGATTTTGAAACGACTCGTTTCAAGTAGTCAATTATAAATGCCTCGTGCACTGCGTCTAGCATTTCAATCTATCTAATATTTCGCAGTGCATTTCTTTCTAATCTAGCATAAATCCCTTGGTAGTTGGTATTTGTAGCCTGTACGCATCTTGTCAACCTCACCACGCTGCCTTGACCAATATTCGGGATAGTATTGTGATCATTTACTAGTATAAAAAGGCACAGTTGCAGAGAATTTGACAGGAGAGCATCTATAATAAAAAATGCTCCCCTTCGCAGAGATGTTGGGAGTAGAGAGGGCAAGGGAAAATTTCTCAACTACTTTATTTGACTATTAACGGTTGATAACAAATGCAATGAGGGCAAATTTTGTGTCAAGTTAACTTAACATACGAAAAATCAATTTGCTCTCTCATGCCCTCATCCAGCCCACAAGAATAGCAGTGATGTGAAAAAAACGAATTCAGGGAAAAAAATTTCTTCTGAATTACTGTAGCTCTGCTCAGCTACTTATTCTTTTGTACTTTGCATCTGAAATAGGGAATTGAACTCCTTGGCTGGTGACAGATCCTTTGCTTTATTTCCCATCCGACAATCAAGTGATAGAGACTGAAGGATCTGTACACAATTTATTATGCTGTATATAATGTCTGGTCTGTCTATTCAAACAAGAAATATACAAAATAGCATCTTCATTTCAATATATACATTCTTTGGTTTGGACCGCAGAGCAGCCTGAGTTACGTGGGCTCCCGACCTTTCTCTTTGGACAGTCCTTGGGTGGAGCTGTAGCTCTGAAGGCTCACCTAAAACAACCTAGTGCATGGAATGGCGCAATACTAGTTGCACCGATGTGCAAGGTAAGTGTTAGCATTAGGAGCAATGTTTTCCATTGGTTTTTACCTTCTTTTACTAAATGGTGGACATTCTCCATTTTATTTTTTGTTTTTGTAGATTTCGGAGGACATGGTTCCACCATGGATACTAACACAAATCCTGATTGGTGTGGCTAAGTTCCTTCCAAAGAAAAAATTGGTTCCGCAAAAGAATCTGGCTGAGGCAGCATTTAAAGACCTGAAGAAAAGAGAAATGGTTAGTCTTTTCTTTGATGAATAATTTCAAGCAGTAAAAAATTAAAAATATGGAAGGTCTGAATCATCTGATGTTCATAAGATGGGTGGTAAACTGTGGCTGACAAGTTGTTCATTATCCTGAATGCAGACAGCCTACAATGTTATTTCCTACAAGGATAAACCACGCCTGCAGACTGCTTTAGAAATGCTCCGAACTACTGAAGAGATAGAACGCCGATTGGAAGAAGTATGCTAATCCATGACTCCTCTTTTATTACAGTTAATTTCTAAATCAACTGAATCACCATTTTAATATTCTTTGATTGCATCAAGTTCTATCCAGTATATTCAGTGTGAACCTTTTCCCTTAATAAGTAACGCCTATTGCTGCATATTCCTAATCTCTTCTTTGTTCTTTGAGGCCGTTAACAGTTCAGGCGTCTACATAACTAGGTGGTAATTCTTATTAAGCGGAATCCTCGGATGTTTGGTTGGATCTGAATTTGAAATAACTTCAACTCAGTACAGTTTGACTGGATTACAAATTCAAAGAAGAAATAAAAAACGACTTTAATATTTTCATATACAACCTACAGCTCTTGTAGATCGTGATTTGTGATACGAAGTAGCACAAGACAAATACACCACATTTCCATGGACCATTGGTGATGTGTTTTCGTAGAAACCATTCTTCTGTATCCAGCTTGACATAACCCTATTTGGTTCAGCTTTGGCTTAGTGAAATTTCCGGTTGGGCTTCATTTCTTTTAGACCAATGAAAATCGATGGTATTGCACTCAGAACAGACCTGAGTCTTGCTTGTAGACCCCTATTTAACTCTAGAACCAAGACGTACTACTACTTAGGACCTTCACAGCCAGTAAATCTATGCTATTATCTTTCTGTCAACAAAGCCCTATACATCTTTATGAAATTTCCGGTAGATTCAATATATGTTAGTGAAACGCAAAACTGTATGAAAGTTGGTAGTTTCTTATCATTTCAGGATGGTGCTGGGGACTGGACAACGGTGTTAGTTGACTGTCTTTTCAACAAATACACAAATTTATTTGAAATTTCAGATATTATGTTTTACCCGAAAAGTTCAGTTGATTTCAGTATAATTTAGCAGCAGTAGCACATAGAATTCTAACTTTATTGGGTCACTTATATTAAATCTCATTCCAGGTCTCTCTTCCATTATTAATCCTGCATGGAGAGGCTGATATTGTAACTGATCCATCTGTAAGTAAGGCCCTGTATGAGAAAGCAAGCAGTTCCGACAAGAAGCTCATCCTTTACATGGATGCATGGCATTCCCTTCTGGAGGGTGAGTCAGATGCAATGATAAATCGAGTTTTTAGCGACATCCTTTCATGGCTTAGTGAGCACAGTGAAAAATTAACAGGCAGCTAACTTCTCCGTGCGCATTTGTGAGCACCCGCATTCATGTTCTTGACGTGTGTTTCAGAAAAGGGGTAGGGGGGGGGGGGGGAAGAAAAAGGAGCACTGGATTCGTCTATTGTGAATATGCAGACTCTTTGGTGAATAACATTGGATTATTGTATTATTTATGGCACACTGCAAACTCTATTCCTCCATTTTCATACGAGAGGCTGGAGCTTTTGAAATTTGCTTTCCTCTTGCTTGGTGAATGAAATTCTCACTTTTTTTTCTAGAAGTTGCGTAGCACTGAAGCCACATCCGCCTATAAGATTATGGTTAGTTTAATTGCTGGTTGATTTAATTAAAACTGGAATTTCATTTTATCAGAACCTGTTCAATATGGTTTGTATTTTATGGTAGCTTTGAGGAACGAAAGACCTGTTCAATTTATGAATTGTCATTTTTCTTCCTTTCTTTGGTCCACTCAGAAAGGTAAAAACAAACGCAGTACAAGCGGGCTGCAGGGAATGCTAACTTTCTTAGCCAGGAATGAGTTGCATACCAATTTACCAAATGGTGAGTCACACGATGGTGGTCAGGAGAGGCTGAATGCCTCTGAGTCACGATGATGGCTAAGGGGAAGGCTTGTGGCTAGGGGCAAGCTGTTGAATCACACGTTCTGAGTTTGATTCTTATTGCTGGTAAATCATACGATAATGCCCAAAAAAGACTGAAATACCTATGTGAATTTTTTTAACACCTGAAAGAATGGACTGCAGTCCCAAAACCACAAACTATCCACAAACTAGTCCTATAAATAAATAAAAAGTATTCATAATATTTTGCTTTTTATATTAGCACCCCACAAAATTTTGAATGCACCTCACATTAAAATTTAATATTAAATTACTTATTTACCCTACTAAGCAATGGTAATTTTGACCTTATTAGGTTTATAAAAAAAAAATTCTAAATACACCCCAAATCACTTTTAACATATTATTTATCTTCTTTAACTATCAAAATCTCTCCGACCCTCCATTGTTGAACAAAACCCTAATCAATGAAACTACAAACATGTTGATTGAGAAAAATTATTTTTGACGAATAAAACATGAAATCGATGTTTCGGAAGCTTCACATGAGGTAAGAGTTCATATTCTTTATTGTTTTAGTGATTTTGACGACATCGATAATTATTTAATCTTGTTTTTGCTGCGTTATTCAAGCTTCTATGTTCATATTCATCTTTTAGGGGTCACAGGGGATTACATAAAGAATTAAACACCTAAAATTACCACCAAATATTAAAAACAGACAACATGAGTTTTAATGGTGGAATTGAGAACAACCCACATATGCTTTAAATCTTAGGCGACATTTTTTGTCAAAATTCCAGTCGGCATTTTTTGTCCAAATTAAAAGCTTTATAAGATTTGAGAATGTGGGGTGTATAAAAAATATGGGGTGCATGTAGAAAATATAAGGTGTATATTGAAAATGTGAGGTGTGAGGGTATTATGGGGAAGCACGTGGGGTGTATTAAGATAATTTTCCATTGAAAAAGCAAATATGAGGTGTATTAAATATGTGAAGTTTATTCAACAATTTGTAGATTATTAATATAATAAGCCCTTAATTTTTCTCTTTGACGGTTAATTATTAGTTTGGGATATGGTTGCAGTCTCGTTCAAGATGAAAGGTAGGACTAGTTTGGTATTGCTGTGCTTTGAAAAAAAACTACTTCTGTTATGATGTGAGAATAAGCTCATTTTTTGCTACTTCACGTTCTTCTTTTACCCAAAACTATGAAAATAATTAATTTTTAACACCTTTAGACCAACTCCAAACCTGGGCTAAAAGCCAAATTACCCCCTCCAAACACTCTCCAACCCATGTTAAAATTTTGAGCTAAATGCCAAATGTTATTTCTGGGCCAAATACCCCCCCCCCAGCTTTCTTCCCTTGCGCGATTGGACTCGCTGGCCTTTGGGCCACTCTCGGCCCGTTCACACTCCAACGCGCCCCACGCGGAGCGCCTGCGTTTCGTTCCCGACAGCGTGGGACCTAGCATCAGGGCCATGTCGGCCACTTGCCCGAGCCCAACGGCTCTTTTCCGCATCTGACGACCATTGTTTAAGGATCGTTGGTTGATCCAACGGTCTAGATTCAAATTTCATTTTTAAAAAATATGTTATTTTAAAATACATTGAATCCAACGGTTGAGATTGAATATACTCAAATCTAACAGTAAAAAAAAAAGATCTAACGGCCCAAATTAAAATCCAACGGCTAAAATAATTAAATAAATTTATTTAACACAAAATTTACCCAAAAACTCTATAAATACCTATGTATTTTTTCAAACATCACAAAATTCAATTTTCTCCTACAATTCTTCCAATTTATCTTTCTATCATTTCTTTCCATTTCCAAATTGTTCAACATGGCAAGAGAGCATGTTAGAGGTCATAATTGGACCTTTGAGGAAGATGTTTCTTTATACTTGGCATGGGTTTCTGTTAGTGAAGATGGTGCAGTTGACACAAATCAAAATAAAAAGGTTTTGTGGGATAAAATCATTGCAAAGTTTCAAGAAAACTGCAACGGCGGCAGGCGGGATGGTGGTGGTGTTTATGATCGGTGGAAGACTATCAACAAAGCATGCACTTTATGGAAGGGAAACTTGGAGAGAGCCATGGTTGGCATGCCTAGTGAAAGGAGCGCCATAGAAATTGTGAGTTTTTTTCTTGATATTTTATTTGTCATGTACATAATATTATTTTGCAACTAATTATTTTTATGTATTTTTTGCATAGGGTGACAAAGCAATGGAAATTTACAAGACAAGAGTAACACCAAAAAATCAAGTTTTTAAGTTGCAACATGCTTGGGACGTCCTCAAGGATTGTCCAAGGTGGGCAATCGATGCAAACCAACAATGGGGAAGATTATTTCAACGTGAAGCCGCACCGAGAAATGAAGGTGTTGATGAAGGTGTCGATGAAATGACCCCATCTCCTTCTTTAGCTAGGCCCCCAGGAAGAGATAAGCAAAAGGAAGCAAAGAGAAAAGGGAAGGCCCAAGATTCGACGAGGGGAGACTTTGCTATCGGAATTGCAAAATTGCACGAAACTCATAGCGCTAGCCAAGAAGAAGTGGCCCGAATGCGTTTGCAAATGAAGGAAATCTCAGATAGGGAGGAAAATAGGATTGAAATTGAATTCATGATGAAGGACCTCAGCAAATACACTCCAGAGAGGAAGAAGTTCTTACGTGATAAGCAAAAGAAAATTATGCGAAAGTCTGCCTCAAGGAGTATATTTCAAGATGATGAATCCTCTGAACCCTATATCCCAACATTTCAACAAAGTCCATCACCAAGTGAAGATGGTGGATATGATTGTTAAGTTTATGTAGTGTATGAATTATGTGTTTTATTAATTAAGTTTATTAATTGTCGTTTGTATTAAGTTTATGTTGTTTATTATGTGGTTTATGTACTTTATTAAATTTATGTCTTATTAATTAAGATTGGTGAAAGTTGAAAGCTTGCTTTGTGAAAAATTTAATGATTTTTCAATATTTATCGGAATTTAAATTTTTTTAGATTAAAATGTTAATAAAATTAATTTACAATAGTCTACATATTTATTTAAAAAAAAAATTGATTTAAGAAAAAAATTAGCCTAAGTTCATTTTTTAATATTTCCAAGTTAAAATTTTAGGCTAAAAGGATTGGAGCAGAAAAAATATTTTTGGACTAAAAGCCAAATTTTTCGAGCTTAAAAATTTGATTTTTAACCGAAGGTTGGAAATGTTCTTATGAGATTGTTTAAAATCACCAAACCAGTGCCAAGTCTCTCGAAGTCGAAGGGGCGAGATCAGTTTCACGTGAATGGCTGCTGTCCTCTCCCTCCGCACTATCTCCCAACTTCATCCCAACCTCTCTTCCCGGAGGGTTACCATAAAGCCCAGGGCCGCCCTCCATGGAGCCCGCAGAATGCGAGTCCCTTACCAGCTCAAACAGGAACAATCCCGTCTTTTCCACCGGCTCCCCTCCGGCCTGAACATGGAGGTAATCGTGCACAAAAGAGTTGCAGAAAAGCAATCAGACGAGGAAAAAGAGAGACCAAGTGAAAACCCACCTCTCGTTTTCGTCCATGGAAGCTACCACGCTGCTTGGTGCTGGGCTGAGCACTGGCTCCCTTTCTTTTCGGCTTCTGGGTATGATTGCTATGCAGTTAGCTTGTTGGGTCAGGTGAGTGCCTTCCATTTTTATGCTCCGCTCTGTTGATTAATTGCCATATTTTTTCCTGTCTGATTAGATGTGTCATTTGTGGTTGTCAATTCCATAACTTGAATGTTTATTTGATCAGAGTAGTCTGTAAGAATTTGATTACGTGGATTCTTATATGCTGAAATTTTTGTTTTTGTATTGAATTTTGGATTATAGATGACAGGTATTATATGGAAACACTGACCACAATAAGGGGATAGAGTTTATTTCTTTTGGTGAATTATGATTTATGGGTTTACCGTCGTAACTTTTTTAGGGGTTTGGTAAAAAAATGTTCTTCATCGACACTACTAGCATCAGCCTGTGGTAGTTATGAGTCAAGTTTTAATTCCAAAAGTTAAGGAAGAAGCAATGAGTAAACTAAAGTTTGAGTCATATAATACTACAGTCTAGTGATATTCCTCTTCACTTGTAAATGAAAGGTCTTAGGTTTGAATAAACCACATTATTGCTAGCCCATTGTGAGGCTAAGCCCATCCCCTCCCCTTATCGTTCACTTCAAAAAAAAAAAAAACACGTAAAGTTTGGAAACGAAAAACAAAAACTTATCAAATATTTATAGCAAAAAATAAGAAAACAAAACACACTTAACCTAAAATTCAAACTTCAAACTTTCATGTCATCATCATCATCATCATATATATATCATTCGTACCTTCTTTCTTTCAATTCCTTTTCTATTGTTGAGCCAAGTTTTTATACTAGTGACAATACCTCTTCCTTTGGTCTTCACTTTTGCAGAAAAGCACTTGAACTTGATAGTCTTCTTTGCTCTTAAGGATTGATTACCTTACCTATTGAACACAAGATTTTCCCCTTGTCTCTTCTCACGACAAAGTCTTTCCTCCTCCAAAACACTCATATATATCAAATCATCCAACTCCCACTTTTGTTTTTGGGCACTATAAGTGGTCTTAAGTTGTCCAAACTGTAGCGGAAGAGAGTTAAGAGTGATATGAACTAAAAAGGGATCCGGGATATGAATATCCAAATGTTTCAACTTATTGGCCATACCTATCATCTTCAAGATGTGCTCGCGAACATTGCTGTTGCCATCATACCTCATAGTCGTTAAAGAACTCATTAAGTTTCCGGTTTCAGCCTTTTCAGACTCTCTGACGTTTTGTTCCACAGTATCTAAGAAGTGTTTTGCATTGTCACAACTAGGAATTCTTCCAGGAACAGTCTCAGACATGAATCTCTTCATAATCAATATAGACAAGCGATTAGATCTTTCCCATTTTTCATACTTTTCTCTTTGTTCTTCAGAGCTATCCTCAGTCGGCTTAGGAGGTTCATCTTCCCTTAGTGCTAAGTCGAGATCCCTGATTCCAAGAGCAAATTCTATGTCCAGCTTCCACTTTGCAAAATTGTTCCTAGTCAAAGTCTCAACGGAAGAAGAATCCATAGCAGAAACTGGAAAAACAAAATCAATACACATTAAGACCATGTAAATAACATGCATTACAAGAAAAAGAAGAAACATATACATAATAATTTTCAATTGTTCTTAAAAGTGTTATACCCTAACCCAAAAATCAATCAGAAAACATAACTGTACACGTTTTGAAAAGGTACGGTAAGACTGTACACGTTGTGGGCTTTAGGGTTAGGGATTATACAAACGAAGGTGTGTAACCAAACAAAAGAGTGCGCAGAAATCACTTCCCGTTAACTTATAGGCGCAAAAAACAAAACCCTAATTGGCTTCTGCTAAACAAAAATATGAACTTAAAATATTATTTCTGGATCTCAAATTGAGAGCGATGGCTTTGATAGAACATGTAAACTTTATGTAAATTAATATGATATTTGATTCGTAACACAAACAAAAACAAAAATATAACCTTTTAATCAAGTATATGAAAGAGAACAAATACCTAGTGTCATGAGATAGCGAATCAAAAGCAAAGCTTTCTGCTCTCTGCAACCCTGGATTACTTTAAAAGTTTATTGTTGTGAGAAAACAGACCTAACTTTATACAGGACCAGTAGGACAAAGTCTCACTCGTTGAAGAGTTTTTACCAAATCACTGGTCTAATAAACATAGGATTCTTAGATTCTTAGTCCAAAACCTTTTTAGTAATTAAGGAAAATAAATTTTGCACTATCTTTTCTTTCTTTTTATTTTGATTTGTTTAATCTAACGGCTAAGAAAAAAAAAGGAGTATGATAATTATATTCACGAAATTACAGATCTTCAAGCTGCAAAACATGCCCATCAAACACCCAATTATTACTAAGATAAATTCTTATTTTCTTCATCCTGATTTTTAAATTCTTAATCTATACCATTGACTTGGCACAAAATTGAGCGCAATGGCTTTCTAGGATTCATACAGCCGACCCCACTTAGTGGGATAAGGCTTGGTTGTTGTTATACCTTTCACATAGTAGCATGTATCTGGGTGATACGTTGAGTTGGCATCGTTGTATTGTTTCTATACTAGTCTGCTTCTGACTTGTAGTACTCCTTTGATTTATCAGGGTGAAAGTGATGCACCCAGCGCTTCTGTTTCTGGTACTCTCCAGGTATAGTAGTTTTCCGCTAGAAAAAAGACTTCTTTTAATAGGAATTCACTAGTATGTGCATGCCTGTGTCTAATGGTTTCCATACTCAAAATGCTGTTCTTATTCCTGTTCACTGCATATTCTGCAGTAGACGCATGCAAGTGATGTTGCTGATTTCATCTGCAAGAAACTCACGCTTCCACCAGTATTGATTGGACACTCTTTTGGAGGGCTTATTATTCAATACTATATTGCAAACGCTAAAACTAACCAGATTTCAGGTAACTTCTACTTTTAACTACGTAGAATAAAATCTCCAGATTGATGAGACATGAGCCATAACGTTTAATGTGGTTTGGCTAAATCATGTATTGCAGGAGGGGTGAAAAAGCCCTCAATAAACATTGAAAACTTACAAAGTATTTAAACACATTATGATAGAGTTTAGGTTTGTGGCTTCTCTTTGTATCTCCTTTAATTTTATAGTAAAACTGCTCTGTCGGCCTACAGCGATAATCTATGTAACTCATTATTTTGTTTATTCTGAATAGTTTTTACAATTTTTTTTCGGATTATATCATAGACAAGTAATTTTGGGTTCTATCATGATAAGTTTAACTCTGCCTGATAGGCTGATACCATAATGCACACTTTGATATTTGATACTCAAACTTTAACTGAATGCACTATCAAGTTTCCTTCCTGACTTGGGCTGTGGTATAGCTTATAAGCACATCGAATTTCATCTTATGTAGTATTTTTCTTACTTGCAAGGTTATTTCTTATATATTCTTTTTCTGTGCTGTTTGGCTTATTCTAGACAAGAGAGATTTGTTCCCTAAGCTTACTGGTGCTGTGCTTGTCTGCTCCGTACCTCCTTCGGGTAATAGGTAACTAACGTACTTTCCTTTGTCTGATTATTTGTTCCTTTCTTTCTTTCAATTTGAATGTAATTAGTCCAGACTGACATTTCTGATTTTCTCCAGTGGCTTAGTGTGGCGTTATCTCTTCACCAAACCTATTGCTGCTTTTAAGGTTTTGATCTTTCTTTTATACCATATTCATACTGGAAAATTGCTACACAAAACTTTAGTTAATAGATTTTTTACGCCTTAATTATATATCTTCCTTCATAACTCTGGTTCCATTTTTGACTAAATATCTCTGAGGTTGCATCTTTTCATTTATACTCGTACTCAGTCTGTTCAACCTATCATCCCTTACATTCTTTGGACAGCTGTTCACCACTGTTTTCATGGATATCTAAATAGAAAATGTGATACTCTTTTCTGCAATACTTTCAGCTTTCTCATGTGTAAACAGTAGACATAGAGGTTAATTTTACGTATTATTAAGGCATTCTTTGTTTGAACTTTTGAGTAGGTTACACGCAGCTTGGCAGCTAAAGGGTTTCAAACATCTCTCTCTCTTTGTAAGGAGACATTTTTTTCTGCAACAATGGAGGATCACCTCGTTTTACGGTTTGTTTGCCAGCAATTCTTTTCAAGTCATTTACACATTTCATAAAATGACAGATGACGTTCAACATTATATATCTAGTATTAAGTTTAAGCATTAGTTTGTGCACGGGAAATGGAGTAATTTCATACACATTCAGTCAATTTGCCCTGGTACTACGGCTTAATTATATTTCTGCTTGAAGTTCCCATAAACTGTGTATCTGTACACTGAGCCTCATCAGAACAGAAAACTTAAGAAGTGTATTTTTAAAAATGGGTGCAATAAAGGCACTAAAGGAGGCAAGAGTGTCTGTGTCAAAAGAAACGTCCACACCAAGAGAGGGTGGTTGTCTACAGAGGACTAGAACTACTAAGCACTATGTTTGGTTGAGGAATTTTCAAATACCATGGGAAATAGGATAAATTAGTTACAAATGAACCACAAAACAATAGATGGAGTGAGGAACTTGATAGTTCAGGGGGCGGGGGTGTATCGTGACACGTAATCTTGTAATCAAGTTTACCGAACCATGTAATCTCATGGACGTAGGGGCAAGTTTACTGAACCACGTAGTCTTGTTTGTTTCTTTTTGGTTCCCTTTGTCTTTGTTAATTGCTTGATACTTCTTCTATGCAGTTTTGTGGGATTTTTCATAAAATACAAATTTCCTTCCCAAAATGTCTTTGTTTGTGAAGATAACTTATAAAGTTCTATTTGTCTTTCAGCTATCAAGAGCTAATGAAGGAAAGTTCAAGAATGCCATTGTTTGATCTGCGGAAGCTCAATGCATCGCTGCCAGTTCCTTCAGTGCCAAAATCAGCTATTGAACTCCTCTTGTTGGGTGCAAATGATGATTTCATTGTGGTAAACTCCTTATACATACTACTTGATTCTTTCTTTAATGTTGTCAATGTAAACATGTTGGTCTGTAATTTCCACTATTTGCTTGCTTATTTCTGTTTTCCGCTATTGTTTTTCCCTGTACAAGGATGCTGAAGGCCTCAACGAGACAGGCAGGTTTTATGGTGTCTCTCCTATCTGTGTTAAAGGGGTTGCCCATGACATGATGTTGGATTGTTTACGGGAGAAGGGTGCAAAAGCTATCCTATCATGGCTCGAAGATTTGAAGAGAGAGCAACTTAGATGATTACGAAGGTAACTGTATTCAGTGTCATTTTTGCCAGTGCAGATCTAAGTTCTTACTCGTACCTTTTAACTAGAAGGAAAATTCATACGTTGTGGCAGCGAAATTAAGAAATCTGAAATTTTGAATTTTATATATGAACCTGTAGAAAGACGGAATCACAAGTACTCGTTACAGGTCTCTCCTTCGGGATACTTTGGGCCTAATTCTAATTACTAAGACGTTTTTGGCCATTTTAACATCGTTGCACAAAGTGAGTCCACTGCTAAAGCACTCCATGTTACAAAAGTCCCAAAATACTAATGAATATTAAAGCCTAACATAACTCAATGCAGTGCAGGGGAATGACGTGATAAAATATGAAGTGATTTCTGCACTTTCTTTTGTCTCCCTCATGGCATTCCTTATTTTCTTCATGGACATTACGTCGAGTGGGATTCACCGGTTCTGTTTAACTAGAGTTTCTCCACCTTTAAACCGCATTTCTGGCTGCTTAGTCTTTCTGTAATGTTTAACACTAACTCATCTCAGTTGGCATCAGTAATTCTTGCCCTACAAGGTTTTCTTGTTACATACAATAAATCTTCTATTTAACTGAGTCTTCTAGACTTTGATTTTGTTTTTGAAATGGCTAAAATCACTTTACGATAATCAAATGCACTTTCGATTGCATTTAGCAAAAAAAAAAAAGAAAAAAAAGAAAAAAGAAAAGAAAGTGTTTATATAAGTATTTTTTGGCAAAGCACCTGCTAGATTTTAGAAAGCACTTTCATTGCTTTATGGGAAACACTTGGATTTTTATTTAAAATGTTGATGTGTTTTTTATAGAAGCACTTTTACCAAAATTCCGATGCACTAAATGAACTCTAAATTCTCTTTTAATTTGAACTTGAATTTAACCATTTTTGAGATTGGCTATTTATACTTATTGGAAATTCTCCTCTACACATTTTTTGTGCATGAGTGAACGATTGAGACTTACTAATTGAGATTTAGTTAAATCTCAACTGTTCACTCATGAAAAGAAAAACATGCGAGTCAGCAAAACTTGTTACTTATATACTAACTGCTAGATTGGGACTGCTGTAGAATGATCCCACTAGATCAAAGTATTGGGCCGCATGCTTATTATTTTACTAGCCCGTTTGTAAATTATTACAGACCTAATAGTCATCAAACCATCGCGTACAGAAAAATTGACTTCATTGTTTTTTTTTTTAACTTCTTTAACCAACGATTGAAATCCATCTTATTTATGTTAGTTAGTACTACTATAGTCTACTACTATTTTTCTTCACTTGTAAATGAGATATTTTAGTTTTTTTATTTTATTTATTTAAGGGTACCATCTTGTGACTTCTCTATGGCAGTCCACCCTTCCAGGGGGTGAGAAGACTGACAGAGGCATTTCAACCTCCTTTAGCCACCATCGTATGATTCAACAGCGTTAGGAGTCGAACCCAAGGTGTGCCGAGTGGAATACAGGCTTGAAATTTGCTCCCAACTACTGGTGGGTTGTAAAAGGTTTAATGTTAGAAGCTCATAAATGATGAGTTCGACCCTTATTTATTTTTCCACCTCGTAATATAAATATATTGATGTATAAAAAATTGATCTTATTTATAAAAACTACTAAAATTGATATATTTTTTATTCGTATATTTTTACTCCATTTCATGGCACACTAGCACAGGCATTCTCATGACAGTGCTAATATTACATATTACATACGCTTATTGTAAAAAAAATGAAAAAATGCAAAATTAATAATTTGTGTGGTTTGCACTAAAGCAAAGATGTGCAACTGCGTAATGAAGTTCATCAGGCTTGGAAGAACAGGCTGCTCACACCCGCTCGATATATCTGCAACTCGGATGCGCCTGTTATGCGAATCCGAGTGTTTGCTGGTGCAAAAAGAACGTCTCCTTCTGTAATTACATCCCCTTGAACATCGCTTGCGTATATAATTCCCTCCCCGAACGTGACCACAAAAATCGAAGGCCCTGGTGCTGCAGGGAATTCCGCTGATTCTCCCTGCGGAAGTTGGCAGCGATCAACCTCAAACTCATCGAAAGGCGGGAGATACCTTGTCACATAAGGACCTACTGCAACTCCTTGCAGAATGTCAGGATACCCCTGCAAAAGAAAAGACGTTAAATTTCAGACATGCATGCGAAATGCAAGGAAAATCCGCACCAAACAAGTTGACGTTAAGAGTGTTAATTCCACGGCGGGGATGCTGTATTTTACCTGCTTGTATGTGAGCATAGAACAAAGGGTTTGAACATCCATATGCTTTGGAGTAAGGCCAGCCCTCACTACGTTGTCTGAGGTTGCCATGCACTCAACGCACTCACCAAATATGTAGGCGTGGGGTTCATTAGCCCCGATGTACAGCGCTTCTCCGGGATTAAGCTTCACATGGTTCATGAAGAAGGCAGATATAACACCCACATCAGTTGGATATTGCTTTACCAACTGCAATACCAGCTGTTCCTTCTCTGTCAAACGCCTCGCCTGCCAAAATAGCGAAAACTGTTACACAAATCCAGAATGAGCATAGCAGGATCTTCAATCAGATCATCCTACGGGCGAAGAAAAAACATAATTTGACAGTTACATTGAAGAAAAACACATCAACCAACCTGACTTTCGATGTGTAAACGATCCTTCATTTTAGTAATAACTGTGGTTATCATCTCCTTGCTGGCTAACATGAGGTGGGTGAAAACCGAACGCAGAGCGGACGTTACTTTCTCCTCCTTGTCTTGATCAGTGATTCCGGAAACTTTTTTTGCTTCTTCACTGCCAATTAGTTCTTCAATCTCAGGGACATTAGCAAGCACAACTTTAAGCTCCTGTCAAAAAAGATAGAAAAATTATAATTGTAATTAAACGTGTAATTATAATTAAAATTAGTTGGAATGCCACATAGATCCCCATACAGAAGGCAATATTCCTTGAGAAAAGAAAAACAAATTGGGAAGAAAAAGGTATCCTAGCAAGAGATACTCAACGTGAAAAGTAACACTACACCTGCTCTTGACCTCAATTATAAAATATAATCTCAGTTTAATTAATGAAATAGAAGTTAATACTTCAACTAGTGATGGAATCGATTGCATTATGATTTCGGGTTTTATTTATTTATCGTAGAGTATTGGAGAGGGCATCAGCAGATATTTAAGTTTTGTGTGTACAAATAGATCTTAAAAAAAAAATATGACCGATTACATTTGTCGACACTTTTGTTTATTCAGGTGAAGTTCATATATAAAAATTTGGGATGATGCTAGAGAGACAATCTGCTTGATTCATATTTTGTAACATGATGTGGTAATTGATGGTGAATTCATTGTTTAAATTATTAATGAAAATATCAAACCATCAACCGACACATCATGTGATTTATATAATATGGTTTACGTAGTATTTTTTTATTATTAAATTTGAGCCCCTTGTATTAAAAAACTGTGTGCCTTCCTGTGCAAATAATTTTATTGATTTTTTTACCAATTAAAGCAAAAATAAATGGTTTGATTTCTAAACAGTTGGAATGAGAAAAAGTAATTTTTTAACTCATTTGGTATTATATCATTATCTGCCTAAATAGTCCTCATGATTCTGATTTTGACAAGGTAAATGGCCAATTATTCAATGGGCCCCAGACAAGATTACAACTCATTTGTTTACCCTTGTTTTTTTATTTTTTATTTTTTTATTTTTTGGAACAAGGCATTTGTTTACCTTTGTTTAATATCAAAATAAACACAATAAAAGGAGGCACGTAAACATTCAAAAGTGCTAATGATTTTCGTGAAAAGACTCAGCAACCAAACAATTCAAACCAACCCAATGTCTAGGAAAATTATGCATAGTAGGCATAGGACAGAGATATTAAGAAGGGAATATACAGCTCTCTTTAGTCAAAAATTATTTTAAGATTGTTATCGTTTCTGAGATTTAAATGAACACATGAAAATGATCTTTACCTGAGGAGTGATGAAACCACACAGAGCCTCAAAGTGGGTTGTGGCTAGGGCCATCTCAGGCTTGTGATTAGCATCCTTGTAAACATTTGGCTTCAACTTGTGCAAAATCTTGGCCAAATCCTTATCTGGGTGTGCCTGTATCGACAATGCCTTCCCCACAGAAAGCACCTAAAACACACACAACACACACACAAAAACCAAACAAAGAAAACTCCACACCAGAGTCCACAGCCCCAAATTTTAAACAAAAAAACCCAAAAATAAAAAAAAATCAAAAAACGATAGGTTACCTTGAACAAAAAAGGGAGGTCAGAGCCCCATTTTTGGATCACCTTCTCACCAAGCACATTTGGGTTTTTGGAAATCCAATCTTTGAGAGATAGAATCTGAGACCCAATTGGGAAAAACCCATTATTCTCATCCGAATTCTGAATCAAAAAGGAAGGTCCGGACTCATGGGTTCCCATCCAAAATTCCGCATATGATTTTTCTGGGTTGATCCCAGAACCAGAGTTGAAAGCAGAGAGCCTGGCCACTTGGGAATCTTGTCCCCTCTTCCCCCAATCGTAGTTCTGAACGGAGCATCTCAGCCGCTGAAGCGAACCAGTCCTCTGGTTTTGATGCTTCATTGATTTCTTGATGACGGAGTCCATGAATGATTGGACAATTCAGTCAAGCTTGTTGTAATAAAACTGCTATCCTTTCGCCTCAGCTTTATTATAACAAAAATGGAGAAAGGGCGAACAGAGTGTGCAAATGAAGGCTAAGAGAAATGAAGGGAATGCGAATGAGATGCGCATAAGATGATGGTGGCCGTGAGGGAGGGATTTGAAGGACAAGTTGCTGCTTTTCAAAGCGTTTGAATGGGGAGAGAGAGAGGGAAATTACTAGAGAGAGAGAGAGAGAATGTAAGGGAGAGAGTGAAGGGGAAGTTAAGAGAAAGAGATAGAGGAGGAAAGTGGCAGTGGGGTCTGCACGGCTCTGAGTCTCATGACTATCCAGAAAAGGTTTCCAGTCGTCCTTCCCAATGCCCTCAATTCTTTCCCTGTCAGATTAAATACACGCTGGTTTTTTGTACTTGCAGGAACCTTCCTAGAATTCTTTTTTATCAAGATCCTTAACCTCGATTATTACGATCCAGTAATATTTATTTTCTATAAATATTGTGCGAAAAATTAGATTTAATTCTCTTTATAATTTAATGAGTTTGGTATCAATGTATTAAAGTAACTTAGGCAACATATTAATGTATAAAATATCACGTGCTTTTTACATAGTTTTTAGTTTTTTTATTTTATTTTAACAATTACACAATTTTTGGGTTTGGATCGAGGAATAGTTGTTGTATTTGGGATTTGTCGATTACATGTCCTTGACGGCAATACGGCAGATGTGCTGATTACGATCTAGGGGCATTATGTTGGTGGTATATGTGTGCGTAATTAATATATATTTATCTCTGTTATCTATTTAAGAAGAATCTGAAATATTCTTCCGTTAATAAAAATGAGGAGAATACATAAGGAAATGAAAGGTCAATTAGCACAGCTTGCTAATTTTTTTTTGTATCCACATGGAACAAAAGACTTTTCCTTATCAATATCACAAGAAATTTAGATGGAATTTAAGAAGGTGGAATGTGATTGATAAATTTGATAAAGTCTAAGATTTGGTAGGTGTGAGGAAAAATGGTAGGGAGAAAGCCACGTTAGATACGATGACATATTTAACTTATGGCCACTATTCGAACGGAGGGCATCAAACCGAACAACCCCAAATTCGACAAAACAACAAAAGCCTTCGGATTTCCCGCTCGGCGAATGAGAATCGAACAACGCCGTCTGTAAACGCCAATCGTCGGTGGATTTTTATGTTAACATTTGGGTGGGTCCCATATCTTAATATGCTTGACAACAATTGATAAACTCATATGTTAAGCGTATAATTTTTATGCTTATAAAAAGAGCTTATATGATATGTATTTACCGTTAAGTTGCGTTATGTGCTAATAAAATAAAAAAACACGTTTATTTTCTGTTCATATATCTTTGTTTTATTGACATAAAACGGCACATAATAGAGTATTATGTAAGTTGTTTTTTTGTAAATATTTTTTTTTTTGGGTCAAAACATAATTAATAAATGTTGGACTTATTTTTATTTTTCTTGAGATTTTTTTATTCTGAGATTTTAAAGGGAAAATTGTGATATCTGTCATGTGACATGTATTGTCACGTGGTGTGCTTTCAAGTTTCTACGTCAAAGCAGTTGGGCACCATTGCTCCTTTCCCTTCTTTTTGGTACAAAAACTTTGGCTCCACTTAATGCGTTTCGAACGGGAATCGCATGAACTTTGTCTGATGTCGTAGTGGGCAAGTTAAGGCTTAAGAGTTTGATAGGGGTTGCCCATTTATCTGGCGAAGTGTTGCCTGGACCAAACAAGAAGAAGAAGAAAAAAAATCCATTGTCCATTTTAACTAAAATTGTTGACTTATGTTCAAAAGGTTGTTGACTTGTTGTTTGGGAATATTAAGTATTGATTGACAAAAAGTTCGAAACTTTATAGCGCTTGTTTGAAAGTTTTTTCTTTAAATGACTGAAATCGTTTTATGAAAAAAGGTTTTTAGTTCTAAAAATATTTGAAGTGTTTTCTTCAAGAAGCATCGGTTATGTGCTTTTTGTAAGAAACTGGTGCTTTTTAAAGAAACATTTAAGTACTTTTTAAGGATTCATTAAATTTTTACTAAAGATTGGTTTCAAAAATATTTTCATCAAAAATGCTTTTGGTCAATCTGTGAGTTGCAAAATTAGTAAAAATCAATTTTAACATCCTCAACAACCGGAATCAAAGGATAGGAATCCGCCCTTCAGCAACCAACTGCCTGGACCAACCTGATACAACTTGGTCCTCTCCCTGCTAAGAACTCAACGACATGAAGTTCAGAACATTCGCATGCCAGATTGTTCCCCATATAGTAGAGATAGACCCCGACGAACATAAAGAAAATTTGTTAGAATTCCTCTATCCCACGTTGGCCAGAAGGTTTGAGAGCAAGTCCTTTATATAGAATTACCTCATTCTAACTATCACCAAGGTATTTTGTATTAAAACCCCATACCTGACGGATTGAGCAAGTGGTCAAGTGGGGATAGTATCGGTGTTGTTGGAGTGGGCCCATGACCCGTCTACTTGAAATTTAACAAATTCAACCCCATTTCTGGTAAAAGTACTTTTTGCTAAAAGTGCTTATTAAACCTTTTATGCTCGTGAAGAAGCATTTTTAAAAAGTTTGTTATGACTCAAAAACACTTAAAACTATATTGATATGTTTTTCTGGGTTCTGGGTTGTTTCACAAGTTCCATCGCTTTTCCAAAACTTGGAATTATGGGTTTTTCTGGTTTTATGCATGTGAATTTTTCTATGAGATAGAATAAGAGCAGGTTATTTTCAAATACAATCGAAAAAAATAAAAACCTAGTTGAATTAGTTACTTCTTTTTAACTGGGAAAATGATTCCTTTCTGGCCTCTGTTCATTTTTTCTAGGTAAAGGATAACCATAATTTAACTAGGGAGCTGATCTCTTTGTGCGGTTCATTTAAATTTTCCGCAGAGCATTTTGCAAAATCACAAAGGGCAGTGTCCACAAAGCATTAACATGATATTTCTATTTGTGACAAGTAAATCAGAATTTACTTTTATCAATTTACTAATTAAAAATAAATTTGAGGATACAAGCAATTGAGCCACCATGTTCTACATACAACTATGGCCTTGCACATCGTACAAGTAGAACTAAGGAATCTATGTTTTGTTCTGCAACTGCAATTGGTACTTTGTTGAGCAGTATTTTGAGCTCTCATGATTTTCATCCGTTCTTTGTATAGCATAAGCGGAAAAAAGAAGAACAGAAGAAAAGAATGATACCACATTGTTTGCTCGTAGAATTCTTCAATTTTGTGGCGATTGTGTGCTTTATCCTCATTGTTGATCATTTTAACACAAGAGGGTAAAGGAAAATAAATTTACGACAAAACCAATATGCTTGATAGTAATAGGCTTTTTTTTTTTTTTTCCCTGATGTGATAGGTATAGGGCTAACCAAAACTTGTAGCCAAACACTATTTTAGCGCCATATATAAGTGATTTTTGGTATTTTTTTCACCCCTTATTTTCACATCTGGTAGGGTTTTTTATTTTATTTTTTATTGATCGTGGAGGGGGTTTTGTTGTTTGTTTCACTTTCAAAATCTGATAGGGTTTTGTAAAAATCGAGAAATCTCAGGAGTGTATATGTAATTAACTCATTCATTCTTCATTATAACCATAATCCACAGGTCCCACATGCTACAATTTTTCTCCAACATTTCCAAATCATTGTCCTAGAGTATTTGGTTTTGAAAGCCAGAGATACCTTGTTGTATTACATTTACATGTCTCAATGGGTAACTCAGTGATCCAATCAATACACGAAACAAGTCTCCTTCTTATATTTATATTTCATTAATCTCATAATTAGTGGTTTGTCCAAATGATTAGTTTTTCGATTAATATCTTTCTAAAACTTTTATCATCCCTGTAATAGTTTTAGGACACACATCCAACACAGGACATGACATTAGTTTTTAGTACATGGGTAAAAACCATAGGTTCTCCATATATAACTAGACAATCCACTAGGACAAATTAAACATTCAATAGAGGACTTCTCAATCAAGCTCAATTACCTAGATACAACTAAGCAGCAAGTTGGATACCTCTGTGCAACCTGCGATTTCTTCTCATCAACACTCAGTTCATTCATCACAAGCACAACAATTTATCAACTCGAACTATTCATAAGCACAGTGCTGAATATTTTTTCCTTCCTTTTCTCTCTTCCTTCTCGATGCACTCTGGTTTCTCTTCTTCTCTTTCTCAAATGCCCACTCCCTCTCTCTAAAAGTCCATCTCTCTCTTCCTCCGAACCACTCACCGTATTTTTTAGTTTGGAAGAGTCCTCATCCTTAGCAGCATTTTAGATCAAGTTTTCACTACCCTCCAACCATGTAGAGTTGCTGCACAAGTTTTCACTCACCTACCATAACATTGCAAATTCAAAAGTTTTTACTCATCTGTTGGTTCCACTTTTTAAATATTAATTTCCTTTGTTTTGATGTTAATTGGATTGTGGTTTGCCTTCATCTTCTACACACCAACATATTCCTAACTCACATAGAAACTCTAACTTATATAATTAGAGCTGATTTTGTCCTAAAGGTTTACCATGTGAAGATTGACAAGAGTACAAATAAACTTAAATCCACTGACCATTCTTGGGTTGTGCTTCCTAATAATTTATGTGTTCAGAATGAAGGTTTACTATGAGAAGATTGACAAGAATACAAATAATATTAATTTCAAACTTTCTTAATGTTGCGTGCATATATTTCGGTTAGGAGTTAGATGTATATATATTTATCACTTTTTACATGTTTTATATGGTTCTAAAACCTGCAGCATCGTGCGGGGGCACTTTCGCTAGTGACACTGCTTGAAATCACCATGAAACTAAATTTAGAACTATAAGATATGAAATATATCATGACGTACAGATTCAAAACTACAACCCAAAACCCTAGTTTATTTAAATCGATATACACACAAGCACGCAGATTTTGACGTTGTTAGCTTTATTAAGTTTTAATTGTATTGTTATCAAGATTCTCTCATCTTCGTAAATCTCTCCATAATCTCCTAGATTGCGTCAAGAATAGAAAGTGGCGTTGGACATGTCTTACTGTGCACTCCAAGTCGTTAATTGTAAGTAAACTTTGTATTGATATATTATACATACATACATACATACATATATATATATATATATATATATATATATATATTGTGTAATTGGGAATGAAATAATAAAAAGGAAATTATTTTTGTTAATGGTGTCAGAAACTGATTATTAACTAATTAACCTGAAGTAGTCAAGAGTCGAGCAGACCTGCAAAGTCGAGCAATCTTCTGCACACTCACTGTCCTAGATACAACCTTTTGCTAAAACGTATAGGAAAATAGTTGTAAGGCTGTGCAAGATCTAGCTGAACCATTTGTTCCTTCTTGGTGGTAATATTCTTCAACTTCACTCTTTTACCTGCTCCAGACTCCACCACCAAATTAACCATCCAATCTCCCTAATCTTCCCACTACAAAATCACAATTAGTGGGAGAGAAAAACAGCAGAGAAAACTATATATAAATAGAGGCAAATTGAACTCATTACAAAAGAAATCACACGTAATTATGAACAACAAGGATATCCCATTCCAATTAATGGGGTTAATCACTAGATATGAAATAAGTCGATTAGGGTTTAAGTTTATACTGGAAAACGAAGAGAGTCACTGAGTCAGCAAAAGTGGAGGAGCAATGCTTCAAAGTTCCCTCAGGCTTCCAACATTTCCATACTCGACGTTGATCGATCATAGTACTGATATGGAATATTGGAAGCCCTTGAGGGAAGTTGAAACCTTCTCCAAAACTCAATCTCACCAAACTTGACTACTTTCCAGTTGACACCAACCTTCACTGGATGGGTTTATATAATAATACTGAGAAGTTGCTTTTGAAAATTTAGAAGCTGACAAACGAATCCGATCTTTAACGAATATTAATTTATAGCTAGGTGTCTTTGTAAACGAATAAGGATCCTCTTGGCGATCCGTGTATCTTGTCCGATCATCGTACATCATGCTGTTAGAAATCATTTTAAATTTTATTATTTAAAATTAAATACAAACAACATCTAAGAAAAACTGATCGCATGATATACAATGAACGGATACGATTTACGGATTCCTAGGATCTTCACAAAGAGGATCTGGATTCTTTGTAACCCTAAACCAAATATAAAATAAAACATGCAAAAAAAAATTAAACCTTTGACTTTGCGACAGATCGTGGATACCGACTTCTTTTTAATCAGTGTACCTAAAATTGTTTGTTTGGAGAACAAAGATAGACTTATTCCCTCTCCCAAGGGTCGAGGGAATTTTTTATTTTTTTTATTTTTCATTTTTTGTACACACGCACACATAGGAAATGTCTAGTGTTTAAAATTTTCATGTGATTCAATTGAGGGTGGTGAAATAAATCTCAAAATTTAAAATCATTTAACGGTAATAAGTAAGGTGGTGATCATTTACCACTTAAGGGTAGTGAGCATTTACCACTTAAGGGTAGTGAGCAGAAATACACCCAATATAATTAGGGAGGTGCTAGATTGATACTTTTTTTTTACCTTTCATACATCTTTCTCAATTTTCCTGTCGGATTGAATGGATTGAACATGACTAAAGGACAAAAATTAACAAAGAGTGTGAAAGGTAAAGTGGGTGTGTGGATAGCACCACCGTTTAGTTATTCAAGAACTTATACTTTCAAAGTTTAGATATCTGAAAAACACAATAAAAGAGAGCATTGTGGCTTTCTCATCCACCTAAGGGCTTCTCCAATAAGAGATGCAAAATGCTTTTGCAATGTGCATTTTATATCTTTTCTTTGTTGGAAAATTCTCCGATGGCAAAATGCAAATTATTCATCTTCAACGAAATATGTAAATATAAACCTAAATTTATATCCAGCATAACATTTGAGAAACGTCAAAGGTGTTTGTGTTACTTTCAAAATCTGAGGGGGTTCTATAAAAACCTGAGAAACCTCAGGGGATGTATGCATAATTAACCCGGCTATGGAATAATATGTTTGATATATTAGAACACGATGAAACTTACTATAATGAGTCAATGACATGACATAATCCTAATCAAAACATATGTACATGTTCTTGAAGTGTATGTAGTTGTCCTCTGAAATAGTTGTAATATCAAACTTGTCATTTTTATATAGTTCCTGCTCATGGCAAGGAATGAAATGAAATGAAAAGGAGGTCAAACAACCGAAATAACCTTGAACATAAGGCATATAACTTATTTTGAATGAAAAATTTAACGGAGTTAGAATGAGATAACAAATTAAGGCCATCTCCAACCAAATGGGCTATGTTTAGCCCTCGTCCAGATTATAACCCTGTAAGAAATTGTTTTTTAATGAACAGTGTCCAAATGAAGGGTCTATGTTTTAGCCCTCTTACTACTTTGTCTATGTTTTAGCCCACTTACTACTTTATTATTTTAAGTTTGTTATTTAATTATATCAATTAATATTTGAATTAAACTACCATATTAATATAAGGTTTTCAGACATATTTTGAGGGTCACTTGTAGCTAAACGTTGTTTTAAGTTTCATGTTATTAAAAATATTTTAATTTTACTTGCATGCTAACAACTTAAATATTAAAATGAGGTAAGATAGTATGGAAGGGTGAAAAGGATGTGAGAAATGGCTTAGGTATTTATAGGAAAAAATTAGAATTTTTTTTAATTTCTTCTTTAGAAAAAAAAAAAAAAAAAAGCCTACATGGTGTCGGCTAGCAACACAGCTGGGCCTAACTTTCAAGGTTGGCTATGTTTGCCCAGCCGTCTGGCCATTTGGCTATATTTTGGCCTAGTGGGTCCCAAGTTTTTTTTGGCACAACCCTCCATTCGAGATGAATTTTGTGTCAAAACAGGCTATGTTTTGACCTATAGCTCTTTGGCTGGCTCGGTTGAAGATGGCAAAATGATTTTGAAAAGTTGATATTATGATAATTTGCTTAAAATTTTAGTTTATATGACAAATTGAAAAATGTGTAAGTTCATTTGACATTTCAAAAAGATGTAAAAGTTAATATATGACATTTCAAAAAAAAAAAAAATCTTATTAGTTTAGTTAATGCATATAATTTTGAAGTATGGAATGATAAAATGTGATACACATAAATGTAATATCTTGTATTTTATTGCAAAGAAATTTAAGGTGAAGAGGTTTTTTTGTTAAGGAAAACTAATGAAAATGGTTTGAAAATTTTGAGTTTAATGAAAATGACTTGAAAATTTTGAGTTTAACGAAAATGACAAAATAAAGGGTAAAGTGAATTATCACATCCCGGCCTGGGCCCCTACCACATCCCGGGCTCAACTCCGGCATAGCACGATATTGTCTATTTTGGGCCCCGACCACGCTCTCACGGTTTTGTTTCTGGGAACTCACACGAGAACTTTCCAATGGGTCACCCATCCTGGGATTTCTCTCGTGCGAACTCGCTTAACTTCGGAATTCCGATGAACTCTGAAGCCAGTGAGCTCCCAAAATGCCTTGTGCTAGGTAGAGATGAAAATATACATATAAGGCTTACATGATCCACTTCCCTGGGCAATGTGAGATGTTACAATCCACTCCCTTAGGGGCCCGACGTCCTCGTTGGCACACAACCGGCCAGGGATTGACTCTGATACCAAATTGTCACATCCCGACTTGGATCCCCACCACATCCCCGGCTCGACTCCGCCGTAGCACGATATTGTCCGCTTTGGGCCCGGCCACGCCCTCACGGTTTTGTTTCTGAGAACTCACACGACAACTTCTCAGTGGTTCACCCATCCTGGGATTGCTCTCGTGCGAACTCGCTTAACTTTGGAGTTCAGATGAACTCTGAAGCCAGTGAGCTCCCAAAAGACCTCGTGCTAGGTAGAGATGAGAATATACATATAAGGCTTACAAGATCCACTACCCTGGACGATGTGGGACGTTACAAAATAGTATCATGATTGACTTTTTAGTGTAAAAATGTGATTTTTCGTTAAAGTGAACAGCATCGAGAATTTTTCATTAAAGTTCTCTTTTTTTAATCTTTTATTTTTGGTCACGATTTATGCATGCAACTTTATCAAGTATGTAGAAATGCAGGAAGTAGTGCAGTGAGAAAGCCCAGTGGCAACCATGCACCTGCTGCAGTAAAACTTGCTATCTAAAAACTGTAAGTCATGCTTTAACCTAATAGGAATTTAGTATACGGATGAAAAAAGTAAATAGATAAAAACATGAATCCTTAAAATTTTCAGAAATATAGGTGGATGATTGGAAGGGCATTAGAGATGAAAGAAACTTATCGAATCTAATGAGTTATTGGAATAAATAAGTTTCTTTAATGAGTAATTACATAATTTTTTTTCGTTTCTTCATCAGCACAACTTGAGTATAATGAATTATCGAATCCAATCTGAGACGCCAGATATATCCACAAGGGTCCTATGGTGTCCCACCCCCTTTATATCCAAATGGTATTCATTCGACTGGTGAAGAGAGGATAATCGAATGCGCTAAATCTTCGTAAAAAGTACAAAGTTTTGATTTGATATTGAAATTAGTTCACCTTTTACAGCTTCTAATTCTATACGCAGGCCAGTTGTAGAGATTTGAGATATATGACTATTTGTAATACATTGTGCTGATAACGTTTGAAAAATGAAATAATTGATTTCTATACGTGATTCGCAGTATCAAAAAAATCGACCGTTACAATATAAAAATATTGCTTTTATGATAATTCGAGTTTGTTTGATTCATATAGATAACTAAAAGTCTTTAAGTCCACTGAATTTTTCTAGATGACATTTAGATAATGATTAAAAAAATGAACAATTTAGATTAGGGAGTTTTAAAAAAACACTTCTGGTACTGTTCAATTTTAACGAAAAACCACATTTTACCTTTCTCTAATGCTATTCACTACACCTTTATTTGTTATTTTTCATTAAAACTAAAGTTTTTTTGAATTTTTTATTAGTTTTTCTTTTAAATTATGATACGGTAAAATACTATCACGATGTCATGTAAAGATGTTCTCTTTATATGTAAGGAGTGAATCAATATCTCTGGTTAAATCATTATGTTATGGTGGCATACACTTTTATTAAAAAGTGATTCTTCCATAGCTTGTCTCTCCGTACGGATGACTTTATTCCTCCATGATTAATTGGTACGCAATAGTTCCGCTAAGATGAGCTTGCCTCCCTCAACAATGATGTGACATGACTCCCTCCGCAGGTGGTTTTTGTTTCTTTACCTTCAAATTTTCTTGGCATGCCTTGTTTCTAAATTTTAAATTAATGTAAATCTCGAATTACAAGTTAGTATCAGTGTATCACTCTTCTGATATGTGATTTTCATTTTATCCCCAACAAGTGGTTTTAAACACGTTGGCTACAAAGTCAACTTGCTAGTGGCCATAAAGCCAATTTTATATGAAACATTTACTTAATTATACTCCACTTGCAGATTCAATCACACCATATAGCAGAGAGCATCTCAGACTACTAAAAAAGAATGTAAGGTCATCTCCAACCGATGACTGGTTAGGCCATCTCCAACCAATGGCTGGCCAGATGGCTCGTTTTAGCCCTCTGGCCTCTAAGATTCTTCAAGATATTAATATTTTAATGAACAGTACAGGGTCATATTTGCCTCTGTCTCCAACCGAGGGCCAGAGGGTCAGAGGGCTCGTTTTAGCCCTTTTACATAAAACCGTCTCCAACCGAGGGCCAAAAGGCCATAGGGCCAAACATAAGTTATTATTTAAAAACTACAACTTAAATTCAAATCCAACCACAAAGAGGTACCTACAACAAGATCTTGTTGCACATCTTTGGGCCCAAAGAAGCATTGAGTAGGCACTTACGTTTTATGTTTTTAAATGTTTTTAAAAACGTTGTTTAAGTTTCATGTTGTATAATTTTTATGTTGGTTAATCTTATTTAATGTTGTTTCATATTGTTTAATGTTGTTTCATGTTGCTTAATTTAATTTAATGTTGTATAATGGCTTAGGAAGTTATAGGAAAAATAAATAGAATTAAAAAAAAATATGAAACAAATTTTGTGAAATAGAAGTTATAGAAAAAAATGGAATTTAAAAAAAATATGAAACAAATTTTGTGAAATATAAGTTATAGGAAAAAAATGAATGAAATTATTGAAAAAATATTGAAGGAAATTATTGAAAAATTGAAACAAATATTATAGATGAAGGAAATATTGGAAAATATATTGAAGGAAATATTGAGAAATATATTGAAGGAAATATTGGAAAATATTGAAGAAGGAAATATTGGAAAATATATTGAAGGAAAACCCAACGGCTAGCTGACTCAGCTAGCCGTTATATTAAAAAAAAATTCAAACTATTAGTGTCGGTTATAACCGACACTAATAGTAAAAAAAAAAATGCCTATGAATACCTATTACTGCCGGTTAGAACCGACAATATTAAAAAATCTTTCCTTAATGTTGTCGGTTATAACCGACAACAATAGTAAAACTATAAAAAAAAAATAGCCAGCCAGCATTCGGCCCTTTGGCCCTTTGAAATTCCTTGGGGCCCTCCCAGATTCCCGAGCCCTCTGGCCTAGCCCTCGGTTGGAAACGGTTTTAGGACTATTTTCGGCCCTCTGGCCCTCTGGACCATTCAGTTGGAGATGGCCTTAGAGGGCTTGTTTTAGCCCTCTGACCCTCCAAGATTCTCCAAGATATTAATATTTTAATAAACAGTACAGTACCATATTTGCCTCCGTATCCAACCGAGGGGTCAGAGGGCCAAAGGGCCAGATGACTCGTTTTAGCCCTGTCACAAAAAACCGCCTTCAACCGAGGGCTAGAGGGTTATAAGGCCAAACATAATTTATTATTTAAAAACTACAACTTAATGTTGTTTCATATTGTTTAATGTTGTTTCATGTTACTTAATTTAATTTAATGTTGTATAATGGCTTAGGAAGTTATAGGAAAAAATTATAATTTAAAAAAAAATATGAAACAAATTTTGTGAAATAGAAGTTATAGGAAAAAATAAAATTTAAAATAAAATCGAACACATTTTGTGAAATAGAAGTTATAGGAAAAAAAAAAAGAATTTAAAATAAAATGAAACAAATTTTGTGAAATAGAAGTTATAGGAAAAAATGGAATTTTAAAAAAATATGAAACAAATTTTGTAAAATAAAAGTTATAGGAAAAAATAGAAGTTACATGAAAAATTTTGTAAATAAAAAAAAATAATAAAATTGTAAAAAAAAAAATATTCAAATGCAATGGCTAGCCGTTGCATTTGATTTTTTCCTTAAGAAATCTTGTTGGTTATAACTGTGGATGCAAATTTCCGCATTCTTCTTCTTGGACAAAATTGCACCTACAAAACAATCAACACCTTTGGTCAAGGCCAAGAACCTCACACGCTCACGATGAATGGGGGGGGCTTTGGCCGAAGAACCTTCGATGCCAAAATTAGAATTTAGCGAGAAAATTTGTTTAGAGGATTTTTGGGAGTTTTGCAAGAGTATCAACTTTTTAGAAGAAATAGGGTCATATATATAGGGAATGGGGCGTGGCCGGCCTTTAAGTGTGTTTTGGGGTGTTATTTGGTGATTCAATTAGTAATTAATATATTAATTAGGTATAAATATATTAATTGGCTAATTATCATAATAAAAGAAATGTTTTGGGATGTTTTTGGAGGTTATGGAATAAGGATGGATGAGACAAATTTGAACTTGTTACCGATTTTGGGTACTCCTGATTTGGTTGATGGATGATTCTCCACTGCTCGAGTGTAGGAGACCCGGTATGCCTCGAGAGTAAATTTGTCATCTTCACCCAAAAATCCACGTTTTGCTTTGTGATTATTTTTGGCTCCACAAATGCCCCCACATCTGCTGGGCTGCTCGTAGGAAAGTGCAGCAGGTGTAGAGGTCTTCTTGCTCTAGGAAACTTAGGACTGCTTCCTGTTTTGATGTAGATTCCCTCTTTAATATGAAATTAGATCCTTCTAGGAAAATGAAATAAATTTCTCGCCTATTCAAGTCCACCTTAAGTGGGTTATTAAATCAACTTTGGAGAGTGATTTATTCTACCCTACAAGAGAGAGAGAGCTTAGAGGATATTTGTTCCTCCTTCTCTAGCAATCTTCTACATCTTACCCGTACAAATGACCGTCTTTCGTAGCTTTCTTCGTCTTCTCCGTGCCGCACCAATGTAATAAAAACTTAATTTCTTCTTGTCTTTTTCTTAGGTGGTGCTGCCACGGGGCAATCGTCGAGGTGGTGCGGCACGTCGGCTAGCAGGGGCCAGGAGTCGACTTGGCATGGGCCAATGAGGTGATGTGGCAGGGGCCATTGCTTGAGCAGCTTGGCTTGATTCTAGCCAAGGATTGGTTCGGCATAGGGCGAGGAAATGGCGTGGGATAGGCAATTGTTTGGGCTGCCACGTCTAGGCTGCCTGCTGAAAATGAAGAAACTGTTTGAGTTTGATTTTTCAGCATTTGTTGCTTGGTTGATTTTCAAGCATTTGATCTTTTGAACTATGTGGCCTTCTTGCACTAAAGAGCTTACTCAGATGGGCATCAGGGATTTAGTTTACCCTCTTGCACTAGAGAACAATTAGTTTATCATTTCACACTGGAGAGCAAACCCATATGGGTGTCGGGGAATTGGTTTACCCTCTCGAACTGGAGAGCAATTAGTTTATCCTCTCGCACTTGCGAGCAGACCCATTTGGGTGTCGGGGAATTGGTTTACCCTCTTGCACTGGAGAGCAATTAGTTTATCCTCTCACACTGGAGAGTGGACCCTTTTAGGTGTCGGGGAATTGGTTTACCTTCTCCCACTGGAGAGCAATTAGTTTATCCTCTCGCACTGGAGTGCAGACCCTTTTGGGTGTCGGGGAATTGGTTTACCCTCTCACACTGGAGAGCAATTAGTTTATCATTTCGCATTGGAGAGTAGACCTTTTTGAGGCTTAGTTGGCGCGAGAAATTGCGCAATCGCTTGGTCATGAGCCTTTCTATTTCTTCCTGAATTTTCCTTTATTGGGGTGGCAGAGCTCTCGACTGCCCCCGATCGTGATGTGTTGGTCTAAGCTGTTCTTCCATATGTTCGACTCATCTATGTCGCGGCTGCGGTGGGTGTGGTATGTTCCTAGCAGGCGACCATGTAACTCACAGGCTGCTGGTTGAACTTGAGTCGGATTAAGTAACTGGTTCTTTCCGTCTGCTATGCTGCCTGCTCCGATGTAATGTGGAGGATACTTCTTACGGGCCTAGCCATGAATGAATACTTCGCTTGGAAGGCTACTCATGTTGATTATCAGAGTGCATCATCAACCGTGAGTGTATGCTCGTCCGTGGGCCTAGTCGATAGTGCACGCTCCTCTGCGCGCTAAGACGGGAGTATACATTATCTTGGGGGCCCAATCGGGAGTGTACTCTATCCAAACGCTCGGTTCGTGGATGGTCGAGTCGCTGCTTGCTGGGATGCTGCTGGAGAGGTTCTTTTTCTGCCTTTGTCCTACTTTGGGACACCTCGTTTGGGGCACATTACATCTTGGTGCGCTGTAAGAGCTGGTTCACCAAGGTCGTTTGCTGTGCTAGGGCGTTTGTCAACTCTATGACTTGTCGAGACAAGTGTTGTTCACCATTTGGATTGGAAGAGCTTGGAAGGAATGTGCCTCCTTAAGCAATGGAAATGTGGTAGACTCCGGGCACGAGATTTGAGTTGGGAAATGTCAAATCCGTAGAGAAATGTGGTGAGAATACCTCCGGTTCGATCGTAAGCCCAAAAATTTAAAACCGGGATGGTTGAACTAATCTTGGACCGATTTGAGCTACGAGAGTGAGCTGCTCGTCGGGAGCAGGCTAGGCCACGAGAACGGGCTGCTCAGTTGGAGCACGCTGGGCCACGAGAGCAAGTTGTGCCACGGGAGTAGGCTGCTCGTCTGGAACAGGTTAGGCCATGAGAGTGGGCTGCTCGTCGAGAACAGGCTAGGCCACGGAGTAGGCTGCTCGACTTGTGATGCTCGTGAATGTGAGGCTTGAGCTCGGCTTGGCAACGCATAGGGCTTGCGTTGGGCATGGAGTGACATGGCTCGGGCCGTGGTGGTGGAGTCATGGACCTCGCCGTGGGTGAATGCCATGGTGGCCACCGTGGTGGTTGCCATGGTTGAGCCTTGTGGTGGCGGTGCCGTTCCCCCTAAGATCACATTTAGTTTTGTGGATCACCGCGGTCCCATTTCTTAAATATTGGAATTTTCACTTGTGGAATTTTCTAAATTTCTAGCCATTGTATTTCTCTTTCACGTTTTATCAAAGAATATTTGCAAATAAAAATTTCTAATAATAAGAACGTACGAAAAATACAAATGGACTAGTAAATAGAGAAAATAGAGAAAAAACCTTTTTGTGCGAGAATCTTCTACTAGTGTGAATCTCAACTCTCAATGAAAGCACCCATTTGTGGATGCAAATTTCCGCCTTCTTCTTTTTGGACAAAATTGCACCTACAAAACAATCAACACCTTTGGTCAAGGTCAAGAACCTCACGCGCCCACGATGAATGAATGGGGGCTTTGGTCCAAGAACCTTTGATGCCAAAGTTAGAATTTAGAGAGAAAAAGTGTTTAGAGGATTTTTGGGAGTTTTGCAAGAGTATCAACTTAGCTTTTTAGAAGAAATAGGGTCATATATATAGGGAATGGGGTGTGGCCGGCCTTTAAGTGTGTTTTGGTGTCACAGCCCGTCCCGGGATTCTATATATCGGAGACGTGAAATGACGGAATTACCCTTGACGGGTATTAAGGTATGTGTGTGTGTGACATATTATTTGGACTAAATACACATATTTCATAAGCTTTTGGAAAATTATTAAGTTGGATTAAAATTGGGTTGTAAATTTGTGTGGTTAAGGAATGATGTTGTGACTTGTTTTTGGGTGGACCACACAACACACACACGGGACTCCCCTTTCCTTTCCCCCGTGCCCTCTCTCTTTCTCTCCTTTCCGTTTCAGTCTCACTCTCTCCTTCTCGAAACCGTATGGACGAGACCAAATACCCTCGAACTTTCACGGATCGACGCCAAAAAGGTAAGGTTCTTCATCCTTTCGACCTCCTGAGTCGTTTGGTACTAGTTTTAGAACGAGAAACCTTCGAAATCACGTGAAACCTGAACCCCAGTTTTATGTCACTGTTCATGCATTCGTGATATGTTGATTTTCAGGGAATTCTAAGCTTATAATGAGCTTAGTGAGGTCCCAAGGAAGCTTGGAGTGCTTCGTTTGAAGGTTTTGGACGTCGGGATCATTGAGTTCGAAATTGGCCGGTTTTCTTGGAATTTCTCCGGTGAGATTTTGTAGTTTTTAGAGCCTTAAAGTAGTGTAATGTGAAACTACATGCTTAGGGCTTCATTTTGATATAAAATATGAAGAAAATGGTTGAGAAATGACGGAGAACAAGGAGATTGAAAAATCTCCAATTTTCCGGCCACCGGAAAAACCAGTCCGACGAGCCCAAGGTAGGAGACGCGCGTGGGGGGCGCGTGGACTCGTGCCTGTCCAGGCGCATAGGGGCGCGTGCAGCCTCAGAATTTTTTTTAAAAAATTTCTCGACGTTCGTGACGTCGAGTAGGTCGATGTGGTATATTCATATACCCAATTTGAGCACCGTATGAGAAGTTATTACGAATTGTTGGTTATGTGCTTTAAATAACGTTGTTTTAGTTGTTTCGCATATAGGTGACACCTATCCCGAGGACGAGCGCATCCAGGGACGTCACGGGGGTTACGACCCATCAACTTACCAGTGAGTGGGCAGTTATTTTCTGTATTTACCTTTATACTATTGATTTTCCCAGAAATTAAATTTAAATGAAGGTATGTTTTAAAATGCCATGCATGCATATTGTGAATTATATGAATTGATATTTGATGCATATATATATGTGAATTGGTGCTGTAGGCGCACAGGTGAGTATCAGGTGAGTTTTATGTTATTCATACGATTTATTATAATGCGAATTGCGTTGAGAGCTCATAACCTGCACCCTTGGTTTTAGTGCTTAAATTATTCACCGCACCGCACGCTCACCTTGGATCCAAGTAGGTGCATGTCGTACAGACCATGTGAGGGTTCCGACATGCTAGTCATATAGATCACTAGAGGTGGTTCCGACTAGTAGGTGACCTTAGATTATGCGCGCAGATGATTGATGAGAGAAGCACTAGAGCGTATTCTTACACCTTTTTTATCGTACATACTACTTTAGGTAGTTTCGATTTATGTGCAGAGTAGTGCCGTACAGGTTACCGTGGTGACTCCGGCTGGGTTGGATATTGAGCTATAGAATGAACCGTACATGACCAACTGCGGGGTCTCCGGTTGTTTCATTATATCACCTGTTATATTGATGCATCCATATTCTGTCATTGACATTATTGCATGGCATACTTGCTGGATTTTGGTAAAGATTAATGTTTTGAGAGATTTGATCAAATATTATGCTATTATGTTATTTTCTGGGAAAGTATACAAGTTTTACAGTGAGGGGTTAGAAATGTTTTAAATGAAATGTTTTGGAAAACTTTGGTTTTACTGACCCACTCAATTTTGTTTTGCACTCCTCCAGGTTCTAGTTAGCAGCGTTGGTGGCCCACGAGGATCCCCACGACATACTGACAGACTACCTAAATGTAGGACTCACCTGCGGGTGTTGTAATCTAGTTATGGTCCTACTTGACTGCACCTAGTTCTTAGGCTTTGAATATGTGTGTTTCACACTTAAACTTATTCTAGCACGTTACTTGGTTATTCTACTAGTATCTAGTTTTTATTACTCGTATGTTCTTATCTATTGCTTCCGCGTCGCACTTTTGGTTACGTCACGCTCACGTGACGGCCAGCATGCCTTGATTCTAGGATCGGGGTGTGTTATTTGGGGTGTTATTTGGTGATTCAATTAGCAATTAATATATTAATTATGTATAAATATATTAATTGGCTAATTATCATAATAAAAGAAATGTTTTGGGATGTTTTTGGAGGTTATGGAATGAGGATGGATGAGACAAATTTGAACTTGTTACCTATTTTGGGTACTCCTGATTTGGTTGATGGATGATTCTCCACTGCTCGAGTGTAGGAGACCCGGTATGCCTCGAGGGTAAATTTGTCATTTTCAACAAAAAATCCACGTGTCGCTTTGTGATTATTTTTTGCTCCACAATAACCGACAAGAAATCCGACACATTTTAAAAAATTCTGGCCAGCCCAGGGTTGGCTAGCTGGCTGGAAGTGGCCAGCCTTCTAGCCCTTTGGCCCTTTCCGATTCTGTGGGACCCTCTCAGATTCCACAGCCCTCTGGCCTAGCCCTCGGTTGGAGATAGTTTTCGAACTATTTTCGACCATCTGGTCCTCTGGACCCTTCAGTTGGAGACCTAAGGGATGACCAATATAAGATTGCAAACTTTTGGGAGCGGATTAGACATCCAATGACCCAACTCATTAGACGCGTTCAACTGTAATTTGTTTAATTAATGTCATTCACTGGTACTTGGATCAAGGGATTCATTCTGACAGATAAACCGTAATTTGAGACTTATCTGTATTAAAAAGTTAGTTATCCCTATTGTCAAGTAAATTTATAAAAAAATCATAAGTACTGAACAAACTAATATAAAACATGACGGGTCTATATGGGTTTTTTTTTGGACAAGAACGGTCTTTATGGGTTAAATGATGGATTATGGATGGTCCTATGGATACTTCATATACCACCCTTATCACCATTACAAACACAAACATCACCACTCACCACTATAATTAAAGCATATCTACACTAAAATAAACCTGTATTTAACTAAATAGGTACCCATTGATCATCCGCAGTGATCAGTTTAACAATATTTCTAAACATAGTAAATATTGCACAAATAGCATTATTGGTGTCAATTATATTACTCCATGATCTCATAACAAACAGTATGTGAATAAATTGTTTAAATCACATTTCTAAGCCTTTGTTATGAGCGTAATACACCAGTCCAGTAGAAACTTTACAACTACTATCACAGTGTGTGTAACCCAGAATAAAAGGGTTGAAAGAATCAAGTGTGGCTAATGCTATGAAACTAACTACTCATCAATGGATAGTGTAAAAAAATAAGTGAGAGCTGACTCTCCATGCCGATACGGGAAGACTGATAAAAAATCTCTTGGACCTGAAAACAGTAGAGCAGAGCAGTAGAGATGTTATAAAAACATCCAACCTTTGGTTACAATTCATCTTCGAACATGTTTACCCCCTACGAACGTGTCATCTAACCTTTCGTTAAAAATGTCACATTTCAAGATGTTAAACATAGGACATATGCAGCTTCCCACAAACAACTTCTTTTATATGCATAATCTAGAAGAAAAAGCAATATCTTTGTTAATTTATAATTCGTTTCAGTGTAATTCTAACTAATGACTTTATACTTTCACTTACAAGATAAACAAATAAATCTCACCAAATATGCACATGTAAAATAAATTCCATGAAGAAGATTGTACCTCAAGATAAAATGACAAACCCTAAATACAGCGATGCAGAAAGAAATATAAACGATACCAATCCCTTGCATATAAAGATTATTATGTTACGAAAAATGTCAAGTTTTAATCATCAGTACAATTACGTTTTTTACCATTACATCTAAAAATCCAATGTCCATTTTAACTAAAATTGTTGACTTATATTCAAAAGGTTGTTGACCTGTTTGGGAACATTATTGATTTACGAAAAATCGGAACTTTATAGGGCTGGTTTGAAAGTTTATTCTTTAAATAACTGAAATTGTTTTATGAGAAAATGTTTTTTGTTCCAAAAGTACTTGAACTGTTTTATTTAAAAAACACTAGTTATGTGCTTCTTGTAAAAAGCATTTAAGTTTTTTTTTTCAAGATTCACTTATATTTTTACTGCAGATTGGTTCCAAAAACGCTTTTGATCAATCTGTGAGTTGCAAAATTAGTAGAAATCAATTTTAACATCGTCAATAGCAGGAATCAAAGGAGAGGAATCCGCCCTTAAGCAACCAATTGCCTGGACCAACTTGATACAACTTGGTCCTCTCGCTCCTAAGACCATCTTCAAAGGAGATGTCAAAGTTTGAACATAAAATTTAAATTTTGACAGCTTATGTGGCACTTTGACAATTTTTAAAGTTTTGTTCTTCAACCGATATGTTAAATTAAATTATTATTTTATAAAATAAATTATTAAACTAATTAAAATTTAATAAAGGACATTTAAAGTTTAATCAGTAATCTGTTCACCTTTTTTTATTGAAAAGAAGAAAAAAGTAAGATAATTGCATCGGTCAACTCAACATTAATTATAATAAATGATTAAACTAATTAAAAATTAATAAAATAGATTTAATAATTAATAAAAAAACATTTGAAGCTGCTGTCAAATTTGACAACAACCTCTTTTGCTGCCAATCCATGTCATCGCCACACAGGATTTGATACTTTGGCTGGAGAATATTAGTGTGGTCTTTTTTTTTTACTATTATAACTGATGTGTACATTTTGGCATCTTCTTTAGAGATTCTCTAAGAACTCAACCACATCAAAACATTCACATGCCAGATTACTCCCCATATAGTAGAGATAGACCCTGACGAACACAAAGAAAATTCAACCCATACACCACTTTATAAGCACTCTTAACAATTAAGGTGTATTAGATTTTGGCCCTTACAACACATGATTAATGGACACCTTTGTGGGGAAAAAAGAGTGGCTATGAGTTCCTTATTCTAATGAGACATACAAGGGTATATCAAAGAAGAAACGAACTCCAACAATCAAATTGACAAAGACAAACTAATACGAGTGCAAAACCTCTTGGTTCATTGTGAAAAAATTGAAGCCTTGTCATCCATTTTGAAATTGACTCCAAAGATATGGTTTCTAAAATCTCTCCAGTTTGAAATTGACTTTTTTACAAAAAACATTTGTAGTAAAAGCGTTTTTGCTAAAAGTACTTATTAAACATTTTATCCTCTTGAAGAAGCATTTTAAAAAAGTTTTTCTATGACTCAAAATCACTTAAAACTATATTGATATGTTTTTCTAGGTTTCTGGGTTGTATCACAAGTTCCATCGCTTTTCCAAAACTTGAATTTCTGGGTTTTTTTGGTTTTATACATGAGATTTTTTCTATGACATAGAATAAGAGCAGGTTATTTTCAAATACAATCGAAAAAATATAAAACTAGTTTAATTGTTTACTTCTTTTTAACTGGGAAGATGATTCCTTTCTGGCCTCTGTTCATTTTTTCTAGGTAAGGGATAACCATAATTTAACTAGCTAGGAAGCTGATCACTTTGTGCAATTCATTTAAATTTTCCGCAGAACATTCGGAAAATCATAATGGCCAGTGTCCACGAAGCATGAGCATGAGGTTTGTATTTGTAAAATCTAAAAAGTAAATACTGATTTACTTTTATCTATGTACTAATTAAAAGGAAATTGGAGGATACAAGTCTTTGAGCCACTATCTTCTACATACAACTATGGCCTTGCGCATCGTACAAGTAGAACTAGGCCATCTATGTTTTGTTCTGTAACTGCAATTGGTACTTTGTTGAGCAGTATTTGAGTTCTCATGATCGTCATCCGTTCTTTCTACAGCATGATAAGCGGGAAAAAGAAGAATAGAAGAAGAGATTGATACCACATTGTTTGCTCGTAGAATTCTTCAGTTTTTTTTGGCGATTGTTGATTTTAACACAAGAAGGGAAAGGAAAACAAAATTTACTACAAAACCTTATATGCTTGATATTAATGGTTTTTTTGTTGTTGTTTTGTTTTTGTTCTGTTATGATAGGCATAGGGCTAACCAAACTTGTAGCCAAACACTATTTTAACGCCATAAGGGATTTTTAGTATTTTTTTTACCACTTATTTCACATCTGGGTGGGTTTTCTTGTCATGGAGGGAGTTTGTGAAATGATTTTGAAACGTCAGGGGTTGTTTGCGTTACTTTCAAAACATGATGGGGTTTTCTGAAAACCCGAGAAATCTCAAGGAGTGTATATGTAATTAACTCATCTTTCATTTTTCATATAACCATATATAACCCACATGCTGCAAACTTTTCTCCAACATTTCCAAATCACTGTCGTAGAGTATTTGATTTTCTTATTGAAAGTTAGAGACACCTTATTGCACATTTACATGTCTCAATGAGTAACTCAATGATCCAAGCGATACACATAAGAAGCTATGGTGCAGAATATACGAAACAAGTCTCTTTCTTATATTTATATTTGATTAATCTTATAATTAGTGGTTTGTGATCCCTGTAATTAGTTTTAGGACACACAGCATCCAACACAGGACATGTCATTTGTTTATAGTACAAGGGTAAAAACCATAGGTCCTCCATATATAAATAGACAATTAATCCACTAAGACAATTTAAACATTCAATAGAGGGCTTATCAATCAAGCTCAATTACCTTGATCCATCTAAGCAGCAAATTGAGTACCTCTGTGCAACCTGCGATTTCTTCTCATCAACACTCAGTTCATTCATCACAAGCTCAACAATTTATCAACGCGAACTCATCTTGTGGCACTGAGATTCTTCATATAAACAATGAATGATAATGAAATGCAACTATATAGATTTAGATTAAAATTAATTTCTTCAAGACACATTCAATCTTCAAGAAACCAATATTAAATCCACTCATACAATGTATGTGAATGGTTGATTTGATATTAACTTTTGAAATAAAAAAAAAGAAAAAAGAAAAAAGTGTTTTCCAAATGAATGTTTCAGTTCAAAACCATTCTTCTAAAAAAACCATGATAGATTCAAGATAATAATTAAGAACTATAAGGTATGAAATACATATCATGACAGATTCAAAACTACAACCGAAAACCCTTGTTTATTTAAATCGATATACACACAAGCATGAAGATTTTGATGTTATTAGCTTTATTAAGTGTTAGTATTGTTATCGAGATTCTCTCGACTTCACAACTCTCTCCATAATCTCCTAAATTGCGACAAGAATAAAAGTGGTGTTGGACATGTCTTGCTGTGCACTTCAAGTCGTTTAATTGTAATTGAACTTTTTACGTACTGATGTATTCTATATATTGTGTAATTGGGAATGAAATAATAAAAGGGAAAATATATTTATTAATGGCATCAGAAACTGAAAATTAACCTGAAGTAGTCCAGAGTCGAGCAGACCTTCAAAGTCGAGCAATCTTCTGCACACACACTGTCCTAAATACAACCTTTTGTCAAAACGTATAAGAAAATTGTTGTAAGGCTGTGTAAGATCTAAGCTAAACCATTTGTTCCTTCTTGGTGGTAATATTCTTCAACTTCACTCTTTTACCTGCTCCAGACTCCACCACCAAATTGACCACCCAATCCCCCAAATCTTCCCACTACAAAATCATAATTAGAGGGAGAGAAAAACAGCAGAGAAAACTATATATAAAGAGAGGCAAATTGAACTCATTACAACAGACATCACACGTAATTATGAACAACAAGGATATCCCATTCCAGTTATAATGGGGTTAATCACTAGATATGAAATAAGTCTATTAGGGTTTAGAGTTTGTACTGGAAAACGAAGAGAGTCACTGAGTCAGCAAAAGCGGAGGAGCAATGCTTCAAAGTTCCCTCCGGCAACCAACATTCCCATACGTACTCGACGTCGATCGTTCATAGTACTGATATATATGGAATGTTGGAAGCCCTTGAGGGGAATTGAAACCTTCTCCAAAACTCAAAACTCGACTAAGTTCCAGTTGACACCAACCTTCACTGCATGGGTTTATATAGAATACTGAGAAGTTTGAAGTTGCTTTTGAAAATATAAAAGCTGATAAACGAATCCGATCTTTAACGAATATTAATTTATAGCTAGGTATCTTTGTAAACCCTAAACCAAATATAAAAGAAAACATGCATAAAAATTTAAACCTTTGACTTTGCGACAGATCATGGATACCGACTTCCTTTTAATCAGTGTAGCCAAAGTTCTGTGTTTGGAGAATAAAGATCGACTTATTCCCTCTCCCAAGGGTCAAGGTAATTTTATTTGATTTATTTTTCATTTTTTGTACACACGCACACATAGGAAATTTTTACTGTTTACATTTTTCATGTGGATCAATTGAAGTGGTGAAATAAATCTCAAAATTTAAACTTATTCAGTGGTAATAAGTAAGGTGGTGAACATTACCACCACTTGAGGGTGGTGAGCAAAAATGCACCAATATAATTAGGGTGGTGCTATCCATACTTCTTTTCACCTTTCATACATCCTTCTCAATTTTTCTATCGGAATGAATGAATTGAACGGGACTAAAAAATAAAATTAACAAGGAATGTGTGAAAGTTAAAAGTGGGTGTATGGATAGCATCACCGTTTAATTATTCAAGAACTTATGTTTTCAAATTTTAGATACTTGAAAGACACAATAAAAGAGAGCATTGCGGCTTTCTCATCCACTTAAGGGCTTCACCAATAAGAGATGCAAAATGCCTTTCTTTGTTGAAAAATTCTCCAATGGAAAAATACAAGTTATTCATCTTCGACGAAATATGTAAATATAAACCTAAATTTATATCCAGCATAACATTTGAGAAACCATCAGAAGTGTTTGTTTTACTTTCAAAATCTGAGGGGGTTCTATGAAAACCTGAGAAACCTCGGGGGATGTACGCATAATTAACCCGACTATGTTTGATATATTAGAACACGTACAATATGAAACTTAATATAAGGACATGACATAATCCTACTCGAATTTCTCTCCAAACTATATAGTCCTCAAAACATATGCACACGTTCTTGAAGTGTAGTTGTCCTCTAAAATAGTTGTAATATCAAACTTGTCATTTGTATATAGTTACTGCTCATGGCGAGGAATGAAATGAAATGAAAAGGAGGTCAAACGTCAGAAATAACCTCGAACATAAGGCATATAACTTATTTTGAATGAAAAACTTAACGGAGTTAGAATGAGATAACAAAATTAAGGATTTCTAAAAGTTAATATGACAAATTGCTTAAAATTTTAGTTTATATATGACAAATTGAAAAATGTCTAAGTTCATTTGACATTTCAAAAAGATGTATAAGCTAATATATGACATTTCATAAAAAAAAAAAAAAAATCTTTTTAGTTTAGTTAATGCATATAATTTTGAAGTATTGGATGATACAATGTGGGACACATAAATATAATCTCTTGTATTTTATTGCAAAGAAAGTTAAGGTGAAGAGCCGAAGCTTTATTTACCAAAGTTAAACTTAAAGGTGAAGATTTTTTTCTTAAACTTTTATTTTTGGTCACGATTTATGCATGCAACTTGATCAAGTTTGTAGAAAGGGTAATGCTAAAGAGATTAAATTTGCAAACTAAATAATGTGTTACCAATAGGAATGAGCACGTTTATCAACGTTTAAATAATAAACAAACCATCAACTTCCATATTCTTTAGTTTTCAAAATTTAGTGTACAAATTTAGTTTTCTTAGTATTATTCTTGCAGAAAGGCAGGAAGTAGTGAAGTGAGAAACCCAGTGGCCAGCATGCACCTGCTGCAGTAAAACATGGCAAGCATGCACCTGCCGCAGTAAAACTTGCTATCTAAAAACTGTAAGTCATGCTTTACCCTGATAGGATACGGATGAAAAAAATAAATAGATAAAAACATGAATCCTTAAAATTTGCAGAAATATAGGTGGATGATTGGAAGGGCATTAGAGATGAAAGAAACTTATCGAATCTAATGAGTTATCGGAATAAATAAGTTTTCTTAATGAGTAACCACACAATTATTTTCGTTTCTTCTTCAGCACAGCTTGAATATAATGAATTATCGAATCCAATCCGAGACACCCGATATATCCACAAGGGTCCTATGGTGTCCCACCCCCTTTATATCCAAATGGTATTCATTCGACTGGTGAAGAGAAGATAATCGAATGCACTAAATCTCGTAAAGTACAAAGTTTTGATTTGATATGAAATTAGTTCACCTTTTGCAGCTTCTAATTCTATATGCAGGCCAGTTGTAGAGCAGCATGTGACTGTAAACCATAAAGTGCAGATCCATAGAGAGATTTGAGATATATAACAATTTGGAATACATTGTGCTGATAACGTTTGAAAAATGAAATAATTGATTTCTAGAGATGATTTATGGTATTGAAAAATTGACGGTTATGATAAAAAATATTGCTTTTACGATAATTCGTATTGTTAGTTAGTTTGATTTATATGGATGATTAGAAGTCTTCAAGTTCACTGAATGTTTCTAAATGATCTTTAATAATCATTAAGAGAATTAATTGTTTCGATTATGATACGGTAAAATGAGATCACAGTATCATTTAAGGATTTCTTTTTACATGTAAGGAGACATGTAGTATCTCTAGTTAAATCATTGTGTTCATGGTGGCATACACTTAAGTTGAAAAATGATTCTTCTAGTGTTCTAGCTTGTCTCCGTTTCGGATGACTTTATTCCTCCATGATTAATTGGTACGCAATAGTTCCGCCAAGATGAGCTTTGCCTTCCTCAACATTAGTGTGACATGACTCCCTCCGCAGGTGGTTATTGTTTCTTTGCCTTCCAATTTTCTTGGCTTGCCATGTTACGAACTTTTAAATTAGTGTGAATCTCGACTTAGCCTCACTCTTTTCCCCCAACATTTTTTTTAAAAGCCAACTTTCTAGTGGTTTAAAACACGTTGGCTACAGAGTCAACTTGCAACTGGTCATAAAGCCAATTTTGTATGAAGCATTTACTTAATTATGCTCCACTTGCAGATTCAACCACACCATATAGCAGAGAGCATCTCAAACTACTCAAAAAGATTGCAAACTTTGGGAAGACCAATTTAGTATTGCAAACTTGAAGGTGGGTTGTCTGCCATCCTATTTTCATACTCTTTAGATTTCCTTTTATTTGTGTGGTCACAGTTAGGCCATATCAACATTTTATATTTTTTTTTTTATAAAAATAATAAAACAAAAAATAATAGGAATATAAAATGTTGACGTGGCTTAACCGTGACCACACAAAACAGAAATGGATGAGAATATGGAAATGGGAGGGCTGATAATCCATCTCTTGCAAACTTTGGGTAGCCGATTATACATTAAATGGCCCAGCTGATTAGACATGTTCAGCTGTAATTTGTTTAATTAATGTCATTCATTAGTACTTGGACCAAGGGATTTAGTACAGATCAACAGTAATTTGAGACTTATTTGTATAAAAAGAAAGTGGTTACCACTATTGTCAATAAATTTGTAAAAAAAATCATAAGTATTGAACAAACCAGTATAAAAAAACAGACGGGTCTAGATGGGTGAAATGATGGATTATGATCAACGGGTGCCCATCTATACTCTATAATCTATATATCACCCTTATCATTATCACAAGCACAAACATCATCACTCACCACTATAATTAAAGCATATCTACACTTAAATAGACCTGCATTTAACTAAATGGGTACCCATTAATTATCCGCATGTGATCAGTTTAACAATCTTTCTGAACATAATAAATATTGCACAAATAGCATCAAAATTTTATTACTCCATGATCTCATAACAAACAGTACGTGAATAAATTGTTTAAATCACATTTCTAAGCCTTTTTTTTTTTTTTTTTTTGAAACAGAATCACATTTCTAAGCCTTTGTTATGAGTGTAATACACCAGTCCAGTACAAACTTCACAACTACTATCACAGTGTGTGTAACCCAGAATAAAAGGGTTGAAAGAATCAAGTGTGGCTAGTGCTACGAAACTAACTACTCATCAATGGATTGTGTAAAAAAATAAGTGAGAGCTGACTCTCCATGCCGTTACGGGAAGACTGATAAAAAATGTCTTGGACCTGAAAACAGTAGAGCAGAGCAGTAGAGATGTTATAAAAACATCCAACCTTTCGTTACAATTCATCTTCTAACATGTTTACCCCTACGAACATGTCATCTAACCTTTAGTTAAAAATATCACATTTCAAGATGTTAATCAAAGGACATATGCAGCTTTCCACAAACAACTTCTTTTATATGCATAATCTAGAAGAAAAAGTAATGTCTTAGTTAATTTATGATTCGTTTCAGTGTAATTCTAACTAATGATTTTGTACCTTCACTTACAAGATAAACAAATAAATATCACCAAATATACACATGTAAAATAAATTCCGTGAAGAAGATTGTACCTCATGATAAAATGACAAGCCCTAGATACACCGATGCAGAAAAAAATATAAACGATATCAATCCCCTGCATATAAAGATTATGAGTAATTAGGTTTTCATCCTTATTTTTACTACTCTATTGATTAAAACCTTATTACTTTTCAGTTTTTGATCAAGGTCCTTTGTATTAATAATATCATTAATTATTTCAATAATAAAATATTTTTTATTTCTAAATATATTCATTTAATATTAAAAATGTTACAATTAGTATATTTATATTTATGGCTAAATTTTTTATCATATATTTTTATTTTTAGTTTGTACCCATTTTTAATTTGCAACCCTTTTTTAATTTGTACCAATTTTCCTTTCAATTTTAATTTGTACCCATATATTAATTTCTTTTTGTGCCTATATTTTTTAAAGTTTTATTTGTATTGTACCCATTTTTATTTTTGCTAAATGTACCCATTTTGAAGAATGTACCCATGTTTTGATACAATAATTTTTTGGTTATTTTTTATGAATGTACCCATGTTCACACACACACACACAATAGTATATTTATATTTTAATATTTTTAATCCCACAAATTATGTTTTTTATTTAAAATCTCATTACTATAAACAACTATAAATTTTAATTTTTAATTTAAAAAATATAGTAACGTACATAGAAATAAATTATCAATTAATTTTAGGGACTTGGATCAAAAATTGAAAACCAACAAAGTTTCAGTCAAAGATTATTCATAACTAGGGATCGCATCCAAAGTCTCCCTAAAGATTATTATGTTACAAAAAACGTCAAGTTTTAATCATCAGTACAATTACGTTTTTTTACCATTACATCTAAAATCTTAAATAAGGAATTTCAAGTTTTAATCATCAGTATGCTTATAAGACTTACCAAATCACTCCCCATCCAACCCCATTACAGGGGCAGGGGCAAACTTCTGCAAACTTCTCAGCGTCACTGGAGTTGACTCTTATAGATGTTAAATCATCATATATATTTGCGACAATTACAGTCACGCGATATAAAATCAGTGATTCAAATGTTCAAAATAGCTGATATATATATATATATATATATATATATACCAAATGGGTGCGGAAGTAGGGTAACATATGAAGTCGGAAATATCCGATATATGTATTTGGGAATTCAAAGAATTTGATTAATATCAATATAAAATTTTTAGGATTTATAACAAGAGCATATATAAACAAAACTAAATTTAAAATAGATTTAGTATTCATGATGATTTAAAATAATGATGCTGATATTCGAAAGAAAATATATTTATTGAAAATCAAGTAAGACTTACAGAAATCTCGTCTATTGACGATTTGGAAAATTAAAGACTGATCTGGGAGCTCGCAGGCATCCTTGATTACTTAAGATTAAAATATATTTATATTACAATATATTTTTGCTGAGAAGCTGTATATTCTGTTCAATCTGAATTCGCCGAGTTCAAGCCCCCTCCTCTTGAAGCTGGGGAGTCCTTATCTAGGAGAAGGAGGTAATCCGGAATGATTGAAGGTTGGAAGCGGAATTCCCGCTTGGCATGTGCTCCTGCTGTAAAGAGGCCGAAAGCAGAAGATGCTGTCGGAGACTGAGACTTTCACGAGGGTGAATACTGTGAATGAAATGATGGATGAATAGTAAAAGTGATTTTACTATTCATGAATAGTGTCTTGTCTGCTACTGCTGTTTTCACTTGCGGCTGGCATTGTCTTCATGTGCAGCTATTACAAAATACTCTACTGAGTCTAGAGACAATGTATCTTACTTAGACCATATTCATACGAATTTAGAAATTCCTATACATGCTATTATAAGTTAAAATTCGTATGGGTCTTGAGAGTCAGGCGGGAAGATATTTCCTTGTGTGGCTACTGCGCATTGTGATGAAGCATCCGAAGAATTGTCGGAGTCTGAGCCATCATCATTTTCTTCTTGCAGTTCCTTCATGAGGATTTTGGCTAGAGCCTTGAGCTTTGATGATTTCTTCTTCTTCGAACTGCTTGAGGATTTGGATGACTTGGTCTTGCCCTTGAGAGAGGAAGAAGGACTAATGTCTGATAATGAATCGATTTCTTCCTTGGTAGGTTCTGGTAAAGCCGTTGCAGGAGAAGCTGCTACTGCAGGTGCTGGACTGGCATTCATGGGAAAGTCCTTGAGCACGACTTCAATGATCTTCTGGTAGTTGAACTTGTCCCACCATTTGATCATTCTCTGTCGAAAGACTTGATTGGATTCAATCTCGTAGTTCCAACGGAGGATCCAGGGGACCTTGTATTTTGCCATGAACAGGGCGAACAAAGGGATTCCTTCATCAAAACGTGTTCTATCGAACTTCTTCTGGAAAGTGCCTGATAAGACTTGCTTGAATTCGTCAGGCATGAGGTCAGAGATAAGGCCATGTTCTGACCACCATCTGGGAAACCATGCAGGAAAATTCAACCTGAAACTTCGGTCAAAGGTTATGAACCATGAATGACTAAAATCTTCGGATTGGTGCAAGAAGATGTTAGTCCAAGCTTGAATGTAATCAAAATAGGTATAATGGTTTGAGTGACTGGGAAAGCTACTGCTTTTAAAAGGCTTGGGCTGGAAAAGTGGAACTTGCCATTCTGATTCTAACAAGAATTTATTAATGGTAAGGGAATGATACAGGATTCTGTTTTGGTTGCCAGAGGATTTATCAAAGATAGGTTTTATGGTGATGGATGAAGTCTCATTGAGAATAGTGGTATAGTATTTGAGGGTTTTGTGAGATTCACTTGGCTGAAAATGGGAATTGGTTGGAAACATCTTTTTGGTTATGACCTCAGGTGTTTTCAAATGTTTGAAATTGAATGGTATGCTGAATAAGTATTCTTTGGATGGTTTAATAATATAAGGAGATGTTTTGGTATAACTTACAGAGGGGGATGGCGATTGCCTGTAGGTAGAGGAGAAAGGATCATACTGGTTTACTAACGCTGTTTGGTAATTTGGTCGGATACTTCCTAGAGTTGATCCTAATGGAGTAAATCTATTGGTAATGGCTAAGGCCGAAGAACCGGGAATAGGTTCCTGTTTTGGTGGTGGTAATGAGGCGGGAAGCCTCCTTTGTTGGCTACTGCCTTGTGGAGAAGTTGTGTTTTTATTAGACATTCTTCCCCTGCAAAAATTCTCTGGTTAGGAAATCTGGAATGCAGTTATGGCTGCCTTTAATGTATTCAATTTCAAAATCAAAGATTGATAATATGGCTTGCCATCGTGCAAAAATCTGTTTTGATGCAATATTTTGAACATCCTGTTGTAAAACATGTTTTGCAGATTTGCAATCAACTCGAACGAGAAATTTTTGATTTAATAAATCATCTTGAAATTTACTAATGCATAAAACTATAGAGAGTATTTCTTTTTTAATAGTACTATAATTAGTTTGAGCAGGATTCCAAACACCTGAATGAAAACGAACAATTTGTTCAGGTGATCCGGAGGAAGTTTGCTGTTTGAGGATACCTCCATAACCAACGTCAGAGGCGTCAGTTTCAACAATTTTAAAAGAGTTGGGAGTTGGAATGCCAAGACAGGGCAATGTCTTAACATGATTTTTGATCTGTTTGACAATAGAAGTATGAATGGTAGACCAGGTATGAGGATTCTCCTTAAGGCGATCAAACAAGGGTTTACATTGTTGACGCAAATGAGGATAAAATTCTGAAACATAATTCAAAGAACCTAAGAATCTTTGAAGTTGGGTTTTTTCAGTAATCTGGTCTGGAAATTTATCTGCAAACTGGATGACACGGTCAATAGGTTGGATGGTAGACCTATGAATATTATAACCTAAAAATCTAATCTTAAGTTGAAACAACTTAATCTTAGTGGCTGACACAACCAATCCATTTGATCTAATAATCCTAGTAAACAAATGTAAATGTTTCCAATGTTCATCTATAGATTTAGAGAAAACAAGAACATCATCAATATAAACAATTGTGAAATGACTATACTGATTAAAAATCTCATTCATAATATTCTGGAATTCAGATGGTGCATTTTTCAAACCAAAAGGCATAACATTCCATTCATAATGGCCAAAAGGCGTTACAAAAGCAGTTTTATACTTATCAGATTCATGGATTTGAATTTGCCAAAAACCTGATTTCATATCAAACTTTGAGAAAATAGTTGCTTTACTAAGCCTTTTTATTAAATCTCTTTTGTTGGGAATTGGATATCTAATCCATTCCAAAACTTCATTCAAAGGTTTGTAGTTAATAACTAATCGGGGAGAACCCCTCTCAAGTTCTGCACTTTTCTGAACATAAAATGCAGGACACGACCAAGGTGATTTACTTTTCCGGATAATTCCTTTATTAAGAAGGTCTTGTATTTCTGCCTTACAGAAATCCATTACTTCTTGACTCATTTGAATGGGTCTGGCCTTAGTAGGGATTTTTGACTCATTAAATTCCTTGATATAAGGTAATTTAACGATATGTTGTTTGCGGTGCCAAAAGGCATTGGGAATATCAGAACATACTTCTTTAACAAGTTGTTCTTCAAATTTAAGGATTTTTTGAGATATAATCTCTTGTTTGAGTTGTTCTTCAGTTCTTTTGTGATGAATATCATCTTTCAAAAATTGAAGATGTTTAGTCTTATTAGAAATTATATTTAAGGATCGCGAAGTGCTATTCTTCTGAAGATACCTAAGTTTTTTGAGGTCTGTTTCTAGGCAGAACTCAAAAGTGACTTTCTGTCCTAAGACCTTTGAGGTAATCCTATTATGATGTGTTTTAAAAGGGTAGAGAAGTGCTATAAAGGGTAATCCTAATATGACAGAGTCAGATAAGTTCTTAATTAGAACAAAGGGTGTTTTGACACAAACTTCATCTTGGCAAACATGCGCTCTAGGAAGTTCATATTTAATTTCCATTGGGGATTCATTAGCAGCACTAAGGATTTCCTTGGATTTGTGGAAATACCGAGTGGGGATCAATCCTTCTTGAATACAATTCAAGTCTGCGCCTGAATCAATTAAAGCAATGGTTTCGAAGCGAAAGTCTTCAATTACTATTGTTACTTTAGAATACCATTTTTGGATTCTAATTTTGTGGAGAAGATTCAGAACTAAGTGTTCTGAATGTGTATCAGAATCTGACTCATGGTGACTACTGGAAGAAGAGGAACTGAATAGTTCTTCTTTTGGAGGGGTATTGGCTCTAGTGAGTTGTGTACGAATCTCGTGATTATCAGATTTTAGAAGTTTAATTTCTTCTTTTATCTGATTAATTTCTTGTTGAAGGTCACTGACCGTAATTTCTTTCTTAGGCTTACTAAACTTTGCTAGAGTAGAACTGAGAGAGATTTGTGGTTTTTGAATTTGAGGTTGGCTAGTGCCTACTTCTTCTTGAGAAACTAAGTTCTTAAGCTTTTTGAGGTAGAACCTTTTGAGTTCAGTGTCCTCAACATTGCTTATTAGTTCTAAGAGTAATTCTTCTTGTTTTTCTTGTTTAGTTAGTACTGATATATTTTTACAACAAGCATCAGGACATCCGATCTTGATGTTTGGGATAGAGTGCTTACTAGAGGCAGATTGGTATGAGGATGAAGAGGTGGAACCTAGATCATCTTCAGATAAATGACTACTGTCGGTATTTTGGAGTTCTAGGGCTTGGATAAGTTGAAGCTTTTCTTCCTCAGAAATCTTCAACTGACTTATGGTCTTCTTTACTTTACATTTATTGGCATAATGGCCTTCTTTGCCACATTTGTAGCATTTTCCCTTATGACTATTGTCTTTAGAATGGAATTTTCCAGAGGATTTTCTCTTTCCTTTCCAACTCTTGGATCTAGGGTTTTCATAAAACGGGTTTGGTTTGGCATACTTGTCTTTACGGTTTTTGGAGTAATGGGGACGTGATTTAGAAATCTTTGATCTATTGAAGGTAGTTGATTTTTTCTTAAGGTTGGAAGGAGCTATAGGTGGTAAACCGTATTGCTCACAGAATGTTCCTAATTCATATTTGGCTATTGCCTTATCAGATTGTGCTTGTCTAGATATTTTCATATCTATGCACATTTTCATACCTTCTTTTTGGATAGTACTTATGATGTGTCCATAAGTAAGATCATTATATGGTATAATACCATCTTCGTTTACTAGGGTATTCCTGATTTTGTGTGCAAAAAGGTTTGGTAATCCATTTATAAATTTTTCTTTCCAAAATGGTTGATTACTATCATCTCTAAGCATAACTCTTGACATAAATACATCTTTATACCATCTAAAATCACTTAGGGTTGGACACCTTAAGTTGCTTAGTTGGTCATGGATTCTAGATGTGATGTTGGAAGGGATTCCTATGAAATGTTGTATGATTGTATAAAGTAAGGTATTGACTGCATCTGGGACACCTCGTCCTAGATGTTCATCGAAGATAGGTATTCCTTCTTCATCTTGCTTTACAGCATTTCTTATTAGATTTCTGGAGTCATCAGTGAGATGTTTTTCCCACCAGGAATGAAGCATTCCTGTGAATCCAGAGACAAGGATGTCGACAATTTGGGTTTGACTAAGGTCATGGTTAGTGATATAGCTATTTGCTACCATGGAGATGTGCTGGAGTTTGTTTAGTAACTCTTGTTCTGATAAACCATCTATATTCCATTCATAGAGTTTATCAGATGAGACAGTGAATTGGGATTGGAGATTCCTTTCTTCAAATTGAAGATCAGGAGGTGTTGGCCTGGGATACCAGTTCTTGGTTAAGGATGTATGATTAATTCTTTTAGTGTTAAGACGTTTTAATTCAAGACTCTGAAAGGCTTGCTCCATTTGAATGATGGAATCAATACTTTCATCTTCTGAATCTGGAATTGAGGAAGGTGTTTCAGAATCATGTGGGTTATTAATCACACGAACTGATTTGTCCTTTTCTAGCTTATGAAGCATTTGTTCTATCTTAATAGATGTTGAAGTTTTTAAAGAGGGTGACTCTCTAAAACTAGTTAAAGGTATTTCTTTACTAGGCGGTTTATTTGACAAATTGTCAACCTTAGTTTCGATTTTATCCAACTGTTTTCCTATGATATGTAGGCTTTGGTTGGTAAAATTGTTTTGTTCAATAACAGGTTTGACACCCGCATCTTCCTTTGGAAGTTTGAACGGCGAAGCTGGGACTTGCGTATTCGCAGTACTAATAAGTATAGTTTCTTGTGGAGGGTGACTGGAGGTGACAACTGTCCTGTCTTCTCTAACCCAATTTTCTTTGGTTATTACCTTTACTTGGTTTTCAGACTCATAATGTTTTTCTACGAAGTCGAAGAAAAATATTTCAAGTCTGTTGGCTTGCATGAAGTCTTTCCAAGCCTTATGGATTTCTAGTTTCTCTTCAGTAGTATATTTACTTCTGAAGATGTTTCGTCGAGGGACATTTTCTAAGGCTTCGATGTCTCTACAGAGTTTCTTACGGTCATACTTAAAAGGTTCTTGTCGGGTTAAAACCAGTAGTTGGTGGTGTACTGGTTCTGCATCAAAATCAGAAGCAGTTGGGGATGTTTGTTCTTCCTTAGGAGGAATGGATGGGGTATGATAGGTAGGCTGGACCACTTGAGCATTTGTCTCAAGTGATTGGAGTTTGAAATTTAAAAGGTCATTTATTAATTCTTGTTGAGTGACTGATGAGCCTGTATCTACTGATTTTAATTTCCTATTGGCTAGGGAATTGATCAATTCTTGGTCTCGACCTTGCCTATCGGTTGGCATAGATCCAGAGAAAGAATTCCTATTGGAAGTAAAGGATTTAAATGATCTATTGGAATCACAGGATTTTCTAGCAGGACGATCAAAATTAATTTTAACCGTACCGTCAAAGTATTGTTCTACATTGTCTAAATTAACTAGACTATTTTGGATGGCTACTGGCCGACTCTCGTTTATCAGACACCAATCTGAAGGGAGATTGATTTCTGACCACCTAATGGTTCGAGGTATTTTAATATTGGCATTCTCTTGATCAGTCTGGATCAAGAGAGTATGATCCTTCGGACTTTTGGTTAAAGCCTGAAAGTTCATATTAGTGCCAGTGACTTTATAATAAATTCTATAAATTAAGGCCAAAGGCTGTGTTCCTTCTAGGACTTTATATCCTGAAGTTTTGATATTTAGTGTAAGTGCTTTTAACATATGTGGGTCGGACAGACTTATGGTAAGGTCTGGAAAGCAGTCAAAGTGGATAGGTCCATTACAGAGGCTGGATTCAACCATACCAAGTATACTATCACTGAAATCAGTGAATCTAGCATCTCGGAGACATAAGAGGATAGAGGTATTAAGACCTCTACGTGTTAATGGTTTGGCTGCAATTTGCACTAAACCTATATGAATATAATTATGACCATCTTTCCTATGAGAATTAATTTGCTCCGGGGTAAACAATTGGCAAGTCTCATGATCTTTACTAAGAGCATAAGCTTGTTCAACCGTTTTGACATGGTGTTCTGTTTTAAAAGAGGCGAATGCCCATTTCTTCTTATAAATATTTTTTGAAGATATTTTTGGAATATTCCATTCAGCAAAATCTAGACTACTGTCTGTTTGAAATTCAAATTTTTGTTCTTCATTGACAATATCAGGTATAGTTCCTAAATTTGATCTAGAGCTAGTGCTGGCCATAGAATTAGATCTAAACAATCTACTCATACTTAAAAATTCAAACAATCAAAATACAGAAATCTTAACAAGAAATCTTACTAGTGCTTCTAAATACCAAGCTCTCTGGGTCATGCGCGCCGCTCAGGCCCTATCCTCCGGGACTTACTGTTTGGGTGACGCCTTACTGCTCAGACCTTATGGAGATCAGGAGACACTAAAAGATTAAACTGAAAAGATGAGCTGTAAAGAGACTGAATAAATTTAAAGGCATAAACAGAGTAATCAGATACTAATGGTATAACCAACCACACTTGGCTCTGATACCAAATGGGTGCGGAAGTAGGGTAACATATGAAGTCGGAAATATCCGATATATGTATTTGGGAATTCAAAGAATTTGATTAATATCAATATAAAATTTTTAGGATTTATAACAAGAGCATATATAAACAAAACTAAATTTAAAATAGATTTAGTATTCATGATGATTTAAAATAATGATGCTGATATTCGAAAGAAAATATATTTATTGAAAATCAAGTAAGACTTACAGAAATCTCGTCTATTGACGATTTGGAAAATTAAAGACTGATCTGGGAGCTCGCAGGCATCCTTGATTACTTAAGATTAAAATATATTTATATTACAATATATTTTTGCTGAGAAGCTGTATATTCTGTTCAATCTGAATTCGCCGAGTTCAATATATATATATATATATATATATATATATATATATATATATATATATATATATATACAGATTGCTTAAGGGAAGGGATCCCCATTTTTTAAAAAAATGGGGATTAGGTGTGGGGTCTACTCCACATCGAATTTCAACGATCCGAACCATCTATTTTGTTAGTCTCGATTCATAGATCATCCTTGCAAAATATTAGCTAAATTGGAAATGTTTAAGACATCTAATTGGGTTCAAGGAAATGAACGAATACTTTGTTATATAAGAAAAAATGAAATTTGATTTTGATAATTAAATAGGCAAATGGTTTCGGATTGAATTGAATTTTTGCAAGGATGATCTATGAATCGAGACTAACAAAATAGACGGTTCGGATCGTTGGAATTCGATGTAGAGTGGGCCCCACACCTAATCCCCATTTTTTTCAAAAAATGGGGATCCCTTCCCTTAAGCAATTTGTATATATATATATATATATATATATATATATGTTAACAAGAATCACTGAGAATTACCATAAACTGAAAACAAACTGTTCATCACACCTGCAATTTGAAAAGCAAAATATAAGAAACTTTTCATTTCGCAATTTGCACACAAGAGATGTAGCAATGCAAGACTAAGCGCTTCATCTCAGAAAGTAAAGATTTGAAAAGATAAGAATGTACCAATGAAGAGAATAACGTAGCGAAGAACACGGACTTTCGTAAATTCTTGCAGAACCCATATTATAGCAAGGAATACAATAAATCTTGAAAGACTCATCAACAAGGATCGGTAATGTGTGGAAGTATGTGAATAATATAAAACTAAGACGTATTGCACGCATGCGAAGATACTCACCAATACAAAGTCCTCGAAGTGTCCACTGTATAAAACATTAGAATTTTTTGAACGCAAGAGTGAAGAAATTAAGATCCTGAAAGTTCTAACACAAAAATATGAGAATGGAGCTAAAACATTATTGTCTGCATATGTTTACTGCTCTCTTACATTTTTTGCCATAAAAAGCACAACTAGCAGGGCAACGCCAAAACAACCAGCAGCAATTCGAGCAGTTAGGAGATTTGTGGATGCGAGTATTAAAGCCATTCCCCAAAATGATGAACCTAGATCTGGAGGCAGAAAGAAATACGAAACCATGAGAACCAAGATCTGGATACAAGTCATGACTAGTTAGTTTAACACAAAAGCCAAATTTAAATAAGACCGTAAGAAAAATACATATTTTTGAAGCCAACATGGTTTGCATATAACACCGGAATGCATGAAATATGAAACCATGAGAAACAGTCCTACTTTAGCATCAGATGCCATGTTCAGTGCCAGCACACACAATCTGCTCGTTTCATGAACTGAGACACATCTTAGACAATCGTATATTGAAGATGAAGCATAACAAACTGAGGATGGAAAATAGTTTCTGAACGACAAATGCAAGTGTGAGAAAGTGAGAAACTTAATATGAGGAACTATGTATGCTCAAATCTTGTAAGACACTAGTATTCATGTTTACAACTTCTAAAATTGCATTTCAAAGTTTAAGCCCATAATTGATGTCTCGTCAAGTACAAAAATAATGATACATTGCAATGAAAAGTAAAGTTTAGGGACAAAGGTGTAGTACATCCTGCAGGCAAGATCAACCAATATATACCGCCACGTGTTTGTGTCACCCCACCCTCATCTGCGTGAACCTGGGTACCCTCCACCTACAAATCAATTCAAACTATGAGACCCATCAGTGACGTACAACTGCCCTAGAAGCTAAGGGCATTTAATGTAGTGGTATGTGATAGCAAGTTTGCAAAATGTGTTGTACTGTATATCAGCCTTCTAAACAGAAGCACTTAGTAAACTATGCTTAACATTCACCATCAGAAAGCTTCAACTATTGCAAGTTTGGACATTTAGAAAACCTAGGAACCTATGAGATACCAAGGAATAGGAAATATACAGGAAAATTTAAAAGAAATTAATAAAACAAACACATAAATAATACAATCCATAATTATGATGATGAGAATTAAAATAAGTTAGCGACAACAGTAATTGCGAGAATGAACCTATTGAAGATATGCAACATTCCAGAATGGGCCAAAGCAGAACAAGCTTTAGTCCGTTGATAAGCTTTTCTAGAAAAGTAAAATGTGAGTCATTGATCAACCTTCTAAAGAGAAAATATTGTAAGAGAAGCAAGGAATAAGTTTTTCAGCTAAGGATCTTTTCAATCCCAGGATGAATTAAGGACTTGATGAATCAGAATTCGGTGTACTCGTGATCAAGTGTTTAAACTCAAACTCATGCAACAAGAGAGGTGAATTCTTACATAACAAGCAAACGACTTTGAAAACAACAGACCAAGTTTGAAAACTTTAATATTAACTTGTAAGAAATATGACGCGAAGATGTTTGTAAACAGGAAACAATTAGGGAATACGGTGGCCTATGGTGCCAACCTTAATTAATACTTTGTTTGAAAAACCTAGTAGTTCTAAAACCAATATTTGTGAAGATCAAGATAAGTGCAAGAGCTCTGGTAACAGCGAATGACTGAAAACTTTGCAAGCATGAAGACTATGAAAGCTTTGAACTTCACAAGGATTGTCTGAAATGATATCTTTGAATGCAGTTTTAGCTGAGAAGCTCTGTTAAATCAAAATGACCAACAACATTGTCAACAATTTGTGGGATTATGATCATATTTGACCTTCCTTGGGCTCTTACAACCATCCCCAAACTCGTTCGTTGCCCTATTGTTTTCAAATTATACCTTCCTTCTGCTCATGTCCCTCATCAAGACTTTGTTATCATGGTTCTACACACATCTTGGATTAGCTTCCTATGAGCGAATTCAACCCAATGAGAAAACAGGGCACACTAAAATACAGAGAGAACAAGAAAATACGTTGGTTTAGACATATTTACTTGGATAAGTATACATATCTACTTAAGGATATCCTAAACAAAGTACTTCAAATTGTTATATGGTGTAGATAATTCCACATCAGAAATTTAAAACCTAGCATAGCAATATATAAGATGTTTAGCCTCTCAAAACATTGCCAATTGGTTTGGGTTGAACGCTCTAAATTTAATCACAGCCCAGAGCATCAGTGATCAAAGGCTGTGGTAATGATAAAAAGTGATAATTTTTATGAAGAGGACAAGGACTGGTCAGAGAATTACAAGATCTGAGTTCTAAACTAATGGTTATCATAGTTGACTTTACTCCGTGAGAGTAGGTACTCCGAAACTGCATAAAGAAATTCAGTGAAACGAACACTAAATAACAGAAGTCCTGGTACATTGAACCACCGGTCATTCAATCAAACAACAGAAGGCCTGATACACTGAATCACATAAAGAAATTTAGTGAGGAAATATCACCGAGGCCAAAGAAAAAGAACACTAAATTTTACTCAATCGTCCAAACTTTGTCCCTTGCTTCTCTACAAAGCAGGGTCATACAGAAGATTAGTTCCACTCAAAGTCAGTGACACTGAGACTTTCGTTCTAATGGACTCCACAAATAAACACCAAAAAATGATTTCCCTTGGATCCTTGACTAAGATACTGGCAGCACAACATGATACTGTGTCTGTTAAAGATCCTTATTACCTAGCTTGAAGTTGTTAACAAGTGAATCAATTACATTTATTATTTTGTGAACTTGTGTATAGAGTCTATCACCAAGAAAGCAATTTTTTGGAAGAACTGGAGTCCTTGAAAATAGAAATTTATACAAGAAAACAGTTATTCTTTTCTCTTTGGATCTGACCACATCATTTAAGAAGCAAAAAAAATAGAAAACATTAATCAGCTTCTCCTTACCTTGCCATATGTGAGTATGCAAGCAATTGCATGGCTTGCTTCATGCAAGAAGACCGTGACGAGCTTAAAAGGCGTGAGTAGTATTGTCCTCCAAAGCTTTAACAGTAAGAAAAAACTTTTTGATCAAAAGGCTAACTGGATCAAGTAAGTGCTAAACCAATAAGGAGATTGATTAAAAATAAGTAAAAAATAACGCAGGATATATTTAGCCAAATAAACATGGCCCTCTAGAAATCATGTAAGATTAGCCAAATAAATTCTAAGTTATTCTGCTATATTCATATCCATCCCCATTCTCATCAAATCTCTTCGCACAACCTCAAACAGCACTATGAGCTTTCCCAACTCCTCTAGGTGCATTGCCAATGGTCTTATCAACGGATTCCCTAGTTACACATGACCGACTGCATTGCCAATGCTCAAATCTCATCTTGGTTGCATGTCTTCATCTTTCCCTGGTTGCTAATTCCTCATTCACACATTGATTCTAATATCATATACACACATGTCCACTCTTGTTTGATGACCATTTAAAGATAAAAATCACGCAAAAATGTCATTTCCAAAGTGATATTTCGTTTGGAAGGAAAAGAAAAGAACAAATCTCATGAAAAGTCTTACTTTGGAAGCTAAAACAAGTTCTAACCCCATTCCGAAAGTCTATCCACCACATAGCTTCATGTATTATTAAGTTGGTAAGCATAACTTCTCCACAACAATCATTAACCAAGAAAATTCCAGTAGAAAATAAAAACGGGGTTTCAGAAATCAACCTTGTTTGTCCAAAACCATTAAAAACCAACAAGAAGTTGAATATAACAAACTGTTAAGAAAAAAAATCAAACGGACAGTAAATTATTGGGCCTTAAATTTTTCCATTTCTAAAATCCCAATTCAATTATCTGGTCAACAAGTGGACTATAACCCCTTTAAGTTTCAAGCTGAAGAAACCATAACAAAAACACCCGAAAGACCACTCTTGAGCTTTCTTTCAACAATTTACAGTTTACTTTCCCGGGAAACAAACAGTTTATGTGAATTGAAAAAATAAAGAGAGAGTAAGGCATACCGCGAGGATGACAACTGTGAAGACTCCAATAGTCGCCAGGAAGACGACCTGGTCATGCTTGCAACAGCTCTTCAGCTCCCAATTCGGCATTCTTCAAACCCAAGAAACCTGAGAGAGATAGAGAAAGAGCAGGAAAGGCACAGAAAAGTGGTGGTTCTATTGTCTCTTCACTTTCTTCTTTTATTGGTCAAATATTTAAATAGATACAGTTGGTATTTTCTCATTGAAAGAACGTAATGGTAGTAGCGCGTTTACAGCAGTTTTTGAACTTTGAGATCAATCTAACTGTATCTAGGCTTACTAACTTAAATCTCCGTTTCACACTAAAAAATATTGGGATTGCTGGATTTTTAGAAACTGCTTAAAAAATTCAACAATTCAAAGAAGGCTACCGAACATTTTACCAAGCAGCCATCCTTTTTTTTTTTTTTTTTTTCGTCGATGGTGTCCAAACAAAAACATGTCATGTTTTTTTATACGCCAAAAAAATTAGAAAATCCCAAAGAGACGGAGAATCCATCTTCTTGAACGCGTGAGCCATGGACGACGAGTTTGTTGTTTGCCGATTAGAAGAGACTGAATGCGCGAATGTTTTTTTAAAATAATAGATAAATAAATAAAGATGATTATTATTGGTACTCCAATAGGATACAATAAGATAATTTATGCTTATAAATTTATTTATCGTTTAATTAATCTAAAGACTCATACGAAAAATAACCTCACAAGTCCTCTAAATGAGAACTTTAGGTGAGCGTCGTTGTTTTGTAAAAGCATTTTTATTGTTTAATGTTGTAACAATTTCATTTCTTTTCTTACTTTTCTAGTTTCCTTTGGAGGGAAGACAAGACAAGGTCGGACTGACTTTTTTTTCTGAACAAAAAAAAAAAAAAAAAAAAGACCAGCTAATGATTTTGTCGTTTAGAGAGAGTTGTCTCTTACACACACGCATGAAGGATGTTAGTACATAGAAAGATTGAACAAATTGAGTAACGAAAGACCAAATCTCACCAAAGGGTTGAAAGGGCCAATAACATGACAAAAATCCAACATTGTCGTATAAAATAAGATGGGGTACTTTAAATGCCCCCTTTGAGATTGAATTGTTATAGATTTTACAACCATTTTAAATTTCAAACCAAATAAGTTTTTGAACCTTATAAAAAAAGAAAAAAATTAGAAAAATAATCAAATTTTATACTCCATATAGATTTATAGTAATCATTTTAATTTTATAATAATCAAAACACAACCTATATATGGTACAATTTCAATCTCCAAAAGGATACAACAGCCGTACGTTTACCTTGGGCTGCGCTTTCATTGTTCAATCACCCATCAATTTTATAACTTTATTGGAAGTACCAAGATGCCTACCAATTTAATCTTGAAGACTCTGTCTACTTTTGTTAATTGATATACATACCGATCTCAGTAATTGATATGAAAGGTACGTAATATATGTGGGATTTGAAGAGGACAATGACATAACATAAATTGTACTATATTCTGTGAACCTGGTTCAACATAAAGGGTGTATAGAATTGTTAATAATTCTAATGATTAAACTATCATGTTTCAATGGTTTGGAACAACTCTTAGTTCCTAACTTTTGTATCTCAAATTTTTACATAGTGCCACATATATATGTTTAACATTTCTTGTTTTCACATGGTTGAACCATTATGCATGTATCTTCCATTAATCACTATGCATTGCAAGTACGTGAGGGAGACTTATATCGTATAATTGACCTAAATGCAAAGACATGCACATGCAGAAGGTTTGATCTTGATCAACTTCCATGTGTCCATGCAACTGTTGCATGTCGAATTTGCTACACATCATTATACAGTATGTGCTCCCAATTCTACACAATCAATGCAATTGTGCTAGCGAATGCGAAGCTCATTTGGCCGATTGGAAACAAGAGTGAATGGAGTGTGCTTGAAAAGGTGCAGAATAGAGTGTGTTACCCACAATTAGACAAGTTGTATTTGGAAGATGCAAGACAAATAGAATCCCATCTTAGGGGGACGAAATGATGGTGAAGAAATGCAGTCGATGTGGTGGAACATGCCACATTCGCCAAATTTGCAAGAATCCAAGTGGACTCCATTCCAGCGCATGATCGTGAATGTTTTTCTTCGGAATTTATTACTTTATTTGCTTTTATATCATTCGAGTTTAAGAACAAAAGATGCAAAGAGTTTATATGATATGTTTGCTGGTTTAACATACGACTTTCCAAGGTTTGTGTTTTGTAGTTATTCATGCAGTAGTGTTCAAAGATATATTACTTAAAGGGGCTTTTGTTTTTCATTTTTTTTTTGTTTTTAATTTATGCTTTCATTTTGGTTTAAAGGTTGCAGACATCAAAATGTGTAGTTAAAGGTTGCAGATATCTAAAGATAGTTTAAAGGTTACATACAATAATGTGGGGATTCGGAAAACTCTTTCCATCTATTATAAGTTATGTTCTGGTTGTTGTGAGACCCTAAAATTAAGGGTATATTAGTATTTTTACATTAAAATTTTGATTATAATTATCATAAAATTAAAATGGTGGTTATGAGACATAATTTAGTTCTTTTCAATTTCTTGCCCAAGGGTGGGTAGATGGGCATGGGGAGATTAATGTGGGTAAGGCTGGAGGGAGGAAGCTGGACTCACTGCTCAACGACAGTGTTGCAAGGTTCTTGTTTGTTTTGAAAAACACAAGGACTGTATATGTAGGAAGTGTAGATGGATGGAAATACTTAACAAGTTTATGAGAAATCTGAGTTGCTACAGCAAAGCTCTTGTATTACTTCTTATTGTAACTCTCTTGATACAAAATGATATGCCAAAGGCTATATATATAGTGAATACAAAGTACTAGAGAGTTCTAACTAGAGAGTTCTTCCTAGATAACTTAACGGACATAGGCTAGGAACAATGACTCTAGAATAATTGTTCTTGGGAATGTTTAGAGTCTTAACGTTTAGGATAGTGCATTAATTCCAACACTCCCCCTTAATGCACTTTCTTCACAACTCCAATGAACTCTGAGGTAGCAAAACTTTTCTTTCAGAAGTGCCTTGGTGAGTAAGTCCGTTAGCTGCTCATCCGTTCGACAATATTCAAGCTGAATTTCTTTCTTCTCAACAACTTCTTTAACAAAATGGTATTTGACTGCAATGTGCTTGGTACGATCATGATTAACTGGATTTTTGCCAATTGCAATGGCTGACTTGTTGTCACAGTACACTACAATGCCTCATTCTTGATTTTTTCAGATATCTTTAAGAATTCTTCGAGGCCATATGACTTGAGATGCTACTTTTGTTACTGCCACATACTCTGCTTCAGCAGATGATTGTGCCACCACATTTTGTTTCTTCGTACGCCAAGAACATATCCCTGAGCCAAGAGAGAAAAGGTAGGCCGACGTACTTTTCATATCATCAAGACATCCAGCCCAATCACTATCGGTGTACCCGATAAGCCTTAAACTTCGAGTTTCAGCCATAATTCCATAGTCAAGCGTGCCCTGCACATACCTTAACACCCTTTTTCCAACACCAAAGTGAAGCTGACTTGGTTCCTCCATGTATCTTGAAAGCATACTTGAAGCAAACATGATAACCGGCCACCGATCAAACTTTGATACTTTGTGGCATCAACTTTCTTTGCACCATCATATTTCTTCATCTTTTCATTAGGCATCAAAGGAGTAGCCACTGTTTTGCAGTTAGACAAATTGAACTTCTTGAGCAGACTTTTTGCATATTTCTTTTGAGAAATAAATATCCCATTTTTGGTTTGAGAAACTTCAATTCCCAAGAAATAATGAAGCAAACCCAGATCACTCATCTTATAGGTGCTCATCATATCTTTCTTGAACTACTGTAACAAACTTTGATCATTTCCAGTGAAGACTAAGTCATCCACATATAAGGAAACAATGAGAATGTAGGCTCACTTACGCTCTTTTTGAAACCACGCTTGGCAAAATACTTATCAATTTCAGCATACTACGTTCTTGGTGTTTACTTTAACCCGTAAATGGTCTTTTTTAGCTTGTAAACTTTGTCTTCTCCCCCTTCAAGCACGAAACCTGGAGGTTGTTTAACGTAAACTTCTTCTTCCAACACTCCATTAAAAAAATACAGACTTTACATCAAGTTGATAAATCAACCAATTCTTTTGAGCAGTAAGAGCAATCAAAGTTCTAATAGTTTCCAACCGTGCAACTGGAGCAAAGGTCTCAGAAAAATCAATACATGGCTTTTGCTTAAAGCCTCTTGCCACGAGCATAGCTTTGTGCTTTTGAATGCTCCCATCTTGATTGAATTTTGTCTTGAAAATCCACTTCACATCCATGACATCTCTATCTTGTGGATAATCAACCAGCTCCCATGTTTGATTTTTCTCGATCATTCTCATCTCCTTTTTCATGGCTTTCACCCATATTTCATGATTTTGTGCCTCTTCAAAGCTTTCCAGCTCTAAACCAACGAAATTGCAAGTCTTGTACACTTCTCGTAGATTTTGAGTTCTTAATTGAGGACTTTCTGATGAAGAGTAGTTCGGAGAAACGGGTTCTGCATTTGAACTGCTTCCAGCATCATTTGAATTTCTTCTACCGGCAACTACTGGAGTTTGAGGAATGACTTTTTCTTGCTGCTACTCTCTTGGAATTTCACCTTCTTCTTGCACAATTGCTTATGGCATCTCCTGCACTTTATTATCATTCCAATCCCAGCTAGCTTTTTCATTAAAAATCACATCTCTACTCATAATCAATTTCTTAGTTTCAACATTATAAAGCCTATATAACCTTTGGTGCTGGAACAATAGCCAAGTAAGACACATTTTTGGCTTTTTTCATCAAGCTTAGTTCTCTAATAGTTTCCAACCGTGCAACTGGAGCAAATGTCTCAAAAAAATCAATACATGGCTTTTGCTTAAAGCCTCTTGCCACGAGCATAGCTTTGTGTTTTTGAATGCTCCCATCTTGATTGAATTTCGTCTTGAAAATCCACTTCACATCCATGACATCTCTATCTTGTGGATAATCAACCAGCTCCCATGTTTGATTTTTCTCGATCATTCTCATCTTCTTTTTCATGGCTTTCACCCATATTTCATGATTTTGTGCCTCTTCAAAGCTTTCCAGCTCTAAACCAACGAAATTGCAAGTCTTGTACACTTCTCGTAGACTTTGAGTTCTTAATGGAGGAATTTCTGATGAAGAGTAGTTCGAAGAAACGGGTTCTGCATTTGAACTGCTTCCAGCATCATTTGAATTTCTTCTACCAGCAACTACTGGAGTCTGAGGAATGACTTCTTCTTGCTGCTGCTCTCTTGGAATTTCACCTTCTTCTTGCACAATTGCTTATGGCATCTCCTGCACTTTATTATCATTCCAATCCCAGCTAGTTTTTTTCATTAAAAATCACATCTCTACTCACAATCAATTTCTTAGTTTCAACATTATAAAGCCTATATAACCTTTGGTGTTGGAACAATAGCCAAGTAAGATACATTTTTGGCTTTTTTCATCAAGCTTAGTTCTCTTTTCAGTGGGAATATGAGCATAACAAATGCAACGAAAAATTTTGAAATGACTCACCGAAGGTTTGAACCCGCTCCAAGCTTCAAATGGAGTTTTGTTCTTTACGGCTTTGGTTGGACATCTATTAAGAATGTATACTGTTGTATACACAACTTCTGCCCAAAAACGTTTTGGAAGCCCTTTCTCATTTATCATGGATCTAGCCATCTCCACAATCGTTCGGTTATTTCTTTCAGTAATTCCATTTTGCTGGGGACTATACCCTGCTGTCAATTGCTTCCAAATGCCTTCATCTTTGCAATAGACTTCAAATTCATGAGAGGTATATTCGCCTCCTTGGTCACTTCAAATGATTTTGATGCTGCAAACACTTTGCTTTTCTACTAAAGCTTTGAATTGTTTGAAGACAATGAAAGTTTCTGATTTCTTCTTCAAAAAATAAACCAATGTCATCCTCGAAAAATCATCAATGAACGTGAGAATGTACCTGTGCTGGCTTAAGGAAGGAGTTGGCATTTTGCCACAAATATCGGTATCCACAAGTTCCAGTGGTGCCTTTGCTCTCCACGTGCTTTGACTTGGGAATGAATTACATCGTTGCTTGCTCATGACGCACCCTTCACAAGCATCAGTTGTTGCTTCAATTTCCGGTAACCCTTTCACCATGCTTTTCTTCTGGAGAAGCTTTAGCCCTTGGAAATTTAAATGACAGAACCTCTTGTGCCATAACCAAGAGTCTTGCACAACATCAACCTTCTCCACAGCGCATTGAAAGGGGAAAAGTTTGATTTCCACAGCGCATTGTATTTTAGGTGAATTATGCAATTGGGTCCCTATATTATCTACGCAACGCATCTAACAAGAATGAGATTGTAAAGCCAGTGGTGGTTGATGTCATGAAGAGATATGCTGCAGCTGAAGCAATAAATGTTAGTTTCAGCAATCTAGCCCAGGCATTTTTGGACAAACGTGATTCTGAAACAACTTGAAGGCAAAGTAGTTTTTGTTATTAGATTAAGGTATTGAGTCAAATGCGTGTTGATTATTGGTCTTTGTTAACATTTTTGTGTCGTCCTGAAAAATTTTATGTTTCTGTTTCGGGATTCAATTGTTTCTGATTCCAAATGTTTGCATTTCATCGCAAGAAATACTATAATGATCAGTTAGATGTGGATCCAAATTTGCAAGAGCAGCATTCCAAATTACTTGATAACTCTTCGAGTAGTCTATTATTATCCTGAGCTTTAGCTTCTTTTTTCATTTCTCGTTCAAGGAGGCACACAACCATAACACATTGAAGAGTATTGACTCGATAGAAGGCTTGAGGTGAAGGCTTCGTTGTAGAGTTGACATATGAAGATGTAAGAAACAAGATTCGTTTGATTTCCTCAGTCGACCTTTCTTAATGTATGTGACATAGTGATTCTAACTTTTGATATTTGAGGAATGAGACGCTCCAATTTACTCTGTTAGGTACATTGAGCAAGAAATGACTGAAACTGTATGGGTAGAATTTTGTCAATACCAAACAGTTTTTCGATTTTTTTCTTTCTTTGTTTTGTTATTTTCTTATAAAAAGTTCATACATGGTTCTTCACTATTGTGTTGCGTAGGGTAGTGTGGTTGCTTTGGTTGTTTCTACCATTGTTCTTGGTTATAACCTAATGAATTGCAATGTGAAGTCATAAGCAATTGATTGCCCTTTTGTTGTTACCGGTTCTCGGAACACATACAACTATTCCACCGAGAAGAAAAGAAATTTGCAGACGAGAACAAGGAAATAGAATGAAGAGAAGACTGATTCAATCATACACAGAGACAAACACAAAATATGAGTTGAACGAATTGCTAGATAACCATGCACTGCATTGCATTGATGTTAACTTATGATTTTGAATGTCTCGAGAAATATCAGTAGCATCTTAGATTATATATTTAGACAAAAGAAAGATCACGTTGTGTGTTTTCTTGTGTATGTGCTTTTGCGATTGCATTGTTAGCTAGTTTGAGCTTTTCCATGTGCACCTCAGTTTAGAGATTTCTTGAATTCAAAAAGCAATCGGAGAACTTGTGACCCGTTATGTGTGTCTTCGAGGATGAGATGGACCGAATGGACAGAACTATTCAAATTCCGTGACTGTTAACAGAGAAGTTTTCACAGAGAAATGAAGAGTGCAGTGCAGGAGGTGCCGAGTAGGGGTCGGTTGTTATGTCAGTTAAAATTCCCCTCTACCCCATTAAAGTATATCACATGCATGTCACGTGATATTTTTGTCGGAAAATTTAGTAGAACGAACGGAATGCACCAAAATTATAACTTAGATAGACCGCCAGACCTATTTGGAATAACCAAGACCAAAACGCAAATTGGGTTTAGCTCAGGACAATCCTCATTGTTAAGCATATAACCTCGATGATTACAGCGTTATACTCTACCATTACATAGGAAAAAAGTTTCCACAATCTTCCCTCTTTGTACAAAATAAGAACATGTAAACAAATAAACAAAATTTCATAATGTTCCGGTGTATGATATGCATTGAATAATGAGAATGTCAATTTTTTTTTTTAATTAACGATCAAAACTCTGATACATACCATATGCTTCCGTGCATAAAAAAGAAACCCAAACCCTAATTCTTATCATTTCTTTATGGGTTCATGGTCCAACAGCAAAGGTGGGGTCATTGAAGTGAATTGCTCAACCACCAATTGCATACTTTTCAGTTGCTTTGTTATTCAACCAAGAAACATCAAGAAAAAAAAAAAAAAAAAAAAGGAGAAAAATGCCTTTTCTTTGTAACAAGTGGGAAAATGGCTTTAATTATTTGTTTATCTTGCTTTAGTTACCAGTTTTAGCCACTTGTCATGTGAGCAAACGCTAAAAGAAGCAACAAAGAAAATAAAAAGCGGTATATATATCTAGGTATGGTATATAATTACATCTCAACCCAAAAATGCAACAAATTATATACCCTACCTATGGGTTCTTTCACCGTCCTCTTTGGGCTGCCCTACAAGTTAAGGGTTCCTTGCACAGCTGCGTTCCACACCAAAAAAAAAAAAGAAAAAAAAGGGCTCATTGGTTTATAGTGCTGTACAACTGTAATGAATATCGGCCTATTTGCGATTTTGGTTCTTAGAATGTATCTTTTGTGTATGAAGCTCGGTCACTCTTTGATTACAAACGATATTATTCCTTTATATAAAAAAAAGTTTAAATTCAAAAAGTAGTAAGTTTTTTTTTCTTCTTTTTTTTTTTTAAAAAATATAAATTTAAGATATGACATCCTTGTTGAACACAAATGCAATGATATAGGCATCAAAACACAAGCAAATTACGCAATGTATTGGGCGTAGCTCATTTATTATTTATGTGCTCAAGAGCTAACAAATTCATATATAAATAAATATAGCGCTAATGATTTGTTTAAGTTTACATTATAACGTAGTCTTATGATTTGAATCGTTGGATCTATAAAGTGCACATTCAAGTATTCCTGCAATAATTACATAATTAGAAATCATTTAACATTTTGATTGCTAACATGAATATTTCGTTGTTTATACTGTGTTCGATCGTTTACATATTTAGTAATAGTTGCATAACTACTCGACAGTTTTAAGTGGTTTACAACAAACAAGCGAGTGGGAAGGTATTAAATTGTACTTTTTTTCGAATTGAGATGAAGTGCAGAAGAGTTATAAGTAGCCTCAATGCCAAGAACATGATGCAAGGACACAAGATTGTTTCATAGAAAACAACTGACCAACTTGTGTGTAGGAGTATCATTGTAAGAAGATAAAGAAATAGAACAGTGAAAATTAGAATTACGAGTAGCAGAAATGTTCTTTTGGTAATCATGTAACTAAGAAATTCACGATTCCTTATCCTTAAATTTAATATCAGACGTGCAAAATAAATAAATATAAGTATACACACCGAGATAAAATGGTATGCAGAAATCATTTCACACTCACAAATACGGAAAAATTATAGGCTTTAAACTTTAAAACCAATTAACAGATTTAATTAAAGAATGATTTTGTAATTGTTTATGAAAACTAGTTGATGTGGTACGTAAGGTATATAACAGCACGTGGGATTGGCTGCATATTTTTTAGAATGCTACTATGCTCGGCCGTATAAGGTATAATCTTCATTTATCTACAATGTGAATTCTCTATGAAAGAAAGATAAGGGCTTGAGTATGATAATATTAACGCAGTGGTGGTGGTGCTGTATGATAATAGGAAGAAAGTTTCAGATATGAATCTGAATTTTCTTGCTTGAGAAATTTGACCTCCACTCTATATTCTTCTTTTGGTGTCTATATTATTCTTTAATTATATAGTTTTCTAGGTTTGAACTAATATAATTATTAATTATACTACTTGACTTCGGATGCAGTTTCTTCAGAGCCCATCAGCAACACTAATGAAGATGGGGGACCATCAATCTGTCAAAGATTTTAGAAAGATGGTACACCGGGGTACCATAAGCCATACAAATGCGGTTCTCCTCTAACGTGGGATCCATATTCTTCATTATGTTCCCTTACGTGAGATCACCACAAAAGTGAATCACACGTGTAGGAATAAATTTAGAAAATTAATTTATCGGGGCATAATTAAGTAGTGGTAATTAATATAAGTTCTCGTGGAATTTCAAAAACAGCGCACGCAGCATTATCTGTGGAGTCAAATCCATACACATTATGTGTTTAGCGTACATTCTCACCCTTTGTTCTATTTTAACAATATCTTAGGTCAATATTGTTCTAGTGAACTAAGAAATAAATCATATATGTATAAAGATGGGAAGTACAATTTATAAGACGTACGAGAGAAGAGTAATGGGCTTTTTATCATTCTAAGAAAAAAAAAACTCACTCTAAATTTAAAAACGGTGTGGTTTCCCTTTAAACATATAGACTTGTCTCATGTTTCTTCTTCTTCGTTGTGAGTACCATAACCAACTCTGCAACTAATATTTTTTGAGCTATATCTGCCTACTGATTATTTTGATGAAAAGCAAGTGATAGAATTGATTGTGGTGGTGAATTGATTATTATTCGCCGTAGTCTAATTCGACGTCATATCAAATGATATAAATTTACTATTTAAGCAGAGCCCTAATTCTTATCGAGACCGCCTTTGTTTTTTTTTTTTCCCATGCCACAAACTTGAAGGAGGGCACGTGCCCTCTAGGGCCCTTAATAAGATTTGCCCATGTGCACATGCAACCAATGTTACATCTGTCAAGCGCAAGATCATGACTATAGTAAACACAATAATTCGGACAAAAACAAGTTGAGACCCAATTCAAACCTTGTCAAACAACCTGCTTTTAGACAATGTACACGAACATAGTTTTAGTTTCTGTACAGCGGATAATGGTTGGTTAAGTATCTTCAGAAGTTGACCGAAAAAAAAAACATTATGAAAGAACTTGAAGGCTCAAATATGTCGTAGTGTTAGTTGCTTTCTCAAAATACGTTAAAAAGAATTAAAGCAGGCCGTAAGCCACATGCATGATTGGAATATAATTGCATGTGACAAACCCAATTATCATCTTTGCTGCTTTAGATTAGGGTCACAAGTCGATTTCCTATCGTGATAGTAGCATAAGGGAAAGTAGAAGTTAGATGCCCTGCATGCCCATAAAAATTGCTTTTGGTTATACCTGCTCTTGAAGTTTACGTGCATGCGTACATAAGCTTAATATCACTGAAAACCTTTACAAATCACAATGCTTTGGAATGTACATACTCATTCTAGACTTCTAGTTAGTGAGAGTAAGTTCAAGTATTATACACATATATACATGTTCTTGTGAAGTACTTTTGCCCTTTTGTTTTTCATATATTTTTTAATTATACAGATAAATAAGAACGTTCTTCAGCGTATACATTGTGCACAACTTTGCGTAAATGATGTTTTTGCGCCTTATATTTTACTATCGTATTTGACGTAGGAGTACTAGAAGTGTAGCTCAGATTGACGAATTCCGGCATAAATAATGTTTTTGGAGTTTTTGCAATTCACATTCTGTTGAGGATATCTTTCCTTAAAGAGAATGAAACTCGTCGCTTTACTACGACTTAAGATGGATTTCAAGTGTTTGAGATCGTTTTTGTGGGTCAAAAACATATTTTAAATATTTTGTGTATTTTCATACTCTCCTGTTTTAATTCTTTTTGTTGTTAATTATAAGGTTGTGTCACTATTTAAACTACTTTTATGGTTATATTTCATTTACCCTTTCAGTCCATTCTTAAAAAAACAATAGTTTAGTGATATTCCTCTTTATTTGTAAGTGAGAGGTCATAGGTTGATTCTAGCCAAAAACATATTTGAACCACATTATTATGACTGATCCACTATGAGGCTTAGCCCATTCTTCCACCCTCCCTTTAGTGTAGAAATATATCGTTTGTTCAAAAAAAAAAGTAATCATTTGTGATCCCTCAATCGATAACTTCCACTCATTATCCCTTCTGATGGTTTCTGAAACATGATGGTTAAAACATAGACCTTCAAAATTTTGCCCAAATTACTATAAAAAATAGAATGGCTAAAATGATTATCTATTAAATTTCAATTGTTGAACTGATCAAAATTTAGTTTTGATGACATATCATTCTAATATCGATCTTTAAAATGATTATTCCATTAATTAAGATTTGGAAAAAGAAAAAAAGAAAGACTTTTTTGGGGGGGTTAAGAAGCAATTGAAAATGAAAAAGAGAAAAATTAGGTAAGCATACAATTTGCTAGAACCCCTTTTCCCCACGTCGCTAAAAACATGGCCTGCCTGTTTGAAGACAGCAGCTGAATAATTTCAGGATTAGGATTATAATCCCTACTTTTTCCATCCTCTTCCATCACCACCTTTCACATTCTAATATTTTGTTCTTCTCTTACTATAAAAAATTAATATAAAATGTTAGTATGACTTAACCATGACCGTTCAAATAAGAGAGGAGGAGAAAAAAGAGAGGAGAGGATCCTACTCCATAATTTCACTCCCTCAACTACTTCCACCGAGGCCTGCCTGCCTTGGTTGCTTGCTTTTATCTCCCTCTAAAACTCTCAACACACAGCAAAACTCTCAACGACTTGGTCATTCAGTTCTCTCTGTTGTCCAAATCACCTCCATCTTCTTCATTGGTTCCATCAACAACAAAAAACAATCTTAAGTTCACCACTTATCTTTGTGTGTGGATTTGAATTCCCTATTCTATAAAATCTAGACTTGGACTTGTCCATGTTTAAGTTTTAACCCTCAAAAGCGACATGTTTTCTTGGTTTTTTCTAATCCCAACTTCTTCAGTAGTCTGAGTATTTTCTGGCTTTGGCTTTTCTTTAAATTCAAGTTAATCTTACGGGAAAATGGCAGTTGAGCTGTATTCAGATAACCCTAGCAGCATGGGCGTCATGAGTCCAAGGATTTCATTCTCCTATGATCTCTGCCAATCTGATGTTGCATCTATGGAACAGAAAACCCAACCTCTCAGATCCAATTCTTCATCCTCAAGAAGTATGAACTCGAGCATGGAGTTCGACTTCTGCGTCCGCGAGAGCTTCGAGCAGGAGTCCTCCTCCGCGGACGAACTTTTCTCCGATGGGAAAATGATCCCGACTGAGATCAAGAAAAAGTCTTCCCATCAGCCAAAGCAGTTGGACCAAATCATGCCTCCATTGCCAACAGCACCGGCTACTAATCAACGTGACCCAAAAATAACTATGGCGAAAGAGAGCAAGAACACGACGAGTAGTAGTAGTGAAGGTGATGAGAAGCAGAACTCAAAGTCTTTCTGGAGTTTCAAGAGGAGTAGCAGCTGCGGAAGTGGATATGGCAGAACCTTATGTCCTTTGCCGCTTTTGTCAAGAAGCAATTCAACCGGTTCTTCATCATCATCAAGTGCGAAGCGATCGTTGTTTTCAAAAGAGGGTCAGAATCAGAAGCAGAATTCCCATAAATCTGCATCCAAAAAGCCCTCCTCCTCCTCCTCACAATATTCTTCTGCTTTAATGAGTAATTACCAAAAGCCTCCATTGAAAAAGGGTCAATATGGATCATATGGGGGCAATGCTGCTCCATTTAGTCCTGTCCTAAATGTTCCTGCAGCTAATATGTTGGGTTTTGGATCAATCTTTTCCAATGGCAAGGATAAGACCAAGAAGAAATGATGATATATTTATGGGATCAAGTGATTAACTTTTTTTTTTATTGTTTAATTTGGTTTCTTGGTATTTTTTTTAATGTGATTTGTAAATTTATTTGGACATTATCTGTACGCCAAATAGTAAAGGGGTTTTGAAGGGTGAAGACAAAGAGATAAAGAGGTGCATGAAGAGAGGGGACATACCACAAGGCATCTGCATAATTCAAGCCACATGCTTGGAGTGCTAAAAGACAAGGTAACCATAGTTTTTCTTGGTTATTCCACATGCTCTTTTCCCTTTTTCTTGCATTATTTGGTCTTCGTTCTCTCATATCGATTTATGTGTATGGTTTGTATGAAAAGTTAGAATTCAGAGAGGTCTGATCTATGTATTTGAGGAGTCTCTGACATTTTCTTTGAACTTGGGTTTGGTGTTTCATTATTTTAGCTTGTTCATTTTTATTTTAATGAATTTTACATTTGTGTGTATTATTGAGAGTATCAATTTCACATCAGAGAAAAAATTGATCTAGTATGTACTTATAAGTAATTCGGCTACTCTCTATATTGCGAGTTGGTTTTATAGCAGAACTTTAACTTTTTATGGTATTAGAGCAAGTTGTTTCATGGATGAATTACAACAACCCCACGTGCTCCATGTTATCCAATTTGAGTTATCCTCGTGTAAGGCTTGAAAATTCGCCACACGTAAAGGGGCGTGTTGAGTGTATCAATTTCACATCAGAGAAAGAATGGACCTTGCATATGCCTATAAGTAATTAGACTACTTGTCATATAGTCAGTTGGTTTTATGGTGAAACTTCAATTTTTTTCGTGTACATACAGATGCATTATATGAATTGGGTTCTCATTAGTTTGTGCAATAATTAGTCCAAGTGATCGTGAACATAAATCATGATAAGTCTGAGATAATCGGATAACTGTGTTGATCAATTTGTTACAATATATGAATGAAGATTCCACCATAAAATCAATTGACAATAGAAGAGTATAACTTTTAATAAACTCATGGAAGGTTTCTTATTGGTTTTTTAGTAAAACACTATGTATTTGAATAAAGGACCTCTTGCAGATGAAGAGAGAGTGATGAAAAGATTGCAAAGAGATTTTTTATTTTCAAACTAAAGTAAACTTTTGTTTGGGGCATATTTGTTCGAATGCATGACTAAGCTCGTTTATTGTTGGATTGCTGTAAAACGAGTGAATAAAGCCTTTGAATTCTTCGAATCTGATGAGTAAGTGAGAACTAGGCCCAAAATATCTTGAAGGAGAAATGAGCCTTATGAATACACTGTTATTCTTCCAGCTGCTCGTATTTGGCTTCCTGGAGTGCTTTCAATAGCTCTGGAAATGGTTGAAGATGAATGGCGAAAAATTCTTAGCATGAGAGTTTGAAGTGTGGTAGCTAAAGATCCACATGTTTAGAACATCGGATAAATGAGGTTCGGTTAGGCTTGATTATGTGATAAGGCTTCGTAAGATATTTTGGTTGCGGTTTAGTTGTTGATCATGGTGATGGAAGGGCTTTAAATGTAGAAGATTTGTGGTGAGCATTATCAACGCAAAAAATTGGGAGGTCAACAAAAATCAATGTGGTCATTTTTTGGTGGGTTTGAGATGTAACGCTAGATTATGGACAAAGCAACTTGAGCGGTTCACTCTAAAATTGGGCTACGCAACTATAGCGATATGCTATACATTCAATGTGGATTACAAGAGCACTTTACAACAACGCTATGTATTTTTTTTTTCTCATGGATTCAACTGCTTATAAGGGGTACTCAACCCTTTTATATAGGTCATGAGTGAGTTCCAAAAGTCTTAGACCCTTTCTATCATCGCCTCATCGTTTAATGGGCCGAATACGTAAGCACGATCTATAAGCTACTTTTTCAATGTCCATTTGATAAGTGGAGAGGAAGTGATATTTGCTCAAGACTATTTGCATGGTTTCCTTAGTCGACACATACTAAGCGCAATTCTCATCCATGACTGGTTGGATAGCATTTTAATGAGCGCTAGGTCTGAGAAAAAGTTACGTCTCTTCATAGACTTCTTTCCTATCGATGGCCAATGCAAGGCCTAGAGTTAACGTATGGGCATACCTGTCCTTCAAATTCTGTGCCAAAAAGTTATCAGGCTCACCAACTGTCTTAAGTGGTTGGAAAATACTTTAGTTTATACTCTCGTCTCTACTTATCAATAAACAATCTAAGGTCAAAAGCAGTCGTTCGATATTAGTAGTCTTCTTCGTTGCTGCAGTAGTGCTCTCTTCAGGCTCATCTATTGGGTCTAACAACAGCCATATATTATATTAATGGGTCTAGAAGGTCATCACTAAAAAGTCACCCAACTCATTGTTAAAGTATTTCTTCTTAGGCATGAAGTTGTCACGGTCGGTCGATCTTTAAGAAAATATAGGGTTGGATTGTTGTTATTGTTGTTTTTTGCAAGTGTACAACGCTCTTTTTTATTTTCTTTTCTTTGTTGAAGCGTTTGTCCTTTTAGAATGCCAATGGTCCTTCAACTCCTTGCAGAAGCGGGAAGTCGAAGCTAGGGGTGGGTGTGATCCAATTCCACCCTCAAACCGGAACTAGAATTGAAAATTATCAACGGTTTTGTTTGATTTGGTTTTGTTTAAATTTAGAGAGCTACTAGACCCATTCAATTGTCTTATTTCTCCATCCACGTTATAATCTCACCTTCCTTAAAAAGTTAAAAAATTAAAATGTTATTTCCCCACCCACTATTATTTTCAATATAACCTTTAACATATGCATACATATGAAATTATAAAACAACATATAATTTTCATAATGCATCACAGACATGGTATTTCAACTGGCTCTCGTGCCAGGGTGCTGTTGATTCATTCCAAGCATTCTAAAATGCACGCGACAATGAAACAGCCAAAAAAGGAAATGATTGTTTGATTTGCTTAAAGATTTTCGTAGGTGAGTTTTGTGTTTCTCAACATACGTTGGCCAAATTCAAATAAGCAATACAATTAAGGATATGTTGCCCAAATCCTTTTTGCTGATCTTGAAGTCACAAGTATGCAAATTCAATTGGAAAACACAGAGGTATCAAAATTCAAAAGGAAAACTTCGGCAAATGCAAAATACCCACATACAAAATTATTCTTTTACCTCTTCAATATAAACATAATCTTCTACCTCTTCCATAGAAGCGTCATTTTCTACTTCTTCAACGAAAAAGTCATCTAAATCCTTTTTTTTCCCTTCCTCTAGATGAAAAGAGATGGAAAGATGAGTTAGCGTTCCTCTAGATGAAAAGAGATGGAAAGATGAGTTAGCGTTTAAGATAAACTGAGCGTGCAACCCAACCCTTTTTTTTAACACAAAAGAGGATAATTAATGTCCTTATCAGTCATTTTACAAATGAACAAATTTGTAATTGAAAATTTTAATAAAAGATGAGTGAAAAGATAAGATAATGAGGTGGGAATAACATAACTCTAAATTTATTATTAAAACTGTACAATTCCATTAATGTCGATTTTGATTTTGGTTCATGCTAGTTTATAGTTCTAACAAGAATTATATATATATATATATATATATATATATATATATATTTTTTTTTTAATCTTCTACTTTCAACACTAAACACATTTCAACTACATATTCAAGAAAATTTGAGCTCTCACACCTAGAAAATTTGTGACCGCAAGAAATAAGATTGGGATTTTGAGAGTAAAAATTGAGAACTTAAGAAGCGTTGAGGAGTTTTGACTATTAATCTCTTTGCCGATGATCACGATGATGCTTCCGTTGAATGGTTGGCGAGAGAAAGAGGAAGGGGAAGAGATTAGCAGCACAAATAAGAGATAAATAAACACGCAGAGACGAAGAAAATAAGAGAGAAGAAAGGGCAAAGGGAGGCGGAGAGAACATACACAAGAGAAATGTGTTAGGGTAGGGTTGGTATTAGGCTTATCAGTAGGGCTATTTGTGGGTATTTAACTTGTTTGATACTTAATAAGTTATAGTTGTATTAAGTGAGATTTTTCATAGACTTTTTGTTATTTTTTTTTTTTAGTATTGTTAAAAAAATTCTCTTAAAAGTGAAAATTTTCATAAATCCTCTAGCCCTCATATTTTTTATAAAATTTCCATGCTAACATTATAATATATTATATCAAAAACATAAAACGATAGAGAGCGCATGAAAAGTTCTATTTTGAAAGAACCTCCTTAATATTTCTTATGTTTTATAATGTTCATACGAAAATTATGCTAAAAAGATAGAAATGCGGGATAGTCGAGAGGGGACAGAGTGGGAGAATCTCCCTAGCGTATGACATTATCAGCGGCGAGTAGCATTTTGACATTCCCGGCAGCGAGTAAACATTTGCACAGAGAGTATCGATTTTTTAAAAAGGTGAAAAACACGGGTGCAAGATAGCGGACAGACGTAGACCCAACGAAATCTCCAATACTCTATTTCCAATTTTGTCCCTATTCTATTCCCCGAAACCCCCAAACAATACCATTATTTTATTACAACCCCAAAAACTTAACAATATTATACTTTTCGCGCTCTCTGTTATGTTGTTGACCGCCAGTGCAATCTACAGTGCGCTTGGGGTGTACAGTGTACACTGTTGTCGTCTTCTCTTATCCTACGCACACGCTACTGTACAAAAGCCAAAGCCTCTTTTTGCAGTGACGAGACTGCGAAAATGGCAGAGAGAAGCCTTGTCCATCTTGGTTTCGATCTCTAGGGCTTCGCGGCGACATACGACGTGTCGTTTGCGTATTCCCTTTTTTCTCGATCGGCGCTTTTCATGGTCGTTATTCCATCGTCGTCATCCTCACCGTCAATCTGAATCGCTTCAGACTCTCTGTCAGCTGCTACTTTTCTCGGTCCATTGCATGCGAAAAACGGGACATATTTCATCAGACCTCGTCGTTTTACGGTGAAAGGTTGCTTTCGTTGCTCTGCACTTGCAGGACAGTTGTTGCTGTGCGTCTGTTTTGTTCTTTAGTCGCTTGAAGGAGTGTAATTATTGTACGGACGGCGGGTTTTCTTTGTTTTTGTTGTATGTTTTTGGGTATTTTCAGGAACAAAAATTGGGTTTGGAGGAAATGTGAGCCCTTTTTGGTGGGATGGGGTTTTTTAAAAATTGGATTTTGGTTTTTGTTTGGTAGATTTATTTGAGTTTTTGTCTGCAAAAGGTCTCAAACTTTTGGGTGGAAGGTGAGGTTTTTGGGTTTTGAAAGAAAAGAGCTTTGAGGTTTTTCATCCGTGGTGGGGAAGAAGAATGAATGATTCTACCGGGACAACGGCGTCGTCTTTGGCGATAGCAGAGAAGAAGACGCATAGGCCGGGTGGTTGCGTCGGCATTTTCTTCCAGCTCTTCGACTGGAACCGCAGGTTCGCCAAGAAGAAGCTCTTCTCCAAGAAATTGCTTCCTCCATGTAAGTCTTTTTTCATCGTGTAAAGCTACATTTCTCTTCTTTATTTCTTATTTAATTAAAAAAAACGAAATATAAAATATTCGACAACATTTTTGTGTGTTAATTTGATGTATCAGCTCGAGGAGCAAACAAAGTTTCCAAGAAGTTTAGAGATGAGAAAATGCCGGTTTCGAAGCTTCATTTGGTATGCATCTTATTGCTTCTAAATTTAGATTATTTCTTTGTTTTGATGGGTTTGATTGTTTTAATTATCTTTCTTTTGTTGGACATGCTGGGTATGTGTGTTTGAATGACAGATTGCTGATGAAAACCGTGGGGGTTTCCCAAATGCGAAGAAAAATGTGAATCGTAGCGTTGATTTTGAGCACAAGCATGAATTGCGAGCTCCAAGTTTGGTTGCTAGGCTTATGGGACTTGAATCCATGCCCGCCACACGCGAGAAGCCCAAGAAAGCTTCCTTTGCTGATGTTAGGGGCAGCGGAGAGAAGACATTTGTGAATAACCATAGTGGTAATGATAGAGATGAATTGAATTTGGAGACAGAAAATGCAAAGCCTGAATCAAGGCCTCAGAAGCTGCAGAAAATGGGACCGTTTGAGAAGAGGGCAGTGACTAGGTTTGGAGCCGAGGCACTTCAAATTAAGAGTGTTTTGTCGCGCTCGAGAAAGCATCACCCAAAGCTTGCTTCTCCAGTGAAGAGTTCAAGGATTTCCTCTGGGAAGAATTCTTCGCGCACTTCTCGGTTGATTGATGCTGCTACTAGAATTTTGGAACCTGGACTTCAGTCTACGAATAGAGCAAGGGGTGCTCTCACTTACTCACGTTCTTTTCATTATCCTCTAGTGGATGAGGTTGCGGAAGATGGAACAGCAGTTCAATCACTGGGGATTTCTAATCAAGCATGTTATAATGGTGGTGCAGTCAACTCTATGATGGGCCAAACTTCTTGCAAAAGTTGTGGTAATTTAGTAGATGCGGACGTAACATCAAATGTGGAGGAACAACAACCTGCGTTCCCATCCTTTGCTTCAAACTTAGTCAATAGCTCTTCGCTGGTAGCAGAACAAAGGCCAAAGTCATCCATATCCTCCTTGGGGCAAGAAAATGATGCAATTTTTCAGGGAACTAGGAACCAACCTGTATCAGTTCGTGGTCAAAAGAAAATACTATCCATTGGTGAACCTGTCACAGAAGGGAAGTCTCATCCACCAGAAGGTCTAGCTTCATGGCAGTTGTCGTCAAGTGAACCATGCAAGCCTCAAAATGGAGAAGCATCTTCTATTACCTCAAAGAATAGGTCTCAGATGCAGCATCGAATGTCACTAGGAAGGGAAAGGATTCCACCCAGATCCAAACTAAATAGTCTTGATGGCAGAAGAGCCTCATCCGCTGCAAATGCTGTTAGAGGGACAAAAGACTTTGTTGCCTTGAACCGGAATCTGAGTGGTCGTGCCCAACCGAGGGTGCCTACCAAGGTGAACGATTCTAAGTTAGACACAGAGAGGAAAACTTTTCCTGGAAAAGATGACTACCCATCACAGCTAAGGACAACAATACGGAAAAGGAGGATGATCAATGGTAGTGGCCAAGTTGAAAGTAGTGGTTTTGTTAGTTCAACTTCCACAAGACAGGAGAATTATCAGTTTGATAAGTCAACTGGAAAAGGATTAGGAAATGGTGCTCATTTGATGGACCACACTTCTGCTAGGAATAAATTAGCTGGTCGGAGAGAAGGTAACAAAGCAAATGGAAATGAGGACACTGATGTTATTTCATTCACATTTAATTCCCCTATCAGGAACAAGACTGGAAACCCTACAGGAATGCAAGGTACAAGCATAGACAATTGCATAAAGTCCCCTCCCCAAGAACCATTGCCATTGAGTGGAGATGATATTGGTGCCCTTCTGGAACAAAAACTGAGGGAGCTTGCTTGTCAAGAAGATGATGACATGGCAACAGGTGCTTCATCCAAGAGGTCCACTGCTATGATTCTCCAAGAGCTAATATCTGCCTTGTCTGCAGATCGTTCTCTTTCTCACGACGGACACATGGCCAATACAGATATAGCATCACCTGTAAGTCTCTTTGTTTATTCAACTGTGTTTATTGACTTGGCATTACCTGTACCGTTTATACCAAGAAAAAAAAATGTGCTGGAAGTGTAACGATTTGAGTTTGGGAACCAGTTACAATATATTTTTTTACTTTGAGAGAACAATGTTTCTAAATTTCGAGGCTTTTGTATTTGGTAACTGGTTTGGCAGCTTGTTTATCATGTTACGATTCTAGTATTTGTCTAACATGATGCATTTTTAGAATTGCGTTTTAGATGTATGATTACAATTCTTAATATAACTGATGTATGACTTATATAACTGTCTATCAGAGTTGGCCATTACATGCAAGATCTCCCATGGATAATAGTTGGGCGCTTTTCATGGTGGAAAGCGTTATATTTTAGTCATCTTAGGTTGTAGCACTGTTTAATCCCTTATACATGTCCCATGCATCATGAAATACTTTTGAGTTTGATTTCCTGGATGCTATATTATAGATATGGAAAGTATTGCTTAATAAGTAGTGGTGACCTACATCAGATAAGCTTAGATATTCATATTCTTGTATAAGTTGAAGTTTCTTCACAGTTATCACATCTGCTATTGAGATTGGATGTTCATGTAATCATAAATGGATGGTACATGGGTTCCAAAACTAAAGTCCCAATTTTTTTGTTTTTCTTGTAATTTAAGAACTTATTCATGTTTTATATAGTTGGTGGTTGCTTTTTTGTATATATTATGGACACAAACAGAAAAATTCCTGAACTGGGATGACTACAATGGATACATCATTGTTTCCTGATGGATTTCATTAGACTTTCTGGAGCTTTAGTGCTTCCACCAGGCTAGTTTGGGTTCTAAGAATGTGTCAGGAATTTGAAGTAGAATGGCAACTCTTTCTTAGTTATGAGGAGTTTGCATGTAGATTCTGCTTATCAAATCACAGGCCTTTGGGCATGCATACTCCAGTCTGGCAACAGTAGTTACTATGGCATCTACATGGTATGGAGCTTGTCCATGTATTTTACTTGTAATTTAGATGATGAGTGGAATGAAGAAAATTCAGGTCGTGGGAATATGTGCTATTGCATTGAGATCGGGTCCTAGATTTGGAAAGCTATTTCAACAGAGCATGCTGCTTGAACCATTGATTTACTTTCCTCACCCTTTGCTTGTAAATACTACCCACTAGAATTTCATATTGCATTGATGAACCGGGGGCAACTCCTTGGTTATATTCACAAAAGTTACTCTCTTGGTACCCTATGGTACTGTTTGGTATGTGGGACGGGATGGAATGGAGTGGGACGAGACGTTCCGTCTCACGTTTGGTGCGCCTAAAATGGGTGGAACGTGCTGTTCCACGGGACACAAAATTATAACCTCTCCGTCTCCTTCTTCCTCCTTGTTTCCATCTGAGTGCATCTTTGCTCCCTCTCTGTTCCGTCCCGTCCCGTCCCGTCTGCATACCAAACGATACCTATAAGTTCTAACCAAGAGAAAAAAAGTTATCAACTTCAAAGGAATTGCATTCATGAGTTGGTTGCTGGTAGGATGTTTGCTGCCATCTCTTGTGTATGTATTAGGGAAAATTATATGAAGGAGATGCTGAACCAATAGGGAGAAAAAGGGGAGAAAAGGAAGAAAGAGAGGTCAGGAAGAAGAACAAGGGGTTAGCTAGGATTTAACATTAGTATATTAGATGATGCAAATTCTCAGTAGTACTCTAGTTAACATCTCTAATCAATCATTTGCTGTATGCTTCTTAATTTGCTATTTGCTTCTCCCGCAACTTTTACTGCATAAGTTTCTGGGGAACTATCGTAGTTAATGCTCGATAGCCCTTGTCATGCAAAATTAGTTGTTTATATAGTCCTTTAATTTAATCCTCACCGTTAACTTCTTGAGAAAGTAGGAATTATTGTCAATCTCTGTTAATGTGCCTGCATTGTGCGCAACTTTAGAATTTTCTTCTGTTTGATTAAAAGGTGATTCGGTACACATTTCTTGACTCATTTAGCTTCTGTTGGTCCTCCTCAGGCTCGTGGAAAGACTGATAGATCAGTTGGAATCTGTCATGATGGTCATCATTTGAGCCCTGGGTCTGTTCTTGAAGCTTCATTTTCTTCTAGTAGTCTGGATGATAGCTCAGGTAGAGTACTTGGAGTAATAGTAGGAACTGCCATGCAAAACAGATTCATAATTACCTTTTTTAAACTGAGGTGGTAGAGTACTCGGCTAACCCCCAAAAGCTAATTGTGATTTTGTTTTCTTTTGTATCGGTAAGATCCTCTGAATGTGATTCTTATCTTTGTATTGCTTCTGATACAGGGAATAGGTCCGTCTACCATCACTCAACGGATTACTCTGATGATCCATTGCAATTGGGTCATGATACTGATAGTGTAGACTCTGCCACTTCAGTGGACAAAAATAAGACTGGCAGTGAGATAATAACTGCTCTTTTCAATAATGTATCGAGGATATTGCATAGCATCGATGCTGGTGGGGAAAGATTGAGTGGAGGCAAGCTCACCCATGCAAATGAAGTTATATTGAATGCTGAACTATTGTTTGGAGATTTGACTCTGCACAGCAAGGGGAACATAATGGAAGGTCTTTTCATCAGTTCCTTGCTTCTTGATCTGGAAACTATTGCTGACACCTTGATGACAAAATTCTGTGTGTTCAGTAGTTTTGGGGACATCAAAGAACTTGGTGAATTCCTTTTTGACTTTGTCATAGAGTACTTAGACTCAAAATATGGCCGGTGCTGCAATTCCGGATTCAGATTTTGGGAAAAACTCCCCGTAGGCATGAACCAGAAGTTGATGATTCAAGAGGTTCAGGAGGGGATTCAGAAGTGGACGGATTTGGCTGGAATGATTCCTGATGAGTTGATAGAATGGGATATGAGTCATGCCCTGGGTAAGTGGACAGATTTTAATACCGAAGCTTTTGAGATCGGTTCTGAAATTGACGGAGACATTCTTCAAAGTTTGGTTAATGAAGTTGTGATCGACTTATGCGAGTGCCAGCTGCTGGGTTCCTTTGGAAATTCATGTAAACTCTAGCTACCATTTTTTTGAGTTCGTATGATCCTTGATCAGCCATGTCACATGTTAAATTCTGTCTGTTAAACCAAGCAAGTGTATTCTTTTGTACAAATCAATGGAAGGCCTAGTTCAATTTTAAGATCAGTTACCAGGATATGCAAGAAGATTTCAGTTTTTTTTTTCCCCCCCGCTTTGAGACTGTGAAGTAAAATTGAGTTGTATAAAAGTTCAGCAACCTTTTGCACTCTAACTGTAACTGATGATATGCGCAACTGGTGGGTTGTCCCGGTAGTTACGGCCTTCCTCTTCAACCTATTGCATCTTGGGTTCGAACTCTCTCCCCTCACCTTAGTATAGATTAGTGCAATATATCGTTTGTAATTGGCTAAATACGAGAAGAGAAGATGTTTTCGTACTCACGTTTTCTCTCTCTTTTCGTTTGCTTTTCTTAACCTTCGGATGATAAACAATCCATCAAACTTTAACATTTACTAGTTACATTCCGAAACAAATAAAAAAGAAAAGAATTTTAAGTGGTAATCAAATTCCCAGGTCATAAAACCTCAAGCAAAATGTTCAGCAATGAAAGAATGAATCGAGACAAAAAAAAACCCAAAAAGCACCAAACTTTCAGAACTGTCTGTATCCCAAAACAGTCTTTGGCATTGCTCTTGCATTGCCATTGGCCTTCCTTCCGCCCCTGTTTTCGCCGCTAATAGCATTAGCGGCGGCGGTCGACAACCCCTTCAACTCCTCCATACTCGCGTAGCTCTTCCTCGCCATGACCCCTCCGCCATTGTTGTACCTCTTCTCCCCCGCGCTCGCCGACTTACTCCCTCTCGAATTCGACAAAACCCCGTTCGCCGCTTTCGCCGAACTCTTCGCCGGTGGGGTCATCTCCTGCATCGACGGAAGCCTCGACGGCGGCTTGCGGTTCTCTTTTCGCAACACGGCTGAGAAGTCGGGCACCGACTGAGCGAGAACGGAAGACCCCTTTCGCGAATTGGTCAGATGGGTCTGAAACTTGACTTGTTTCTTCGATGGGGTCGATTTCGATTCGGGTTCTTCGAGCTCCTCTGGGCTCATGTACTTCCTCTTTAGCCGCGATTCTCTGAGCTCCGCGTAGGCTGTGTATCTGGGTCCTCTCTCCATGGGGTAGCTCTCGGTGGCGAACCTCAGGGGGGCTGGATGTTGATCTGGGGTAGGGTTCTGGGAAAGAATGAGAGAGATGGGATCGATGGCTTGGAAGAGAGATTGAAAAGCTGGGTTTTGTTGATTGGTTTGTTGCAGAGAGCTGTTAGTCTCGGCCATTGTTGAAGAATTCAAGGTCCCAGCTAAGTTTTGTTTTCTTCTTTCGTCTTCTTTCCCTCTCTAGAATCTCAATCAGTGTGCGGAGACAGAGATTTGAGTTTTTGTTGGTGATTCAATAATGGCATTTGTAGTTTGTGATTTGGGTTTTTCTTACTTCGCAATTGAAAATTTTGGATTTGCAACGGTCGATAAATGGAGGTTACTCTTTTTCTTGCATCCTAACGTTCGGATTTTAAATCGCTTTGGATACCCTATCGACGGTCTGATTTGACTGATTTTCCGTGATGGATTTTTCAGAGCCGTTGATCTTTTTATTGTTGGTCATAGATTGCCGTCAGATGATATGACTTTCCAAAAAAGTTCTCTCTCTTTTTGTAGTGGGGAAAGACTTTTTAGGATCTTTAGACAAGCCGGAGATTTGTAAGGTTTCCACTTGGAGGCCCGTTATGCCTCCATTGGTCAAATATTGTAAACAATGAGCCGGAGATTTGCTTGGTGTGAATGTGTGATTTTCATAGGGCTAATCGTAGACCTTTGTCATTTATCATAGTGGTAGAAAGGAGTTGAATTTCTGCATGACGGCGTGAGTTCGAATCCTATTAGTGACTAATTTAACGAAACCTATCGTTTGAAAAAAAAAATTGGCTAATTGTATTTTAGTCTATTTGAGGTGATTTTTAAGATGGATTATGAGGTTTTAATTTTTTTTCATACTGCACCATGATGTTTTAAAATTTTATCAATTTATACTTTTTGACTCTTTGAATGTCTACTTTCCCATTGAATTGAAGAGTTTTTTTTGTTAATGTGGTGCAAATATGACTTACATGTTAAATCAATTTTGAATGTCATGCTTACCATATCATTTATTTAATGAATATTCAAATGATTTATTAGAAAGAAAAAAATTAATACAATTTTAAAACTTATGTAAAAAAATTAAAACTTTGTTGGCCGCTTTGAAAACCACCACAAACCTAGGGGCTGTGAAATTAACAAAATTGAAACCTTTCGGCTTCAACACAGAAACTCCTCACTACTGATTGCTAATGCCTGAAATTAACAAAATCTCAAGCAGCCAATATCTGCGTATATTTCTAGTGTTGTCTGTGCCGTCGCAGGAACTCCAGTTTTTTACACTATCCTTCCCAGAACGGCGGCGGGCCGGCGGCGAGAAACCGGAAATTAATTAACGGAAAGATGCGAATAATTCAGTGTTGATTCCAATTATACGGGTAAACTTGACGGAGGGGGCAAAATGGGACTCAAAACATCGGTCAGGCAAGATGAGTCGCTTTTAACTATCGATACACGATGTGAAAATCTAAGGTGCCATGGTATTAATATTATGCAGATTACAAACCTGTTTCAGAAGAAATATGTGACACACAAAAGGATTTGTGCAAATTACACTTTGTGATATTTGTATTTCTGCCTCAAATTAAAACTAGTGATGCTCTGGTCAAATCCATTCAGCACCAGGGTCCTTACAGCTTCAACCCCTTGATCCAGTGCTGCATCAATCTGTTCACATATATAGCAGATATCGGTCAAATTTGATATTACAGGTTGAAATTCACACCAATTCAAGTGAACAGACAATGTAAATTGCAGATGCGTGAACATTTGAATGTGCATGGCGAGCGTGTGGGCAAGCAAATATTTTCTGACCATTTAAGTGATCAATGAATTTCCTTAATACCATGAGTCAGAACTATTTAGAAACAACGATATACCTGATGTCTCTCGACTGTACTGAATCTCTGTAGAAGATAGGCTTTCATGTCCATAGTTCCAGGTGGATTTCCAATACCTGAAACATAATTCATACTCCTCTTTTAGTTTCCAATTAAGGCAAGTATAGACCCTTTTGGACTAAGACACCTAACTATTAGTTGAAAATAGTACTGAAGAAACAAACCTATACACAGCCGAGGAAATTCACGGCAACCGTCCAGATGGCCCATTACACTTTTTACACTGCAACAAGGAGAAAGCAATTACAAAAAATTTGGAACATGAGAGGAGCGGGATTCAGCAGACGCGTTATTAATCAGTTTTGTATTGCCTGATACGGAGTTACGTGGATCAGCATTTCTAAAAGAATGTGTCACAGGACAATTAAGTTCAAGCTGTTCATAATTATTTTCTTTCCTTCCTGCCTTCCGTATGCTTTCAACTAGAGAGAAGAGAAAATAAGAGAGAAAAAGAGGAAGAAACAAAAGAAACAGAAGTTTTAATTTTTTTTGCGTTTGCTTACCAAGAGAAAGCTAATAAGAACAAAATGTAATTTTGGTTAGGGGCAGTACGAGTTGGGTTAAATCTTTTCCTTTCTTCATGGCCAAGCATTGGGTAAACAAGAATCAGGGAACATAAATGGCAGATAAAAAAGTAGTGGTTTAATAAGGACAGGAAAATATGCAACCCTAACAAGCTAGAGAAGAGTTTGACTTTCAAATGATCCACGCCAAGCACAATTTTTCTGAGACAGATAAAATGTTGCTGTTGCCACTTCCAATATTATCAAACAACCTCCAGTCTATAACTTCACCTAACCACAAATTCACATAAAACCCAGTAGCACACATATCAACAACTTTGAGTGTGCCCCGACTCTTCCATTTTTCTACAAGATTCTGAGAAGAGCAATTTAAATTCATTTGGACTTTTAAAGCTCTAACTGTATGGAAAAGGGAAAGATTTGTTTTGAGAGGATTTCAAACAAATAACCCCGGAAAGACTATGTATAGTCTTTGCTTCCTTCTAAACTAAATCATCTGTGCCAGATTGGCTTTTTCTTTTTTCCTAAGCATATCAAGGAAAAGTGATGCATGGTTGTAACCAAAAAAAAACAAAGTGATGCATGGTTACCCTTTGATTTTGCAATGAAATAAAGGCTTAAATGTAAACAACTAAACAATCTACAGAAAAAATCTCGGTTTTCTGTAGCCAAACTGTCAAACCCGTCAAATTAAGTATGGGTAGCTAAAATATGAGACCGAAGTATCCCTTTCTAGAATCAGTATAATGTTTATTTAATTTCTAGTTCGGAATGTATAGATAAAAGGACACGAACAGGGTGTTTCTTCATCCACTTGCTATTCAGCCAACACTAAGAACCTAAAACCACTTACTTTTACTTCTTCTTATGACATCACCACTAATACACCTCTAATTGAATCTAGTAAGATTCCTGCTCCATATCCTTTTTAATAAGCATGGAACTTAATCACAATGGTACATGAAAACTTACTAACAATGGACTATACAGAAAGCATCCGTGCAAACGTACCTTCACAGTGTACAGATTGCAAAAATTGAGAAAATGTCCTTAATACTTGTTCATTAGGAATGTCAACACAGTTAATTTAGCAGCTCTCGTGAAATACATCAATCAGAACATACCACAGAAAATATAATTTACTATAGAATCCACCTCATTTAGTAGGTTAATTATAGTTATAGAATCTTCAATTCTAAGTAAGAAACTAGTTGGACAAACTAACATTATGCATCGTTAAGAGATAAAAGAATCAAACTACTTTTTCTTGATTTTGAAAACATATTTATTCAAGAACATCGGAAAGTGATAGATAAATTTTCATATGAATTCTGTTCAAAATTAATATTCACACATACCCATTGTGATAGCCATGTCCACCTTTTGGCTGAATCCTCAGAACACCATTTGGTAAGCTCATCTCATCATAAACCTACAAGTCCATGGCTCCCATTTATGTAATGCGACATTGAACTTGATGAACTAAATTAAAGAAAGGAATTTATTAATCTTGTAAAGCTACAAAAAATGCATACCAGTAAAATATGGCGTAGGGGTACTTGATAATATGCCGCAAGTGGTCCAACCTTAAGAATAACAAAAGGAGAATAAGTGATGGAAAAATGCAATCGTAAGGTAGCTCTAATCACACTGGCATTTACTCATTCAACTAAAGAAAAGGAGATACATACTATGATGCTCATGGATATTTTGGCATAAGTGCACCCATAAACATGAACATGAAGAAAAATATTTATGAAAATGGCACATCGCTTCATCACATTATTCCATTTTGCCAACAAAATTGATCAGTCTTATAATTTTTCACGAGCTCGAAAATGTCAATCATCTGATTACACACCACAATGAAAGATATGGTTTGAAATTTTCAAACATGTAATGATATAGAAATCACCATTGCTTAGTTCACAGCCAGGTTAAACTCTACGTGAGTGAATGGTAAATGATTGTAATCAATTGCAGAAAGCACACTCCGGAGCTAATTAATCATTATTACTTTTACATATTCCTGGAAGACGGTATTTCATGAAACACAGCTCTTCTTCCATCAAAAACTGATTGCAGCGTTGAGGAAAATACGAATAATTATACTAAATGAAAGCTCCTTTTGAAGTTTACTTGAACCCTTCCATTAGGTGCAACAGAAATTTACACTATGGATTCTCAATCTAATGGTCTGTCCAGTATAGAGTATCCTGTCACCTTCGTTGGGATGTCACAGAGTTTAGGTTATAAGTAATACAAAGTTATCATAGAACACTTATGGGTAGTGGAGAGTATAACAGTTATGTGGGCCAAAATTGACACCAAAAAAAGCAAACAGAAATGAAGAGAACACACTGATTCTCCGCTATAATTCATGTAGGCTTGAGGCTTCACCAACAAAATTGGTACTTCTCCAATGGAGCCTGTACTGATCACAGAGAAGAATCTAAATGAACACCAAAACACATGAAAATGTGGAATTGAAAAACAAGAATTGAAACACTTAAAATACTACTGAAGACCCACCTATTCCAATCAAGGCCTTCGACTGTATTGTATTCATCGCAATGCCTTCTGCTTTAGCAATACCATCAATCATCTCGAAACCAATCTGGTGTACAAAACCCACAGGAAACAAAGGGTAATGAAAAAGAATTCAACCGAAACACTTAAACTAGTTTATAAAGGTGGAATATTACATTGTGCCTAGTCCCATGGTACTTGTTGCCAGGGTTACCCAATCCAACAATCAGCCAAGGAGTGTACTCCACTTTAGCGCCATTGGTATTATCCGGTAAGCAAGCCTTCACACGTAAACTTGTGGAAACCGAATACTTCCTTAGAGAAGGAGGGCTGCAAGGTCTTCTCGGATATGATATGCAATAGTTTGGGGCAGAGACAGCATACCACATTGACCTAAACATCCAAAACACAAATTAGAAGTATGGTTAGCAATGGGTTTGAATCAAAAACCACTTAGCACTTCATTAACTGGCCAAGTTTCAACATTTTTAATACCCCAGTTGGCTAAATTCTGAGATTATTTGTTCTTGTTTCCTCTAATTAATATACTCTTCACTAAATATAAGCTTAAGCAGAAAAGAAATACACAAAAAAATAAAAATAAAATTAAAAGACAAGCTTGGTAAGAGCAGAATATGGAGAAAGAAGGGGAAAAATCACGAAAGAATTAAAAAACGAGGAGCAAAACGAACCTGGCTGCAAATTTTGGAGCTTGAATTTGAAGTGAGGATATACGAACGTGAGGACGTTGGAGAGAGAGAGAGGAGGTGCTTCTCGACGAGAGCTTGGAAGTTGTTTATGGTTTGCAGTAGCAGACGGAGGTGTTTCAGAGGATAGAGTTAATAAGAAAGATCTAAGATTTATCTGATTTGAGGATATACCAGCAAAAAACCCCGAATTTCACTTTCATTTGGCCCAATGCACCTTCTCATTGATGGGTTGGCCCAATTCACTCTGGTAGTTTTGACGGATCTTATACGGTGAAAATACAATAAATTCAAACTTTAACGAAAAACTACCGGTATAGTTTACTTTAACGAAAAATTACATTTTTACACTAAAAAGTCAATTATGATACTATTTATTTTACCCTTTATTTTGTCTTTATCGTTAAAACTCAAAATTCTCAAACCATTTTCATTAATTTTCCTTAAATTCATAGGTAAATTACATTTTACCCCCTCATGTTTGGGGTTTATTTCAATTCCTTATAATATCTTTAAAACATTTCAATTTCATACATTTAATTATCATTTTATTTCAATTTCATATGTCTGTTAAAAAAATCTGTTGAGTAAATCGTTAAGTGATGACGTTGCAAATATGAGATCCAACGTCACTGCCAAATTATGCTACGCGGCAAAAAAATTAATTTTTTATGTTAAAAAAAAAAAAGAAAAAAACTAAACAAACCAGAACCCCCGACCCACCTCCCCTCCCATCCAAAAACCCACCCCAGACCGCCCCACCCCCACCTCTCTCTCTCGCGTCTGGCGACGAACGCTGAGATCTGAAAATCTTTGCTTTCCTTTCTCTTCAACTTTCTACTAAGAGGTCATTCTTCTTTCTTCCTTAATCTTCTTGCATTCCTCCAAAATTTGACTTCAGTTTCTCTGATTCGCTCTGATTCAGTCGCAATTTTGGTTCTCCAATCTCATCGCGCATTTCCGAATATTTCAGATTCGTCAAGGATTTCATGAAGGTCTTCGATCAGACGGTCCGAGAAATGTTAGTTTTTATTGCGATTTTACGCAATTTTTTCGTTTTAATTTGGTATTGCAAATTTGAATTTGCAATTTGATTGACATTTTGTTTGCTTAATCTTGATGTGCAGAAAGAGGGAGGTGAATCTGAAGGTTTTGAAGGTTCCGGAGATGGGAAGAGGAGGTGAATCATTTCTGGGTTCTGTTTGGTTTTTTGTTTTTTTTTTTAATTTAATTTAATTTAATTTTTATTTTAATAGGGTAAATATTATTATATTTTAATGCATAAATTTTTTTCTTGCCACTTGGCACAAATTTGACAACCATATCAACACAAATGTAGACTCCATATTTGCCACGTCATCACTTAACGGTTTACTTAACAAATTTTCTAACGGATGTATGAAATTGAAATAAAATAATAAGTAAATGTATGAAATTGAAATGTTTTAAAGATTTGTAAGGAATTGAAATCGACCTCAAATTTAAGGGAGTAAAATGTAATTTACCCTAAATTCATTTGAACAAGAGTTATATTTTATTAGATTAAATTATCTAACGATTCTTATTTAGATGTGTAACTTAATGTGCACTAAAAAAAACCTCATAGATGCAAATCGAGCAAATTTTGTACAATGTTTCTCTTTTCACATCTAGATGCAAATTACAGTTAAGTTACAATCGGGTAAAAAACCCCTAATATCAAACAATTTATATTTCAATTTTTAGTTTTAAAAATATAATAACCTATACATTATTATGTCAAGCACTTCGGTTAAAAACTGAAAATCAACAAGGTTTCGATCAAAGAACATTGATAGTTAAGGACCGCATCCAAAGTCTCCTAATACTTAATTACCTAAAACAAAGAAACACTACAAAATTACCAAAATATTACATAACTCGAAGAAACTAAATCTTGCAAGACTTATTCTAGCCGAGTTACAAACATCTTATTATAAAGAACTGGTGCAACAGTTGGTGCGGTTAGTGCAGAGCTCTGCTGCGAACATGAGTGAAGATTTTGGTCTCGGGGCATCTCGTCACTCCAGTGCCATGAGCGGCAGGAGAGAAGATCTGGCAGCTTCTTGTCGCTTGACTGACGTTTGATGATGATGGCGAAGAGAGGACGATGATTTTCATTTTGATCAATATCATGTAAGCATATAAAAGAGAGACAGATTGAGTCATTTCCTTTAAATATTTATCTCTGTCTGCTATGCCTGCCCAATATTTTTAAATAGTTCGAATTCAGAATTAATCTCATGAATTCTGGGCCCTAAAGTTCTCCAAGGCACTCTAGCTTGTCCCCTGTTGGAGAAGCAGATTTAAGAAAAAAAGAGTTACTGGAAAATTGATCATGGGGGAGTACAATGGGAAATTCAGGAAAGTAAAACATGTTTGGGGTCTGATTTAAAATTTTTGATCTGTAACACCCAACCGATCTTCGGCTTAGCCCAAAAGCTCAAGCTGTTGAATGTTTGATCAAATTTAAACAAATTTCAAATTACTTTAATTTGCACAATTCTTGATTGTTTGAGGATTGAGAGACATTTGAGATTGATTTACAATTCCAAGCTATTTGTTTTCCATGGTTATATTAAATTGGTGAAATTTGACCGTTAGGCTTTGTTTGGGTGTAAGGGATTTAAGCCAAGTGAGGAAGCAATAAGCTATAAAACTTTAGATGCGGAAATGCACTACATGACCATTACCAAGTTACAAATGTATGCTAGACGGAGTTGCAAATCCCTCTCATATGCCTTTGTAATGCAAATGTGGTGCATTTATAATCCGTCATTGTATATTTTTTTATTCATCTCTTATTTAGCTTCATTCCTCCAAATATAGCATTATGTAAAAAGAATACTAAAGTTTTGTAGCGTGCTTATACTTAAAACTATGTCGTTTTGAGTATAGAGGAGGTGTAGAGTGTCACACCTTGATCTCAAGATACGACCATGATCGACACATGACGACATAAAGTACTTATGAAGCTACCATCCCTCGTTTCCGAAACTTGACCAAAAACAACCAAACGGTTCGATAACGTAGTAACTTTTTCTTTTATTTCATGGTTGCATCTAACCTTTGCGTTAGATTGCCTACGTACCATAAGACGGAATCAAGCCATTCGTAGTTCACCCCTTGTTTACTCCGACATTTGTCATGGTATTTTATAGCAAAAAACGTAGAGTTCCAGAATCACTCAATGAAATTCGATAAGTATGGATCATTAATAGGAATTAAGAACGTTAATTAACGCTGAAGTAATGATCCAATCATCCACAACCATATCATTTGGTTTGCAAATTTGGTTTAAATTTTTTTGATTTCCCAAGCATTACCCTGTCAATATCCCAAAGAGATACAACTTGGTAGTTAAATCCAAAGTCAACTCCCCAAACCAAACTCATTTAATTTATTTTATTGCAATCAAAGTAAACTTACTTTCTACACAATAACTTCTTAATAACAAAAGAAACCCGACGAGCTTCTACATCTATTATTTTTGCATTTATATCATGAACTAACTCATTGATTGATTTGGGCGGTAACATAAATTGTATTATTTGGTAGTAAAACTACATTCTTTTCAAGATATAAAACAGTATTGTCCTATGTCCTAGTGATAACAGTTGATGGAAAAATAGAAAATGGGAGCATTTTGTTGGCAATGTACATGACGAATGTATCTATTTTTATCCTTGACACCTTTCTGTATAGCAATTGGGTAAACTAAAGCTGAGGAATAGTCATATAATAGCCTTGGATATTAACTTATAAACCTAATTGGACCTACCTTGAATTCCAACTCACATATTCACTCGAGTTTCTCCTTAACTATATATAAGATGAGAAATATCTAGACCTGACATTCGTGTCGTGTTTTCTGTGTTCATTTCGTTTTCGTGTCATACTCGATATTTTAACGGGTCGTATCGTGTAAGACCCATTAAAATAAACGGGTATATGAACTGACCAGAAATTGACTAGTTAATATTAATAGGTAATATAACCTAACCCATTACCTATTAAAGAAAATATATTTTAAGCCAATAAATAATCAAATAAAAAAATATTATATTAAATAGTATACACATACCACATTGCCGCATAAATATTACTTCAAACATAAAATCACATTTGTCTTTCAAGTATCACATAAAAACAGAAAAATAGTGAAAAAAATTATATAAACGCTCGTACTAATTAACAAGCTTTACAACTTTCGTGAATAGCTCAACTTTGAAATTTGCCACTATAATCACATAAACTATAGATTGAAATTTAACTGTTGATTGTCGTTTACATTTATGCTCCATTCTTCTCACCAAATTTGTCTTTTCAGATTTTCTTTTTTGAAAACATAATCTTTTAGAGGATTCAAAAGATGAATGGTTTTGGTCGTTCATAATACATTCTGAATTTACCTTTAGTGAAAACATTGCTTGGAGTTTATAAAGTTTCTAGAAACTATATAATATCGACTCATATTTCAGTTAACCATAATATCAGATTTTGGAGTTGACCCCTTCACAAAAGTTGTAAAGCTTGTCATTATGAGTAATTGTATATGTGTATGTGTGTGTATGTGTGTGTATATATATATGTATGTATGCATGTATTTTTTTTCTTTTTTACATTTTTCACATTTCTACAATGATTATTATGAATTTTATTAATTTTGCACTCAAATAAAAAACACTATTCATGAGGGTTTGGATGGTTTTAAATCTAAACAACAATGTAACCATCGTCTACATGTGGAGGATCAATCCCAAGCGTCTATATATTCTTTCACTTTTTTACACTTGTACATTAATTATTATGAATTTTTTTAATGTGTTTGGTATTTGTAGATTATTTTGATATTTTTATTTTTAATGTGTTTTACAATATTTTAATTTCAAAACATTTATGAGTATGAGTGTATAAGAGAGAGTAAAAAAATTTTGGGTAACAAATCAAGTAAAATTTATAACATTAACGATAATAAGAAAATCTCACAATAAAAATAAATAAATAAAACTTAATTTTTTTTAACTTATATAGAATAAAAATACAATAATACATATTTAATATACAATATATACACTATGGTTGTTGTATTTTATAGTAAGTTTTTTTTTTAGTAGTTTAACTTTAAAATCATCAAAATAATTTAAGCCCCACAAAACTTACAAAAATAAAATTATATTTATAAGCGCAACCCAAATTATGTTCAAATGTATCTTATTTTTCTTCAAGCTTTACATAATTGTCTAGTCAATGCTGACCCAACGGAAAAATGCAATGACCAAATCTGCATTTTGAAAGCCAACCAATTCGACACCTTCAACACAAATAAATCACGGCAACCGACATCTTTGATTGAATCATGTCTACCCAAATTGAACACTAGACGCAAACCTAGATTTGCAGAAAAATCTAAGATTTATTTAGGCTAATGATATGGAAATTGAATAGAAATGGGAGGAAAATTTCGTTTCTCTTGTGCTGAGATGTTTCATATTCATGTTTGTGATTATTCATCCGTATTCGTTTGATGTTTGATTAGTGTTCATGTATTTACTTAATACTCGTATTGCCTAGTTCTTTATAACTAGTTTTTATTATAGTACATGACAATGACTAATTGACAAATTCACGTGTTTTATTAGTACTAGTGTTTAATCATTTACTTAATACACAAATTATTTAACAGTCATATGTAATTAAAAATGATATATTCTTTTTTTTTTTTGGTTACATACTTATTTGTTAGATGTTAAATATATTAAATAAATACTACTTAGTATTATGGTCTAGTAGTATATCTCTTCACTTGTAAGTGAGAGGTTTTAGGTTCGATTCTCGTTAAAAACGAATTTAAACCACATTATTGCTAACACATTGTGAGGCTAAGTTCACTCTCTCCTCTTAGTGTAGACAATATCGGTTGTTCGAAAAATAAATAAATAAATATATATGTATGTATGTATATATAATGTGTGTACCGCAATTAGTCCCATATTGTTGTCTCTCTATTTCCAACGAAAGCAAAAGGTTGAAACGAAGAGGTGGAAATACGGTGAGGGACCAGATGTATTTATAACAAGTTAGCACCAAAACTTTTGTCGTTTTGGTTGTATTCTTTTTGTTTATTTTCCGACTATAGTTTGACTTTAACAAAAAATTACAAGAGTTGTCTTTTTGGTTTTTCCGACCATAAGAGTTGTCTTTTTTAGTTGAAAATTACTTTTCTTAAAACAATCGGTATTCGAAGGAGATTTAAATTCGGGAACTTCTTTAATATTGAAAAAATAAGTATTAGATCGTTTGCTTGCATCACAAATAAATTGAACTTCTTTATCATAAGATTGTGCCATAGAGGGGTTTAATCTGTAGTTAAGTTTTTTTCCTATGCCTTATCACCAAGGATTTTGTATTTTCTTTGTGTTTATGCCAAGAGACAATCCTAAACTAATCGGATCTTAGTTTGCAACTGCAAAATAACTTGGAAGACAAATAGTAATGCAAGTAATGATAGAAAGGAAAGACAAGGAAGTAAAGGAAGGTTAGATGTTCATCAAATGTTAATTAACAAGAAAGTAAATTGCATATAAGGCTAATAATTTGAAAAGAAATGACAAATACAAGTATTCAGGCAAAGTTTAAACCTATTCAAGCAAAAATTGACTACTAATAGGCAAATTCTTGCAAGCAAGGGAATTTTTTTTAGAAAGGAAGTTAATACAAAAAATCGATTCTACAAGTGATATTGCAGAGCTATAAAGAAAAATGAAAACTAATAAAAAGAACTTGAAAACTTTGAGTTTTAACAATAAAGACAAAATAAAGGGTAAAGTGAATAGTATCAATATTAACTTTTTAGTGTAAAAATGTGGTTTTTCGTTAAAGTGAACTGTACCAGGGGCTTTGCATGAAAGTTCCCTAAAGAAAATGAGTGTCTGAACAACAAAAAGAATTTGTAAAAAGTAGGTTTGCAGAGCTTTGAAGTCTTTTTGTGTGGAGTGAGTGTCTCTTTGTGCAGAGCTTTGATCTCTTCCACCAAGACCATTAAATCAAGTGATCCAGACCCTTGAAATTTGATCTAATGGCTAAAAACAGGGGTTCCCTTTAAAAGTTAGAATAATCTTAGCTATTAAATCAAATTTCAAAGGTCCGAATCACTTATTTTAGTGACCTTAGTGTAAGAGATCCTTTATACTTCCCTCTTAGTTCATTCCTTATGATCCAATAAGTTGCTGATTTGACTACTGCCAGAGGATGAGTTTTTCATCTCGCAGCTCGAGCTTTTGTCCCTTTGAAACTACAATTTTTCCACCAAATAGCAACTGTCCTCTGAAAAAAAAAGGAGGATAAATCTCAGTTTACTACCTCTTATATTTTGTGGTTTTCAACATTTATTACATCAAGTTTTTTTCATCTCAGAGTCATACCTAAAGTGTAAATTTTGGGACAATCTCATACATCCGTTAGTCAAACTGTTAAGTCTCCCTGTAACTGATGACGTAACGCCCATGTGGACAATGATTGGGCGCCACGTGTCAATAGAGATCCACTTGAATATTAAAAAAATTAAAAATTAAAAAACAAAATAAAATCCCCCCTATCTCCTACCTCCCTCATTCCCCTCTCTCTATTCCTTCCTCTGCAACCCACACCTCCCTCCCTTCCATCTCTCATCTGCAACCCGCAACACCTCCATCATTCCTCTTCATACCACCACCTTCCCCACCATTCCTCTCCTAACCCCAACCCTCTTCTTCCTCCTCATTCTCCTGCACCCCAACCTTTGTCGTTGGCTGTCCACAACCGACCCGTCCCTAAGCCCCTGGAGACAATGCCATTTTCCATTTTTGCCGATGTGGATCCTGTTGAAAAATATTAGTAGTTAGGTTTATTGTAGTATTTGGGTTTTGCTTGTTAGTTTAGGATTTAGGTCTAGCCCATCCGAGTTAGGGTTTCTTAGATTTGGTTCTCTATAAATAGAGTTTGTAATTTAGTTTGAGAATAAGTCATTCACAATGTAGTCTCTTAGGGTTTTGTAGTCGTTTCGGCATTCTCAGTTAGTTTAATAATATTCTTATTATTTTGTTAGTCTTGTTCGTTTCGCACTCTGATATTCAACTTGGTATCAGAGCAGGTTTGATCCTTCGGGATTTAATCTATTCGTCTCATATTAGTTTGTTGTCATCTTCCTCTGTTTGATTGTTCCAATTTAGATTCATCGTGGAAATTGTTGTTGATCGTTCTTCATTGTAGTCCAAAAAAAAAAAATTGTCTTCGTTCTTGTCCTGTACTCCGGCTTATGAACCTACACCTGACCTGCATCCCACAACATTTCTGCATATAAACTGTTGAACCACCATCCGCATTTGCATGCACCCACTGCTGAAATTTATTCGTCCTCGCCATCACACCACACCCACAATCTGTTACACCCGCGTGACTCTGTGAACTTCTTCCTGCATCATACCTGCAACCCATCTGCACTCACTCTTGGATCCATCTCCTCCTCACTGACCTTCTGCACCATTCCCGCGGTCCATATTCATCCCCAACGAAGCCCATATTCGAGAACCACTCGGATCGAGTTCGTCTCCCCTTGAAGTCTTGTAAACCTGCATCTGTTTCTGTTCCGCACCACACACCCATTGTCTGCAACTTGAGCCTGTATATGCACCTGTGCTGGTTTTGTGCGAATTGAAGAAAAGAAAGAGAAATATGGAAAAGGACAAAAGACAAATTGGTTTGGTCCACACGGGCAACAAGAAGAAATTGTTGGTTTTTGGTTTTTTCTTTGGGCCCACGTTTGATATTGGGCTTGTGTTTGGAGAAATGACCAAAATATCGATATTATCGGTGAAATATCGCCGATAATATTGTTTTTTTTTTAGATGACAATATTTCCACACTTATCCACTTAATTATCGTCAAAATATCGCGATATTATTGATAATATCGTTTCTTCCTCTGCAGCTCTGGATCGCTCATGCTCCAACTCTTTGTCACCGACTTCCCCTTCCTGAACTTCTCGCCGTTGTTTCCCGCCTGGGTTTGTTGCTGCTACTGTTGCGGGTGCATTGAGGACACGTAGGACGCATTGTAGACAAGGAAGAAAGGGAGAAAGTTGACGAGGTGATGGTGGTGATGTTGTCGACGTCAGGGTGGCGACGGTGCCTCGGCGTGGGTCTGGGTTCAAACGGAGAGGGAGAGATGAGTGAGATCTTTGAGAGAGATAAAACTGAGCTGAGAGGGGGTGGCTCGGGAAAGGAGAAGAGGAAAAGAGATGGGGACTTGCCACGTGGCAAGTTGTGATAGGATGATAAGAGTTAGGAAATCCCATCCGGATAGGGTAAGTGTTCAAATGACCAAATTGTAAAATTCGTTAACTTTGAGGGACAAATATCTGAAATTACAAATTATTTAAGGGTGGGGTTTTATAATAGGTGTTGGACAATTATTGGGCCACCTAAGTCAGTAAAAATTGGGTACTAACACCTTATCCCAGTATTATCCTGCTGACCATTTGTTTTTTTTTTTCTCTCTTAAAATATTGTGCTAACCACCACTTCTCTTCTGGTCTTTATCTTTCTACCCCACATGTTTGTTTACCCATTTCCTCCCTTGTTTTTTTCCTCTTATGACCCCATCTTTTTTGTGGTTTATTAACTCATTTCTCTTTTTTTTTTTTTTTTTATCTTGTATGTATTTTTATTTTCTCTTTTAAGATTTCACCGTATTTATCTTAAACTCTCACATTATTTATAAATATCATATTACTTTTTAAAAACAATGTAAATATTGTTTAATGCTTATTTTATGATAATTTAAATCCATCTAGGCTCCTACCTAGATCTCGCTTAGACACCTAGCTGCTAGTTCCCAATCCGCTGTTTGACTAGCATCTAACATTTTTTAGGATCTAATCCTAGCCAATTTAAACTTTTTACATTGGCTTTGATATTATTGCTCATAACTGCTTTGGTAGAGAGACTGTTTTCTAGTATGCAATGTATCTTACCATGTATCTTACCATGCAATTATTGGGCCACCTAAGTCACTCATGTATCTTACCATGCAATGTATAAAGTGTAAAATATTGTACTAATTCATTATATATAAATGATTATGGTGTGTTTAAACTTCTTTCATCAATTACTACATATTTTCTACACTCATAATGTTTGACAGCTCGCTATATAATCAACTTAAATAAGTTAAATCCATCATGTAATGCATTTCCTTCCAATTTTTTTGTGATAAACTAATAGATAATTGACTAAATAAACATCCTGCAAAGTTTCAATAAAAATTTCCAAGTTTTCCTTACAATTTCCGTGGTTTTTATTCAATTTTTATCGATATCGATAATATCCCGATATTTTCATTGAAATTTTCGTGTTTTTGGACTACCGATATTTCTGATATCATCGATATTTTAGACCTTGGTTTGGAGCATGTAATTGTTAACTGTAATGATTGCTCGAGTGCTTGAACTGGTGATCACTTGATTGACGTTGCGAAAGTTAGATTTTTTGTTTTTTGTTCAAGTTTGTTCGGAAGTTGGCATTGGCATTGGCATCGACATCGGCATCGGCATCGGCATCAGCATCAGCATTGGCATCGACATCAGCATCAACATCGGCATCGGCATCGGCATTGGAATTTGGAAGCTTGCATCCACATCTGCTTGTTGGCAAACTCATGCCATGTACCGCCATGAGTTTGACGGGGGGTGTTGGAAAATATTAGTAGTTAGGTTTATTTTAGTATATGGGTTTTGCTTGTTAGTTTATGATTTGGGCCTAGCCCATCCGAGTGAAGGAAATTTTGTGAAAAACATGTTCATTTAAGCAACATCTATAGCATGCAATTAACACTTAAAGGCGGAATCATGCTTGCATGCACTTAAAAACAAAACATTACCCATGAAATTCAAAGCCTAGTAGTTAGGTGAACCAAGACTCAACTCAAAACAAAGTTATTTGAGAAATTTATACCTTTGTTGATTCCTCTTTGTATAAGCAAAGGATAATCACCCAAGAGATAGGGCCTTTATTCCTTGCTTCTAAGATCCATCAATTTCTAGGAGGAGGATGGTATAAAAGATTCTCCAAGTTCTCAAAACTGAGAACCTTTAAGTCTCCATACCAAGGAAAGATTGATGAAGAAATGAGTGACATAGAGGAAGTAAGATTGCTAGCTATGTTCCTCTAGGGTGGCCGGCCTCTTAGAGAGAAAAGAGAGCTTGTGTTCTCATCTTTTCTCCAAAAGAAAACCCTAAATGAATTTTGGCTATAAAATCATATTTATACCTACATTCATTGGAGTGGCAAACTTGTAATTAAGTCCAAAACCCACTCCTTTATCAATATGGCCGGCCATAGGGTTTCATTGGGCTTTTAGGCCTTTGTGAATTATTTGTCATTAAGTTGTCATACAACTTAAGTCAATGGGCTTGACGTTCGAAGCCCATTGGGCCTTGAGGCCCAAAACTAACCCGTGGTCTTTTAACGAACTTTATTCGTTTGATTAATTAACATATTAATTAATCCTTGCCATAAATAATTAAACCATTTAATTATCCTTACTCATCTCCGTTGTTTATTCAATCTCTGCCTTACCCGGTGTACGATCCATTAGGTTCTTTTTAGCGAGGCAGTGTGCGATTAGAACTCTTTCAAATTGATTGTGAATTGAAACTTACTTTCAATTCTCCCTTTAGTGATTATACACGTCTAGGGTTTCCACAAACCATGAGTGACACCTATCAGTATGTCATGGTTACCCAAGCTAATCAGAAGAGGTGGAGAACCTATTCAGTTGAGGATTACAATGCAATACGGTTTTTCTCTAATACAATACTTTTGACCACATTGTTTGGTTTGATAGTTTAATCATGTCTACTATCCAATGTGATTCATTTACTTATATGATTACCTTGAATGTGATTTGGAACGACTTCCTAAATCTCATTCATACTCTGGCCAGAGATTCTTAATCATATCATAGAGTATTCTCCTTTAAACGGTTTGAAGGTTAGAGATCCTTTGTTGCGCATTCACTTGCCTTCACGGCTAAGTGGCTTAACCCCAACTATGCCGTGGACACCCTCGGACGGGGTGACTTTGACATAGTCAAAGATCAAGGACCTAACCACAAGACAACTATGATGCCTCAGGTCAAATGACTACTTTGCATTATCCCAACCATGAGTTCTCATATGACATGAGTATGAGAACTCCTCGTTGATCATGTTCAGTGGACTCATTCGTTATTGAGCACCTACATGCTTGTCTTGGTGTCAATCACACCAATGACTCGAGACTAGTCACTCTCCCTAAGAGAAGACATAGCATGTACTGATCTTAACGGACTGTCAATGCCCAATTGGCAATCCTATGATCAGGAACGTTTAGGGTATGTATATTAATCTAACTTGTTTAAATTACATTCTCCTAATTACATCTTGGACTTATCGTTTAAGCATACAACATTTATATGAGACGGCTTAAAACAATAATCTTTGCCCTTGATATTAAACTAGATTAGTTTAACATGTGAAATGTCCGTAAAGTATCATCATATAATTGGTTTTAGGGCACATTTCCAACACCGAGTTAGGGTTTTTTAGGTTTGGTTCTCTATAAATAGATCTTGTAATTTAGTTTGAGAATAAGTCATTCACAATGTAGTCTCTTAGGGTTTTGTAGCCGTTTCGGCATCTGAGTTAGTTTAATAATATTCTTATTATTTTGTAGTTTTTTTCGTTGCGCACTTTGATATTCAACTGATCCGGCCTCTGCTTTCGTCGTCATTCCGCCGAGGAAGCTGCAGTTCGATGAGCTTGCCACGGTTCATATCTTTTAGGAGAACACTCCTCTGTTGTTTACATCACCAATCTTGCAGCCAGGTACTGTTGAAGTTTGAACCTTTTGGATTTTGCTGAAAATTGGGCCACTTTTGGAATGGGGAGACAGAACGAGTTGCGGGAGCGAGGGGAGGAGTTGCGGGAGTCCGAGTAGGAGTGGTACAGGGCTGACCCTGAGGGTGTGCAAGTGGTGTCACTGCACAGGGCCCCCGATTTTTCAATTTTGCATACATATGCATATATATATATAGCTGGATGTGTAAAATATTAAAAGCCTAAGTCTTAGCACAAGTGTTATTATTGCTTCTTTACATCGGCCTAGGGGATGGGTTTGAAACTCATCTTCATCATTTTTTTCAGTTTATTTATATTAAATGCATATGCTTCCACAAAATAATATAAAAACTCAAACCCTGACCCTTTAAATAGTTAAGAAAAAACAATACGTCACCTTTCCACTTGTTGATTTGTTAAATTTGTGTGTGCTATTAGAATTTATAGAAGCTCAATTAAAAACTAAAATGATTTTTTTGAACAAAAAAAATAAAAAATTAAATTCTTAGTACTTTTTAGGGCCTCCAATTCACTTTCGCACATGGCCCTGAAATCTCAGGGCCAGCTTTGATCCTAATGTCCTTTTTATTTACAATTTAAGTATCTTCTCAAATTCTACACACAAGTTGATGCAGTCGATCACATGACCACTTTGGATATTAATTTTTAGAACTCCTTCTGTGTAAGTTTATCTTACATTATTGGTCCTAAGTTCGGATAAAGAAGGAGGGAGAGAGTGTCGAGCAATTGACAACCGGCACTTCGTTCTTACGTCGTATCCTTATGATAATGAATTCTGAATGAAATTTCCCCTTTGTAGAATTAGGCTTTGTTATTGTTGTTTAATTTGCGCTTACTAAAATATGGGTTCAAAATTTTAACTTGTACATGTTTACTGACACATATAATCTCGATAAAACTATGAATTTTCCTTTGAAAGTCCAGAATCCAAAACTTCAATTAGAAATCAAGTCAACTAGAGGATTAGGTGATCCGGTTTTCTTGTCCTTCCCCTTTTTCTAAATGTTGTTGGATCCCTTGCTTCTATCATCCTGTTAAGTAAACAGAAAGATAATTAATGTCATTTAGCACATCCATTGGTGTTTATACTTTTTATAAGAAAATTAATATTACATTTGATCAACTTTTATGCCCAACCATCTTCATTATCACCAGTATTGTACTCCAATCGCTTCTTCTCTTACATTGATAGTTTTTTCAATATTTTATGGAGAAAAAAAACCAGGGTTTTCTTTCGCAAGAAGCAAATATAATGGCATTATGAATGTTATCCTATCAAATTGAATGTCCTCACCCATATTTTCTAATCTCACTAATCATAGTAACCAAACATGACCTAAGACTTGAACTCATGAGTCTTTTTAGCACTTATTTTTATTTAAATCAAACGATGGGAGGTTGAGAGTTGAACAATCGTTGTAAATGTGATGATAAATGCTCCAACATTGAATTTGTAACCTCTTTATCAAACTGAACTTTGATCATTGACTTTTGTTTATTAATCATTTTTGTCATTTTCATCTAAGTTGAGTGCTAATGCGTATACGTGACACAACAAAGACTCATACATTAGATGTTTTTTGTTTTTTTAGTGCAACGATATATTTTTTACTAAGGTGAAGGGAAGTTCGGGTAAGTCACACCATGAACAACCTAAGGTCAGGGCCGGCCCTGAGGGTGTGCAAGTGGTGTCACAGCATAGGGCCCCCGATTTTTCAATTTTGCATACATATGCCTATATATAGTTGTATGTGTAGAATATTACAAACATGAGTCTTGGCGTAAGTGTTATTATTGCTTCTTTACATCGGCCTAGAGGATGGGTTTGAAACTCATCTTCATCATTTTTTTTTCAGTTTATTTTTATTAAATGCATATGTTTCCATAAAATAATATAAAAATTCCACACAATAACATAAAAATTCAAACTCTAACCCTCTAGATATTTAAGAAAAAACAATACGCTACATTTCCACTTGTTAATTTGTTAAATTTGTTTATGCTATTAGAATTTATAAAAGCTCAATTGAAAACCAAAATTATTTTTTTGAACAAAAAAATAAAAATAAATTAAATTCTTTGTACTTTTTAGGGCTTCCAATTCACTTTCTTACATGCCCTTGAAATCTCAAGGCCGGCTCTGGTGCGAGAGGAAGAGTGTTGGGGGTGGTAGTTACAACAAATTATGATAAAACCCACATCAACTTTTCCACAAATTCAAAAACCGAAGTCCTAAAATCTGGAAAGAAAAGCAAAACTTTGAAATTTTGAATGGGGGCAAGACAAAATTTTGAAATTTACATAGCAGAACAACATTTTGTGAAAAACCCAAAAGCAAAAAATGATGATGAAATGAATCCAAGGGAAAAGAAAGATGAAAATTTGGGAAGTATCAGGAGGACGTTTTGGCTCAAGAGGGAGTAATGGGGGCCTCTCATTTCTGTGACGCCATAGCTTCGAGGTTTTTCGGGACGGTCTTCGTTCTCCTCGAAGTACTTCCATCTGTACGCCGCCATCGTCTTCCTCCTCAGGAATCGAGCTCACAGGACGAATCAGAGATTGAGAGAATTGGAGAAAAGGAAAGGGGTGGGTGATGGGGGCACGGGTGGGATTCGGGAAAGACGAAGGTGTTTTTTTTTTTTTTTTTTTTGAATATTTTTTTTTTGAATTTTTAATTTCCACATCGACTCTTTAATGACATGTGACATCCAATCATTGTTCCATGAGCGTCACGTCATCAGTTAATTGGAGATTTAACAGTTTGACTAACGGATATATAAGACTATCCCAAAATTTACATTTTAAGTATGATTCTAATAAAAATAAATTTGATGTACTAAATGTTGAAAATCACGAAACATGAGGGTAGTAAACTAAGATTTACCAAAAAATCAACTGAATTACCTTCTTTCAATGTGAAAAAGGGTATCTTTGACGTCGACATTGCTACATCATAAAGTACTTTTAAAAGCCTGGACCGCATACTGTTCACCTATAACATAATTAAATACCCACTAAGTCATCAGTTAAAGTTCAGTGGGTTGGGCTAGAACGTGCCTAACAAATGTTTTCAGTCCAAACAACTTGGCCTTAAAGGCACCTAACAATTTATTTGACATTTTCAGTAAATTAAAATCAATATTTGATACTCTTTGTTTGTTGTCTTTTTAATCTCTTTCCTTGATAAAATTTTGTTTATACTTGTATTAAAAAATGATTATACTTAGCATTAGTATACTATCATATGATTTTAGAATGATAACCGAATTTGATCGTACATATCAAATTTATAATAATATTCATAAAAATTATTATTATGGATGCGTAAGATTTAAGAAAACAATCTCAATTAATTAATTTATTTTATTGCAATCAAAATAAACTTACTTTCCACACAATAACTTCTTAATAACAAAACATTTAAGGAAACAGTTAACTTTCTATCTATATATATCCAAAGGAAGGTGATCACATTAAGAAAACAATTAAGTTTCTATCTATATATATAGAAAGGAAGTTCACTTATACATTCGCCCATTGAAAGCATAGTTACGTTTCTATATACAGCTCTCTCTCTCTCTCTCTCTCTCTCTCTCTCTCTCTCTCTCTCTCTCTCTCTCTCTCTCTCAAAGTGATGATATAAATAGGGTAGTGCTATCCACACTCATTTTTGCTTACCACACACTCTTCTTAATTTTCGACCGTCAGATCAAATGAATTGAAGAATATCATTAACTAAAAATTAACAAGGTATGTAGGAAGTAAAAATGAGTGTGCGAGTTACACTTTCTATAAAGATACATTGTGACTTATAAATTGCTTGCATGTAACAGGTGCTTGATAAGAAGAAAGAAATAAAGAATATTGAAAAATGTGGAAGCTTAAGGTCGCAGATGGTGGCAATGATCCATACATCTACAGCACAAACAACTTCGTGGGTAGGCAGATATTTGAGTTTGACCCTGAAGCAGGAACTACCGAGGAGCGAGCTGAGGTGGAAGAAGCTCGTCTTCATTTCTACAATAATCGCTATCAGGTTAAGCCCAATAGTGACCTCCTATGGCGAATGCAGGTATACTTTAATTAGTTCGTCCAAACTTATAATGTTGTCAATTAGTTTACTGCAAATAAAAGCCACAATTTGACACAGGGGCGGAGGGAAGAAGAGAATAGCCTATCCTCACATTTTTTTTGCAAGCCTTCCTCTGTAAACATATTTCATTATTCTTCTTTACAACCCTTCTCCTATTAGTCAATAATACAAAACACATTATAAATTATCTCCTATTTAAAATTCCAACTCCCATATTTGATTCCATCCCAACACTAATTTAATATTTATTTATTGGACATAAAATCAATAACCTTTAACATTTTGATAAAAAAAAACATTAAACCCGTTCACTTTTAATTAAAACAAAAAACTTCTTTGGTCTTTCTTTCACAGTCAACCCAAGAGCAAGAGTCCAAGACTAAAAAGCTATTATTCTTCTCATTTCTTGAAATTTCATATCTATTTTTATATAAAATTCAAATTAATTCAACAAAAACAATACTATTTGTAAAATCTATCTTACTTTCTATATTTTTTTTTATTGTTTCTCGTCTATCTTACATCTTACTTAAGTGTTAAGAGTTTGGACCTTTTGATTAATTCTTCTTATTAAATTTAACAATATAGATAACAACGTTATCATGTTGTTATCATGCAACAATTTCAAAATATGAAAATTCTTGAGAGACAATTATGATTATTGAAAATATAAAATATTATAGATGCACGTGTTATTATAGTGTTTTGATTAGTAGTTTTGTAACTGTTATTCATCATATTTTTTTGCATTTGTGAAAGGCCCCTCCTCACATGAAATCCTGGCTCCGCCACTGATTTGACAAGAATACATTTCCCACCAATATGAACCTATGATACTTATTTGATCATGTTTCTACTAAATGCCAGTTCTAGTTATCTTGGTTCCACCCATGTAGTTTTTAATTAGAAACAATACATGTGCCCACTCTATAGGTGCACCTACTTATCCACCACTTATTATTAACGTATCGTATCATACTTGCATAATCCGAGACATTATTTTACTTTTTCACGTCATCTAAAGATTTTGTTTGCAAAAAAAGAAAAAAAATCAATTTAAATTTAGAGATTGTTCAGTCAACCATATGTAGAAGAGCACAATACGATGAAAGTTGTAAGCTGTGTTCATTGAACATGATCAACAGTTTTGGTAACAAGTAACATTCTCAAGATGAATATACCGTTCTTGGTACTAGGGTTTAATAATATTCCTCTTGATGTACTTATGTTCGAATCTTGTAATGTCGAGTTTGATACCGATTTATTCCCCACCCCTTAATATAAATATACCCGTTCTTGGTTGGGGGCTTTTGGGCTTCTCTCGATCTTATTCCTAGTTGGGGAAAAGAAAGGAGCCTTGTTCGGCAGGTGCACATCAAGTTGTAAAAAGAACAAATCACCAAACAAACAAACAAACAAACATCTACTTCTTGTTTGTCTTGTTTCTGGTACTTACAAGTTTTCATTTCCTATATGATGGGCAACACCATTAAAATTTTAGGGTTTAATAACATTTAATTAGTAATAATAACGTCATCATAACTTTAATCCTCTCATTAGTATCGCTCTCAATTTTTTGTTCACTAACCGACAGTTCCTAAGAGAGAAGAACTTCAAACAGACAATTCCCCCAGTGATAGTTGAGGATGGAGAGGAAATCACATACGAAAAGGCCACCGCTGCATTGAGAAGGTCTGTCCACTTCTTTTCAGCCTTGCAAGCTAGTGATGGCCATTGGCCAGCTGAAAATGCCGGCCCGTTGTTTTTCCTTCCTCCTTTGGTGAGCATTTACTATTTACTATCATGTTAATTGAATCTCATGTTCCCGTTTTAGGGCTTAAAAATATATAGCACATATATTGTCGAGTTTTTACCAAAGTTCAAATTTTAGGAGGTTACTAATTACTTTCCAATTTCCTACTCAAAATTTGCAGGTCATGTGCACTTACATTACGGGACATCTTACTACTGTATTCCTTGAAGAACACCGCAAAGAAATTTTGCGTTACATATACTATCATCAGGTACATAAATATATATATGTGTGTGTGTGTGTGTGTGTATTGGTCTTTGTTCACACAAATTGCATCAAATTTTAATTTTCAAAATGTGCTTATTTGTGTTAAACTACTAACAAGGGTTGCAGTGAAGTTGCCCAAGAGTTTTCACTTCTACATCCGAAGTCCCGCTCGTATATATAAAAAAAAAAAAAAAACTGAATAAATACGCATTACTTTTTCGGGTATTTCAGAACCAAGATGGTGGTTGGGGATTACACATTGAAGGACACAGCACCATGTTCTGCACAGCTCTCAACTACATTTGTATGCGTATTCTTGGAGAAGGCCCTGATGGTGGCCAAGACAATGCTTGTGCAAGAGCTAGAAAGTGGATTCTTGATCATGGGAGTGTTACCCACATCCCCTCTTGGGGTAAAACTTGGCTTTCGGTATGCCTATGTGCAACACTAAGACTAATTGCTTTTATTAGGCTTCAGTTAACTGTTCTTAAATAGCACTATCACTACGCAAATCGTCAACAACATATTGATACTTTATCTATGCCATATATAGCTAAATTACATGAGATTATTTGCTATCGATAATGGAGCAATATCGACAACGTATAAAAATGTATCACTCTTAATTCTAAATAATGTTAGTTAAGACACACAAAACTAACATTATTGTTGATACACTCTTTAGTAGTGGTGGGCCCCTATTAACAATAGATTAAGTCAAATATTGAAGAATGATGGAGTCATATTTGGCATTGTGTGTCTAAATTGCTTTTACTTCATCAATGTAACAATACTTTCTTTTTATCGAAAATAAAACGCGACTAGTTGCTTCAATTTAGTACTGGTGCTGTTTGAGACTGCAACTATGTAAAAGCATTTCCCTTTCTAATTAATCTTGCTTAATTGATTCTTGTAGATACTTGGTGTGTTTGAGTGGTCCGGAAGCAACCCAATGCCCCCAGAGTTTTGGATTCTGCCTTCCTTTCTTCCTATGTATCCAGGTTAGCACAATTCCGGACACCACAAGTACAAATAATTCAATCTTTCACATGTTGATTGATTTAATTAGTCTCTCTCTACCTATAGTCTTCTTTTTTAATCTCTTCTACATCATGCAAATGCAGGAAAAATTTGGTGCTTTTGTAGGACTGTTTACAAGCCTATGTCATATTTATATGGCATAAGATTTGTTGGTCCAATAACACCTCTCATACTACAATTAAGGGAAGAACTCTATGCTCAACCTTATGACGAAATTAATTGGAAGGGAGTGCGTCATCACTGCGCTAAAGTGAGTTTAACTTGATTAAGTTAGCTAATTAGTTCATGTTTTCTTGTTTTGGTAAATAAACTGATTGCAGTAACAATTTGATCGCAGGTGGACATCTACTACCCTCATCCTTGGATACAGGACTTTCTATGGGATAGTCTGTACGTATGTACAGAGCCTCTTCTTACTCGCTGGCCGTTTAACAAGCTGATCAGGAAAAGGGCTCTTGAAGTAACAATGGAGCATGTTCATTATGAAGATGAAAACAGCAGATACATTACCCTTGGATGTGTGCAAAAGGTGTTATGCATGCTAGCTTGTTGGGCGGAAGATCCAAATGGTGATTATTTTAAAAAGCATCTTGCCAGGATACCAGATTATTTATGGGTTGCTGAGGATGGGATGAAGATGCAAGTTAGTACACATTTTGTTAATACAGTATATGATACGATGAATTGTTCTTGATCCTTTTTTTTCTGTTTCAAAAGTTCACTCTTCTAAATCATTGGAAAACATTATAAATTGATACATTTTATTGATACATGCAGAGTTTTGGCAGTCAACAGTGGGATACTGGTCTTGCCATTCAAGCTTTGCTTGCTTCCAATCTAACCGATGAAATTGCACCCACGCTCGCTAGAGGACATGACTTCGTCAAGAAATCTCAGGTTCGTTTATATATAGTCAATTCAACTTTCATATTTGTAAAATGTAAATGTGCATCCATTATTTTGTTCTAACTAGTGACTGTTTTGGATTGAAATTGTTAAGGTCAAGGACAATCCGTCGGGTGACTTCAAAAGCATGTACCGCCACATTTCCAAAGGATCATGGACTTTCTCTGATCAAGACCATGGATGGCAAGTTTCTGATTGCACTGCAGAGGGTTTAAAGGTAACAAATTCAACTTAGTTGTCTAAAATGTTATCTCAATTTTTCTCACCATAACCCCATCTACAGTGTTGCCTGCTTTTATCGATGATGCCACCAGAGATAGTTGGTGAAAAAATGGAGCCTGAGCAGTTATACGATGCTGTCAATGTCCTAATTTCCCTACAGGTGACAACAATTATTTCTGACAGTCATAGATATGAGTTTGAGTTGCATTTTGTTGCCGTAATCAAATTTGGATCTAATGCATGGCTGCCTTACTTTAAAAGTTTTGAAAACTTTTAACATTTCAATACATTTTTTCTTCAGTGCATGGTCTATTAGGTCTCTCTAGTCATTACAAATCTCACTGTATTTCTCATTGTAGAGTAAGAATGGTGGCTTAGCAGCCTGGGAACCAGCAGGAGCAGCAGAATGGTTAGAAGTAAGAATTTTAAAGAATCGGAGTCATGTTGTCGAACTTAGCCAGATGCGTAACGAACTAAATTTTTTCAAATCATTATTATTTAGTATATACTTACTAGGATATTGTCCTTTTTTTCCCCTCAGATGTTGAATCCCACAGAATTCTTTGAGGACATTGTGATTGAGCATGAACACGTTGAGTGCACTTCATCTGCAATCCAGGCTTTAGTTTTGTTTAAGAAGTTATACCCTGGCCATAGGAAGGAAGAGATTGATCAATTTATTACCGCTGCTGCACTGTACCTTGAAAATGTACAAATGGCAGATGGTTCATGGTATATCATATGATTAAATCAAAATTTGATTATATAATTTTCTTTCATTAAAAACTAGAGAAGAAAAAGAACTCAGTGAAGAAACGTTTGCACAGGTACGGGAATTGGGGAGTTTGCTTCACATATGGTACCTGGTTTGCTCTTGGAGGGCTAACTGCTGCTGGTAAGACCTTCAACAATTGTGCAGCCATGCGCAAAGCTGTTAGTTTTCTACTCGCAATCCAGAAAGAGAATGGTGGTTGGGGAGAGAGCTACCTTTCATGTCCAAAAAAGGTAAAATACGAGAGGTGGATTATGATTGAAGCTAGCTGCAAGTATTTCTTAATTAATCTCATTGTCTTGGACTAAAGTATTTCACTCTATGGCGGGTGATACAGGAGTACGTTCCTCTTGAAGGAAACCGATCAAATTTAGTACACACAGCTTGGGCTATGATGGGTTTGATTCATGCAGGGCAGGCGGAAAGAGACCCCACACCTCTTCATCGTGCAGCAAAGTTGATAATCAATTCTCAGATGGAAAATGGTGATTTTCCTCAGCAGGTATCTTGCTTACCACATTAGTTCCAACCATAATTAAAACAAAAAAAATTGCCTTAGTATTACTTGCATTGCAAGCTTGACGAGTACAAATATGAAACACAAAATAGCATATCATGTTGTGTTGTTTATACGTATGCTCAAATTTTTACTTGAAACGTTGTATAACTTCTTGTTGAAGTCCCACATCGGTGGGTTCAAAGAAACCCAATGGGTTTAAATAGGATTACCCTACTCTAACTAATGTCGAGGCTTTTTGTGGTAAAACCTCACACCTGACGGATTGGGCAAGTGGTTAAGTTGGGGACAGTATCGGTGTCGTTAGAGTGGGATGAGCCTGGCGATCCAAAAATCCAACACTTCTAACCACTAATTATATATGGCAGGAAATCACTGGAGTATTCTTGAAGAACTGCATGCTACATTATCCAGCTTATAGAAATATCTTTCCCATGTGGGCACTTGCAGAATACCGCAGGCGGGTTCCGTTCGTTGATGTCTAAGCTTTGCAGCCATGTTCATGAAGAAAAGAGTGTTTTGATTCATTTGAAAGCTTCGTATTTCAGTTTAGGGAGTATTTTTGCTCACCACTATTTAGTTTGGTTATGCTTACTACTCTATTTATCACCGTTAGATGAGTTTGAGTTTCGAGATTTGTTTGCAAATGGATTATAATAAGCTCATAGGTTTCATGTGTGCCATCTGTCATGTTGGATGAGTCACTAAGTAATCCATGTGCATTGCACATGATCAGTTCTGTGTGTTTTGATTATTTGAAAGCTTTGTATTTCAGTTTAGGGAGTATTTTTGCTCACCATCATTTAGTTTGGTTATACTCACTACTCTATTTATCATCGTTAGATGAGTTTGAGTTTCGAGATTTGTTTGCAAATGGATTATAATAAGCTCATAGGTTTCATGTGTGCCATCTGTCATGTTGGATGAGTCACTAAGTAATCCATGTGCATTGCACATGATCAGTTCTGTTTGTTCGGTAGCGGAGGTCCAACGGCTATAAGCCTATGGCCTCTCACACCTTACATGCTCGTAATGCTTTACCGAGAATTAAGGAATTGGTGTAATAGCACCATCATCTTCTACTTCTCTCCCTCTCCATTGTTCTCTGCAACTTCTTCATTTCAAGTTCTTGTTGAATGTTATTGCAGTAAAACCATCATAAACCACCCAAATTACAGAATCTAATATGGTCTCAGAGCCTAAGTTTGATTTAACTTTCATCTGGGAGTAAATCTGTGCTTGTAGAATCAAGCTCACATTGAGCTTCATCTCTGCAATACTGAGCTTTATAAACACTGAAATCCGTCAAACCCAAGTCTAACATGGCTGGATCAACTAGTTCTGAACTTAGTACAACAGTTTTCAATGGTGAAAACTACGAACTCTGGAGAATCAAACTGAACACCATTCTCAATCTCATGGACCTTGGGATCTCATTGAGAAAGGGTGTGAAGTTCCTGAATCGAAGAAGGATCTGGCTAAAAGAGCCACTGATGCAAAGAAGGAGGAGGAATCAAGCACTCTAGCTGAGGTGCTGATGAAGGATGCCAAGGCCCTTGGATTGATTCAAGGAGTTGCCTCTGATCAAATCTTTCCCACAATCTCAAATGAAGAAACATCAAGGGGAGCTTCGGAAATATTACTGCAAGAATTCAGAGGTGATAACCAGGTTAGGAGTGTGAAATTACAAGGATTACGTAGAGATTTTGAAATACACTAGAATGAGAGATGATGAATCCCTTTATGTGTATCTTACTCGTTTGTTTGATATCATTAATCAAATGAAGAGTTATGGTGAAGAGTTATATAGAGAAAGAGTAGTACAAAAATTGCTTATTAGCTTGCCTAGGTCCTGTGATTCTATATGTTATGTGATTGAGCATTCTAAGGATCTGGATACGCTAAAAGAGCAAGAAGTTGTTGCATCCTTGAAGGATTTTGAGCAACGGTAGGATAGGAATGCTGAGAGCTCCACTGAGAGAGCTTTTGCTAGTTTGAATGTAGGGTCAAAATTCCCTAAACTAGTGGTTTTTCTGGCAATCAAAGGACAATAAAGAATTGGAAAAATAAGGGGAATAAATGGGAAAATAAGACACTTTTTGTACCAAAACAAATTGCAGGACAAGAGTATAACATGAATGCCTGTAAGCATTGTGATAAGCTTCATTATGATAAATGTTGGTTTGAAGGAAAGCCTAAGTGTACTAGATGTGGCAAGTTTGGTCACGAAGCTAGAAACTGCAATGGAAACAAAAAATTGTGCAGAAGGAAAATTATGCAAATCAAGTGGATGAACTTGGAACTCTTTTCTATGCATGTAATGCAGTCACATAGGTGAAAGTTAACAACACATGATACATTGACAATGGGTGTAGTAATAATATGACAGGAAATGAGAAGTTTTTGGTTGATGTGAAGAAGAACCTCACTGCTTGAGTGAAAATGGCAACTGGTGAAATTGTCAATGTTGCTAGTAAGGGGACTCCTTGTAATTGAAATCAAGCTAGAAAGAAAACACATTCAAGATGTGATATTGTTGCCCGGATTAGAGAAAAATCTTCTAAATGTGGGACAAATGATGGAACATGTGGGTATTATTTGCTGTTTGGAGGATGTGTGGTTAATGTATTTGATGGATGGAGCATAGACAATCTGGTGGTTAGAAGCAAATAACAGGTAACAGATGCTTTCCATTACTATGGTACTTGCAAACTCCATGCTATTGAATATAAGTGTCTCACATTGCTCACAGGTTTGGCACAAGAGATTTAGTCCCTTGAATGGAAGAAGTCTCACTTTACTTGTAGAACAAGACATGGTTCATGGATTACTTTCACTAGAAGAATCAATGGCAGTATTTGAAGGATGCATGCTTGGCAAACAGCACAGAGATGAGTTTCCAAGAATGGCTAATTAGAGAACAAAATTACCCCTGGAATTGGTACTCACAAACATTTGTGGTCCAATGCAGATGGCTGCATAAGAATGGGTTTATTTCTTGAGACACAAGTCAAGAGCATTTGAATGCTTCAAGGAATTTAAAGCTATGACCGAGCTACAAAGTGGTTATAAGGTGAAATGGCTTAGAAGTGACAAAGGTGGTGAATTCATGTCCAATGTATTTGTTGAATTATGCAATTCCACTAAAGTGCAAAGGCAATTGATTGATCATGTTTTATACTCCACAACTAAATGGTGTTGCTGAGAGGAAAAATAGAACTGTTGTGGAGATGGCCAAGGCAATGCTACATGAGAAGAGCATGCCATATCAATTTTGGTTAAAGCATCACATATTGCTCTCTATTTGTTGAACAGAAGCCCTACTAAGGCTTTTGATAAGATGACTCCATTGGAAGCCTACAATGGAAGGAAACTAGGAATTGCACATCTCAACATTTTTGGCTCACTATGCTATGTTCACATACCCTGTAACTCGAGACACAAGCTAGAGAGCAACAATCATAAATGCATTTTTGTTAACTATTTTACTAGTGAGAAAGGGTACAAACTACATGAGCCTCTCTCAAAGAAGATCATACTCTCAAGAAATTGTATTTGATGAAGATAGCTGCTGGAATTGGAGTGAAAACTCTGAGGGAGATGTTAGTGTTCCAATCCTTGCTGAGGAGGAAGGGACAACTAGTAAACATATTGAAGGTACTACCGAAGTTGATGATACTCAAGTTTCGACTCCTATTACTGAACAAAGTAAGGATATTCAAGATGCATATGGTGCCAGCTCACAGAGAGATGTGGAGTTATCACAAAGTTATGACTTCACTCCACAAAAGTGGAGGAATTTGATTGATGTACGTGCACACTACAATGTATGCATTATTGAACCAGACAACTATGAGGAAGCTGCACAAGATGATTCATGGAAAAAAGTTATACAAGTTGAAATTGACATGATTGAGAAGAACTACACTTGGGATTTGGTGAATGGACCATGAGATAAACCTATTATTGATGTGAAATGAGTCTACAAGACAAAACTCAACCTTGATGGTACTCTATAGAAGAACAAAGCAAGATTGGTAGCCAAGGGATATTCATAGAAGCTTAGAGTGGATTTCAATAAAACCTTTGCCCATGTGGCAAGGCTTGACACAATTAAAACCTTGATTGCCTCAGCAACTCATAAGTGTTGGAGTCTCTATCAACTTGATGTGAAGTCTGCATTCTTAAATGGAGTACTTAAAGAGGAAGTGTATGTGGGATAATCATTGGTTTTTGTGATTAAAACTGAGGAAGACAAAGTATATAAGCTAAACAAGGCTTTTCATGGATTGAAGCAAGCACTTAAAGCATGGTAAGATGAGGTAGATGCCCATTTTATCAATGATCGCTTTCCGAGAGTCCTAGTGAAGCTACATTTTATATCAAAAGAATGGAACCTCAGGTATCATCATTGTATCTCTTTATATTGATGACATTGTCTACATTGGAAGTTGTCCATTAATGCTTTAGAAATTTGAAAATGTTAAGATAAACCATTATGAGATGACAAACTTTGGATTGTTGCATCATTTATTGGGCATGGGAGTTGTTCAAACTGAGAAATTCATTTTCATTCATCAAAAGAAATATGCATTGAAACTACTTGAGAAGTTTGGCTTGAAGGATTGTAAATTAGTGGGAACACCACTTGCAGTGAATGATAGATTGAGCAAAAATGATGGCACTGAACCAGCAAATGAATCTGAATACAAAAATCTTGTTAGAAGTATGTTGTATTTGATTGCCATAAGGCCAAATATTATGTTTGCTGCAAGTCTGTTGTCTAGATTCATGCATAATCCCACAAAGAAACATATGGGAACAACCAAAAGAGAGCTAAGATACATTTAAGGAAGTGTGGATCATGGAATTGAGTATATCAAAGGGAAATCAACTTTACTAATAGGCCATTGTGAAAGTGATTGGGATGGTAATGAAGATCTTGTGAGGGGTACCTCTGGATATGCATTCAACCTCAGTTTAGGTGTGTTTTCTTGGGCTTCAATTAAGCAGAATACTGTTGCACTTTAAAATGTAGAGGCAAAATATGTTAGTGGTGCAGAGGCAACATCACAAGCTAAATGGCTGAGATTTGTATTGGAGGATTTTGGTGAAGAACAAATTAAGCCTACTCTATTGCTGTGTGACAATATATCAGCAATTGCCATTGCCAAGAACCCTGTCTTTCACCAAAAGACAAGGCACGTTCACAGAAAGTTTCACTTCATCAAAGAGGCAATCCAACAAAATGAAATTGAGTTGGTATGCTACAAAACTGAGGAACAAATGGCAGACATTCGTACAGAGGCCCTACCAAAGGACAAGTTCTTGTACAAATGGCAGACATTTGCAGCCATCTTCATGAAGAAAAGAATGTTTTTGATTCATTTGAAAAGCTTAATTTTGTATTTTAGTTTAAGTGTTTGTAAATGGATGGTCAGGATTATAAGAAGCTCACAGTCTGTTATATTGGATGAGTCACTTAAGTGATCCAGTGCATTGCATATGATCAATTCTGTTTGTCCGGTACTGGAGGTCCAGTCTATGGCCTCTTCCACCTTACATGCTTGTAATGCTTCACCGAGACTTAAGGAATTGGTGTAACAGCACCATCATCTTCTACCTTTATCCCTCTCCATTGTTCCCTGCAACTTTCTTCATTTCAATTTCTTGTTGAATATTTTGCAGTAAAACCATCACAAACCACCTAAATTGCAGAATCTAATACCATTGCCTTCCATAGCCTAATTAGGTTTTTTCTGTATTGTGCAGCTCTTGCATGCGGCATAAAATATTAAGCATAAAAGCCAATTGTTGAAATTATGTATTATACAAAAAGTGTATCAATCAGATGGGGAAGTAAAATTTAGCTATTTGGAATCAATGAAATTATACTTCTTGTTCAAACTGAAAACATATAAAATAAAAAATAAAAAATAAAAAATTTATTTTCTTAGTAGATGACTACAATTACAGTATTATAGGGCGAATATATTGTGAGAGATGTTGCTCAAGGTGCTTTCTTAGGAATTTAGGCCACAGTTGTTATGAATGTACTACATAAAGAACATGGAGGGGCTTCAAATGATTAGATGCAATACATTTGAGAGAATTTTTAAATGACACCAAGTCCTTTGTTCAGCTTTTTCTACTGCATTTCTAATGTCTTTGTACTGATTGAATAGTTCATTGATAATCTTCTTGCAGTGCGTTTTTCACAAGCTGATGTGCAACCCAGTCGCATGTGGGTAATGCACGAGAGAAAAATTGTTGCTACTACACTCTCCCTTGAGTTGCTACTACACTCTCCATCAAGTCTTCACGGATGATTGTTGAAGTCTTTGATCAGTATAGGCAATACACACGCAAATCTATGTTAGGAATGCATGTAAGAAAACATAAGCTCACAAAAACCTGACAATGGTAAACCCAATGCGGGACAAGGCACAAAGTCAAGGAGAAAAAGGTCAGTAATACAAAGTCGACACTTGAAGTAATCAAGCTGTGATTAATGCTCGCATTAGCATATGACCAGCCCAAGAGAGGTGCCTTATTAAAACCTTGTTAGGTTAGCGAAATTCTTAGAATCTGTCTCGGTGGTGAGTGGTACAGGAATACGTTCCTCTTGAATGAAACCAATCAAATTTAGTGCACACTGCGTGGGCTATGATGGGTCTGATCATGCTGAGCAGGCATAAAGAGATCCCGAGCCTCTTCACCGTGCAGACCTAACTTGCATTGCAAGACTTATGATGAAAAAGATCAAATGCATAATAACATTCCATGTTGGAATATGAATACATTTGTAATCAATCACTGAATTATACTGCAGGAAATCACTGGAGCCTTCAGCACGAACTGCATCCTACATTATCCAAATTATCGAAATATCTACCCGCTCTGGGCTCTTGCATAATACCGCCGGAGGGTTCCATTGCCTTCCAAAGCCTAAACAAATCGCCGGTTGAAATGTACTTTTACTACTTTTCATGTCTTCTGGTCATTTCTATCTTCAACGGTGTTGCTTCATGCACGGATGTTTACATCGATGTATCTACGAATAATTAAAGAAAGAAAAGCTTTGCGTTTATCCCTACTGAGCTAAATTTTCTCATTCTGTTACTATTTATTCTGTTTCCAGTGTTCTTTTTATCTCTGAATAGATCAAAGACAATTTTGAATTAATAAACATAAAGATTATGCAGTATGTTACCAATAGAATTACATGGTTTTGAGCTGAGTTGAAGCTCTCATACAGGTTTATAAACATCAGTTCATTATCCGGAGGACTAAGCTTTGAACAATAAACAATCATTCAGAGGGTGTCCAATACCTGGCAAGGATATTCTCCGAGGGCCCAAACGGGAAAAATGTTTCGGTAGGCTGAATAGCTGATCATACAGTTCTTGTTGAAAACACCAGTGATCTCCTGTATGGGGAATGAAAACATTACTGGTAGTGCTAGTTACAAATAGGTTGAAAATTAGCTATGCAGTTTCGAATTCACATGGGGTTATCAAGGATTCACGATATATCTTTTTGTTTTATAAAGGTCTTTACACCTGCATTTCTCTCTGTACAGTTTTCTTCTACATTGGCTAGATGTGTTGAAAATGGCAGTTAACATGTCTATAATCAAACCAAACAGAATAGATTTCTATGGCGACAGAAAAACCATGTAAACTTTATGTGAAAAATTGAGGAAAAAGTTGCTAGATTACCTTTTGAGGGAAATCTCCATTTTCCATTTGAGAATTGATTAGTACCCTAGCTGCCCGATGCAACGGAGTTGGGTCTCTCTTAGCCTTTCAAAGAGGCAAACATGAGAAGAAAATACAGGTATTAAAGTCAGCAACATGTGGAAGTTCATACAGTTATTCGTAAAACGTTCCAAAAACTATGTTTAGCTGCAAACCATTGATTCATTATGCAGCAGCCAGCAGCCAGTTCAATAAGTGGATGAAGAACTCGAAGGATATATTTGATAAATCGTATGGGAAGGAGAAGAGATGAATTTGATATCCAAATGTACCTGCCCGGCACCAATGAGGGCCAACATAGCCCATGCAGTATGAACTATATGTCGCCTATTGTCCTTGAGATTTGTGTACACCTGACATATAAACAGTCGGCATTAGAGTGATGCATGTGTAACGTAGATCATACATCTTGCCAAATGAGTATGCGAGTGAAACCAGCAATTGACTGAAGGAATGAAGCAAGCTCCGTGGGTATGAAAGACAAAGAAAGTATATTTCAAATTTGAGGAATCATTAAACCTTGTTCTGACATGATAGATAGCTTTCTCCCCATCCACCTGAAGGAAGCTCTTTGGATAACAAAAAGTCGCATGCTTTACAAATGCTAGAGCAGTCTTCCTATGTCCTTCCCGCAGCAACCAACCCTTTTATTCCAAACCACCCAGCATAGGTGAAAGCATACTCCCCAGGAACCATACCTATCAAAAATCTCTGTGTAAATTGGTGCGACTACTTTCAAGATCACTATGTTTCTAAATTGTCAAACATTAGAGAGGAAGAAAGAGGTGAGAGATTCTGTCCTACCAAACAGTCTAACATGTTATGTCGTTCGACTGTTGATAAAGATTGTTGGCAAGATGGAATGATGTTCGAATATGCAGTGTTTTAAACTTGACTGTGATTTACATGTCTGACTGTCTGACAAGAGAGCATCATGCAATAAATGTGTATGCATGCATGAGTTCTCAATTGTGCAAGTCGTGGATGCCAAAGACCATTGCTAGCGGGATTGCATTGACTTCGTGGATCACTTGGACTACACATCGAAGTCAATACAACCAAAACCATTCAGCCATCATACATCCAAACACGAATGAAATGCCCTGTATATGTATGCACGTATTTCTAATTGAATTCGGATACAAACCAAGATCCGTCCGTTGCTTGTATCGTTTCAATGAACTTTGCAGCACGAGCAATACAGTTTTCTATTTCTTCACTCCTATGCGCAGGACATAATTTTTTGAACAATGCAAGTGCTTGAATTGCCGCTGAGGTGCATTCAACATATCTGCATCCCCGTTCCAGTCAAGATGACTTCAGGCATTTTCCATGATATAGGATAAATTCAAAATAAAGTGTACAGAAATCTTACGGATAATCAATAACAACGTCACCAAAAGTTTCGGCAGGGTTGATTAGCTGAAAATAGGATAGAGTTAAGCATATGCATTATGGATTCATATTAGATGATGGTAAAAAACATGAGCAGGCTAGGCAGCATATAAATGATACTTACCTCCAACCACTGGTATGATCTAGTTAGTTCATAAGTTGCAAAACCACCATCGTCATTCTGCAGTACTTCAAGAATGGGGAATAGTTAAATACTCATAAAACCAAAATGCAGGAATATGTAAATATTCTGTCAACAAATTAAGACTTGAGCTGAGCTGCTGATAAGAATCGTGACATATTGACAAGGAGGGTTCTTTTGAAAATATAAATTATAAAGAGAATACAGGTTGACACATTATGTCCGGTAAGATTCAACTCCCCAGTGATTTACCTGTAAGGAAAGGGTAACATTTACAGCATCATAAAAATGCTTTATATCTAATGAGTCCCCAACTGTTTCTGCTGGAAGTTTTGATAGTAATAAGGCAGCCTGCACAAAGAAGTAAATATTAAATTTGTAATAAAAAGAATGTCTGTATGTGAAATCCTGAGTGTGCAAACTACCTTCAGCACTTCTGCTGTGCAGTCAGAGATAGGCCATCCATGATCGGCGGTTGAGAATGGCCAAGCACCTTTTGAAATGTGACGATACCAAAAGTTCAGATCTCCGGGACAATCTTCTAAAACCTTCAAAGCAAAAGTACCAGTCAAGCAAGGATAATGAGCATAATTGTTAAATGATACAGTAAAATTTTCTGCTCACGAAAACCTGGGAATCTTTGATATACTGATGCGCTTTTCTTAAAGTTGGTCCATACTTTTCAACAAGGTTAGTTGATATGATCCCTTGAATGGCAAAAGAAGTATCCCATGCTTGACTTCCATTGTAGCCCTGCGGTAAAAGGAAAAAAAAAACATTAGATAAAAATCACAATTAGCAGCATGTCAGCAAAGTCGTAAGTTGGTAACAAACTCTAGCGATGCCAGACCAAATTGAGATTGCTTCAGGTAAGAAAGAGGGAGTCGGGAAGAGATGGGAAGAATCTTAAAATCAGTTCCAGCCAATTTAATGCTATAACTGTCCTGCATCATCATGCCATCTTCAGCGATCCATAAATAATCAGGGATTCTCGGGAGATGCAACTTGAATGCCTCTGAGTTTGGATCCTCGGCCCAACAAAAAAGCATATTTAACACCTACATCATTTAAGAAATAGGCAATCAAGAAGCACACAACTACATACTGAATGAATCTGTAAACCAAAGAAACATGTCAATTCAGCAATTCCAATGGCAACCTTGTCAATATATGTATGGATCTATTGGCAGATGATCATATACATACCTTGTTAACAGGCCCTATGCATAAGTACCGAGTATTTTCATCTTCATAATGTATATGCTGCATTACAGTCTTCAAGCACTCTCCCTCAATTCTTTTGCTGGCCAACGTGTGAAAACAGGTTCATAAACATAGTGAAGAGACCCCCACAAGATATCTTGTACCATTGGGTGCTGATGGTATAGATCTTCCTAGAAGTTGTATAAAACATCCAGGTAAGAATTAAAAACATATGCAAAATGAATTGTCATCAATAATTACCTGTACAACTAAAATCCGGTAAAACAGATGCAGAAATTGTGCTATATTGTATTTGAAGAGTTATAGGAAAGCAATCTAACAATTAAACATCCGTCGGACTAAATCCCTAAATAAAAAATGTACTTTTACAAATAGCTATCATGTATTTCACCTGTGAATAGCCCTATGAAAAGTAAAAAAAATGTATAATTAAACTCACAAGCACGGGACTTTTATGCAGGGGAGCTGGAAAAAGCAGAGTACGCAGATGTTTCTTACCAACCTTTGCATGTAGATTGCAAGCATTATTCCAATCAACTTCATGATAGGGGACTGTATAAAGCTCCTTCCTCAATGACCGGATTGTTCAACAGCATTGTCAAATAGAGCACAGTTCTACCTTCAGCTTCCACATTTTTTACTTTGTTCTGTCTCTCTCTCTCTGCCAATGAGATTGTATGTACTTTGCATACGTCGCTAAATCCGCGTGAAGTTGAGAACGCATCAATTTTTGAGATTTTTTTCGGAAATTATATTTTACATTAAAATGTCAATTTTGATAATATTTACTTTATCATTTATTTTATCTTTATTGTTAAAATTCAAAATTTTCAAATCTTTTTTATTAGTTTTCTTTACTTTCTTTCCTTTTGTTGGCCATCTGAGCACATCAATCATTGTGTATTTACGGAAAAATCATTATTCTTCTAATAAATAGTTAAATATTTGTTTTATATAAAAGTATACTCATTTCATTATACTTAAAAATAAATAAGTTTTCACCGTAAAAATAAAGAAGTAGCTCGACTCAAAATTACAAGAGTTGTCTTTTTGGTTTTTCCCACTATAAGAGTTGTCTTTTTTAGTTGAAAGTTACTTTTCTTAAAACAATCGGTATTTGAAGGAGATTTAAATTCGGGAACTTCTTCAATATTGAAAAAATAAATATTAGATCATTTGCTTGCGTCACAAATAAATTGAACTTCTTTATCATAAGATTGTGCCCTAGAGGGGTTTAATCTGTAGTTAAGTTTTTTTCCTATGCCATATCACCAAGGATTTTGTATTTTATTTGTGTTTATGCCAAGAGACAATCCTAAACTAATCGGATCTTAGTTTGCAACTGCACAGTAAATTGAAAGACAAAAAGTAATGCAAGTAATGATAGAAAGGAAAGACAGGGAAGTAAAGGATGGTTAGATGTTCATCAAATGTTAATTAACAAGAAAGTAAATTGCATATAAGGCTAATAATTTGAAAAGAAATGACAAATACAAGTATTCAGACAAAGTTTAAACCTATTCAGGCAACTACTTATAGGCAAATTATTGCAAGCAAGGGAATTTTTTTTAGAAAGGAAGTTAATACAAAAATTCGATTCTAGAAGTGATATTGCAGAGCTATAAAAAAAAAATTAATGAAAAGAACTTGAAAACTATGAATTTTAACGATAAGGACAAAATAAAGGATAAAATGAATAATACCAGTATTAACTTTTTAGTGTAAAAATATGGTTTTTCGTTAAAGTGAACAGTATCAAGAGCTTTTCGTTAAAGTTCCCTAAAAAAATTAGTGTCTAAACAACAAAAAGAATTTGTAAAAACTAGGTTTGCAGAGCTTTGAAGTCTTTTTGCGTTGAGTGAGTGTTTTTTGTGCAGAGCTATGATCTCTTTTATAAAGACTATCGGATCAAGTGATCTGAATCCTTGAAATTTGATCAAATGACTAAAAACATGAGTTTCTTTTAAAAATTATAATAATTTTAGTTATTAAATCAAATTTCAAAGGTCCGGATCATTTGATTTGATGACCTTAGTGGAAGAGATCCTTTATATTTCCCTCTTAGTTCATTCCCTATGACCCAATAACCCAATAAGTTGATGATTTGACTATTATCAGAGGATGAGTTTTTCATCTCGCAGCTCGAGCTTTTGTCCCTTTGAAACTATAATTTTTCCACCAGATAGCAACTGTCATCTGAAAATAAAAAAAAAAGATAAATCTCAATTTACTACCCTCATGTTTAGTGGTTTTCAACATTTAGTACATCAAGTTTTTTTCGTCTTAGAGTCATACCTAAAATGTAAATTTTGGGACAATCTCATACATCCGTTAGTCAAACTGTTAAATTTTCCGTTAACTGATGATGTGGTGCTTATGTGGACAATGACTGGATGCCACATGTCAATAGAGGCCTACTTGAATATTAAAAAAATTAAAAATTACAAATTACAAAAAAAAAAAACCCCCCCCCCCTCCCCAAAAAACCCCCTCCCTCCCTTCCATCTCTCCTCTGCAACCCGCAACACCTCCACCATTCCTCTCCATACCACCACCTCCTCCACCATTCCTCTCCTAACCCCAACCCTCTTCTTCCTCCTCCTTCTCCTGCACCCCAACCCTCGTCGTTGGCTGTCCACAGCCGACCCGTCCCCAAGCCCCCCTGGAGACAATGCCATTTTCCGTTTTCGCCGATGTGGATCCGGCCTCTGCTTTCGTCGTCACTCCGCCGAGGAAGCTGCAATCCGATGACCTCGCCACGGTTCAGCTCTTTTAGGAGAATACTCACTCTGTTGTTTACATCACCAATCTTGCATCCAGGTACTGTTGAAGATTGAACCTTTTGGATTTTGCTGAAAATTGGGCCACTTTTGGAATGGGGAGAGAGAAAGAATCGCGGGAGCAAGGGGAGGAGTTGCGGGAGTCCGGGGTAGGAGTGGTGCGAGAGGAAGAGTGTTGGGGGTGGTAATTACAACAAATTATGATAAAACCCACATCAACGTTTCCACAAATTCAAAAACCCAGTCCTAAAATCTGGAAAGAAAAGCAAAAATTTGAAATTTTGAATGGGGGCAAGCCAAAATTTTGAAATTTACATAGCAGAACAACATTTTGTGAAAAACCCAAAAGCAAAAAATGATGATGAAATGAATCCAAGGAAAAAGAAAGATGAAAATTTGGGAAGTACCTGGAGGACGTTTTGGCTCAAGAGGGAGTAATGGGGGCCTCTCACTTCTGTGACGCCATAGCTTGGAGGTTTTTCGGGACGGTCTTCGTTCTCCTCGAAGTACTTCCATCTGTACGCCGCCATCGTCTTCCTCCTCAGGAATCGAACTCACAGGACGAATCAGAGATTGAGAGAATTGGAGAAAAGGAAAGGGGTGGGTGTGCACGGGTGGAATTCGGGGAAGACGAAGATGTTTTTATTTTATTTTATTTTTTATTGAATAATTTATTTTTGAATTTTTAATTTTCATATGGACTCTTTAATGACATGGGGTCCAGTCATTGTCCACGTAGACGCCACGTCATCAGTTAACGGGAGACTTAACAGTTTGACTAACGGATGTATGAGATTATTCCAAAATTTACATTTTAAGTATGACTTTAAAACGAAAAAAACTTAATGTACTAAATGTTGAAAACCACGAAACATAAAGGTAATAAACTGATATTTACCTAAAAAATCAATTGAATTACTTCTTTCAATGTGAAAACAGGTATCTTTGACATCCACATTGCTACATCATAAAGTACTTTTGAAAACCCGGACCGCACACTGTTCACTTGTAACATAATTAAATACCCATTAAGTCATTAGTTAAAGTTTAGTGGATTGGGCTGAAACGTGCCTAACAAATGTTTTCAGTCCAAACAACTTGGCCTTAAAGGTACCTAACAATTTGTTTGACTTTTTCAGTAAATTAAAATCAGGCCTTAAAGGTACCTAACAATTTGTTTGACTTTTTCAGTAAATTAAAATCAAGGGGAAATTAGGTTCACATCTTTATTTTTGTTACTCCATTGATTAAAATTCTATTCATTTTCAAATTTTGATCAAAATTTTTGGTATTAATAACATCATTAATTATTTGAATAATAAAATATTTTTATTTTTAAATATATTCATTTAGTGTTAAAAATGCTACAATTAGTATATTTATATTTATGGCTAAATTTTTTATCATATATTTTTATTTTTAGTTCGTACCTATTTTTAATTTGCAAATATTTTTTTAATTTATACCAATCTTCCTTTCATTTTTTATTTGTACCCATATATTAGTTTCTTTTTGTGCCTAATTTTTTAAAGTTTTATTTGTGTTTGTATGTGTATACCTTCACGTGACATTGTATATTTAATCAATGATATAAAAATTACATATGGTATATTTATTTTTTATGCTTAAACTTTGTATCATATATTTATATTTTTAGTTTGTACCCGCTTTTAATTTGCAACATTTTTAAAAAATTTGTAGTATTTTATTTTTAGTTTTATTTTGTACTCATGTATTAATTTCTTTTAGCACCTATATTTTTTAAAAATTCATTTGTACTCATAATTTTTTAATCTTTTATCTGTATCCTAATTTATTTATAATGTACCCATTCTTCTTTATTAATGTACCACATTGTTATATGTGAAATGTACCTATTTTTTTGTAAAATGTACCAATTTTTTTAAGGGAACTTTAACGAAAAACACTCGGTACTGTTCACTTTAACGAAAAACCACATTTTTACATTAAAAAGTCAATCCTGGTACTATTCACTTTACCCTTTATTTTGTCCTTATCATTAAAACTCAAAGTTTTCAAGCCCTTTTCATTAGTTTTTTTTTTTTAACACTATGGATACATTCTTTTGCCATTTATTATTTCTTATTTTTAAATAGTTTTTATCCATTTATTAAATCAAAATGTTTGAATTTTTTTATTGTTACCGTTTCTAATAGTATTATAATGAGGAATTTTAAATTTATAGGATTATAAATCTCATAAAATATCAAACAATTAATGTCAAAATTATAAAAATATAAATATTAATAGTAATATAATGAGGTGTACAAAGTCAACGGACTTTGATCAAACTTTGAATACTATTAAGGTTTAGGAACCGCATCCAAAGTATCTCTAAAATCAATAATTGATACTCTTTGTTTGTTATCTTTTTAATCTCTTTCCTTGATAAAATTTTGGTTATACTTGTATTAAAAAAAAATGATTATACTTAGCATTAGTATACTATCATATGATTTTAGAATGATAACCGAATTTGATCGTACATATCAAATTTATAATAATATTCATAAAAATTATTATTATGGATGCGTAAGATTTAAGAAAACAAACTCAATTAATTTATTTATTTTATTGCAATCAAAATAAACCTACTTTCCACACAATAACTTCTTAATAACAAAGCATTTAAGGAAACAATTAACTTTCTATCTATTTATATCCAAAGGAAGGTGATTACATTAAGAAAACAGTTAAGTTTCTATCTATATATATAGAAAGGAAGTTCACTTATACATTCGCCTATTGAAAGCATAGTTACATTTCTATATACAGCTCTCTCTCTCTCTCTCTCTCTCTCAAAGTGATGATATAAATAGGGTAGTGCTATCCATACCCATTTTTGCTTACCACACACACTTCTTAATTTTCGACCGTTAGATCAAATAAATTGAAGAAGATCATTGACTAAAAATTAATAAGGTATGTAGGAGGTAAAAATGAGTGTGCGAGTTACACTTTCTCTAAAGATACATTGTGACTTATAAATTGCTTGCATGAAACAGGTGCTTGATAAGAAGAAAGAAATAAAGCATATTGAAAAATGTGGAAGCTTAAGGTTGCAGATGGTGGCAATGATCCATACATCTACAGCACAAACAACTTCGTGGGTAGGCAGATATTTGAGTTTGACCCTGAAGCAGGAACTACCGAAGAGCGAGTTGAGGTGGAAGAAGCTCGTCTTCATTTCTACAATAATCGCTATCAGGTTAAGTCCAATAGTGACCTCCTATGGCGAATGCAGGTATACTTTAATTAGTTCGTCCAAACTTATAATGTTGTCAATTACTTTACTGCAAATAAAAGCCACAATTTGACAAGAATAACATTTCCCACCAATATGAACCTATGATACTTATTTGATCATGTTTCTACTAAATGTGAGTTCTAGTTATCTTGGTTCCACCCATGTAGTTTTCAATTAGAAACAATACATGTGCCCACTCTATAGGTGCACCTACTTATCCACCACTTATTATTAACGTACCGTATAATAATTGCATAATCAGAGACGTTATTTTACTTTTTCACATCATCTAAAGATTTTGTTTGCAAAAAGAGAAAAAAAAAATTTAATTTAGAGATTGTTTAGTCAACCATATGTAGGAGAGCACAATACGATGAAAGTTGTAAGCTGTGTTCGTTGAACATGATCAACGGTTTTGGTAACAAGTAACATTCTCAAGATGAATATACCGTTCTTGGTACTAGGATTTAATAATATTCGTCTTCACGTACTTATGTTCGAATCTTGTAATGTCGAGTTTGATACCGATTTATTCCACACCCCTTAATATAAATATACTCGTTCTTGGTTGGGGGCTTTTGGGCTTCTCTCGATCTTATTCCTAGTTGGGGAAAAGAAAGGAGCCTTGTTCGGCAGGTGCACATCAAGTTGTAAAAGAACAAACCACCAAACAAACAAACAAATATCTACTTCTTGTTTGTCTTGTTTCTGGTACTTACAAGTTTTCATTTCCTATCTGATGGGCAACACCATTAAAATTTTAGGGTTTAAGAACATTTAATTAGTAATAATAACATCATCATAACTTTAATCCTTTCATTAGTATCGCTCTCAATTTTTTGTTCACTAACCGACAGTTCCTAAGAGAGAAGAACTTCAAACAGACAATTCCCCTAGTGAAAGTTGAGGATGGAGAGGAAATCACATACGAAAAGGCCACCGCTGCATTGAGAAGGTCTGTCCACTTCTTTTCAGCCTTGCAAGCTAGTGATGGCCATTGGCCGGCAGAAAATGCTGGCCCGTTGTTTTTTCTTCCTCCTTTGGTGAGCATTTACTATTTACTATCATGTTATTTGAATCTCATGTTCCCGTTTTGGGGCTTAAAAATATATAGCACATATATTCTCGAGTTTTTACCAAAGTTCAAATTTTAGGAGTTTACTAATTACTTTCCAATTTCCTACTCAAAATTTGCAGGTCATGTGCACTTACATTACGGGACATCTTATTACTGTATTCCCTGCAGAACACCGCAAAGAAATTTTGCGTTACATATACTATCATCAGGTACATAAATATGTATATATATATATATGTGTGTGTGTGTGTGTGTGTGTGTATTGGTCTTTGTTCACATGAATTGCATCAAATTTTAATTTTTCAAAATGTGCTTATTTGTGTTAAACTACTAACAAGGGTTGCAGTGAAGTTGCCCAAGAGTTTTCACTTCTACATCCGAAGTCCCGCTCGTATAAAAAAAAAACTGAATAAATAATGCTAATTAATACGCATTACTTTTTCGGGTATTTCAGAACCAAGATGGTGGTTGGGGATTACACATTGAAGGACATAGCACCATGTTCTGCACAGCTCTCAACTACATTTGTATGCGTATTCTTGGAGAAGGCCCTGATGGTGGCCAAGACAATGCTTGTGCAAGAGCTAGAAAGTGGATTCTTGATCATGGCAGTGTTACCCACATTCCCTCTTGGGGTAAAACTTGGCTTTCGGTATGCCTATGTGCAACACTAAGACTAATTGCTTTTATTAGGCTTCAGTTAACTGTTCTTAAATAGCACTATCACTACGCAAATCGTCAACAACATATTGATACTTTATCTATGCCATATATAGCTGAATTACATGAGATTATTTGCTGTCGATAATGGAGCAATATCAACAATGTATAAAGATGTATCACTCTTAATTCTTAATAATGTTAGTTAGACACACAAAACTAACATTATTGTTGATACACTCTATAATAGTGGTAGGCCCCTATTAACAACAGATTAAGTCAAATATTGAAGAATGATGGAGTCATATTTGGCATTGTGTGTCTAAATTGCGTTTACTTCATCAATGTAACGATACTTTCTTTTTATCGAAAATAAAACGTGAATAGTTGCTTCAATTTAGTACTAGTGCTGTTTGAGACTGCAACTATGTAAAAGCATTGCCCTTTCTAATTAATCTTGCTTAATTGATTCTTGTAGATACTTGGTGTGTTTGAGTGGTCCGGAAGCAATCCAATGCCCCCAGAGTTTTGGATTCTGCCTTCATTTCTTCCTATGCATCCAGGTTGGCACAATTCCGGACACCACAAGTACAAATAATTCAATCTTTCACATGTTGATTGATTTAATTAGTCTCTCTCTACCTATAGTCTTCTTTTTTATTATCTTCTACATCATGCAAATGCAGGAAAAATGTGGTGCTACTGTAGGAGTGTTTACATGCCTATGTCATATTTATATGGCAAAAGATTTGTTGGTCCAATAACACCTCTCATACTACAATTAAGGGAAGAACTCTATGCTCAACCTTATGACGAAATTAATTGGAAGGGAGTGCGTCATCACTGTGCTAAAGTGAGTTTAACTTGATTAAGTTAGCTAATTAGTTCATGTTTTCTTGTTTTGGTAAATAAACTGATTGCAGTAATAATTTGATCGCAGGTGGACATCTACAACCCTCATCCTTGGATACAGGACTTTCTATGGGATAGTCTGTACGTATGTACAGAGCCTCTTCTTACTCGCTGGCCGTTTAACAAGCTGATCAGGAAAAGGGCTCTTGAAGTAACAATGGAGCATGTTCATTATGAAGATGAAAACAGCAGATACATTACCCATGGATGTGTGGAAAAGGTGTTATGCATGCTAGCTTGTTGGGTGGAAGATCCAAATGGGGATTATTTTAAAAAGCATCTTGCCAGGATAACAGATTATTTATGGGTTGCTGAGGATGGGATGAAGATGCAAGTTAGTGCACATTTTGTTAATACAGTATATGATACGATGAATTGTTCTTGATCCTTTTTTTTCTGTTTCAAAAGTTCACTCTTCTAAATCATTAGAAAACATTATAAATTGATACATTTTATTGATACATGCAGAGTTTTGGCAGTCAACAGTGGGATACTGGTCTTGCCATTCAAGCTTTGCTTGCTTCCAATCTAACTGATGAAATTGCACCCACGCTTGCTAGAGGACATGACTTCGTCAAGAAATCTCAGGTTCGTTTTTATATAGTCAATTCAACTTTCATATTTGTAAAATGTAAATGTGCATCCATTATTTTGTTCTAACTAGTGACTGTTTTGGATTGAAATTGTTAAGGTCAAGGACAATCCGTCGGGTGACTTCAAAAGCATGTACCGCCACATTTCCAAAGGATCGTGGACTTTCTCTGATCAAGACCATGGATGGCAAGTTTCTGATTGCACTGCAGAGGGTTTAAAGGTAACAAATTCAACTTAGTTGTCTAAAATGTTATCTCAATTTTTCTCACCATAACCCCATCTACAGTGTTGCCTGCTTTTATCGATGATGCCACCAGAGATAGTTGGTGAAAAAATGGAGCCTGAGCAGTTATACGATGCTGTCAATGTCCTAATTTCCCTACAGGTGACAACAATTATTTCTGACAGTCATAGATATGAGTTTGAGTTGCATTTTGTTGCCGTAATCAAATTTGGATCTAATGCATGGCTGCCTTACTTTAAAAGTTTTGAAAACTTTTAACATTTCAATACATTTTTTCTTCAGTGCATGGTCTATTAGGTCTCTCTAGTCATTACAAATCTAACTGTATTTCTCATTGTAGAGTAAGAATGGTGGCTTAGCAGCCTGGGAACCAGCAGGAGCAGCAGAATGGTTAGAAGTAAGAATTTAAAAAGAATTGGAGTCATGTTGTCGAACTTAGCCAGATGCGTAACAAACTAAAATTTTTCAAATCATTATTATTTAGTAAATACTTACTAGGATATTGTCCTTTTTTTCCCCTCAGATGTTGAATCCCACAGAATTCTTGGCGGACATTGTGGTTGAGCATGAATACGTTGAGTGCACTTCATCTGCAATCCAGGCTTTAGTTTTGTTTAAGAAGTTATACCCTGGCCATAGGAAGGAAGAGATTGATCAATTTATTACCGCTGCTGCACTGTACCTTGAAAATGTACAAATGGCAGATGGTTCATGGTATATCATATGATTAAATCAAAATTTGATTATATAATTTTCTTTCATTAAAAACTAGAGAAGAAAAAGAACTTAGTGAAGAAACGTTTGCACAGGTACGGGAATTGGGGAGTTTGCTTCACATATGGTACCTGGTTTGCTCTTGGAGGGCTAACTGCTGCTGGTAAGACCTTCAACAATTGTGCAGCCATGCGCAAAGCTATTAGTTTTCTACTCGCAATCCAGAAAGAGAATGGTGGTTGGGGAGAGAGCTACCTTTCATGTCCAAAAAAGGTAAAATATGAGAGGTGGATTATGATTGAAGCTAGCTGCAAGTATTTCTTAATTAATCTCATTGTCTTGGACTAAAGTATTTCACTCTATGGCGGGTGATACAGGAGTACGTTCCTCTTGAAGGAAATAGATCAAATTTAGTACACACAGCTTGGGCTATGATGGGTTTGATTCATGCAGGGCAGGCGGAAAGAGACCCCACACCCCTTCATCGTGCAGCAAAGTTGATAATCAATTCTCAGATGGAAAATGGTGATTTTCCTCAGCAGGTATCTTGCTTACCACATTAGTTCCAACCATAATTAAAAAAAATAAATAAATTGCCTTAGTATTACTTGCATTGCAAGCTTGACGAGTACAAATATGAAACACAAAATAGCACATCATGTTGTGTTTGTCTATACGTATGCTCAAATTTTTACTTGAAACGTTGTATAACTTCTTGTTGAAGTCCCACATCGGTGGGTTCAAAGAAACCCAATGGGTTTAAACAGGATTACCCTACTCTAACTAATGTTGAGGCATTTTGTGGTAAAACCTCACACATGACAAATTGAGTAGGTGGTTAAGTTGGGACAGTATCGGTGTCGTTAGAGTAGGATGAGCCTGGCAATCCAAAAATCCACACTTCTAACAACTAATTATATATGGCAGGAAATCACTGGAGTATTCTTGAAGAACTGCATGCTACATTATGCAGCTTATAGAAATATCTTTCCCATGTGGGCACTTGCAGAATACCGCAGGCGGGTTCCGTTGGTTGATGTCTAAGCTTTGCAGCCATGTACGTGAAGAAAATAATGTTTTGATTCATTTGAAAAGCATTGTATTTCAGTGTAAATGGATTATAATAAGCTCATAGGTTTCATGTGTGCCATCTGTCATGTTGGATGAGTCAATAAGTAATCCATGTGCATTGCACATGATCAGTTCTGTTTGTTTGGTTATAAGCCTATGGCCTCTCACACCTTACATGCTTGTAATGCTTTACCGAGAATTAAGGAATTGGTGTAACAGCACCATCATCTTCTACCTCTCTCCCTCTCCATTGTTCTCTGCAACTTTCTTCATTTCAAGTTCTTGTTGAATGTTATTGCAGTAAAACCATCATAAACCACCCAAATTACAGAATCTAATATGGCTTCAGAGCCTAAGTTCGATTAAACTTTCATCTGGGAGTGAATCTGTGCTTGTAGAATCAAGCTCACATTGAGCTTCATCTCTGCAATACTGAGCTTTATAACCACTGAAATCCGTCAAACCCAAGTCTAACATGGCTAGATCAACTAGTTTTGAACTTAGTACAACAGTTTTCAATGGTGAAAACTACGAACTCTGGAGAATCAAAATGAACACCATTCTCAATCTCATGGACCTTGGGATCTCATTGAGAAAGGGTTTGAAATTCCTGAATCGAAGAAGGATCTGGCTAAAAGAGCCATTGATGCAAAGAAGGAGGAGGAATCAAGCACTCTAGCTGAGGTGCTGATGAAGGATGCCAAGGCCCTTGGATTGATTCAAGGAGTCGTCTCTGGTCAAATCTTTCCCACAATCTCAAATGAAGAAACATCAAGGGGAGCTTCGGAAATATTACTGCAAGAATTCAGAGGTGATAACCAAGTTAGAAGTGTGAAATTACAAGGATTACGTAGAGATTTTGAATACGCTAGAATGAGAGATGATGAATCCCCTTATGTGTATCTTACTCGTTTGTTTGATATCATTAATCAAATGAAGAGTTATGGTGAAGAGTTATATAGAGAAAGAGTAGTACAAAAATTGCTTATTAGCTTGCCTAGGTCCTGTGATTCCATATGTTATGTGATTGAGCATTTTAAGGATCTGGATACGCTAAAAGTGCAAGAAGTTGTTGCATCCTTGAAGGGTTTTGAGCAACGGTTGGATAGGAATGCTGAGAGCTCCACTGAGAGATCTTTTGCTAGTTTGAATGTAGGATCAAAATTCCCTAAACTAGTGGTTTTTCTGGCAATCAAAGGACAATAAAGAATTGGAAAAACAAGGGGAATAAATGGGAAAATAAGACACTTTTTGTACCAAAACAAATTGCAGGACAAGAGTATAACATGAACGCCTGTAAGCACTGTGATAAGCTTCATTATGATAAATGTTGGTTTGAAGGAAAGCCTAAGTGTACTAGATGTGGCAAGTTTGGTCACGAAGCTAGAAACTGCAATGGATATGCAAATCAAGTGGATGAACTTGGAACTCTTTTCTATGCATGTAATGCAGTCACATAGGTGAAAGTTAACAACACATGATACATTGACAGTGGGTGTAGTAATAATATGATAGGAAATGAGAAGTTTTTGGTTGATGTGAAGAAGAACCTCACTCCTTGAGTGAAAATGGCAACTGGTGAAATTTTCAATGTTGCTAGTAAAGGGACTCCTTGTAATTGAAATCAAGCTAGAAAGAAAACACATTCAAGATGTGATATTGTTGACTGGATTAGAGAAAAATCTTCTAAATGTGGGACAAATGATGGAACATGGGTATTATTTGCTATTTGGAGGTGTGGTTAATGTATTTGATGGATGGAGCATAGACAATCTGGTGGTTAGAGGCAGATGACAGGTAACAGATGCTTTCCATTACTATGGTACTTGCAAACTCCATGCTATTGAAGATAAATGTCTCACATTGCTCACATATTTGGCACAAGAGATTTAGTCCCTTGAATGGAAGAAGTCTCACTTTACTTGTAGAACAAGACATGGTTCATGGATTACTTTCACTAGAGGAATCAATGGTAGTATGTGAAGGATGCATGCCTGGCAAACAGCACAGAGATGAGTTTCCAAGAATGGCTAATTGGAGAGCAAAATTACCCTTGGAATTGGTACTCACAAACATTTGTGGTCCAATGTAGATGGCTGCACAAGAATGGGTTTATTTCTTGAGACACAAGTCAAGAGCATTTGAATGCTTCAAGAAACTTAAAGCTATGACCAAGGTACAAAGTGGTTCTAAGTTGAAATGGCTTAGAAGTGACAAAGGTGGTGAATTCATGTCCAATGTATTTGTTGAATTCTGCAATTCCACTAAAGTGCAAAGGCAATGTTTTATACTCCACAGCTAAATTGTGTTGCTGAGGAAAATAGAACTGTTGTGGAAATGGCCAAAGCAGTGCTACATGAGAAGAGCATGCCATAAGCATCACATATTGCTGTCTATTTGTTGAACAGAAGCCTTACTAAGGCTTTTGATAAGATGACTCCATTTGAAGCCTACAATGGAAGGAAGCTAGGAATTGCACATCTCAACATTTTTGGCTTACTATGCTATGTTCACATTCCCTGTAACTTGAGACACAAGCTAGAGAGCAACAATCATAAATGCATTTTTGTTAACTATTTTACTAGTGAGAAAGAGTACAGACTATATGAGCCTTTCTCAAAGAAGATCATTCTCTTAAGAAATTGTATTTGATAAAGATAGCTGCTGGAATTGGAATGAAAACTCTGAGGGAGATGTTAGTGTTCCAATCCTTGCTGAGGAGGAAGGAACAACTAGTAAACATATTGAAGGTACTACCGAAGTTGATGATACTCAAGTTTTAACTCCTTTTACTGAACAAAGTAAGGATATTCAAGATGTATATGGTGCCAGCTCACAGAGAGATGTGGAGTTATCACAAAGTTATGACTTAACTCCACAAAAGTGGAGGAATTTGATTGATGTACGTGCACACTACAATGTATGCATTATTGAACCAGACAGCTATGAGGAAGCGACACAAGATGATTCATGGAAAAAAGTTATGCAAGTTGAAATTGACATGATTGAGAAGAACTACACTTGGGATTTGGTGAATGGACCATAAGATAAACTTATTATTGGTGTGAAATGAGTTTACAAGACAAAACTCAACCTTGATGGTACTCTACAGAAGAACAAAGCAAGATTGGTAGCCAAGGGATATTCATAGAAGCTTAGAGTGGATTTCAATGAAACCTTTGCCCCTGTGGCAAGGCTTGACACAATTAGAACCTTGATTGCCTCAGCAACTCAAAAGTGTTGAAGTCTCTATCAATTTGATGTGAAGTCTGCATTCTTAAATGGAGTACTTAAAGAGGAAGTGTATGTGGATTAACCATAGGTTTTTGTAATTAAAAATGAGGAGGACAAAGTATATAAGCTGAACAAGGCTTTTCATGGATTGAAGCAAGCACTTAAAGCATGGTAAGATGAGGTAGATGCCCATTTTATCAATGATCGTTTTCAGAAGAGTCCTAGCGAAGCTACACTTTATATCAAAAGAAATGGAACCTCAGGTATCATTGTAGACATCGAAATTTCGGTGAAATAAATGTTGACCAATAGTTACAATTTCAACGCTCACGTGTCACATAAATTTTACACGTAGCGTGTGACTAAACGAAAAATGAAAATAAATCGGAAAAGTCATCAAATCGGACACATGTTAACACCTGGCAGAAACGATTTATTTCATCTGCATATTATATTCAAAATTAGGCCTTGGAAAATTCTATAAATGGGAAGCCAATGCATTCATTTGGGGGGGGGGGGAATTGAAAGGAAACCAATTTCATAACCAATTGACCTCACACCAAAACTTTGAAGCTTTGAAACTCCAAAGCTCCCAAGAAAATCCCGAAGGATCAAGAAAGCTCTCTTCGTTCTTCGTCAACCCAACCTTCAAGATCAAGCCCCAACGGCCCTTTGAAAGAACTTCCACCAATTCAAGATCAAGCCCCGACGGCCCTTGAAGAAAGTGTTCATCGTTCATCATCTATTCATCCTAAGATCAAGCCCCAACGGCCCTTTGGATCAACAACATCAACAAATCCACACATCCAACCGTTCTTCAAGATAAAGCCCAAAAGCCTTTGAAGATCCATTCATCAACTGTTCATCAAGATCAAGCCCCAAAGGCCCTTGAAGATCCGTTCATCAATAGTTCTTCAAGATCAAGCCCAAAAGTCCTTGAAGATCCATCCATCCACTGTTCATCAAGATCAAGCCTCAAGGGCCCCTTGAAGATCCGTTCATCAACAGTTCTTCAAGATCGAGCCCAAAAGCCCTTGAAGATCGGTTCATCCATCAACCTTCAAGATCAAGCCCAAAAGGCCCCCTTGAAGAAACTTCCAACCATTCATTCGAGATCAAGCCTCGACGGCCCTTGGATCATCATCACAATCCACAAATCAACACCTTACGGAGATCGAATCAGAGGATCAAATTTGAGAGAGACTGTAACCCCTAAATCATTAATACAAAATATTATTTTGTACACGTGTTCTTGTCTCGTTTGTTTCAAGAAAATTTCGTGTTTACAATCATCATTGTATCTCTTTATATTGATGACATTGTCTACATTGGAAGTTGTCCATCAATGCTTGAGAAATTTGAAAATGTTAAGATAAACCACTATGAGATGACAAACTTTGGATTGTTGCATCATTTATTGGACATGGGAGTTGTTCAAACTAAGAAATTCATTTTCATTCATCAAAAGGAATATGCATTGAAACTGCTTGAGAAGTTTGGCTTGAAGGATTGTAAATTAGTGGGAACACCACTTACAGTGAATGATAGATTGAGCAAAAATGATGACACTGAACCAGCAAATGAATCTGAATACAAAAATCTTGTTAGAAGTATGTTCGTATTTGATTGCCATAAGGCCAAATATCATGTTTGCTGCAAGTCTGTTGTCTAGATTCATGCATAATCCCACAAAGAAACATATGGGAACAACCAAAAGAAAGCTAAGATACATTTAAGGAATTGTGGATCATGGAATTGAGTATATCATAGGGAAATCAACTTTACTAATAGGCCATTGTCAAAGTGATTGGGATGGTAATGAAGATCTTATGAGGGATACCTCTGGATATGCATTCAACCTCAGTTTAGGTGTGTTTTCTTGGGCTTCAATTAAGCAAAATACTGTTGCACTTTAAAATGTAGAGGCAAAATATGTTAGTGGTGCAGAGGCAACATCACAAGCTAAATGGCTGAGATTTTGTATTGGAGGATTTTGGTGAAGAACAAATTAAGCCTACTCTGTTGCTGTGTGACAATATATCAGCAATTGCCATTGCCAAGAACCCTGTCCTTCACCAAAAGACAAGGCACGTTCACAGAAAGTTTCACTTCATCAAAGAAGCAATCCAACAAAATAAAATTGAGTTGGTATGCTACAAAACTGAGGAACAAATGGCAGACATTCGTACAAAGGCCTACCAAAGGACAAGTTCTTGTACTTGAAAGGAATGGTCGGATAAAATCAGCTGCAAGCTTAGGAGGGAGTGTTGACTCCTAAGCTTTGCAGCCACGTTCATGAAGAAAAGAATGTTTTTGATTCATTTGAAAAGCTTAATTTTGTATTTTTGTGTTTGTAAATAGATGGTCAGGATTATAAGAAGCTCACAATCTGTTATATTGGATGAGTCACTTAAGTGATCCATGTGCATTGCATATGATCAATTCTGTTTGTCCGGTACTGGAGGTCCAGTCTCTGGCCTCTTCCACCTTACATGCTTGTAATGCTTCACCGAGACTTAAGGAATTGGTGTAACAACACCATCATCTTCTACCTTTATCCCTCTCCATTGTTCTCTGCAACTTTCTTCATTTCAATTTCTTGTTGAATATTTTGCAGTAAAACCATCACAAACCACCTAAATTGCAGAATCTAATACCATTGCCTTCCATAGCCTAATTAGGTTTTTTCTGTATTGTGCAGCTCTTGCATACAACAACAACAACAACAAAGCCTTTTCCCACTAAGTGGGGTCGGCTATATGAATCCTAGAACGCCATTGCGCTCGGTTTTGTGTCATGTCCTCCGTTAGATCCAAGTACTCTAAGTCTTTTCTTAGAGTCTCTTCCAAAGTTTTCCTAGGTCTTCCTCTACCCCTTCTGCCCTGAACCTCTGTCCCGTAGTCACATCTTCGAACCGGAGCGTTAGTCGGCCTTCTTTGCACATGTCCAAATCACCGGAGCCGATTTTCTCTCATCTTTCCTACAATTTCGGCTATTCCTACTTTACCTCGGATATCCTCATTCCCAATCTTATCCTTTCTCGTGTGCCCACACATCCCACGAAGCATCCTCATCTCCGCTACACCCATTTTGTGTACGTGTTGATGCTTCACCGCCCAACATTCTGTGCCATACAACATTGCTGGCCTTATTGCCGTCCTATAAAATTTTCCCTTGAGCTTCAGTGGCCTACGACGGTCACACAACACGCCGGATGCACTCTTACACTTCATCCATCCAGCTCGTATTCCATGGTTGAGATCTCCATCTAATTCTCCGTTCTCTTGCAAGATAGATCCTAGGTAGCGAAAACGGTCGCTTTTTGTGATCTTCGCTAGATTGCTCCGATCATTAGTGTGGATAAGTATATAAATGGATAGAGATAGGAAAGCAAACACAAGATGTACGTGGTTCACCCAGATTGGCTACGTCCACGGAATAGAAGAGTTCTCATTAATTGTGAAGGGTTTACACAAGTACATAGGTTCAAGCTCTCCTTTAGTGAGTACAAGTGAATGATTTAGTACAAATGACATTAGGAAATATTGTGGGAGAATGATCTCGTAATCACGAAACTTCTAAGTATCGGAGTGTGGTGTCGTCTTGACTTGCCTTATCTGTCTCATAGGTAGATGTGGCATCTTCTCTGGAAGTACTCTTCCTCCATCCAGGGGTGGTATCTTCAACTGGTGGAGATGCACAAGGTAATGTATCAATTTCACTTGAAGCTTACTTGTAGTTTCAGGCTTGGTCAAGCGCGATACAAACCATGTAGTAGGAGTCCCCCAAGTCGCCGAGCTAGGGGGTCTGCTGAAAGAGGTGACAGACAAGGTAAGCAATCAGAGCTCCGACTGATTGTTCACCTTCTCCCCATCTTGCAGCAGCATGAAGGATAAAGAGAAGAAAAATGAGAAGAGATGATATGAGATACTTTTGCTTTTGAAGAAGTAACTTTCCACAGGCTTATTCTTGAACTGAGCTGGAGGGTTTTCTGGTTTCCTCCAGAGTATAAGGCCGACTGAAGAATTTGAGGGTCAAAACAAGTCCATCAAATCTAGAGTACGTTCCACCCTGCTGATATGGGATACTTTTGCTTTTGACAGAGTAATGGATGTATCGGCACGTGTGCTGTTACGCTTGTCTCCACATGCTTCCTTGTATCCTTCGCACTTGCCCTATCTGTTCCTCAAGCAGATGCGGAATCTTCCCTGGAAACATAAGATGTTGAAGATGAGTACTCGAGAGCAATGCCAGGTAAGTAATCAGGTAAGGGGTTCCAGGCAGTCAGTTCCTGGCTGGAAGCTTGATTCCAAGTGCTGACTGATTGCTCTCTTTCTCCTTGTCTTGCAGGTAAAAACAAGGCCAAAGGAAAAGACAGGGAAAAAGCATGATATGGGATACTCTTGCTTTTAACCCTGATGATATGAGATATTCTTGCTCTAGTATAGCTTGTTTGCAGAGGTATTATCGGGGGGAAAGAAAGCTGAATATTTCGAAAGGCTTCGTTGGGAGTGCCCTCTCAGATATGATGAAGGGTTGAGCATTTTTGCAGGTCTGCCTGTCCGTTGGGGATGGAGGTCGACATATATAGGAGTCTCCCTAACAACAAGTAGTAATGCTATTCCTTTACCCTGCTTGGTCATAGCACGGTAGTGGGAGCTGCCAATTTCACATGTTTTAACTCTGTCAGAGCACTTTGAAAAAGTGGTCTGTGGTATCTGGCTCTCGAGATTCGAAGAACGATGCCTCTTCGATTTTTGAGAAAGCAATCATGCTGGGGGTCTGGCTCTCGAGATTCGGAGAGCAGTGTCTCTTCGATTTTTGAGGAAGTAATCATGTTGGGAGTCTGGCTCTCGAGATTCGGAGGGCGGTGCCTCTTCGATTTTGGAGCAAGCAATCCTGTTGGGAGTGTTGTCTCGAATGTGAGTAAAGGTTAGGCATGTTTGCTAGTCTACCTTGCCACGAAGCACAAAGGTTGACACACAGGGACTTTCCAATTATCCAGCAATGGTACTGTTCCTTTACCCTCTCTTCGCTTTTGAGAAAGTAGTCATGTTGGGAGTCTGGCTCTCGAGATTCGGAGGACGGTGCCTCTTCGATTTTGGAGCAAGCAATCTTGTTGGGAGTGTTTTCTCGAATGTGAGTAAAGGTTGGGCATGTTTGCTAGTCTACCTTGCCACGAAGCACAGAGGTTGACACACAAGGACTTTCCAATTATCCAGCAGTGGTACTGTTCCTTTACCCTTGTGGGTAATAATATGGTAGCTAGACCTTCAAAATTTATGTGTCTAAACTTTGTTAGTGCTGTTTCTTTGCTATTCTTTTACCTTTCTTGGTCAGAGCGATGTAGTGGGAGCTGCAAGCTTCACGTGCTCAACTTTGGCGGAGAACTTTGGCAAAGTTATCTGTGGTACCCATGAGCTATTGTTGCGTGTGGGAAGTGGGTGATTGAACATTAAGATTCATGTGCTTTCTACTTCACCAGAAGTCTTCGACAGAATGCCCATAATTTCTGCAAAGCTGAGTGTGCGTGTGACAGGTGCTGACAAGGCTAGAAAAGTAGGTGGCTCTTCGATTTCTGAGATCGGCCCTCGTGGTCTCTGAGCAGCCCAGCTTTTGAGAAAGCGAGCGCCTCTTCGATTGATTCGGAGAACGATGCCTCATCGATTTTTGAGAAAGCAATCATGCTGGGGGTCTGGCTCTCGAAGATTCGGGGAGTAGTGTCTCTTCGATTTTTGAGAAAGTAATCATGTTGGGAGTCTGGCTCTCGAGATTCGGAGGGCGGTGCCTCTTCGATTTTGGAGCAAGCAATCTTGTTGGGAGTGTTTTCTCGAATGTGAGTAAAGGTTGGGCATGTTTGCTAGTCTACCTTGCCACGAAGCACAGAGGTTGACACACAGGGACTTTCCAATTATCCAGCAATGGTACTGTTCCTTTACCCTCTCTTCGATTTTTAAGAAAGTAGTCATGTTGGGAGTCTGGCTCTCGAGATTCGGAGGACGGTGCCTCTTCGATTTTGGAGCAAGTAATCTTATTGGGAGTGTTTTCTCGAATGTGAGTAAAGGTTGGGCATGTTTGCTAGTCTACCTTGCCACGAAGCACAGAGGTTGACACACAGGGACTTTCCAATTATCCAGCAGTGGTACTGTTCCTTTACCCTTGTGGGTAATAATATGGTAGCTAGACCTTCAAAATTTATGGGTCTAAACTTTGTTAGTGTTGTTTCTTTGCTATTCTTTTACCCTTCTTGGTCAGAGCGATGTAGTGGGAGCTGCAAGCTTCACGTGCTCAACTTTGGCAGAGAACTTTGGCAAAATTATCTGTGGTACCCATGAGCTATTGTTGCGTGTGGGAAATGGGTGATTGAACAGTAAGATTCATGTGTTTTCTACTTCCCCAGAAGTCTTCGACAGAATGCCCATAATTTCCGCAAAGCTGAGTGTGCGTGTGACAGGTGCTGACAAGGCTGGAAAAGTAGGTGCCTCTTCGATTTCTGAGATCGGCCCTCGTGTTCTCTGGGGAGCCCAGCTTTTGAGAAAGCGAGCGCCTCTTTGATTTCTGAGATCGGCCTTCGTGGTCTTTGAGCAGCCCAACTTTTGAGAAAGCAAACGCCTCTTCGATTTCTGAGATCAACCCTCGTGATCTCTAAGCAGCCCAGCTTTTGAGAAAGCAAACGCCTCTTCGATTTCTGAGCAGGCGCCTCTTCGATTTCTGAAGCTCCGTCGAGTGCAGATTTTTATAGGGGCTGGCATTAAGTTCCAAAGCACACTTGAATCTCCACCAGTAGAAGCTTCATTCTTGCACTTCTAAGATCTTGATTTGTCCGACCTCTTCTCTCTTCAACACCTTTGAAAATGTTTGGCCCCTCCGACCGTCGTTTTGACTTGAACCTTGTTGAAGAGGCAGCCCCGCCTTCTCCAGACAACATATGGCGCCCATCCTTCGTCTCCCCTACTGGTCCTCTTACCGTTGGGGATTCCGTGATGAAGAATGATATGACCGCTGCGGTGGTGGCCAGGAACCTTCTCACTCCCAAAGATAACAGACTACTTTCCAAACGGTCTGATGAGTTAGCTGTTAAGGATTCGCTGGCTCTCAGTGTTCAGTGTGCAGGTTCTGTGTCTAATATGGCCTAACGCCTATTTGCTCGAACCCGCCAAGTTGAATCATTGGCGGCTGAAGTGATGAGTCTCAAACAGGAGATTAGAGGGCTCAAGCATGAGAATAAACAGTTGCACCGGCTCGCACATGACTATGCTACAAACATGAAGAGGAAGCTGGACCAAATGAAGGAAACTGATGGTCAGGTTTTACTTGATCATCAGAGATTTGTGGGTTTGTTCCAAAGGCATTTATTGCCTTCGTCTTCTGGGGCTGTACCGCGTAATGAAGCTCCGAATGATCAACCTCTGATGCCTCCTCCTTCTAGGGTTCTGTCCAGTACTGAGGCTCCAAATGATCCCCCTCCGGTGCCTTCTCTTTCTGGGGCTCTACCGACTGCTGAGACTTCTCCTAAGCAACCTTTGTGAAGGCTCCCTCTTGTGTGTTTATTTTGACTCATGTATATGTACATATTTGTAGCTTATCGGGGATATCAATAAATAAGCTTTCCTTCATTTCAACGTATTGTGTTAAATACACCAAAGCCTTTTTCGCTAAGTTCTTTGAATTTTCTTTTGTTGAAGCTTGTATGTTGAAGCTTTCTGAGTGGAGCATGTAGGTTGGGGTAGTGTTCCCTTAATTTCCCGAGTGAGGAAAACTTCTCGGTTGGAGACTTGGAAAATCCAAGTCACTGAGTGGGATCGGCTATATGAATCTTAGAACGCCATTGTGCTCGATCCTGTGTCATGTCCTTCGTTAGATCCAAGTACTCTAAGTCTTTTCTTAGAGTCTCTTCCAAAGTTTTCCTAGGTCTTCCTCTACCCCTTCGGCCCTGAACCTCTGTCTCATAGTCGCATCTTCTAATCGGAGCGTCAGTAGGCCTTCTTTGCACATGTCCAAACCACCGTAACCGATTTTCTCTCATCTTTCCTTCAATTTCGGCTACTCCTACTTTACCCCGGATATCCTCATTCCTAATCTTATCCTTTCTCGTGTGCCCACACATCCAACGAAGCATCCTCATCTCCACTACACCCATTTTGTGTACGTGTTGATGTTTCACCGCCCAACATTCTGTGCCATACAGCATCGCCGGCCTTATTGCCGTCCTATAAAATTTTCCCTTGAGCTTCAGTGGCATACGGCGGTCACACAACACGCCGGATGCACTCTTCCACTTCATCCATCCAGCTTGTATTCTATGGTTGAGATCTCCATCTAATTCTCCGTTCTTTTGCAAGATAGATCCTAGGTAACGAAAACGGTCACTCTTTGGTATTTCTTGATCTCCGATCCTCACCCCTAACTCGTTTTGGCCTCCATTTGCACTGAACTTGCACTCCATATATTCTGTCTTTGATCGGCTTAGGCGAAGACCTTTAGATTCCAACACTTCTCTCCAAAGGTTAAGCTTTGCATTTACCCCTTCCTGAGTTTCATCTATCAACACTATATCGTCTGCGAAAAGCATACACCAAGGAATATCATCTTGAATATGTCCTGTTAACTCATCCATTACCAACGCAAAAAGGTAAGGACTTAAGGATGAGCCTTGATGTAATCCTACAGTTATGGGAAAGCTTTCGGTTTGTCCTTCATGAGTTCTTACGGCAGTCTTTGCTCCTTCATACATATCCTTTATAGCTTGGATATATGCTACTCGTACTCCTTTCTTCTCTAAAATCCTCCAAAGAATGTCTCTTGGGACCCTATCATACGCTTTTTCCAAATCTATAAAGACCATGTGTAAATCCTTTTTCTCATCTCTATATCTTTCCATCAATCTTCGTAAGAGATAGATTGCCTCCATGGTTGAGCGCCCTGGCATGAACCCGAATTGGTTGTCCGAAACCCGTGTCTCTTGCCTCAATCTATGCTCAATGACTCTCTCCCAGAGCTTCATTGTATGACTCATTAGCTTAATACCCCTATAGTTCATGCAATTTTGTACGTCGCCCTTATTCTTGTAGATAGGCACCAAAGTGCTCGTTCGCCACTCATTTGGCATCTTCTTCGTTTTCAAAATCCTATTGAAAAGGTCAGTGAGCCATGTTATACCTGTCTCTCCCAAAAGTTTCCACACTTCGATTGGTATATTGTCTGGGCCTATTGCTTTTTTATGCTTCATCTTCTTCAAAGCTACAACCACTTCTTCCTTCCGGATTCGACGATAAAAAGAGTAGTTTCTACACTCTTTTGAGCTACTTAACTCCCCTAAAGAAGCACTCATTTCATGTCCTTCATTGAAAAGATTATGAAAATAACCTCTCCATCTGTCTTTAACCGCGTTCTTTGTAGCAAGAACCTTTCCATCCTCATCCTTGATGCACCTCACTTGGTTTAGGTCCCTTGTCTTCTTTTCCCTTGCTCTAGATAGTTTATAGATATCCAACTCTCCTTCTTTGGTATCTAGTCGTTTATACATATCGTCGTAAGCCGCTAACTTAGCTTCTCTGACAGCTTTCTTCGCCTCTTGCTTCGCTTTTCTATACCTTTCACCATTTTCATCGGTCCTCTCCTTGTATAAGGCTTTACAACATTCCTTCTTAGCCTTCACCTTTGTTTGTACCTCCTCATTCCACCACCAAGATTCCTTTTGGTGTGGGGCAAAGCCCTTGGACTCTCCTAATACCTCTTTTGCTACTTTTCGGATACAACTAGCCATGGAATCCCACATTTGGCTAGCTTCCCCCTCTCTATCCCACACACATTGGGTGATTACCTATAAAATATTAAGCATAAAAGCCAATTGTTGAAATTATGTATTATACAAAAAGTGTATCAATCAGATGAGGAAGTAAAATTTGGCTATTTGGAATCGATGAAATTATACTTCTTGTTCAAACTGAAAACATATCAAATATAAAATAAAAAATAAAAAATTTATTTTCTTAGTGGATGACTACAATTACAGTATTATAGGGCGAATATATTGTGAGAGATGTTGCTCAAGGTGCTTTCTTAGGAATTTAGGCCACAGTTGTTAAGAATGTACTACATAAAGAACATGGAGGGGCTTCAAATGATTAGATGCAATACATTTGAGAGAATTTTTAAATTACACCGAGTCCTTTGTTCAGCTTTTTCTACTGCATTTCTAATGTCTTTGTACTGATTGAATAGTTCATTGATAATCTTCTTGCAGTGCGTTTTTCACAAGCTGATGTGCAGCCCAGTCGCATGTGGGTAATGCATGAGAGAAAAATTGTTGCTACTACACTCTCCCTTGAGTGTGTAAAGCTTAAGAAGTAGGTTCATCAAGTCTTCACGGATGATTGTTGAAGTCTTTGATCAGTATAGGCAATACACACGCAAATCTATGTTAGGAATGCATGTAAGAAAACATAAGCTCACAAAAACCTGACAATGGTAAACCCAATGCGGGACAAAGCGCAAAGTCTCGGAGAAAAAGGTCAGTAATACAAAGTCGACGCTTGAAGTAATCAAGCTGCAATTAACGCTCACATTAGCGTATGACCAGCTCAAGAGAGGTGCCTTATTAAAACCTTGTCAGGTTAGCGAAATTCTTAGAATCTGTCTCGGTGGTGAGTGGTACAGGAATACGTTCCTCTTGAACGAAACCAATCAAATTTATTGCACACTGCGTGGGCTATGATGGGTCTGATTCATGCTGAACATGCAGAAAGAGATCCCGAACCTCTTCATCGTGCAGACCTAACTTGCATTGCAAGACTCATGAGGAAAAAGATCAAATGCATAATAACATTCCATGTTGGAATATGAATAAATTTGTAATCAATCACTGAATTATACCGCAGGAAATCACTGGAGTCTTCAGCGAAATATCTACCCGCTCTGGGCTCTTGCATAATACCGCCGGAGGGTTCCGTTGCCTTCCAAAGCGTAAACGAATCGCCGGTTGAAATGTACTTTTACTACTTTTCATGTCTTCTGGTCATTTCTATCTTCAACGGTGTTGCTTCATGCACGGATGTTTACATCGATGTATCTACGAATAATTAAAGAATAAGAAAAGCTTTGCGTTTATCCCTACTGAGCTAAATTTTCTCATTCTGTTACTATTTATTCTGTTTCCAGTGTTCTTTTTATCTCTGAATAGATCAAACACAATTTTGAATTAATAAACATAAAGATTATGCAGTATGTTACCAATAGAATTACATGGTTTTGAGCTGAGTTGAAGCTCTCATACAGGTTTATAAACATCAGTTCATTATCCGGAGGACTAAGCTTTGAACAATAAACAATCATTCAGAGGGCGTCCAATACCTGGCAAGGATATTCTCCGAGGGCCCAAACGGGAAAAATGTTTCGGTAGGCTGAATAGCTGATCATACAGTTCTTGTTGAAAACACCAGTGATCTCCTGTATGGGGAATGAAAACATTACTGGTAGTGCTAGTTACAAATAGGTTGAAAATTAGCTATGCAGTTTCGAATTCACAGGGGGTTATCAAGGATTCACGATATATCTTTTTGTTTTATAAAGGTCTTTACACCTGCATTTCTCTCTGTACAGTTTTCTTCTACATTGGCTAGATGTGTTGAAAATGGCAGTTAACATGTCTATAATCAAACCAAACAGAATAGATTTCTATGGCGACAGAAAAACCATGTAAACTGGTAATTGTAGATTGCACGGTCAAGAAGGTACAAAGAACTTTATGTGAAAAATTGAGGAAAAAGTTGCTAGATTACCTTTTGAGGGAAATCTCCATTTTCCATTTGAGAATTGATTAGTACCCTAGCTGCCCGATGCAACGGAGTTGGGTCTCTCTTAGCCTTTCAAAGAGGCAAACATGAGAAGAAAATACAGGTATTAAAGTCAGCAACATGTGGAAGTTATACAGTTATTCGTAAAACGTTCCAAAAACTATGTTTAGCTGCAAATCATTGATTCATTATGCAGCAGCCAGCAGCCAGTTCGATAAGTGGATGAAGAACTCGAAGGATAAATTTAATAAATCGCATGGGAGGGAGAAGAGATGAATTTGATATCCAAATGTACCTGCCCGGCACCAATGAGGGCCAACATAGCCCATGCAGTATGAACTATATGTGGCCTATTGTCCTTGAGATTTGTGTACACCTGACATATAAACAGTCAGCATTGGAGTGATGCAAGTGTAACGTAGATCATACATCTTGCCACATGAGTATGCGCGTGAAACCAGCAATTGACTGAAGGAATGAAGCAAGCTCCGTGGGTATGAAAGACAAAAGAAAGTATATTTCAAATTTGAGGAATCATTAAACCTTGTTCTGACATGATAGATAGCTTTCTCCCCATCCACCTGAAGAAAGCTCTTTGGATAACAAAAAGTCGCATGCTTTACAAATGCTAGAGCAGTCTTCCTATGTCCTTCCCGCAGCAACCAACCCTTTTATTCCAAACCACCCAGCATAGGTCAAGCATACTCCCCAGGAACCATACCTATCATAAATCTCCGTGTAAATTGGTGCGACTACTTTCAAGATCACTATGTTTCTAAATTGTCAAACATTAGAGAGGGAGAAAGAGGTGAGAGATTCTGTCCTACCAAACAGTCTAACATGTTATGTCGTTCGACTGTTGATAAAGATTGTTGGCAAGATGGAATGATGTTCGAATATGCAGTGTTTTAAACTTGACTGATTTACATGTCTGACTGTCTGACAAGAGAGCATCATGCAATAAATGTGTATGCATGCATGAGTTCTCAATTGTGCAAGTCGTGGATGCCAAAGACCATTGCTAGCGGGATTGCATTGACTTCGTGGATCACTTGGACTACACATCGAAGTCAATACAACCAAAACCATTCAGCCATCATACATCCAAACACGAATGAAATGCCCTGTATATGTATGCACGTATTTTTAATTGAATTCGGTTACAAACCAAGATCCGTCTGTTGCTTGTATCGTTTCAATGAACTTTCCAGCACGAGCAATACAGTTTTCTATTTCTTCACTCCTATGCCCAGGACATAATTTTTTGAACAATGCAAGTGCTTGAATTGCCGCTGAGGTGCATTCAACATATCTGCATCCCCGTTCCAGTCAAGATGACTTCAGGCATCTTCCATGATATAGGATAAATTCAAAATAAAGTGTACAGAAATCTTACGGATAATCAATAACAATGTCACCAAAAGTTTCGGCCGGGTTGATTAGCTGAAAATAGGATAGAGTTAAGCATATGCATTATGGATTCATATTAGATGATGGTAAAAAACATGAGCAGGCTAGGCAGCATATAAATGATACTTACCTCCAACCACTGGTATGATCTAGTTAGTTCATAAGTTGCAAAACCACCATCGTCATTCCACAGTACTTCAAGAATCCAAAGATTAGGGGAATAGTTAAATACTCATAAAACCAAAATGCAGGAATATGTAAATACTCTGTCAACAAATTAAGACTTGAGCTGAGCTGCTGATACGAATCGTGACATATTGACAAGGAGGGTTCTTTTGAAAATATAAATTATAAAGAGAATACAGGTTGACACATTATGTCCGGTAGGATTCAACTCCCGTACAGCCAGTGATTTACCTGTAAGGAAAGGGTAACATTTACTGCATCATAAAAACGCTTTATATCTAATGAGTCCCCAACTGTTTCTGCTGGAAGTTTTGATAGTAATAAGGCAGCCTGCACAAAGAAGTAAATATTAAATTTGTAATAAAAAGAATGTCTGTATGTGAAATGCTGAGTGTGCAAGCTACCTTCAGCACTTCTGCTGTGCAGTCAGAGATAGGCCATCCATGATCGGCGGTTGAGAATGGCCAAGCACCTTTTGAAATGTGACGATACCAAAAGTTCAGATCTCCGGGACAATCTTCTAAAACCTTCAAAGCAAAAGTACCAGTCAAGCAAGGATAATGAGCATAATTGTTAAATGATACGGTAAAATTTTCTGCTCACGAAAACCTGGGAATCTTTGATATACTGATGCGCTTTTCTTAAAGTTGGTCCATACTTTTCAACAAGGTTAGTTGATATGATCGCTTGAATGGCAAAAGAAGTATCCCATGCTTGACTTCCATTGTAGCCCTGCGGTAAAAGGAAAAAAAAACATTAGATAAAAATCACAATTAGCAGCATGTCAGCAAAGTCTTAAGTTAGTAACAAACTCTAGCGATGCCAGACCAAATTGAGATTGCTTCAGGTAAGAAAGAGGGAGTCGGGAAGAGATGGGAAGAATCTTAAAATCAGTTCCAGCCAATTTAATGCTATAACTGTCCTGCATCATCATGCCATCTTCAGCGATCCATAAATAATCAGGGATTCTCGGGAGATGCAACTTGAATGCCTCTGAGTTTGGATCCTCTGCCCAACAAAAAAGCATATTTAACACCTACATCATTTAAGAAATAGGCAATCAAGAAGCACACAACTACATACTGAATGAATCTGTAAACCAAAGAAACATGTCAATTCAGCAATTCCAATGGCAACCTTGTCAATATATGTATGGATCTATTGGCAGATGATCATATACATACCTTGTTAACAGGCCCTATGCATAAGTACCGAGTATTTTCATCTTCATAATGTATATGCTGCATTACAGTCTTCAAAGCACTCTCCCTCAATTCTTTTGCTGGCCAACGTGTGAAAACAGGTTCATAAACTTAGTGAAGAGACCCCCACAAGATATCTTGTACCATTGGGTGCTGATGGTATAGATCTTCCTAGAAGTCGTTTAAAACATCCAGGTAAGAATTAAAAACATATGCAAAATGAATTGTCATCAATAATTACCTGTACAACTAAAATCCGGTAAAACAGATGCAGAAATTGTGGTATATTGTATTTGAAGAGTTATAGGAAAGCAATCTAACAATTAAACATCCGTCGGACTAAATCCCTAAATAAAAAATGTACTTTTACAAATAGCTATCATGTATTTCACCTGTGAATAGCCCTATGAAAAGTAAAAAAATGTATAATTAAACTCACAAGCACGGGACTTTTATGCAGGGGAGCTGGAAAAAGCAGAGTACGCAGATGTTTCTTACCAACCTCTGCATGTAGATTGCGAGCATTATTCCAATCAACTTCATGATAGGGGACTGTATAAAGCTCCTTCCTCAATGACCGGATTGTGGGTGTGATAGGTCCAACAAACCTCTTCCCATACAAATATGACATGGGCAAATACACCATTCGGCAATGACACCACATTCTTCCTGTATGTGGAAAATTTGAAAATTCATAAACTGTAAAGAGTAGCAGTTAGGCAGTTAACAACATTGACAAGTGTATGAACATAATAGTGTTAATGGGACCTATGTTATTTATTTGATCGATATATTTTTATGAAAGGAGGCTTGAATTTCTTCTATCCTGCCTAGAAGGAACATATAGCATCAATGTCAAACGTAACGATAATGATCAGAGACCTGGATGAAATGGAAGAGAGTAAGGAAATAGCCACACTTCAGGCGGAAGTGGATTATTCCCAGACCATTCATATGCCCCAAGTACCTATAACCACCAAAGAGTCAGCTAATATTTTTAAAAGACTACACCCTTGGTAGAATCCAACAAGAAAAACACTGAGTTCATACTGAAAGCCACATTTTCCCCCATGAAGTAACTGCAGTCATGCCACCATGGTCTAATATCCACTTGCGTGCTAGTTCGATTGCTCCCTGTCCATCATCAGCACCTTCACCAAGCAACCTCAAAGTGACATAATTAAGTGCAGTGCCAAACATGGTACTTGGCCCCTCAATATGCAGACCCCATCCCCCATCTTCATTCTGCAAAAACAATTCATCAGTGAATTTCTTCATTTTTCTATACGGAAATCGAAGCTTTCTTAAAAGGCATTAATTTCATGAAAACCATTCTTACCTGATGATTATAGAGATATCTGCACATCTCACGTTGATGCTCTTTCAATAACACAGCATTTGGAGCTCCAATAATTGAAAGTGTAATGATCTGTTGCAATTGGTAAGTAATACTTAGTCACGCAACAACTACCGAATGGACCAAATAATAAAGGGTAAAAAAAACAATCTTGGTTAATTTATTTTTCACTAAGAAGAAAGGCTGTGAAGTTCCGAAATGAATATGCAGCCATCTTTAGGAACGTCAAATTTATTTCTCATGTTTAACCATGACATACAGATTTTCCTATTTTCATCTTCTGGATTACACAGTGATTACTACTTTTCTCCCTTACCAAACCAGGAAGCAGAAACATGGGACCCCATAATCCCCAGCCCAATGACCGTCATGCGCCTGGATTGTTGAATAGAAACTGACAGCCCTTCATAATGTGGTTGTCACTGCCTCTTCCGTCACCTCTTCTTGATCTTTAACTTTGAGTTGTGGTAGATTATTGGCACATGGATTCTCCTTTGCAAACTACATTTCAAAAATAAGAACAAAACACATACATAAAAAATGGAAAGTAGTTTTACAAAACATTCAAAACTCATACGATTTGGCCCAAAACCACTAAAATTCTTCACTCATATTGGAAAGGGTTTAACAAATTAGACATAATTGAGGACACTAACTCTAAGAATGGATAAAACACACTGACAACTTTAAGTTTTATACAAAAACACCTCAAAGAGCTCAATTGGAGAACATGGTATCTCAAACACAGATCACCCGAAAGAAAAACATCATTCAGACTTACAATGCCTAATACTACAAATGAAATCCTAGTTTCTACAATACTGTGTGAAAAACCCGACCGCATTGTTCAACAGCATTGTCAAATAGAGCACAGTTCTAACTGATGTTATACATAATTCAATGATCCAGAGCACCGCAACCATAATTTGAACAGTTTGCATTCAAATTTCAGTAAATAATTAACCTTTTTTCACCCATATGCAGTATATTCAATTTCTTGAGAAAAAGTGTCGATGAATTGAAAAATGAAGAAAAACCCAGATGAAATAACCTGAATTCTCATGAGGAGGTCCGAGCTGTGCCGCCTTTCAAAACGGTGGTTCCAGAAAGCCTTGCGGGCATCTTCAATTTGCTGAAGCTCTTCTGGGGTTCCAGTCTCTGGGTGGAACTCCCACACCTGGCGGCCCAAGCGGTTGTTCACACTCTTCAGCCATTGACCGCCACCTTCTCCTCCCACTGTCTCTGCCCCTACCTTCAGCTTCCACATTTTTTACTTTGTTCTCTCTCTCTCTCTGCCAATGAGATTGTATGTACTTTGCATACGTCGCTAAATCCGCGTGAAGTTGAGAACGCATCAATTTTTGAGATTTTTTTCGAAAATTATATTTTACATTAAAAAGTCAATTTTGATAATATTTACTTTATCATTTATTTTATCTTTATTACTAAAATTCAAAATTTTCAAACCCTTTTTATTAGTTTTCTTTTCTTTCTTTCTTTTTGTTGGCCATGTGAGCACATCAATCATTGTGTATTTACGGAAAAAATCATTATTCTTCTAATAAATAGTTAAATATTTGTTTTATATAACAGTATACTCATTTCATTATACTTAAAATTAAATAAGTTTTCACCATAAAAATAAAGAAGTAGTTCGACTCAAAATTACAAGAGTTGTCTTTTTGGTTTTTCCCACTATAAGAGTTGTCTTTTTTAGTTGAAAGTTACTTTTCTTAAAACAATTGGTATTTGAAGGGGATTTAAATTCGGTAACTTCTTCAATATTAAAAAAATAAGTATTAGATCATTTGCTTGCGTCACATATAAATTGAACTTCTTTATCATAAGATTGTGCCCTAGAGGGGTTTAATCTGTAGTTAAGTTTTTTTCCTATGCCTTGTCACCAAGGATTTTGTATTTTATTTGTGTTTATGCCAAGAGACAATCCTAAACTAATCGGATCTTAGTTTGCAACTGCACAGTAAATTGAAAGACAAAAAGTAATGCAAGTAATGATAGAAAGGAAAGACTGGGAAGTAAAGGATGGTTAGATGTTCATCAAATGTTAATTAACAAGATAGTAAATTGCATATAAGGCTAATAATTTGAAAAGAAATGACAAATACAAGTATTCAGGCAAAGTTTAAACCTATTCAGACAACTACTAATAGGCAAATTCTTGCAAGCAAGGGAATTTTTTTTAGAAAGGAAGTTAATACAAAAAATCGATTCTAGAAGTGATATTGCAGAGCTATAAAGAAAAATGAAAATTAATGAAAAGAACTTGAAAACTATGAATTTTAACGATAAAGACAAAATAAAGGGTAAAATGAATAATACCAGTATTAACTTTTTAGTGTAAAAATATGATTTTTCGTTAAAGTGAACAGTATCAGGAGCTTTTCGTTAAAATTTCCTAAAAAAATTAGTGTCTAAACAACAAAAAGAATTTGTAAAAAGTAGGTTTGAAGTCTTTTTGCGTTGAGTGAGTGTTTTTTTGTGCAGAGCTTTGATCTCTTCTATAAAGACTATCGGATCAAGTGATCTGGACTTTTGAAATTTAATCCAATGACTAAAAACAGGAGTTTCTTTTAAAAATTATAATAATTTTAGTTATTAAATCAAATTTCAAAGATCCGGATCATTTGATTTGATGACCTTAGTGGAAGAGATCATTTATACTTCCCTCTTAGTTCATTCCCTATGACCCAATAAGTTGATGATTTGACTATTGCCAGAGGATGAGTTTTTCATCTCGCAGCTCGAGCTTTTGTCCCTTTGAAACTACAATTTTTCCACCAGATAGCAACTGTCTTCTGAAAATAAAAAAAAAGGTAAATCTCAATTTACTACCCTCATGTTTAGTGGTTTTCAACATTTAGTACATCAAGTTTTTTTCGTTTTAGAGTCATACCTAAAGTGTAAATTTTGGAACAATCTCATACATCCGTTAGTCGAACTGTTAAATTTTTCATTAACTAATGACGTAGTGCTTATGTGGATAATGACTGGATGCCACATGTCAATAGAGGCCTACTTGAATATTAAAAAAATTACAAATTAAAAATTACAAATTACAAAAAAAAAAAAAACCCCCCCCCCCCTCCCCAAAAAACCCCCTCCCTGCCTTCCATCTCTCCTCTGCAACCCGCAACACCTCCACCATTCCTCTCCATACCACCACCTCCTCCACCATTCCCCTCCTAACCCCAACCCTCTTCTTCCTCCTCCTTCTCCTGCACCCCAACCCTCGTCGTTGGCTGTCCACAGCCGACCCGTCCCCAAGCCCCCCCTGGAGACAATGCCATTTTCCGTTTTCGCCGATGTGGATCCGGCCTCTGCTTTCGTCGTCACTCCGCCGAGGAAGCTGCAGTCCGATGACCTCGCCACGGTTCAGCTCTTTTAGGAGAACACTCCCTCTGTTGTTTACATCACCAATCTTGCAGCCAGGTACTGTTGAAGTTTGAACCTTTTGGATTTTGCTGAAAATTGGGCCACTTTTGGAATGGGGAGAGAGAAAGAGTCGCGGGAGCGAGGGGAGGAGTTGCGGGAGTCCGGGTAGGAGTGGTGCGAGAGGAAGAGTGTTGGGGGTGGTAATTACAACAAATTATGATAAAACCCACATCAACTTTTCCACAAATTCAAAAACCCAAGTCCTAAAATCTGGAAAGAAAAGCAAAAATTTGAAATTTTGAATGGGGGCAAGCCAAAATTTTGAAATTTACATAGCAGAACAACATTTTGTGAAAAACCCAAAAGCAAAAAATGATGATGAAATGAATCCAAGGAAAAAGAAAGATGAAATTTTGGGAAGTACCTGGAGGACGTTTTGGCTCAAGAGGGAGTAATGGGGGCCTCTCATTTCTGTGAAGCCATAGCTTCGAGGTTTTTCGGGACGGTCTTCGTTCTCCTCGAAGTACTTCCATCTGTACGCCGCCATCGTCTTCCTCCTCAGGAATCGAGCTCACAGGACGAATCAGAGATTGAGAGAATTGGAGAAAAGGAAAGGGGTGGGTGTGCACGGGTGGAATTTGGGGAAGACGAAGGTGTTTTTATTTTTTTTATTTTTTATTGAATAATTTATTTTTGAATTTTTAATTTTCATATGGACTCTTTAATGATATGGTGTCCAGTCATTGTCCACATAGACGCCACGTCATCAGTTAATAGGAGACTTAACAGTTTGACTAACGGATATATGAAATTATTCCAAAATTTACACTTTAAATATGACTTTAAAACGAAAAAAACTTAATGTACTAAATGTTAAAAATCACGAAACATAAAGGTAGTAAATTGATATTTACCTAAAAAATCAATTGAATTACCTTCTTTCAATGTGAAAAAAGGTATCTTTGACTTTCACATTGCTACATCATAAGGTACTTTTGAAAACCCGGACCGCACACTGTTCACTTGTAACATAATTAAATACCCATTAAGTCATTAGTTAAAGTTTAGTAGGTTGGGCTGAAACGTGCCTAACAAATGTTTTCAGTCCAAACAACTTGGCCTTAAAGGTACCTAACAATTTGTTTGACTTTTTCAGTAAATCAAAATCAGGCCTTAAAGGTACCTAACAATTTGTTTGACTTTTTCAGTAAATTAAAATCAAGGGAAAATTAGGTTCACATTCTTATTTTTGTTACTCCATTGATTAAAATTTTATTCATTTTCAATTTTTGATCAAGATCTTTGGTATTAATAACATCATTAATTATTTGAATAATAAAATATTTTTATTTTTAAATATATTCATTTAGTGTTAAAAATGCTACAATTATTATATTTATATTTATGGCTAAATTTTTTATCGTATATTTTTATTTTTAGTTTGTACCTATTTTTAATTTGCAAATATTTTTTAATTTATACCAATTTTCCTTTCATTTTTTATTTGTACCCATATATTAGTTTCTTTTTGTGCCTAATTTTTTAAAGTTTTATTTATGTTTGTATCTATGTGTATACCTTCACGTGACATTGTATATTTAATTAATGATATAAAAATTACATATGGTATATTTATGTTTTATGCCTAAACTTTGTATCATAAATTTATATTTTTAGTTTGTACCCGCTTTTAATTTGCAACATTTTAAAAAAATTTGTAGTATTTTCTTTTTAGTTTTATTTTGTACTCATGTATTAATTTCTTTTAGCACCTATATTTTTATAAAATTCATTTGTACTCATAATTTTTTAATCTTTTATTTGTATCCTAATTTATTTATAATGTACCAATTCTTCTTTATTAATGTACCACATTGTTATATGTGAAATGTACCTATTTTTTTGTAAAATGTACCAATTTTTTTAACACTATGGATACATTCTTTTGCCATTTATTATTTCTTATTTTTAAATAGTTTTTATCCATTTATTAAATCAAAATGTTTGAATTTTTTTATTGTAACCGTTTCTAATAGTATTATAATGAGGAATTTTAAATTTATAGGATTATAAATCTCATAAAATATCAAACAATTAATGTCAAAATTATAAAAATATAAATATTAATAGTAATATAATGAGGTGTACAAAGTCAACGGACTTTGATCAAACTTTGAATACTATTAAGGTTTTAATCAAAGAATGTTAAAGATTAGGGACCGCATCCAAAGTATCCCTAAAATTAATATTTGATACTCTTTGTTTGTTATCTTTTTAATCTCTTTCCTTGATAAAATTTTGGTTATACTTGTATTAAAAAAAATGATTATACTTAGCATTAGTATACTATCATATGATTTTAGAATGATAACCGAATTTGATCGTACATATCAAATTTATAATAATATTCATAAAAATTATTATTATGGATGCGTAAGATTTAAGAAAATAAACTCAATTAATTTATTTATTTTATTGCAATCAAAATAAACCTACTTTCCACACAATAACTTCTTAATAACAAAGCATTTAAGGAAACAGTTAACTTTCTATCTATATATATCCAAGGGAAGGTGATCACATTAAGAAAACTGTTAAGTTTTTATCTATATATATAGAAAGGAAGTTCACTTATACATTCGCCTATTGAAAGCATAGTTACATTTCTATATACAGCTCTTTCTCTCTCTCCCTCTCTCTCTCTCTCTCTCTCTCTAAGTGATGATATAAATAGGGTAGTGCTATCCATACCCATTTTTGAACACTTCTTAATTTTCGACTGTCAAATCAAATGAATTGAAGAAGATCATTGACTAAAAATTAATAAGGTATGTAGGAGGTAAAAATGAGTGTGCGAGTTACACTTTCTCTAAAGATAGATTGTGACTTATAAATTGCTTGCATGAAACAGGTGCTTGATAAGAAGAAAGAAATAAAGCATATTGAAAAATGTAGAAGCTTAAGGTTGCAGATGGTGGCAATGATCCATACATCTACAGCACAAACAACTTCGTGGGTAGGCAGATATTTGAGTTTGACCCTGAAGCAGGAACTACCGAAGAGCGAGCTGAGGTGGAAGAAGCTCGTCTTCATTTCTACAATAATCGCTATCAAGTTAAGCCCAATAGTGACCTCCTATGGCGAATGCAGGTATACTTTAATTAGTTCGTCCAAACTTATAATGTTGTCAATTAGTTTACTGCAAATAAAAGCCACAATTTGACAAGAATAACATTTCCCACCAATATGAACCTATGATACTTATTTGATCATGTTTCTACTAAATGTGAGTTCTAGTTATCTTGGTTCCACCCATGTAGTTTTCAATTAGAAACAATACATGTGCCCACTCTATAGGTGCACCTACTTATCCACCACTTATTATTAACGTACCGTATAATAATTGCATAATCAGAGACGTTATTTTACTTTTTCACATCATCTAAAGATTTTGTTTGCAAAAAATGAAAAAAAAATTAATTTAGAGATTGTTTAGTCAACCATATGTAGGAGAGCACAATACGATGAAAGTTGTAAGCTATGTTCGTTGAACATGATCAACGGTTTTGGTAACAAGTAACATTCTCAAGATGAATATACCGTTCTTGGTACTAGGATTTAATAATATTCGTCTTCACGTACTTATGTTCGAATCTTGTAATGTCGAGTTTGATACCGATTTATTCCCCACCCCTTAATATAAATATACCCGTTCTTGGTTGGGGGCTTTTGGGCTTCTCTCGATCTTATTCCTAGTTGGGGAAAAGAAAGGAGCCTTGTTCGGCAGGTGCACATCAAGTTGTAAAAAGAACAAACCACCAAACAAACAAACAAACATCTACTTCTTGTTTGTCTTGTTTCTGGTACTTACAAGTTTTCATTTCCTATCTGATGGGCAACACCATTAAAATTTTAGGGTTTAATAACATTTAATTAGTAATAATAACATCATCATAACTTTAACCCTCTCATTAGTATCGCTCTAAATTTTTTGTTCACTAACCGACAGTTCCTAAGAGAGAAGAACTTCAAACAGACAATTTCCCCAGTGAAAGTTGAGGATGGAGAGGAAATCACATACGAAAAGGCCACCGCTACATTGAGAAGGTCTGTCCACTTCTTTTCAGCCTTGCAAGCTAGTGATGGCCATTGGCCGGCTGAAAATGCCGGCCCGTTGTTTTGTCTTCCTCCTTTGGTGAGCATTTACTATTTACTATCATGTTATTTGAATCTCATGTTCCCGTTTTGGGGCTTAAAAATATATAGCACATATATTCTCGAGTTTTTACCAAAGTTCAAATTTTAGGAGGTTACTAATTACTTTCCAATTTCCTACTCAAAATTTGCAGGTCATGTGCACTTACATTACGGGACATCTTATTACTGTATTCCCTGCAGAACACCGCAAAGAAATTTTGCGTTACATATACTATCATCAGGTACATAAATATGTATATATATATATATATGTGTGTGTGTGTGTGTGTGTGTATTGGTCTTTGTTCACATGAATTGCATCAAATTTTAATTTTTCAAAATGTGCTTATTTGTGTTAAACTACTAACAAGGGTTGCAGTGAAGTTGCCCAAGAGTTTTCACTTCTACATCCGAAGTCCCGCTCGTATAAAAAAAAACTGAATAAATAATGCTAATTAATACGCATTACTTTTTCGGGTATTTCAGAACCAAGATGGTGGTTGGGGATTACACATTGAAGGACACAGCACCATGTTCTGCACAGCTCTCAACTACATTTGTATGCGTATTCTTGGAGAAGGCCCTGATGGTGGCCAAGACAATGCTTGTGCAAGAGCTAGAAAGTGGATTCTTGATCATGGCAGTGTTACCCACATTCCCTCTTGGGGTAAAACTTGGCTTTCGGTATGCCTATGTGCAACACTAAGACTAATTGCTTTTATTAGGCTTCAGTTAACTGTTCTTAAATAGCACTATCACTACGCAAATCGTCAACAACATATTGATACTTTATCTATGCCATATATAGCTGAATTACATGAGATTATTTGCTGTCGATAATGGAGCAATATCAACAATGTATAAAGATGTATCACTCTTAATTCTTAATAATGTTAGTTAGACACACAAAACTAACATTATTGTTGATACACTCTATAATAGTGGTAGGCCCCTATTAACAACAGATTAAGTCAAATATTGAAGAATGATGGAGTCATATTTGGCATTGTGTGTCTAAATTGCGTTTACTTCATCAATGTAACGATACTTTCTTTTTATCGAAAATAAAACGTGAATAGTTGCTTCAATTTAGTACTAGTGCTGTTTGAGACTGCAACTATGTAAAAGCATTGCCCTTTCTAATTAATCTTGCTTAATTGATTCTTGTAGATACTTGGTGTGTTTGAGTGGTCCGGAAGCAATCCAATGCCCCCAGAGTTTTGGATTCTGCCTTCATTTCTTCCTATGCATCCAGGTTGGCACAATTCCGGACACCACAAGTACAAATAATTCAATCTTTCACATGTTGATTGATTTAATTAGTCTCTCTCTACCTATAGTCTTCTTTTTTATTATCTTCTACATCATGCAAATGCAGGAAAAATGTGGTGCTACTGTAGGAGTGTTTACATGCCTATGTCATATTTATATGGCAAAAGATTTGTTGGTCCAATAACACCTCTCATACTACAATTAAGGGAAGAACTCTATGCTCAACCTTATGACGAAATTAATTGGAAGGGAGTGCGTCATCACTGTGCTAAAGTGAGTTTAACTTGATTAAGTTAGCTAATTAGTTCATGTTTTCTTGTTTTGGTAAATAAACTGATTGCAGTAATAATTTGATCGCAGGTGGACATCTACAACCCTCATCCTTGGATACAGGACTTTCTATGGGATAGTCTGTACGTATGTACAGAGCCTCTTCTTACTCGCTGGCCGTTTAACAAGCTGATCAGGAAAAGGGCTCTTGAAGTAACAATGGAGCATGTTCATTATGAAGATGAAAACAGCAGATACATTACCCATGGATGTGTGGAAAAGGTGTTATGCATGCTAGCTTGTTGGGTGGAAGATCCAAATGGGGATTATTTTAAAAAGCATCTTGCCAGGATAACAGATTATTTATGGGTTGCTGAGGATGGGATGAAGATGCAAGTTAGTGCACATTTTGTTAATACAGTATATGATACGATGAATTGTTCTTGATCCTTTTTTTTCTGTTTCAAAAGTTCACTCTTCTAAATCATTAGAAAACATTATAAATTGATACATTTTATTGATACATGCAGAGTTTTGGCAGTCAACAGTGGGATACTGGTCTTGCCATTCAAGCTTTGCTTGCTTCCAATCTAACTGATGAAATTGCACCCACGCTTGCTAGAGGACATGACTTCGTCAAGAAATCTCAGGTTCGTTTTTATATAGTCAATTCAACTTTCATATTTGTAAAATGTAAATGTGCATCCATTATTTTGTTCTAACTAGTGACTGTTTTGGATTGAAATTGTTAAGGTCAAGGACAATCCGTCGGGTGACTTCAAAAGCATGTACCGCCACATTTCCAAAGGATCGTGGACTTTCTCTGATCAAGACCATGGATGGCAAGTTTCTGATTGCACTGCAGAGGGTTTAAAGGTAACAAATTCAACTTAGTTGTCTAAAATGTTATCTCAATTTTTCTCACCATAACCCCATCTACAGTGTTGCCTGCTTTTATCGATGATGCCACCAGAGATAGTTGGTGAAAAAATGGAGCCTGAGCAGTTATACGATGCTGTCAATGTCCTAATTTCCCTACAGGTGACAACAATTATTTCTGACAGTCATAGATATGAGTTTGAGTTGCATTTTGTTGCCGTAATCAAATTTGGATCTAATGCATGGCTGCCTTACTTTAAAAGTTTTGAAAACTTTTAACATTTCAATACATTTTTTCTTCAGTGCATGGTCTATTAGGTCTCTCTAGTCATTACAAATCTAACTGTATTTCTCATTGTAGAGTAAGAATGGTGGCTTAGCAGCCTGGGAACCAGCAGGAGCAGCAGAATGGTTAGAAGTAAGAATTTAAAAAGAATTGGAGTCATGTTGTCGAACTTAGCCAGATGCGTAACAAACTAAAATTTTTCAAATCATTATTATTTAGTAAATACTTACTAGGATATTGTCCTTTTTTTCCCCTCAGATGTTGAATCCCACAGAATTCTTGGCGGACATTGTGGTTGAGCATGAATACGTTGAGTGCACTTCATCTGCAATCCAGGCTTTAGTTTTGTTTAAGAAGTTATACCCTGGCCATAGGAAGGAAGAGATTGATCAATTTATTACCGCTGCTGCACTGTACCTTGAAAATGTACAAATGGCAGATGGTTCATGGTATATCATATGATTAAATCAAAATTTGATTATATAATTTTCTTTCATTAAAAACTAGAGAAGAAAAAGAACTTAGTGAAGAAACGTTTGCACAGGTACGGGAATTGGGGAGTTTGCTTCACATATGGTACCTGGTTTGCTCTTGGAGGGCTAACTGCTGCTGGTAAGACCTTCAACAATTGTGCAGCCATGCGCAAAGCTATTAGTTTTCTACTCGCAATCCAGAAAGAGAATGGTGGTTGGGGAGAGAGCTACCTTTCATGTCCAAAAAAGGTAAAATATGAGAGGTGGATTATGATTGAAGCTAGCTGCAAGTATTTCTTAATTAATCTCATTGTCTTGGACTAAAGTATTTCACTCTATGGCGGGTGATACAGGAGTACGTTCCTCTTGAAGGAAATAGATCAAATTTAGTACACACAGCTTGGGCTATGATGGGTTTGATTCATGCAGGGCAGGCGGAAAGAGACCCCACACCCCTTCATCGTGCAGCAAAGTTGATAATCAATTCTCAGATGGAAAATGGTGATTTTCCTCAGCAGGTATCTTGCTTACCACATTAGTTCCAACCATAATTAAAAAAAATAAATAAATTGCCTTAGTATTACTTGCATTGCAAGCTTGACGAGTACAAATATGAAACACAAAATAGCACATCATGTTGTGTTTGTCTATACGTATGCTCAAATTTTTACTTGAAACGTTGTATAACTTCTTGTTGAAGTCCCACATCGGTGGGTTCAAAGAAACCCAATGGGTTTAAACAGGATTACCCTACTCTAACTAATGTTGAGGCATTTTGTGGTAAAACCTCACACATGACAAATTGAGCAGGTGGTTAAGTTGGGACAGTATCGGTGTCGTTAGAGTAGGATGAGCCTGGCAATCCAAAAATCCAACACTTCTAACAACTAATTATATATGGCAGGAAATCACTGGAGTATTCTTGAAGAACTGCATGCTACATTATGCAGCTTATAGAAATATCTTTCCCATGTGGGCACTTGCAGAATACCGCAGGCGGGTTCCGTTCGTTGATGTCTAAGCTTTGCAGCCATGTTCATGAAGAAAATAATGTTTTGATTCATTTGAAAAGCTTTGTATTTCAGTGTAAATGGATTATAATAAGCTCATAGGTTTCATGTGTGCCATCTGTCATGTTGGATGAGTCACTAAGTAATCCATGTGCATTGCACATGATCAGTTCTGTTTGTTTGGTTATAAGCCTATGGCCTCTCACACCTTACATGCTTGTAATGCTTTACCGGTAATTAAGGAATTGGTGTAACAGCACCATCATCTTCTACCTCTCTCCCTCTCCATTGTTCTCTGCAACTTTCTTCATTTCAAGTTCTTGTTGAATATTATTGCAATAAAACCATCATAAACCACCCAAATTACAGAATCTAATATGGCCTCAGAGCCTAAGTTCGATTAAACTTTCATCTAGGAGTGAATTTGTGCTTGTAGAATCAAGCTCACATTGAGCTTCATCTTTGCAATACTGAGCTTTATAGACACTGAAATCCGTCCCAAGTCTAACATGGCTGGATCAACTAGTTCTGAACTTAGTACAGCAGTTTTCAATGGTGAAAACTACGAACTCTGGAGAATCAAAATGAACACCATTCTCAATCTCATGGACCTTGGGATCTCATTGAGAAAGGGTTTGAAGTTCCTAAATCGAAGAAGGATCTGGCTAAAAGAGCCACTGATGCAAAGGATGAGGAATCAAACACTCTAGTTGAGGTGCTGATGAAGGATGCCAAGGCCCTTGGATTGATTCAAGGAGTCGTCTCTGGTCAAATCTTTCCCACAATCTCAAATGAAGAAACATCAAAGGGAGCTTCGGAAATATTACTGCAAGAATTCAGAGGTGATAACCAGGTTAGGAGTGTGAAATTACAAGCATTACGTAGAGATTTTGAATACACTAGAATGAGAGATGATGAATCCCTTTATGTGTATCTTACTCGTTTGTTTGATATCATTAATCAAATGAAGAGTTATGGTGAAGAGTTATATAGAGAAAGAGTAGTACAAAAATTGCTTATTAGCTTGCCTAGGTCCTGTGATTCTATATGTTAGGTGATTGAGCATTCTAAGGATCTGGATACGCTAAAAGTGCAAGAAGTTGTTGCATCCTTGAAGGGTTTTGAGCAACGGTTGGATAGGAATGCTGAGAGCTCCATTGAGAGAGCTTTTGCTAGTTTGAATGTAGGATCAAAATTCCCTAAACTAGTGGTTTTTCTGGCAATCAAAGGACAATAAAGAATTGGAAAAATAAGGGGAATAAATGGGAAAATAGACACTTTTTGTACCAAAAAAAATTGCAGGACAAGAGTATAACATGAATGCCTGTAAGCACTGTGATAAACTTCATTATGATAAATGTTGGTTTGAAGGAAAGCCTAAGTGTACTAGATGTGGCAAGTTTGGTCACAAAGCTAGAAACTGCAATGGAAATAAAAAATTGTGCAGAAGGCAAATTATGCAAATCAAGTGGATGAACTTGGAACTCTTTTCTATGCATCTAATGCAGTCACATATGTGAAAGTTAACAGCACATGATACATTGACAGTGGGTGTAGTAATAATATGACAGGAAATGAGAAGTTTTTGGTTAATGTGAAGAAGAACCTCACTGCTTGAGTGAAAATGGCAACTGGTGAAATTGTCAATGTTGCTAGTAAGGGGACTCCTTGTAATTGAAATCAAGCTAGGAAGAAAACACATTCAAGATGTGATATTGTTGCCCGGATTAGAGAAAAATCTTCTAAATGTGGGACAAATGATGGAACATGGGTATTATTTGCTGTTTGGAGGAGGTGTGGTTAATGTATTTGATGGATGGAACATATACAATCTGGTGGTTAGAGGCAGATGACAGGTAACAGATGCTTTCCAATACTATGGTACTTGCAAACTCCATGCTATTGAAGATAAGTGTCTCACATTGCTCACAGATTTGGAACAAGAGATTTAGTCCCTTGAATAGAAGAAGTCTTACTTTACTTGTAGAACAAGACATGGTTCATGGATTACTTTCACTAGAGGAATCAATGGCAATATGTGAAGGATGCATGCTTGGAAAATAGCACAGAGATGAGTTTCCAAGAATGGCTAATTGGAGAGCAAAATTACCCCTGCAATTGGTACTCACAAACATTTGTGATCCAATGCAGATGGCTGCACAAGAATGGGTTTATTTCTTGAGACACAAGTCAAGAGCATGTGAATGCTTCAAGGAATTTAAAGCTATGACCGAGCTACAAAGTGCTTATAAGGTGAAATGGCTTAGAAGTGACAAAGGTGGTGAATTCATGTCCAATGTATTTGTTGAATTCTGCAATTCCACTAAAGTGCAAAGGCAATTGATCATGTTTTATACTCCACAGCTAAATGGTGTTGCTGAGAGGAAAAATAGAACTATTGTGGAGATGGCCAAGGCAATGCTACATGAGAAGAGTATGCCATATCACTTTTGGTTAAAGCATCACATATTGCTGTCTATTTGTTGAACTGAAGCCCTACTAAGGCTTTGGATAAGATGACTCCATTTGAAGCCTACAATGGAAGGAAGCTAGGAATTGCACATCTCAACATTTTTGGCTCACTATGCTATGTTCACATTCCCTCTAACTCGAGACACAAGCTAGAGAGCAACAATCATAAATGCATTTTTGTTAACTATTTTACTAGTGAGAAAGGGTACAGACTATATGAGCCTCTCTAAAAAAAGATCATACTCTCAAGAAATTGTATTTGATGAAGATAACTAATGGAGTTGGAGTGAAAACTCTGAGGGAGATGTTAGTGTTCCAATCCTTGCTGAGGAGGAAGGAACAACTAGTAAACATATTGAAGGTACTACCAAAGTTGATGATACTCAAGTTTCAACTCCTTTTACTGAACAAAGTAAGGATAGTCAAGATGCATATGGTGCCAGCTCACAGAGAGATGTGGAGTTATCACAAAGTTATGACTTCACTCCACAAAAGTGGAGGAATTTGATTGATGTACGTGCACACTACAATGTATGCATTATTGAACCAGACAACTATGAGGAAGCTGCATAAGATGATTCATGGAAAAAAGTTATACAAGTTGAAATTGACATGATTGAGAAGAACTACACTTGGGATTTGGTGAATGGACCATGAGATAAACCTATTATTGATGTGAAATGAGTCTACAAGACAAAACTCAACCTTGATGGTACTCTATAGAAGAACAAAGCAAGATTGGTAGCCAAGGGATATTCATAGAAGCTTAGAGTGGATTTCAATAAAACCTTTGCCCATGTGGCAAGGCTTGACACAATTAGAACCTTGATTGCCTCAGCAACTCATAAGTGTTGGAGTCTCTATCAACTTGATGTGAAGTCTGCATTCTTAAATGGAGTACTTAAAGAGGAAGTGTATGTGGGTTAACCATTGGTTTTTGTGATTAAAACTGAGGAAGACAAAGTATATAAGCTAAACAAGGCTTTTCATGGATTGAAGCAAGCACTTAAAGCATGGTAAGATGAGGTAGATGCCCATTTTATCAATGATCGCTTTCCGAGAGTCCTAGTGAAGCTACATTTTATATCAAAAGAATGGAACCTCAGGTATCATCATTGTATCTCTTTATATTGATGACATTGTCTACATTGGAAGTTGTCCATTAATGCTTTAGAAATTTGAAAATGTTAAGATAAACCACTATGAGATGACAAACTTTGGATTGTTGCATCATTTATTGGGCATGGGAGTTGTTCAACAACAACAACAACAACAAAGCCTTTTCCCACTAAGTGGGGTCGGCTATATGAATCCTAGAACGCCATTGCGCTCGGTTTTATGTCATGTCCTCCGTTAGATCCAAGTACTCAAGTTTTTTCTTAGGGTCTCTTCCAAAGTTTTCCTAGGTCTTCCTCTACCCTTTCGGCCCTGAACCTCTGCCCCGTAGTCACATTTTCGAACCGGAGCGTCAGTAGGCCTTCTTTGCACATGTCCAAACCACCGGAACCGATTTTCTCTCATATTTCCTTCAATTTTCGCTACTCCTACTTTACCTCGGATATCCTCATTCCCAATCTTATCCTTTCTCGTGTGCCCATACATCCTACGAAGCATCCTCATCTCCGCTACACCCATTTTGTGTACGTGTTGATGCTTCACCGCCCAACATTCTGTGCCATACAACATCGCTGGCCTTATTGCCGTCCTATAAAATTTTCCCTTGAGCTTCAGTGGCCTACAACGGTCACACAACATGCCGGATGCACTCTTACACTTCATCCATCCAGCTTGTATTCTATGGTTTAGATCTCCATCTAATTCTCCGTTCTCTTGCAAGATAGATCCTAGGTAGCGAAAACGGTCACTTTTTGTGATCTTCGCTAGATTGCTCCGGTCATTAGTGTGGATAAGTATATAAATGGATAGAGATAGGAAAGCAAACACAAGATGTACGTGGTTCACCCAGATTGGCTACGTCCACGGAATAGAGGAATTCTCATTAATTGTGAAGGGTTTACACAAGTACATAGGTTCAAGCTCTCCTTTAGTGAGTACAAGTGAATGATTTAGTACAAATGACATTAGGAAATATTGTGGGAGAAAGATCTCGTAACCACGAAACTTCTAAGTACCGGAGTGTGGTATCGTCTTGACTTGCCTTATCTGTCTCATAGGTAGATGTGGCATCTTCTCTGGAAGTACTCTTCCTCCATCCAGGGGTGGTATCTGTAACTGGTGGAGATGCACAAGGTAATGTATCAATTTCACTTAAAGCTTACTTGTAGTTTCAGGCTTGGTTAAGCGCGATACAAACCATGTAGTAGGAGTCCCCCAAGTCGCCGGGCTAGGGGATCTGCTGAAAGAGGTGACAGACAAGGTAAGCAATCAGAGCTCCGGCTGATTGTTCACATTCTCCTTATCTTGCAGGCAGCATGAAGGATAAAGAGAAGAAAAATGAGAAGAGATGATATGGGATACTTTTGCTTTTGAAGAAGTAACTTTCCACAGGCTTATTCTTGAACCGAGCTGGAGGATTTTCTGGTTTCCTCCAGAGTATAAGGCCGACTGAAGAATTTGAGGGTCAAAACAAGTCCATCAAATCTAGAGTACGTTCGACCCTGCTGATATGGGATACTTTTTCTTTTGACAGAGTAGTGGATGTATCGGCGTGTGCTGTTACGCTTGTCTCCACATTCCTTCTCGCTTGCCCTATCTGTTCCTCAGGCAGATGCGGTATCTTCCCTGGAAGCATAAGATGTTAAAGATGAGTACTCGAGAGCAATGGGAGTTGTTCAAACTGAGAAATTCATTTTCATTCATCAAAAGAAATATGCATTGAAACTACTTGAGAAGTTTGGCTTGAAGGATTGTAAATTAGTGGGAACACCCCTTGCAGTGAATGATAGATGAATGATAGATTGAGCAAAAATGATGGCACTGAACCAGCAAATGAATCTGAATACAAAAATCTTGTTAGAAGTATGTTGTATTTGATTGCCATAAGGCCAAATATTATGTTTGCTGCAAGTCTGTTGTCTAGATTCATGCATAATCCCAAAAAGAAACATATGGGAACAACCAAAAGAGAGCTAAGATACATTTAAGGAAGTGTGGATCATGGAATTGAGTATATCAAAGGGAAATCAACTTTACTAATAGGCCATTGTGAAAGTGATTGGGATGGTAATGAAGATCTTGTGAGGGGTACCTCTGGATATGCATTCAACCTCAGTTTAGGTGTGTTTTCTTGGGCTTCAATTAAGCAGAATACTGTTGCACTTTAAAATGTAGAGGCAACATATGTTAGTGGTGCAGAGGCAACATCACAAGCTAAATGGCTGAGATTTGTATTGGAGGATTTTGGTGAAGAACAAATTAAGCCTACTCTATTGCTGTGTGACAATATATCAGCAATTGCCATTGCCAAGAACCCTGTCCTTCACCAAAAGACAAGGCACGTTCACAGAAAGTTTCACTTCATCAAAGAAGCAATCCAACAAAATAAAATTGAGTTGGTATGCTACAAAACTGAGGAACAAATGGCAGACATTCGTACAAAGGCCTACCAAAGGACAAGTTCTTGTACTTGAAAGGAATGGTCGGATAAAATCAGCTGCAAGCTTAGGAGGGAGTGTTGACTCCTAAGCTTTGCAGCCACGTTCATGAAGAAAAGAATGTTTTTGATTCATTTGAAAAGCTTAATTTTGTATTTTTGTGTTTGTAAATAGATGGTCAGGATTATAAGAAGCTCACAATCTGTTATATTGGATGAGTCACTTAAGTGATCCATGTGCATTGCATATGATCAATTCTGTTTGTCCGGTACTGGAGGTCCAGTCTCTGGCCTCTTCCACCTTACATGCTTGTAATGCTTCACCGAGACTTAAGGAATTGGTGTAACAGCACCATCATCTTCTACCTTTATCCCTCTCCATTGTTCTCTGCAACTTTCTTCATTTCAATTTCTTGTTGAATATTTTGCAGTAAAACCATCACAAACCACCTAAATTGCAGAATCTAATACCATTGCCTTCCATAGCCTAATTAGGTTTTTTCTGTATTGTGCAGCTCTTGCATGCGGCATAAAATATTAAGCATAAAAGCCAATTGTTGAAATTACGTATCATACAAAAAGTGTATCAATCAGATGAGGAAGTAAAATTTAGCTATTTGGAATCAATGAAATTATACTTCTTGTTCAAACTGAAAACATGGAAAATAAAAAATAAAAAATTTATTTTCTTAGTAGATGACTACAATTACAGTATTATAGGGCGAATATATTGTGAGAGATGTTGCTCAAAGTGCTTTCTTAGGAATTTAGGCCACAGTTGTTAAGAATTTTTAAATGACACCAAGTCCTTTGTTCAGCTTTTTCTACTGCATTTCTAATGTCTTTGTACTGATTGAATAGTTCATTGATAATCTTCTTGCAGTGCGTTTTTCACAAGCTGATGTGCAACCCAGTCGCATGTGGGTAATGCACGAGAGAAAAATTGTTGCTACTACACTCTCCCTTGAGTTGCTACTACACTCTCCATCAAGTCTTCACGGATGATTGTTGAAGTCTTTGATCAATATAGGCAATACACACGCAAATCTTTGTTAGGAATGCATGTAAGAAAACATAAGCTCACAAAAACCTAACAATGGTAAACCCAATGCGGGACAAGGCACAAAGTCTCGGAGAAAAAGGTCAATAATACAAAGTTGACACTCGAAGTAATCAAGTTGTGATTAATGCTCGCATTAGCGTATGACCAGCCCAAGAGAGGTGCCTTATTAAAATCTTGTTAGGTTAGCGAAATTCTTAGAATCTGTCTCGATGGTGAGTGGTACAGGAATACGTTCCTCTTGAATGAAACCAATCAAATTTAGTGCACACTGCGTGGGGTATGATGGGTCTGATTCATGCTGAACAGGCAGAAAGAGATCCCGAGCCTCTTCATCGTGCAGACCTAACTTGCATTGCAAGACTTATGATGAAAAAGATCAAATGCATAATAACATTCCATGTTGGAATATGAATAAATTTGTAATCAATCACTGAATTATACTGCAGGAAATCACTGGAGTCTTAAGCACGAACTGCATCCTACATTATCCAAATTATCGAAATATCTACCCGCTCTGGGCTCTTGCATAATACCGCCGGAGGGTTCCATTGCCTTCCAAAGCCTAAACGAATCGCCGGTTGAAATGTACTGTTACTACTTTCATGTCTTCTGGTCATTTCTATCTTCAACGGTGTTGCTTCATGCACGGATGTTTACATCGATGTATCTACGAATAATTAAAGAAAGAAAAGCTTTGCGTTTATCCCTACTGAGCTAAATTTTCTCATTCTGTTACTATTTATTCTGTTTCCAGTGTTCTTTTTATCTCTGAATAGATCAAACACAATTTTGAATTAATAAACATAAAGATTATGCAGTATGTTACCAATAGAATTACATGGTTTTGAGCCGAGTTGAAGGAGCTCTCATACAGGTTTATCAACATCAGTTCATTATCCGGAGGACTAAGCGTTGAACAATAAACAATCATTCAGAGGGCGTCCAATACCTGGCAAGGATATTCTCCGAGGGCCCAAACGGGAAAAATGTTTCGGTAGGCTGAATAGCTGATCGTACAGTTCTTGTTGAAAACACCAGTGATCTCCTGTATGGGGAATGAAAACATTACTGGTAGTGCTAGTTACAAATAGGTTGCAAAATTAGCTATGCAGTTTCGAATTCACAGGGGGTTATCAAGGATTCACGAAATATCTTTTTTGTTTTATAAAGGTCTTTACACCTGCATTTCTCTCTGTACAGTTTTCTTCTACATTGGCTAGATGTGTTGAAAATGGCAGTTAACATGTCTATGGCAACAGAAAAACCATGTTAACTGGTAATTGTAGATTGAACAGTCAAGAAGGTACAAAGAATTTTATGTGAAAAATTGAGGAAAAAGTTGGTAGATTACCTTTCGAGGGAAATGTCCATTTTCCATTTGAGAATTGATTAGTACCCTGGCTGCCCGATGCAACGGAGTTGTCTCTCTTAGCCTTTCAAAGAGGCAAACATGAGAAGAAAATACAGGTATTAAAGTCAGCAACATGTGGAAGTTATACAGTTATTCGTAAAACGTTCCAAAAACTATGTTTAGCTGCAAATCATTGATTCATTATGCAGCAGCCAGCAGCCAGTTCGATAAGTGGATGAAGAACGCGAAGGATATATTTGATAAATCGCATGGGAAGGAGAAGAGATGAATTTGATATCCAAATGTACCTGCCCGGCACCAATGAGGGCCAACATAGCCCATGCAGTATGAACTATATGTGGCCTATTGTCCTTGAGATTTGTGTACACCTGACATATAAACAGTCGGCATTAGAGTGATGAAGTGTAACGTAGATCATACATCTTGCCAAATGAGTATGCGAGCGAAACCAGCAATTGACTGAAGGAATGAAACAAGCTCCTTGGGTATGAAAGAAAAAGAAAGTATATTTCAAATTTGAGGAATCATTAAACCTTGTTCTGACATGATAGATAGCTTTCTCCCCATCCACCTGAAGGAAGCTCTTTGGATAACAAAAAGTCGCATGCTTTACAAATGCTAGAGCAGTCTTGCTATGTCCTTCCCGCAGCAACCAACCCTTTTATTCCAAACCACCCAGCATAGGTGAAGCATACTCCCCAGGAACCATACCTATCATAAATCTCCGTGTAAATTGGTGCGACTACTTTCAAGATCACTATGTTTCTAAATTGTCAAACATTAGAGAGGGAGAAAGAGGTGAGAGATTCTGTCCTACCAAACAGTCTAACATGTTATGTCGTTCGACTGTTGATAAAGATTGTTGGCAAGATGGAATGATGTTCGAATATGCAGTGTTTTAAACTTGACTGTGATTTACATGTCTGACTGTCTGACAAGAGAGCATCATGCAATAAATGTGTATGCATGCATGAGTTCTCAATTGTGCAAGTCGTGGATGCCAAAGACCATTGCTAGCGGGATTGGATTGACTTCGTGGATCACTTGGACTACACATCGAAGTCAATACAACCAAAACCATTCAGCCATCATACATCCAAACATGAATGAAATGCCCTGTATATTTATGCACGTATTTTTAATTGAATTCGGATACAAACCAAGATCCGTGCTTGTATCGTTTCAATGAACTTTGCAGCACGAGCTATACAGTTTTCTATTTCTTCACTCCTATGCCCAGGACATAATTTTTTGAACAATGCCAGTGCTTGAATTGCCGCTGAGGTGCATTCAACATATCTACATCCCCGTTCCAGTCAAGATGACTTCAGGCATTTTTCCATGATATAGGATAAATTCAAAATAAAGTGTACAGAAATCTTACGGATAATCAATAACAATGTCACCAAAAGTTTCGGCAGGGTTGATAAGCTGAAAATAGGATAGAGTTAAGCATATGCATTATGGATTCATATTAGATGATGGTAAAAAACATGAGCAGGCTAGGCAGCATATAAATGATACTTACCTCCAACCACTGGTATGATCTAGTTAGTTCATAAGTTGCAAAACCACCATCGTCATTCTGCAATACTTCAAGAATCCAAAGATTAGGGGAATAGTTAAATACTCATAAAACCAAAATGCAGGAATATGTAAATATTCTGTCAACAAATTAAGACTTGAGCTCAGCTGCTGATAAGAATCATGACATATTGACAAGGAGGGTTCTTTTGAAAATATAAATTATAAAGAGAATACAGGTTGACACATTATGTACGGTAAGATTCAACTCCCGTACAGCCAGTGATTTACCTGTAAGGAAAGGGTAATATTTACAGCATCATAAAAACGCTTTATATCTAATGAGTCCCCAACTGTTTCTGCTGGAAGTTTTGATAGTAATAAGGCACAAAGAAGTAAATATTAAATTTGTAATAAAAAGAATGTCTGTATGTGAAATGCTGAGTGTGCAAGCTACCTTCAGCACTTCTGCTGTGCAGTCAGAGATAGGCCATCCATGATTGGCGGTTGAGAATGGCCAAGCACATTTTGAAATGTGATGATACCAAAAGTCCAGATCGCCGGGACAATCTTCTAAAACCTTCAAAGCAAAAGTACTAGTCAAGCAAGGATACTGAGCATAATTGTTAAATGATACAGTAAAATTTTCTGCTCACGAAAACCTGGGAATCAATGATATACTGATGCGCTTTTCTTAAAGTTGGTCCATACTCTTCAACAAGGTTAGTTGATATGATTGCTTGAATGGTAAAAGAAGTTTCCCATGCATGACTTCCATTGTAGCCCTGCAGTAAAAGGAAAAAAAAACATTAGATAAAAAAACAATTAGCAGCATGTCAGCAAAGTCGTAAGTTGGTAACAAGCTCTAGCGATGCCAGACCAAATTGAGATTGCTTCAGTTAAGAAAGAGGGAGTCAGGAAGAGATAGAAGAATCTTAAAATCAGTTAGAGACAATTTAATAATATAACTGTCCTGCATCTTCATGCCATCTTCAGTGATCCATAAATAATCAGGGATTCTCGGGAGATGCAACTTGAATGCCTCTGAGTTTGGATCCTCTGCCCAACAACAAAGCATATTTAACACCTACATTATTTAAGAAATAGGCAATCAAGAAGCACAGAACAGTACTGAATGAATCTGTAAACCAAAGAAACATGTCAATTCAGCAATTCCAATGGCAACCTTGTCAAAATATGTATGGATCTATTGGCAGATGATCATATGGATAAAAATTATTTTGAATGCATACCTTGTTAACAGGCCCTATGCATAAGTACCGAGTATTTTCATCTTCATAATGTATATGCTGCATTACAGTCTTCAAAGCACTCTCCCTCAATTCTTTTGCTGGCCAACGTGTGAAAACAGGTTCATAAACATAGTGAAGAGACCCCCACAAGATATCTTGTACCATTGGGTGCGGATAGTATAGATCTTCCTAGAAATTGTATAAAACATCCAGGTAAGAATTAAAAACATATGCAAAATGAATTGTCATCAATAATTACCTGTACAACTAAAATCCGGTAAAACAGATGCAGAGAAATTGTGCTATATTGTATTTGAAGAGTTATAGCAAAGCAATCTAACAATTAAACATCCGTCGGACTAAATCCCTAAATAAAAAATGTACTTTTACAAATAGCTATCATGTATTTCACCTGTGAATAGCCCTATGAAAAGTAAAAAATGTATAATTAAACTCACAAGCACGGGATCCTTATGCAGGGGAGCTAGAAAAAGCAGAGTATATTCAAAGGGGCAGATGTTTCTTACCAACCCTTGCACATAGATTGCGAGCATTATTCCAATCAACTTCATGATAGGGGACTGTATAAAGCTCCTTCCTCAATGACCGGATTGTGGGTGTGATAGGTCCAACAAACCTCTTCCCATACAAATATGACATGGGCAAATATACCATTCGGCAATGACACCACATTCTTCCTGTATGTGGAAAATTTGAAAATTCATAAACTGTAAAGAGTAGCAGTTAGGCAGTTAACAACATTGACAAGTGTATGAACATAATAATGTTAATGGGACCTATGTTATTTATTTGATCGAGATATTTTTATGAAAGGAGGCTTGAATTTCTTCTATCCTGCCTAGAATGAACATATAGCATCAATGTCAAACGTAACGATATTGATCAAAGACCTGGATGAAATGGAAGAGAGTAAGGACATAGCCACACTTCAGGCGGAAGTGGATTATTCCCAGACCATTCATATGCCCCAAGTACCTATAACCACCAAAGAGTCAGCTAATATTTTCAAAAGACAACACCCTTGGTAGAATCCAACAAGAAAAACACTGAGTTCATACTGAAAGCCACATTTTCCCCCATGAAGTAACTGCAGTCACGCCACCATGGTCTAATATCCACTTGCGTGCTAGTTCGATTGCTCCCTGTCCATCATCAGCACCTTCACCAAGCAACCTCAAAGTGACATAATTAAGTGCAGTGCCAAACATGGTACTTGGCCCCTCAATATGCAGACCCCATCCCCCATCTTCATTCTGCAAAAACAATTCATCAGTGAATTTCTTCATTTTTCTATGCAGAAATTGAAGCTTTCTTAAAAGGCATTAATTTCATGAAAACCATTCTTACCTGATGATTATAGAGATATCTGCACATCTCACGTTGATGCTCCTTCAATAACACAGCATTTAGAGCTCCAGTAATTGAAAGTGTAATGATCTGTTGCAATTGGTAAGTAATACTTAGTCACCCAACAACTACCGAATGGACCAAATAATAAAGGAAAAAAAAAAGCAATCTTGGTTAATTCATTTTTCACTAAGAAGAAAGGCTGTGAAGTTCTGAAATGAATAGGCAGCCCTCTTTAGGAATGTCAAACTTATTTCTCATGTTTAACCATGACATACATATTTTCCTATTTTCATCTTCTGGATTACACAGTGATTACTAGTTTTCTCCCTTACCAAACCAGGAAGCAGAAACATGGGACCCCCATAATCCCCAGCCCAATGACCGTCATGCGCCTGGATTGTTGAATAGAAACCGAGAGCCCTTCATAATGTGGTGGTCACTGCCTCTTCCGTCACCTCTTCTTGATCTTTAACTTTGAGTTGTGGTAGATTAGTGGCACATGGATTCTCCTTTGCACACTACATTTCAGAAATAAGAACAAAACACATACATAAAAAATGGAAAGTAGTGTTACAAAACATGTTAACTTCAAAACTCATACGATTTGGCCCAAAACCACTAAAATTCTTCACTCATATTGGAAAGGGTTTAACAAATCAGGCATAATTGAGGACACTAACCCTAAGAATGGATAAAACACACCGACAACTTTATGTTTTATACAAAAACACCTCAAAGAGCTCAATTGGAGAACACGGTATCTCAAACACAGATCACCCGAAAGAAAAACATCATTCAGACTTACAATGCCTAATGCTACAAATGAAATCCTAGTTCCTACAATACTGTGTGAAAAACCCGACCGCATTGTTCAACAGCATTGTCAAATTGAGCACAGTTCTAACTGATTTTATACATAATTCAATGATCCAGAGCACCGCAACCATAATTTGAACAGTTTGCATTCAAATTTCAGTAAATAATTAACCTTTTTTCACCCATATGCAGTATATTCAATTTCTTGAGAAAAAGTGTCGATGAATTGAAAAATGAAGAAAAACCCAGATGAAAAAACCTGAATTGGTTCCAGAAAGCCTTGCGGGCATCTTCAATTTGCTGAAACTCTTCTGGGGTTCCAGTCTCTGGGTGGACCTCCCACACCTGGCGGCCCAAGTGGTTGTTCACACTCTTCAGCCATTGACCGCCACCTTCTCCTCCCACTGTCTCTGCCCCTACCTTCAGCTTCCACATTTTTTACTTTGTTCTCTCTCTGCCAATGAGATTGTATGTACTTTGCATACGTCGTTAAATCCGCGTGAAGTTGAGAACGCATCAATTTTTGAGATTTCTTTCGGACTTTTAACTAAAAACTACACTTTTACATTAAAATTAATTTTGATACTGTTTATTTTATCTTTTATTTTATTCATATAGTTAAAACTCAAAATTTTCAAACTCGTTTTATTAGTTTTCCTTTCTTTCTTTCCTTTTGTTGGCCATGTGAGCACATCAATCATTGTGTATTTACGAAAAAAATCATTATTCTTCTAATAAATAGTTAAATAATTAAGTTTTCATCGTAAAAATAAATTAAATAGTATATAAGAAGTAGTTCAACTCCTTATAAACCTTGGCAAAACGTGCTAAACTTTTGACGTGGGATATTTCTTCACATCCTCAAAAGAATACGTCTCCCCATTGTTGTATAAAAAAACAAATACTATTTTTTACTAGTGTTTGGTGAATTGAATTGAAAATTGGTTATTGATGCATAATTTGCATTAAAATATTCATATCTAATTTCAAACAGCTATCAATATAATTGGATAATGATATATATACAAATATTGGCCACTATTAATTCACTACATCACTGCCAGTGTTGTTCTTGCTCACCACATAACCATTTTATTTCTATACTAGCACCACCACCAATCACAACTCTATATTATCAAGACATTATTTTAGATAGACCTGGCATTCGTGTCATGTTTCTCGTGTTCATGTCATACCTAATATCTTAATAGGTCGTGTCGTGTAACACTCGTTAAAATAAACGGGTAAAATGACCCAACCCGAAATCGATCCGATAATATTAACAGGTAATATGACCCGACCTGTTACCTGTTAAGAAAAATACATTTTAAACCAATAAATAATCAAATGAAAAATATAATACTAAATAAGTATATACATGCCATATTATCACATTCAAAACATAAAAACGCATTTGTCTTTCAAGTATTACATATTTACATACCCAAAATAAGATCATAATAATAAAATAAAAAAAATTAGAACATTACAAAATATCAAATGTTCAAAAGATTTGCAAAATTAAGAGAGTTATGTTTCAAGGTTATAACCTTGCACATTTTCTTACAATCAAACTCTTCAATTTTCATCAATCACCATGGGAAACGGTATTGGAACTTTGGCTTGATATATTATCTTCAAGAGTTATATTGATGATATTTTTAGTGAGGCTTTCTACATTAGCACTCTCTTCTCATTTATCCTATGGCTATTGTTTAAGTAAAGTCTTTAATAGTTTTTTTAATTAATGTAGAAGTGTGAAAGATATAGAACAAATATATAAACACTCGTAATGACAAGCTTTACAACTTTCGTGAAGGGCTTAACTTTGAAATGTGCCACTATAATCGTATAAATCATAGATCAAAATTTAACCAACGATTGTTGTTTACATTTATGCTTCATTTTTCTCACCAAATTTTGTTTTTTTTAAATTTTGTTTTTTTGAAAACATGATCTATTAGAGGATACAGGAAGATAAACAGTTCAAATCGTTGATATTATGTTTAGAGTTTTACCGTTAGTGAAAATATTGTTTGTTGTTTATAAAGTCTCTACAAACTATATAACATCGACTCATATTTCAATTAACCGTAAATATCGGAACGTGATATCAAAGATCCCAACCGTTCATCTTCCTACATCCCCTAGAAGATCATGTTTTCAAAAAATAAAATTTTAAAAATGAAATTCAATATAAAGAATAAAGTTTAAACGACAATCTACGATTAAATACAAATTTAAGGTTTATGGATTATAGTGTCGGATTTCGAAGTTGACCCCTTCACGAAAGTTGTAAAGCTTGTCACTACGAGTGATGGTATATATTTTTTTTTTTACATTTCTTACATTTCTTACAATTCTACAATAATTATTATTAATTTTATTACTTTTACACTCAAATAAAAACAGTATTCATGACAGTTTGGAGTTTTTTAAAAATATAACCGATAATGTAAGTGTAACCATTGTCTACTCGTGGAGGAATGATGAATCACGAGAGTGTTTATATATTCTTTCACATTTTTCATACTTGTAGGGGTGTCTTATTGCCTATACTAATACTATACTAGTTGATTTTAATTTTGGACAACAACATGTTAAGTAAAATTTATCCTATTAATGATAATAAGAAACTATCATAATAAAAATAAATAAATGAATAAAACTTCATTTTTTAAACTTATACAGAATAATAATACAATATATATATATATAATATAGAATATACCAATATATACAATATGGCTATTGTATTTTATAATAAAAGCCTTCATCACTACCTGCAGAGAAGGCTCTAAAAAGTTAGATCCCATCTGGGAAGGTCCGTACAAGATCAGCAGAGTAGGCGACAAGAGTAATTACACCATCGCCACCATGAAACGATAAAAAGATCGAAAAGCGGTGGAGTGCCTACAATTTGAGGAAGTACCATGTGTGACCTCCTGCTACATCAAATCCCCGAAGACTCAAGCAGCTCGACGGGCACCACCTCACAAGCCGAGGACTATCTAGTTGTTATGTAGTTCCTACCTTACAGGATGAAATCAAAGGATTAAAACAGAAGGTTCAAGTTCTAGAACTCTATCATTTCTCGCATGAAGATGAGGTTTAGAGTTTTAAGACAGTAAAACTGAAACTGAAAGTGACTTTCAACATTTGATGTATAACTTTGTAAAAAAGAAGAAGAATAAGCCGCTAGAGTATGAACCAGTCATGAAACTAGCTGATCCAAACAATAACATCTCCATCCTAAAGTATGTTAGTAGCATGGATAAGGTAATTTCTTTAAAGTGGTATTCTATAATTACCTTTGTTATATACAAAACTTTCAGGTTTTCAATAGAAATACTTGTTGACTTCAGAGCAGACCTAGATTGTACAAATGAAGGAGTTGTACCAATAAAATACTTCTCAAAAACTTCTCAAGGCCTGGGAAGTGCAATTAACCAACTTATGAAAATTCAGTGTAAGGTGTCGGGTGCCGCCTTAATTCAAGACGAGGTTTGTTTTGAAACCCCTTTTGTTATGGTTAAAGGACTAAGTCATGCTGTGATTTTAGGTATGCCCTTTATCAATATGCTTGACCTATATAAAGTTTCTGAAGAAGGTATTGAACCTGAAGTTGAAGGAACAAAGATAAAATTCAGTTTCTCAAGGGAACCCCAAATGCAATATGTAAATGCCATACAATAGAATATTCAAAACACAAAAAAATGTTCTTTAAAAGAAGAAATGTATTTTAAAAGGACTGAATAACAACTCACCACAAAATTAGTAAAACCATTCAAAAGGAATGTGAAAAAAAAGTTTGTGCTGAAATTTCTAGTGCCTTTTGGGATCATAAAAGGCATATTGTTGAATTATCATATGAGCCTGATTTTGATGGAAAGAAAACCGCCACTAAGGCTCGACCAATTCAGATAGAATAGCAGACTGATGAAGATCTGGAAAAAGGAGATTAACGAACTTCTTGAAAATAAGTTATTTCAAAACAGCTACTTTCCTTGGAGCTGTTCAACATTCTATGTAGAAAATGCCGCTGAACTCGAACGAGAAGCGCCCATGTTAGTCATTAATTATAAACTTTTAAATAAAGCTCTCAGATGGATTAGGTATCCTATTCCAAATAAGAAAAAATTATTAGATAGGCTAACTCAAGCCATAATATTTTCTAAATTCGACATGAAATCTAGATATTGGCATATTCAGATTGCTGAGAATAACTGGTACAAAACTACATTCAATGTGAAATCTGGATATTGGCAGATTCAGATTGCTGAGAAAGATAGGTATAAAATTGCATTCAATGTACCATTTAGACATTATGAATAGAACGTAATGCTATTTGGATTAAAGAATGCTCCTTCATATTTTCAAAATATAATGAATGATATCTTTAATCCTTACTCTATTTATACCATTGTTTATATTGATGATATTTTAGTTTATTCTAATTCTTTAGAACAACACTTTAAACATCTAAATAATTTCTTGAAAGTGGTAAAAAATGCAGGTTTGGTTGTCTCAACTCACAAAATGAAACTCTTTCAAACAAGGTTCAATTTTTAGGTCATAATATTCATAAAGGAATTATTTTGCCTATTGATTGAGCTATTGATTTTGCTGACAAATTTCTAGATGAATTTGGATAAAAAAAAAAAAGCAATTACAAAGGTTTTTGGGAAGCCTTAATTATGTAGGAGACTTTTACAAAGACCTAGCGAAGGATAATAAGCCACTCTATAAAGGCTGAAGAAGAACCTTGTTCCTTGGACAAAAGAACAAATTCGAGTAGTAAGACTTTTGAAAAGAAAAGTCAAAGAACTAATGTGTTTAGCATTAGCAAACCCAGAAGCCTTTAAAATTGTGGAAATTGATGCTTTTGATGAAGGCTATGGAGGAGTCATGAAGCAAAGAACTCAAGACAACAAGGAGTCTTTAGTCTGTTTTACTTCTGGTGTCTGGAAACCAGCCCAGAAAAACTATTCTACTGTTAAGAAAGAACTTTTATCAGTACGTCATGCTGTGACAAAATTTGAAAGTGATATTCTTAACAAACGTTTCCTAATTAGGGTGGATTGTAAGGCCGCTAAGGATATTTTGTTGAAAGATGTTAAGAATTTAGCATCAAAACAAATATTTGCTAGATGACAAGGGATTTTGCCAACTTTTGATTTTGGTATTGAATTTATTAAAGGTGAATCTAACTTTTTGCCTGATTTTTTAACACGTCAATTTTTGTAGGGCACACATAAGAAGAACGAGCAAGATCTAGCTCTCTCTAAAAGGGGCTCCACCTTCATCCAAAAAGGTTCTGCTTCATCCTCCTAGGCAAATCCAAATCCAATTTCAAATGCTATCCTTTATAACAAGGATAGGGAGAAAGCCATCGTCGACAACATTTTTACATGGTCTATTGGAATTCCTTTGATGAACATATAGGATTCAGATTTATTACCATCTCTTAGACAAGTTGGGAAAAAAATACCATCGTGATCATATCCTTCCTTTTTATAAGCAAAGATATTAGTATGAATGGATTTTAATTGAAACTAAATCAGTTGATATTGTTCACAGATATAGAAGTGAATCAAACAATATGATTTCTTTCTCAAAAATTCAAATACTGAAAGTTATCTCCCTGGAAGCATGGGATTTAGTTTTATGTTTTCAAAACATTCGCTATTCTCACACTTGGTTTATCCGGTTCTGTCTTAGATCTCTGAAAGAGGTCCCAAATTGATTCCGAACTTGGTTTATTATTTGGTGTCTTAATATGGATTACTTGGCTCAAACAATTATTGATTCTTTTATTTAAAAAAAAAAAAAAAAAAAACTTTAGAAAGGAAAAATTTTGATTATCCTGAAAAGAGGAAACTTTTTCTATGGTTCATGATAATATATGAACTTCCCTAGATCCTGAAATAGGATTATGGTTTTGTTGATGATGATGGTTCATAGGACTTTGTCTACAACTCAAAAGGAAAATATTTATTCACTGGTGGGGTAAATTCCATCTTGATCATTTTAAACCAGCATCTTGTAAAGCCTAAAGAATCCTGCCTGATAGGCAACCTGTAGCTGAATTACCCTACTCTACCCATAAATCATCTACAAATACTAAAAAACTTAAGTTTTTGATCGATTCATGCCCTTCTTGTTCTAAGAAGGATTTGAAAGAAAAAGTTCTTAAAATTCTTGAACTTGACGGTTTAGACAATGAAGAAATGGAGTTTGAAGCCGTGTCATCCAAGTATTACATGGATAAAGGCTTCGGTGATGATAATGAAGATGACTGTTACGGAATCTTCCTCCTATCTGTCCAAAGAAGTAAAGCATGAAATGGTTTCTCTGATAAAAGAGAAAATGTTAAAGAAAAGAAACGATGTTGTTTGATATCTAGACGCCAACAATTATTCATTCCTCGAATAATTATCCTTGGTTCCTATAGTTATTTGCTGATGTGCTTGTTTTTTAGAATCTTTCTGTGCAACCACGTGAAGCTAAGTCAAATCCACTTTATAAGTGAAGATGTTGCCCAATGTGTAAGGTTACTTTATGGTGCTCATCTAGCTGTGTGACACCTGGTCTTTAAGTTTGCTTTTAGTTTTTTATTTTAAGAGCTTCCTAGCTTAGTTGTGTGTACACTTAGAAATTCCACTTTGTAAAATATTCTCTTGAGTGCATTCTTTGTTGAGTACTACATTTGTATCAAAACTTTGGAGTGCTTCCCTGTAACCTTGAAGATCAATAAATTGATGTGAGTTTACTTTATCTTTATCTACTTTATGCATATCTCAGTCTTTAACTATCATTTACTTCATCTTTGTTCATTCCAATTTTTAATTATAGTGTTTTTATCTTTATACATATATTCTATGCCTATTTATAACTTTAGTTTTGGATACAATGGTTCATCATCTTATATGCAATCCGATAAATCACATCGAGATTCTGTGATCTAGGGTCCATATCATTACCCTTGGGTATCTATGCTTAAGGTAAGGGTTTTTAAGATTCTTGGGTAGGATAACAACACTGAAAAGTTTGGGTAACAATTAAAATAAATTGGCCCCTCACTTAAGGAAGACTTTACTAATCCTAACACGGAATTAATAAAATTTCTATGACGTTTATCCCAATGACATAGTATAATTGAGGTATCTAACCATGTTCTGGTTAACGGTTTCATCGCAACCTTTATTAGACTTATATCCCAATGACAGAGTATAATTGAGTACTACCTTTGTATCTCATGTTGAGAGAGTAGTTGAAAATCTGCACTAGTATTAGTGACTGAAATGGTTTTTTCAACTGTTTGAATTGAATAATCTGATTAAATTCGAATGTCCCTTTCTTATATATGTTGTATGTCGGAACCTTAGGGATATTCCATTCTAAATCCTGTTTCATACTCGGGATGGTTACTTCTTCAACATTCTTAACTCTCATATTTCTTGAGCTATTATTGCTGTTTGGATCACTACTACTACCTACAGTTCTCTTACTCAAGAATCTAAGTAAACTAGCCATTAGATAAGAGTTTCTCTACTTCTTTATTCCGTAGGTGATGTATGGACATACTTGCTACCTACGCCTTAACACACCTCACTTCACGGCGATACGGCCCGCTAATGACTTCCCCCACATTAGTGAGAAATTCTTGCAGAGTATCTTGATCTAATGGTGTAGTTTCTTTTACCTTGATTAAAAGCCTTATAACTAATGAGTTTGACTCTGATACCAAATATGGCACAAAGACATCAGAGCATCTCATTGTAGCTAAAAATGTCTAAGCTTTAATTTATAAACAAGCAGAGAATATCAAATATGGCCCAGAGAGATCAGCGAAGCTAATTGTATATAAAAATGTCTAATTTTGCCTTAATTTATAATTAAATTTATAAACAGGCAAAGAATATATGTATAAAGATAAAAACACTAAAAAAATTTTATAAACAAAGATGAAGTAAAAGATAGTTAAAGACTGAGATAAAAAAAAGATAAAATAGGCATAAAGTAAAAAGATAAAGTAAACTCACATTAATTTATTGATCTTCAAGGTTATAGGGAAGCACTCCAAAATTTTGATACAAAGGCAACACTCAACAAAGAAAGCACTCAAGAGAGTATTTTACAAAGTGGAATTTCTAAGTGTACACACAACTGAGCTAGGAAGCTCTTTAAATAAAATAAAAAACTAAAAGCAAACTTAAAGACCAGGTGTCACACAAGCAAATGAGCATCATAAAGCAGCCTTGCACATTGTGGGGCATCTTCACTTTATGAAGTGGATCTGACTCAGCTTTACGTGGTTGCACAAAAAAATTTCGAAACAAAAAAACACACCGACAAACAACTACATGAACCAAGGACAATTATTCGGGGAAGGAATAATTGTTAGCTTCTAGATATCAGATATCTTTTCTTTTCTTTGACACTTTCTCTTTTATCAGAGAAAAAGCACTTCATGCTTTACTTATTTGAATAAAAGCACTTCATTCATCCATGTGATGCTTGGATGACGCAGCTTTAAACTCCATTTCCTCATCATCTAAGACGTCGAGTTCAAGAATTTTAAGAACCTTTCCTTTTAGATCTTTCTTACAACAAGAAGGCTGGACTCGATCAAAGACTTAAGTTTTTGTAGATGATTCAGGGATAGAGCAGGGTAATTATTCTACATGCTGTCTATTAGGCAGGATTCTTCGGGCTTTAAAAGATGCTGGTTTGAGATGATCAAGATGGAATTTATCCCACTACCGAATAAATATTTTCCTTTAGAGTTATGGAACAAAGCCCCATGCACCACAATCATTATCAGCAAAATCATAATCTCATTTCAGGATCCAGGGAAATTCATATATTATCATGAATCATAGAAAAAGATTCCTCTTTTCAGGATAATCAAAATTTTCTTTTGTAAAGTTTTCTAGAAACGAATCAATAATTATTTGAGGCAAGTAATCCATATTAGGATGCCAAACAATAAACCAAGTTCGTAACCAATTTAGGTCCTCTTTCAGAGATCTAACAAGGAACTGGATAAACCAAGTGTGGGAGTAGCGACTGTTTTGAAAACATAAAACTAAATCTCATGCTTTTTGGTAATCCCAAATATTTGTCTTGATGCTAAATTCTTAACATCTTTCAACAAAATATCCGTAGCAGCCATACAATCCACCCTAATTAGGAAAGTTTGTTAAGAATATCACTTTCGAATTTTGTCACTGCATGAACTATTGATAAAAGTTCATTCTTAGCAGTAGAATAGTTTTTCTAGGTTTGTTTCCAGACACCAGAAGTAAAACGGACAAAACACTCTTTGCTGTCTTGAGTTGTTTGCTTCATGACTCCTTTATAGCCTTTATCAGAAGCATCAGTTTCCACAATTTTGAAAGCTTTTGGGTTAGCTTACGCTAAACATAGTCGTTCTTTGAAAGTCTTACTGCTCGAGTTTGTTCCTCTGTCCAAGAAATAAGGTTTTTCTCTAGCCTTTGGTAGAATGGCTTGCCATCCTTTGCTAGGTCTTTGTAAAAGTCACTTACATAATTAAGGCTTCCCAAAAATCTTTGCAATTGTTTTTTTATCCATAATTTCATCTGGAAATTTGTCGGTAAAATCAATAGCTCAATCAATACGCAAAATAATTCTTTTATGTATAGTATGACCTAAAAATTGAACTTTTGTTTGAAAGAGTTTCATCTTTCAAGCTGAGACAACCAAACCTGCATTTTTTTACCACTTTCAAGAAAATATTTAGATTTTTAAAGTGTTGTTCTAACGAATTGGAATAAACTAAAACATTATCAATATTAACAATGGTAAAAATGGAGTAAAGATTAAAGATATCATTCATTATATTTTGAAACACTAAGGGAGTGTTCTTTAATACCAATGGCATTACATGCCATGCATAATGTCCAATGGTACATTGAATGTAGTTTTGCACTTGTCATTCTCAGCAATCTGAATCGCCAATATCCATATTTTATGTCTAATTTAGAACATATTACGGCTTGATTCAGCTTGTTTAATAAGTTTTTCTTATTTGGAATAGGATACCTAATCCATCTAAGAGCTTTATTTAAAGGTTTGTAATTAATGACTAACCTGGGTGCTCATTGTTCGACTTTAGCAGCAATTTCCACGTAGAATGATGAATAGGTCTAAGAAGAGTAGCTCTTTCGGATTAACTTCTTTTCAAGAATTTCATTAATCTCTTTTTTGCAAATCTCTATCGATCTGCTATTCATCTGAATTGGTCGAGCCTTAGTGAGGATTTTCTTTTCATCAAAATCAAGCTCATAGGGTAGTTCAACAATATGCCTTTTATGATCACAAAAGGCACTAGGAATTTCAACACATACTTGTTTTTCAAATTCCTTTTGAATTGACTCAATTTTTTATTTTTTTATTTTTTTTACTAATATTGTAGTGAGTTGTTCTTGAGTCCTTTTAAAATGCATTTCTTCTTTCAGAGCACATACTGCATTTTGGGTTTTTTTCTAGCTGTTTTTTTTTTTTCCAACTATCCTGTCAATAGTTGTTTTGAAGCTATAAGCTTCAATTGGCTGTTTCTCATTAAGCTTTGGTTTTTCTTATTCTCTAGCCAAATCGAAATATTTTTCTAAAATTTCTCTTTTCTCTGATAGATCTTCTAATCTATCTATTAAATCTAAAGATCAGACTTTCTTCTTTAGTGATAATATGGATGCAAATTTCCGCCTTCCTCTTCTTGGATGAAAATACACTTGTAAAACAATTAACACCTAAGATCAAGGCCAAGAGCCTCACGCGCCCACGATGACTGGGGGGCTTTGGCCGAAGAATCACCGATGCCAAAGTTAGAATTTGAGGGAAACGTGTTTAGAGAAATTAAGAGAATTTTAGAAGATAATTAGACTTAGGTTTTTGGAGAAATGAGGGGCTATAAATAAGGGTGTGGCCGGCCCTATTTGGAGAAATAGGGACCGGCCGCTTATGGTAGAAATTTGGTCCTAATTGCAAGATATTATGTCAAATAATATCTTGCAATTAATTTGGTAATTAATCAATTAATCCTAATTTGAAAAGAATAATTGGGAGTTACCTTGTGGGTGAGGATTTGATGAGGAGTGTTGAGAGGTTTTTAAAAGAATACCATTTTGACCATCTTTGACCTTGTTTGAGCTGTTATTGTCCGTTACATGTGCATGAGAATCTCGGTGTGCCTTAAAGGTAACTTTGTCATTTTTACCCAAATGTCCCCGTGTCGCCTCCATATTTTTCTTGATTATTTTTTGCTCAACAAATGCCCCCACACCTGTTGGGCTGCTCGTAGGAAAGGGCAGCAGGTGTAGAGATCTTCTCTTTAGGAAACATAGGATTGTTTCTTATCTTGACGTAGATTCCCTCTTTAATTGGAAATTAGATTCTTCTAGGAAAGGGAAATAAATTACTTCTAAAGTCTTTAAGTCTACCTTAAATAGACGATTAAATCAACTTCAGAAATCAATTTATTCTACCATACAAGAGAGAGAAAGCTAGAGAATATTTGTTCCCCCTTTCCTAGGAATCTTCTACACTTGCCCGTGCAAAGGACCATCTTTCGTTGCTTTCTTTATCTTCACGCCGCACCAAGGTAAGAAAAATTTAATTGCTACCATGGGTGGCTTGTTGCTATCGACTCGGTGCAGCGGCGGCTAGCTGGGCCAAGAGCAGTTCGGCTTAGGCTGAGCTGTTGGACATTAAGACCACTTCTTAGGCTACTCGGCTTGGCTAGAGCCAAGGGTAGCTGTGCGGCTGGGGTTGTCGATTAAGGCGTTGGGGCGCAGTGCTAGGTGAGCTGCATGGCTCATGTGCTTTGGGCTTTTGGACCTGAATCATGCTAGGTTGGTGATTAAGAGAAATGAGGAAGTCGCGAGCCTCATGGGCTGCTGGAACACTAGTCATGCAGGTTTTCTGCTTGCTGGTCTAAGAGAAAAAATTAGGGAAAAGCCAGCATGGGTTGAGCTTTCCCGCTAAGTACCGTGAATGGCGTTGGTTGCTTAGTCCTCTTCACCAGGAAAAAGGTGGGCTGCTCTCGAGAAAAGAGATAAAAAGGATCAAGGAGGATGCATTGGCTCATCCGATCGCTATCGTGGAACCTACTATGAATAAAGGTGGAAAGAAGAGATCTTTCCAACATGCTTATAAAATGCCGGTTGAGAAAAAACCGAAGAATTCTTCGCTGCTCGTGAGGGTCTGCCTGCTGCCTAAAGGCTTGTAATTGACTTGACTTCTTTCGATGGGAAGAAAAATGAGTATTCACATCCCAAATTACTTCCCCCACACTTTTTTAATTTTTTTAATATTTATTTAGAAAGATTATATTCACACACCCCAAATTACTTTCCCCACATCTTTTTAATTTATTAATATTTTTCTACCAAGTGTTAGTGGTGTTTAAAATATCAAAAAATAAAAAAATAAAAAATAAAAAAGTGTAGGGAAGTAATTTGATGTGTGAATATAATCTCTCTTCTATATTATTTTTAATTTGAGATTGGTAGGATTTGATCATTCTATGATTAGTGGATTGATTATGTTAGGATTTGATTTCAAATTGTGATTGATTATGGTGTGATTTAACTTGGAAATACGTAATGATATGTGGGTGGGGTGAGTACAGTGGTGGTAGTGGTGGTGGGGTGGGTATGGTGGTGGTGGGGTTGGAGTACGAGGTAGTGAGGTGTATAGTGGTGTGGTGGTGATAGGGTGGATACAATGATGGTGGGAAATTGATTAAATTTGAGAAATTTGTAGGAAATTTATGAAAATTTGTAGGAAATTTTTACATTTTAGAAATATTTGAAATATTGTAGGAAATTTTTGGAAATTTGTGAAATTTGTAAAAACAATATGAAATTAGTAGGAAATATTTAAGTTTAGTACAATTTTAGAAATATGAGAAATAGTAGGAAATTTTAGGGCTTGTTTGGTATCCTATTTGAAAATTTTTATAATTTCTCAAAACATTTCTTAGGAATTTTTCTTGAAAACAATTTTCTTTAAGACTCAAAAACTTGTTTGGTATGCAATTTAAAAAATTTAAATCTTACAACTTAAACTGGACAAAGAGATCCAAAAAGAGTGGGTCAAGAGAGAAAGGGGAGAGAGGAGGAAAGAAAGTAAAAGATGATTGGAGTAAAAAGAAAAAAGTGGAAGGATCGGAGGAGATAGAGAGGAAGATGAGTGAGACAAATAACAGAGAGAATGAAGACAGCGGATTGGATGAGAGACAAAAAGGGTAAAAAAAAAAAAGAAGGGGGAGAGAGAAAGAAGAAAAGAGAGAGATAGCTTTGGAGTGAGAGGGGAGGAGGGAGAGAAAAGAAAGGAGTGAGTTTAAGTTTAAAAACTCTAAAAACTCACATTTTTTGTTTTTAGATAATAGACTATATTTTTTAGTAGTCTTGAGTTCGGTTTTTTAAAATAGTCTTACTAAACAAGTTTTTAAGGCTTAAAACTTGAAAATTGTTTTTGAATTTAAAAAGTTAGATTCAAGTAGAATACCAAACATGCTTTTAGAAATCATGATTTTTTTTCACAGATGTCTTCATGCTTGATCATTATTGACAGCTATACCTCCGCCTCTGCTTAGAGTAAGGGGTTGACCCCAAACACCACTTAGGAGACCAGCGAGATCCAAACGGCCATTACCAAGTCGGCCCTCGATGCAAGCAGTTATGTGCCATTAACCTAGATGGCATGATCTGCCAAGCGACCTCATAGTCACAAACGCCACAAGCATGTGGCAGCCCCCGGCTTAGCCTTATCCTACCCTTCTCAGGGCAGCCCTAGCATAGAGAACGATTCAGCAACCGTGAAAGAGGTGGGAGATAGAGAGCTCCCCATCGACCCGAGGACCAAAAAAATCAGGGGATTTGTAGGTTGTTGGCGAGCAACTTGATCACTCGAGTTACACATAAGCGCATCCTGGTTGTGTACCTCCGCAGTCACCGCCGAACGAGTGACAAAGTCAACAGTTTGTTGACTCACGACATGGGTGCCATCTTCCACAACAATGCCACATGGCAGCCGATTATTGGAAGATGCATAGCCCCTAGGTTTGTGCAAGATGAACCGACAGCTTTTGGTAAGTATACAATAACCTTTTAAAAAAATAAATTCCTTTGCTCATTTGATGTGGTATAAAACTAAACATTTGGTTTTTATTTTATTTTTTTAATTTTTTTATGGAATTCATGCCAACTTTAAGTGGGATGAGCATAACAAGGCTTGTCTCAAGTGCATAAATTGGGTGTAGAGGGAGCAGTGTAAGGAATAGAAGTACTAGTTACACAAGTACTACTAGATTTATGTGTCGCCTGAGGCAGCTCCTACGGGTCCACCCTAGGAATTTGTGGAGAGGGTGAGCGAATGGCAGTGGTTGTGCACTCATTTTCAGAGTAAAAAAATTCAGGTAATTAAATTTTATTTATATTTCAATATTAGTTCAATTTATATTTTTTTAGTTAAGTTTAATTAATATTTTTAATTGACAGAAAAAATCGGCGGCAAATAAAGGTAACTTGGAGAAGAAGCCATACCTTCATCACTTCGGTTCTCGACCCTTATCCTACAAGGTCGAGCAACAGTAGGCAACTGGTTCACATTTCCCAAAGGTGGAGGTTTGGGGGGAGACACATGCAAATTATGGCAACAAGGTTGCGAACAACAGTTTTGAAGTATTCCTTTCTATATTTTAATTGTAAGTTTCATGACAATAAATAAGGTTTAAATTATAATCAATAATCTTAATTGGTTTCCCTTGCTCAGAAAGTGAAATTCAATATATACTAAAACCCAAAATCAACTAAATTATTGTTTATAAGCATAATCTTCTCTTGATTTTACCCTTGCATTTTTGCTCTAATTCCGATTATGTCTTCAAACCTCATCATATATATACTGTATTTCTTTCTAATTTTTTTTTCCTTCCTCCCTTTTCTCTTCCTTCTTGCTCTTCTCCCCGTGACTCAGCTGGCGACGACTAACCACAAACAACCAGAAACAAACTCTCCTCACACTCAATTTAACCTTCAAATCGATTTCTAGAAATTGTTAGCCATTTTCAATTAAGCAGTTAGGGTTTTGGTGCTTGTTGAGGTAAAAAAAAATGTGGGAATGTGAGTGGCAAACAAATCAATGGTACATATTATTTTAAGGAAATCTACACCATCCATTGTAAAATAAAAATAAATTTTAATTTTATAATGGGAAATAATTCCACCATGTCTCTGGATGTGCAAAAGAAGTTAGTGAAAACTACTCACTTTCACCATACTTTTCACCCCACGTTGCCTATCAAACTCAAAGTTCTTCAAAGTCTGTAAATAGGACGTTAAACACAAGAGAGAGGGACGGCAAAAGCATACAGAGGGGGGACAGAAAAATGTTGTAGAAATTAAGAGACAACGGAGAAGAACAGACGACAAAAATCTTAAGAAGAGTTGAAGAAAAATAAAAAAAGTGAAGTGCTGCGGAAATTCAAGGAGACAAAGGCAAATAGAGAAGTGGATACACGACAAGGGAAAGCAGCAAATAATTTAAAGGTATAAATCCATCCTTCTAAATCTTTCTTTGTTTGGTTTCTCTCGGCTTGCAGAAAAAAAAAAAAAAAAAGCAATTTGCTTCTTCAACCTCTCCCATTCTCCAGAAACAAAAATGGATGTGGTTGCCATAATTTTTTAAGTGGTCCAAACCACCCAACAGGGCTCGAGACGAAGCTCTATGGCCAGACGCTCTCCACTCCTTGTCGATGTCGTTAGTCTCATGAATTTCTTGTGGGTGGTCTAAACCACCCCGTGAAGTTCCAATCAAATCTAAGTGATCGATGCTCTTCATCATCCATGCTCTATCCCGAGAAAGAAGTCGTATTCGGTCCTCTATCTCCACCATAACCTAGCTCTTTGTCGCTGCCATTAGTCCCATGAATTTCTTCGGGGTGGTCTAAGCCACCCCGTGAAGTTCCAATCAATCTAAGTGATCCATGCCCGCCGGCCATGCCAAGAAAGAAAAGAGCAATCGGTGTCATTCTCTGCCGAGCCGTCTCTATAGTGAAATTTTAAGTGGTCTAGAACACTCGACGAATTTTGAGATGAAGTTCTACAATTACATGTTCTCGACTTTCTGCCATCATCATCAGCTATAAAAATTTCCATAAAAGTGGTCGATGCTCTCCATCTTCCATGCTTCGTCCCGAGAAAGAAAACGTATGCGGTCCTCCATCTCCACCATAACCTAGCTCCTACCGCCGTAAACTGGTGGAGAAAAAAGATAGGAAGGAACAAAATTCCTCCTTTTTGGTGGAAGCAAGCAGAGGGTGAGACTTCAAGTTTGGTCGTCGATCACCGTTCGTGTCTTGAGAATGCTCACTGAAATCTACTGCACAAAAGACTTTGGTTTCCTACTGTTCGATGAAGTTCACCACCTTCACAAGCAGGTGCAACCTTTAGACGCGACCCTTCCATAAGAAGCAGTAGTGAGAACAAAATCTTTTCACATGTTGATTATTGCTCCAAATAAACAAGACATGTTGCTAAATCGAAGTTGATGACATGCTGCTGCAGTTTTCTTTTCATCGAAGTTTCTGGAGCTTTCACAAGGTCCATGAAGAAAGGAAGTGCGAGTGTGCAAATAACACGTGATGAAGAGCAGAACAAATTGGGATGCCATGCATGTGGTTCCCTAGAAAAAGGGACAAGTTTACTGTAGAACAAAAATTTGCCAAAGAAAAATTGATATAGGATTTGAACCCCACCAAAGAAAAATTGCAGTAGGAAGAAGAAAAATAAAAAGAAGGGGTGGTTTTATACTTTGTGGAGTCCCACTTAGATTTAGAAAGTTCAATTCCCAAGAAATTGGGAGAGCCACGGCTTCCTACATAAGTTCATATGGGTTTGGCAAATTTAAATCCTATGATTTAGAATTTAGGCCGAGTAGTAAAGGGCAAGATGACCAACGATGTGACTGAGGCACATCAGTTTCAAATTGGTTTAAAACAAAACGTGTTGAGACAATAGTGATGGCATCAAACTCATGGACGCAAACCATATCAAAGCATAAAGCTTGATGAATTCACCACCTCAAATTAGTGGACTCAAGCCCCATCAAATTTCAAATGGCACAAAATCGCGACAAGACTCAAATGGCACAAATCCCCGTCAAATTTCAAATGACACAAAGCCACATCAAGTCTCAAAAGGCACGAAGCCTCATTCTACTCCAATGGCTCAAAGTCCTCGCCTGCACGAGCTAAAACTGCATAAGGCATCAAAAGCTTCAAAGGCTCAAAGTCCTTACTCGCACGAGCTACAACTGCACAAGACATCAAATGCTCATTGCCTGCACGAGCTGAAACTGTACAAGGCATCAAACCTCGACAAATACATAAGGAACTACGAGTGACTTGATCCCTCAACAAGGGTATATAGGCAATCTAGGGCTCGATCTAAGTGCAGTCGTAAAAACAAACAAACACCCAAATCCCCAAGTTACAATTTATTCATATTGGAATCAAAGGGTTTTTCCTTTTAACGAAGGATTGTAATTAATAGGCGCATAATCTAGAATAGGTCGAACTCAAATTAATAAAACCTTATTAAAAAAAATGAATTAGGGTGAAATTATGTAGAGCGAATTATTTGTGTACATATTGTGTATAATTTTTTTGCTTAACAGTGCCCCAAGACCGACGAGCTGTTTTTGGCCGAATACCGGCAAATTGAACTTCCACATTACCACCAATCGTCTCCTATTCACCTTAGGAACTAAAAACACTCGTTGCATGCCTCGATTTGTGACAGTTCCAGCGTGATATTTTAGAACCATAGAGCTTCATGTTTACAACATATGACAGCCTAATCAACTGCCTAGAACGGGTGATTAATGGTTACAGTCGCACTAATTCAAATCTTATAGGTATGACTAACCATGTTATGTCTTATTTTAAACGCCGGATAAAATTTTGAATAAGCTAAATAAGGAGTGCAGGGATTTCTTTTGGGGTAGAGCTAGAAAGATTTTTCCCATTGCTTGGGATAGTGTGTGTACTCCTAAGAAATTCAGTGGCCTTGGAGTTAGGTGTCTGGATCAATTTAATAATGCTTATCCAATTAAGTTGGGTTGGAAGGTTCTAACGAATGAGAATAATTTGTGGGTGGGGATGGTCAAAAGTAAGTACCTTCGAGAGGAGGATTTTTTAGGAACTAAAGTTAGACAAAATTATTCTCTGGCTTAGAAGAGCATTTTGAAGAGCAATGATGTCATTTTTAAGGGGATTAGGTGGAGAGTGGGTAATGGCCATGACATATTGTTCTAGACCCACAATTGGGGTTTTCCTTATCCTCTCTTCCATATCTTACTTGATATTGATTCTCAAAATATTGATTGGAACTTGAGAGTGAGTGATTTCAATGTTAATAAATTGTTGGGACATGGAGAAACTGGTCCAAGTAGTCTGTAATGACGTGATGAAAAAAAAAAGGCAAAATTCTAATTCTTATTCTTGACACCAAATATAAGATCATTTGAGGTCCTACCACTAACGGTAAATTTTCCATTAAATCAGAAACTTGTATCCAAAATGGCTCTCTGGTGCGGTCAATTAGACAGAAGGTGATCAATAAAATGTGGAAGCTCAATATTCCTCCCAAAGTTAAAATGTTTGCTTGGTTGTTTATTAGAGAAAGACTACAAACGAGGAAAAAAATAAGTTGTCTTTCTAATAATGATAGTCAGTGTCCTTTTTGCAATATGGATGAAAAGAACCAAATGCATTTATTTTGTTAAGTGTAGTGTTTCTCGTCTCCTTTGGAACTTGGTTTCTAATGCTCCTGATGTTGTTTATACTAATAACTTTGTTTCTGTTGTTAAGTGTATGGGTTTTCTAATCATGTGGATAAGGAAGGTCTGAGTGAGCTCAGTTTGTTTTTATCATTATGTTGGCACATTTGGAATGATAGAAATAATGAGGTTTTACAAGGAGTTATGCCTACTCCGTGGAGATCTAAATTCTTGGCTCTGTCTTTGGGTAAAAGATATTTTAATTACAACAATAAGTGTACTAAGAAGCTTTCAAATGATGAATTGACAATTATTAAATGGCCTCCACCGGATAAGGATTTTGTTAAGTTAAATTTTGATGGTTCCGTAGTCGAGGTCAAGGCAGCGGATAGCTTTGTTGTCACGTCCCGATCCCGACCTACGTCAAGGATCGACATGTGACGTCACCAAGTAACCATATATCCAACAAATCCCACTTCTAGGATATGTAAGAAGCATAACTCAAGAATCGAATCGCATAGTAAATTTTCATATACTTTATGGCTGCATCTAACCTTTTCGTTAGTCTGCCTACGTACCCTCAATAGGGATCAAGTCATTCGTAGGTCACCATTCACTACACTTAAGTATTCATCACATAACCCACTATGTCCCAACATAATACCACAATTCACAACATATATCATATCAGAACCGACGAAGCACAATACCATTCTCTAGCCACATTAATTAACTAATTTGACCAAAATAATAAAAATCATATTCATATCTTCTAAATTCATACTTTATGAAATCATAATCGAATCGTAGAAAAATCCCAAATGAAGCACCCAAACATCCAACAACTTTTCTAATTCAATTCACAAGATTCTTGAAACCATTGTTCACAAATATACTAAAACTAAGGCTAGAGTGACACAGTTAAGCCAAGCCTACTTCTCCAAAGAATGGAATTTCGGATCACTCAACGAAATCCAACAATATCAAGTTTCGAACCTCTCAACGGAACGAAATTAAACTAGGATCGCCTATCAAAATGTACCAAGTACAAATACTTCTCATCACCTTTAGAACGCTTATGGTCCCCAATCGTGAATATACAAAGCATAACCATAGGCATAATCCCATCGTGCAGGCAGTGATCACCCATCGCGGATATACCAAGCATGATCACCCCTGGATATATATGATCCCCCATCGCGGATATACCAAGCAGAACCATATGTATAGTCTAATAACGTAGGCAGTGATCACCCATCGTGGATATACCAAGCATGATCACCCCTAACAGTCATTCATCGCAAATATACCAAACAGGATTGTATCTTATAGCTCTAGGTAGTGATCACCCATCACAGATATACCAAGTATGATCACTCCTAGAATGCGTATGGTCTCCCATCGTGGATATACCAAGCATGATCACCCCTGAAATACATATGGTCCCCCATCGCGGATATACCAAGCAAGACCATCCATGTACCTCTGCTACATAGTGCAGTCAATTCAACACAAAATCTACCCTTACCTCAACCCCTATGATTTACAATATAGGCACATGCTATATCAACTTCTCATGACTACTAACTATCTTGTCATACATGCATAAAAGTTCTACATAATACTTCTAATAGGATTCTAAGATCACATAGTCATAACATTTATCATACTTATCATTCACATTACTAACAAGATAATTAAACACACATATATTACAATCACCATCGATACCCAAGCCAAATCATGTTTAATAAACGTAAGTCTATGGCTAAATATATATAAATCACATTTCAATAGAAATCACATTTATAAAACCAAGTCATATTCACAAATGATATTAATATAAGAAATTAAGGTAATAACCATATCACATATATTCAAGTCACTCTCTAACCAATGTAGGCCACTAGACTTCGCTTAGTCTCCCGTAGTACTAATTTTAGTATTTAGAATGTTTTGAGACATGTTGACCAAAAGTCAACTCTCGATCAAAGGTAAGGTCCACAATTCTACATAATTTGATCCGGAAGATCCGCACTTGAATTTTGGATCTGTAACTTTCTAAAGTCCACATTATACTTCTAAAACAAAATACTAAAATTTCATCGCGATCCGATGGTCGGATATCCGCCAATTACAAATTCAAGTGGCAACCAACGTTTGATTTTACAAATTTAGAAATTCAATTTGGGAAGATGCATACGTCAGATCCCCAATCTGTAAGTTTCTATGATCCTCAAATATTATGTATTATAATGTATTAAAGTTTGGTAACGATCCAACGGTCTGATCGTCGATTCATATTTTGATCAAGTAATGTATCATAGTGAAATTAGGTTCAAACGATCAATCCACATCATGTGAATATCAAATAGAAAATCAGAACATCTAATTGAACTTAGAAAGGCATCGTCGGCCCACAGACCACGCGCCGCCACACGAGCCGCCATGGGTGGTGGTTTTCGGAGAACGGAAACACAATTTTCCAACTAACTCCAAAAATTACCAAATTTCACATAAATGTAGATCTCAAATAGGAGAGCAAGTTTCATACATGTGGCCAAGTCCAATTTGGCGTGGAAAAGCCCCAAATTCACTCAAACTCGCCGGAAATCCTAAGATGGGTGTTCTTCGATTCGACTTCCTCGATGTTCCAACGCCCCTACAACTTATTGGGTCTTCTTCCTGGGTCCAAGAGGAGTTTATTAAGGGTGGTGGTGGGTGGTGAAACTCGCCGGATCGAAGGAATCACCGTCGAGCACCTCCGGTGCTCCGGTGAGGTTTTTCACGATTTTGGTCCTTAAACCCGATCTTGGGTGGAAATCGAAGAGGGGAAGTCACTAAGTGTTTTGCAAGTGTTGGATGGTAGTGGTTCAACAGAAAAAATGGAAAAAATCACCGGAGTTTGATCGGTTTAGGTGCACTGCCCGACATGAAGGTTTTTTTTTCCCCTTTCCTTATTGGTTGTTCCCCTTCCCTTTTTCCTAATTGGTTCTCCTTTTTCTCTCCCCTTTCTAATTGGTCCCTCACTCTTTTATCTGATTGGTCCCCTTCCCATAAGGTGGGAGTTTTAAAATAAATTTAAAATCTATAATTTAGTAACACAACTTCAAATGTCCGTAACTATACCATTAAAACCTGGACTCGTAAACCGCTTCCGTCTATGCGCTCGTGATTTCAAGATCTATTTGAAAAAGTCACTTGTGACCTCGAAAGGTCAACAAATTTTAATGATTAATTACAAAAATTCAAACTCGATAATTATTCGATTTAATTCCAAAAATTAACATAATTAAAATTAGCTAATGAAAATAACGTAAATGTGAAATATGAATTTAAATAACGAGATACGTAATTAATAGTGAAATTATGGGGACAGGATTTCACATTTGCCATCAGGGAACATAATGAAATTCTTATTACTGGTGGGGCTTTAAATCCTGATAGAGCCATTATTTTCGAAGTTGGAGCTAAAGGTCTAAGAGAGGGTCTAATGTTTTCCCTTAGAAAAGGTGTGTCGAAGATCATAGTGGAAAGCCCCAAGTTGGTCATCCAGGCTGTGCTAGGAGTGTGCTCGATGCTGTGGAATCTGGAGCATACTGTGGATGCAAATTTCTTCCTTCTTGATTTGGGACAAAATTGCACCTACAAAATAATTAACACCTTTGGTTAAGGCCAAAAGCCTCACACACCCATGATGAATGGGGAGGGGGGCCTTTGGCTGAAGAACCTCTTATGCCAAAGTTAGAATTTAGAGAGAAAAGTGTTTAGAGAGTTTTTGGAGTTTTGCAAGAATGTAGACTTAGGTTTTTAGAGAAAATGGGGGTTCAATATATAGAGCATGGCCGGTCCCCCTTTTGAGAAAAGGTGGCCGGCCCTTTGGGGTATTTTTGTGTGAAATGGATGATTTAATTGGTAAATAATTGATTAATTAGGAATAAATCCATTAATTAGCCAATTAACTCAATTTATATGGAATGTTTTGAAGGTTATGAAATAATTACCTTGTGGAAAATATAGGATGAGGATGGATGAAATAACTTTGAATTTGTTACCTATTTGGGCATCTTTGACTTGATTGAGGGATAATTGTCCACTGCTCACGTGTAGGAATCTCGATGTGCCTCGAGGGTAATTTTGTCTTTTTCACCCAAAAATCCATGTGTCGCCTCTTGATTATTTTTTGCTCCACAAATGTCTCCACACCTATTGGGCTGCTCGTAGGAAAGGGCAGCAAGTGTAGAGATCTTCTTGTTTGAGGAAACATAAGATTGTTTACTATTTTGATGTTGATTCCCTTTTTAATTGGAAATTAGATCCTTCTAGGGAAGGGAAATAAATTTCTCTCAAAGCCTATTTAAGTCCACCTTAAGTGGGTTATTAAATCAATTTTGGAGAGCAATTTATTCGACCATACAAGAGAGAGATAGAGCTTAGAGGATATTTGTTCCCCCTCCTATAACAACCTTCTACATCTTGCCCGTGCAAAGAACCGTCTTTCATTGTTTTCTTCGTCTTCTCCGTGCCACACCAAGGTAAGAAAATTTAATTTTCCTTGTCTTCTTCTTGGATAGTGTTGTTGCGGGGCAGCCATCAGGGTGGTGCAACACGTCAGCTGGCAGGGGCCAAGAGTTAACTCGGCATGGGCCAATGAGGTGTTGTGGCAGGGACCATTGCTTGGGTCGCTTGGCTTGGCTAGTGCTAAGGGCAGTTTGCGCGACTGGGGCAGCAGATTGAGGTGATGGGGCACAGTGCTGGACGAGTCGCATGGTTCTTGTTTTTTGGGCTCTTGGTCCTGACATGGGCCAGGCCGGCGATTGAGAGAAATGAAAAGATTGTGGGCTTCATGAGCTGCTAGAATGTTAGGCATGTAGGCCTCATACCTGCTAGTTTGAGAGAAAAAAAGAGGGAAAAACCAGTATGGGTTGAGCTTCCCTGCTGAGTACCATGAATGGCATTGGCTGCTTAGTTCTCTTCGTCGGGAAAAATGTGGGCTGCTCCCTAGAGAGAAGGTAAAGAGGATCGAGGCGGATGCATTGACTCGTCTGAACGCTATCGTAGAACCTATTATGAACGAAGGTGGAAAGAAGAGATCTTCCTCGCCTGCTCAAGAGATGCCAGTTAAGAAAACTGAAGACTCATTCGCTGCTTGTAAGGGTCCAACTGCTGCCGAAAGTCATGTGATTGACATGACTTTTTCCAATGGGAAGAAAAATGAGACTGCTAGATCTGATCATGTGGCGCCTACCATGTTGAGAATGGCTTGTACGATTGCTGATAGTATTGTTCAGTGTAAAGGTCTTGTCATGCCCCTAGTACCGAAGTTTGTGCCAAGACGTCTGTTGAGAGCAAAGCCTGGTTCTCATTCAGAAATGCTTACAATTATGAAGAACGATAAGGTGGACTCTGCTGCTAAAGTGACACTAAGGCACACTCCATCTGCTGCTGAGACTTATTCGTCTGCTGGGAAGGAGTAGACTGCTCGCGTGGGCAGTTGTGAGAAATCCACCAAGCCTGCTTCTGGAAAGGCTACTAAGATTTGTATGCTCTTGAAACCAGATATGCTTGAAGACATAGACGCTTATGCCAAGTTTGTTGATGGTGTTTAGAAATGTTTGTTTGCCCAAGTTCCTTTGCGAAACATACGACCCAATATAGAACGACTGCTCTGCTTGCAATGATGCAGATATAGCAAGGTTGCCAAGGAAGTGGCGAAGATTATGGCAGCTGAAACTTATTCCTCGACTGAGGAGATCAAGAGGTTAGATTATGAGCTTGTTGCTTTGAAGGGGTCTAATATTTCTGCCCCCATTTCTCTACAACTTGAGACCGCTCGCCAAGATATTGTTGAATTGAAAACTAAGATTGACGCGATCCAAATTAAGTATGAAAGTGCAGAGAATGAGATTGGATGTTACATACCTCAGATTCAAGATCTTGAGTTTATAATTTTTGAGCTTCGTTTCGCTGCTTATGCAAAGGATGAAGAGTTGATTGCTGCTTATAATCAAGTGATCTACTTTAAAAGAATCGTCGATAGGCTTGAAGCCTAAGTGTTTGAACTTCAAGGTGTACTGAAGATCAACGAAAGTCTGAATGAGGAAGTGGATGAGCTGCAGTGCGTCCTTGTTGGTCTGCTCGAGGAGAATGAGCAGCTGAAGGGTAAGAAGTATGGGCTCGAGTTTTTGAGACCTTCTCTATTTCTCCGGAACACTTGCTTGCTTTTACTTTTGAGGCTTCCAGTAGTGAAATAGTTGAAGAAATTGGTGCCCAGTCTAGGGCAGCTAAGGGTGAAGCGTTGGATGATGCCGCTGCTAAGAGCGTTGCGGCTGCTGAAGGTGTGGCAACCGAGTAGTCGTGGGATGTCCAAGCTTCTAAAATGTAGTCTTCTAGGTAGCCTTTAGGATATTTTTTGTTTTTCCTTGTAGCTCTTGTTTTACTTGAACTTCTTCGGCCTTTGCTAGTTGTTTATAAACATGCTTCCTTCGTTTTTCTTCATCTTCACTTCTTTTGTTCATGCCCTAACCTTTAGACTTTATAGACCAGTGGCAGGCGTGCTACTTTTCTATAAGCAAACAGGCCAGCGTAGCCTATGCAGCCATAGATATTGGTGTAGAACTTTGCAAAGTTGTTAGCCATAGGGTTGGCAGCCGGATGCCTTACTTACAGAAGTAAACAAGTCCACGTAACCACTAGGCTGTTAACCTTGGCTTTCTCCAATTTCGTAGGTTGCGTAGCAAGTATCACAACACTTTAGGAATTGGTGTAGGTTGTTCTGCGCTTGGTAAAGGTGAAGCTTATCGACTACGTAGCATGTCGGCAATAGATAAAACTTCGTATATGCACGCTAGCTTGTTTAACCTTTCACAAGAATGTGTGGTTGTATAAGTCTAACGTGGTTTTACTCCTCGAGGGCAAGCCGTAGGCAGTCTTCCGGAAACCGTAGGCTACCTTAGTGCACTTGGTAGCAGCTTTAAGGTTCCAGGGCAGCCGTCTGTAGAGCGTACTGCGTAATGTGCCCCCTCCGTCTCTAGGGCCCGGTTCCCCGCGGATTAGGCCAAGAGACCCAAAATCCTTCAGTTAGCTAAGCCTTGAAAAAGATCGTTGTGGCTACTTCTAAGAATCCCAGCATAAGCCATAGTGCATCTAGTTATACTACGGCAACCAGGCTCATCCACGTCTGGATATTCGGAGTGTAGAGTTTATCCTCTCGTCTTGGAGAGCTAACCCATGTGGGTGTCGGGGGATTGGTTTACCCTCTCGCACTGAAGAGCAATTAGTTTACCCTCTTACACTGGAGAGCAATTAGTTTACCCTCTCGCACTGGAGAGCATGGTTGGTCCTTCAGGGGGTACAATTCCTGCGATGAGTCCTTAAGAAGGGCGCGATCTTCTTTTGAAGTGCAGGAGTGATCAGTTGTTGTAAGCATGCAACCGAGCCAAGTTGTGATTACTTCTGAATTCCTCATTAAGATAATTAGATAATTTTAATCACGGTGATTAATAATTCAAAGTATGCATGCAATCAATCATAAGCAATTAAATAAAAATCACATATTCATGCTAAGGCTCAAGGCTTCGCCCTAGCAAAACGAATTAGTTACGCATATTCATAATTAAAATCATAGAAAATATTATTAAGAAGAAAAGGAATGAAAACACCTTAAAGTAGAAAATCTCCAAGAATCCTAGTAATTACTCTCCGTGTCCAAAGTTGCATAACAGAAAGCGTAGAGAAAAACTGGGGTCGGCAAAGCCTTATACCCTACGCCAAAAACCAACGCACAAACCCTAGAAAATAGTCTTGTGTTCCAACTAGGAAACCAAATAATAAATAAAATATCTTAGAAAATAAAGTCCTAATTATGCTGGGAGAATCTGCCAAATACTTGTCTAGCCACGTTTTAGCCTCAAATATCCTCCAAATCCGGTCCATGATAGCTTGTTTTGAAGATGAGGACGTTCTGAACATATCTCCAGAAGGCCATGAACCCATCTGAGGTCATCTTAGGCTCCAAAAACGCAATTCAAATCCAAAACGTCACTATTCCAGCACTGCACATCACTCATTTATTTTATTGCCAGAATATCACCGCTAGGTAGAAAAATTCTAAATTTTGATATGATTAAGCCAAGTGACTCACGAACGTCCTCCAATTGAAATTACTCCAAAATTTGTCCATTTGGCCACGTTTCGCTCCAGAGAAAGTTGAAAGTCCTATATTGAAAATACAATTCAAAATATCAAAATTCTTCCAAAATATACTCATAATAGAGTTAAATATATAATATAAATTTACTCATCAATAAACACCATGAGTTTGCCAAGAAGAAAACTTATGATAATTTTCATGCCAATTCTAATACGAAACTCAACTGGTACCAGTGCAATATTCCAATACCAGTATCAATACCAGTGCCAACGCGCACTTCCAATTCCAATGTTAATGCAAATACGGGATGAAAGGATAGATACGAATTCCAGATGCAAAGGCAAATGCAAATTCCAGATGGAAATAAATGCATATGTTGATGTTATGGTCCTTGAAAAGAAACATTTCTGCATCTCTAAACGAACAAGATTTTTATATTCCAAATACAACACAAACAAATAAAAGAAAAAAGTGATCCCACATATACAACGTTAAAAACTTCTTGGAGTAAACTGTCGATTTACCCCCTGAACTTTCACCTCACTTTCGATTTCCCCCCTGAACTTTTCTATTGGAAAATTAAGGACTCAAACTAATTTTTTTAGCCAATTTGCCCCTTACCGTTCGTTTTTCATATATTCCATCCATATTTCCGTTAAGTGAGACCATGTGCACAACATGTGAGGGAGTTAAGTAATTTCACTCTTAAAAATGATTAAAAAATTGAAAAAAAAAAAACAAAACTTTCCCTCTATTTTTTCCCGCTAATTCCTATCCTCGATTTTATTTTTCCCTCTCATTCCTATACATGAGAAATGACATATGGTGTTATTGTCTACAATTTTTATTTTCTCTAACAAATTAATAATTTGACAAATGCTAATGGTGCTATTGTCTCCAAAGCAGTGTATTAATATAAGAAACCCTAATCTTTTTTATGGACATGTTTCTTATATTAATGTACTGCTTTGAAGACAATAACACCATGAGCATTTGTCAAATTATTAATTTGTTAGAGAAAATAAAAATGGTAGTACATGATTCAAGAAAAAGATTAACTTAGCTACTTATGAAGACAATAACACTATATGTCATTTCTCATGCATAGGAATGAGAGGGAAAAATAAAATTGAGGATAGGAATTAGCGGGAAAAAAATAGAGGGAAATTTTTTATTATTATTTATTTTCAGTTTTTAATCATTTTTAAGAGTGAAATGACTTAACTATCCTCACATGTTGTGCACATGGTCTCACTTAACGGAAATATGGATGAAATATATGAAAAACTAACGGTAGGGGGCTGTTGACCCTAAAAACTACCAAGCCTACGTGGCGCGTAGGCCGAGTAATCTATAAGCTAACTACGTCCTTCGGTGAATGCGGGGCGTGCCAACTTGTCGGCCGAGCTCGGCCGAGGAGTAAATTTTGTTGATGTTGCGTTGGGTGCGCGGCTGACTTCTGCGTCTTGCGATTGTGGCCGAGAAAGGAACACGTCTCGACTTCTTGGGCTCTCGAACCTGAAGACAAGGTTACTATTCTTACGAAGTTCACGAGTCGTCGTCGTCGGATTCAGTCACATTGATGTTATTCGTCAGAGTAAACTCACGCCGAATTGACACCAGAGTGTAAGGGCACAAATACTCAAAGCAAATATAAGTTTTAATGGTGAACGTGGTTCGACCGTCCGAATGCCGAACTCTAAATCCCACTTGGGAATATCCAATCATTAAATAACTCGGCGAGCAAAGCGCCGAGCTCGATATACCGTAACACCTCACTTCGCCGAGAAGGCTAATGAGATGACCTCAATCAATAAGGATCCGGGAATCCTCCTCGACCGAGACTTGGATAGATAATCAACCGTTCTCGCCGCAGTGCTGTTGATGCCAACGGAAGGTACTGTGAGATCGACTGATTCTACGGTGACAGAGCTATCTATGCCGACTTAAGATATCACCGGTTGCTTCCACAGTGCTGTTGATGCCAACGGAAGATGTGTCAGCGAAAAAGAAAGAAAAAATCTCAAGTTGTTGAGAGTTTGCGCAGGGCAGTTTTGTATTGATTTGCCGAGGCTTGAATGATGCGCAGCCTCTTCTATTTATAGCAATGGCTCCCCCCAAGGTCGAGTAAAAACCTACTCGGACTAGGTCTTCTTCTCCTGATCAGCACCAACTCGACCAGTCCTACTTTCACTAGGACTGTGAACCTAGTCCTCAACCGAACCGGATTCACTTCCGGGTCCTGCCGAGACTCCTTATTGCACTAGGACTCGACTTCTTGCGTTATGACCTAGCCGACCTAGGTTTGGAGGCCCATGTACTTGAACGATCCATGGTATTCTTGTCGCAAGGCCTTCCGGGCCGAGAATGATTCTATACTCGGCCCAAACTATTATTTTGGGCCCAAACAGGGGCAAATTGGCTAAAAAAATTAGTTTGAGTCCTTAATTTTCCAATAGAAAAGTTCAAGGGAGAAATCGAAAATGAGGTGAAAGTTCAGAGAGTAAACCGACAGTTTACCCAAACTTCTTGAGTGGTTTGGCTACCAGCCCAAGTACCCTAGTGACTGTTGCGGTGGGCAACAACATAGCAAACTATAAATGCCCAAAAGTACAATCCTTCTCGTGTCACCCATATGAGCCTCAAAACCAACTAGTGGCTTCCCCTAAAGCTCCCCTTGATTTTCTAACTGCACGTAATCAGCAGCCCCAGGGAAAATATCTCTCTAAAATATCTCTCGAAAATCTTTGTATCTTTCTTCTTAAAACTGTTATAATTCTTTGTTCCAATCAGAAAAATATCCCTCGAAAATCTTTGTATCTTTCTTCGTGAAACCGTTATAATTCTTTTTTGTTTCTCTTTTTCTTTTGTTATTACATGCAATTGCTTCTCCTATTTGCATCAGCACATATCAGACCTGGTCTTCATGTTAAGACTTCACGGGAGTTCAGACTTTAGGACTACGGACTGCGGCTTCAGATTTTCAGCGTTTTCTGTAACCTAGTTTTCAACGACAACTAAACCGTCTCAACCCAAATAACTATGGATCTATAATATAGAAAAAGCAGACAGAGAAACTAAAGAGACGTAGAACTGATAGACAAACCGACACCAAGAAGGATTGAATTTGCTCTGATACCATGTTAAAAATAAGAATATGTAAAATAAATGAATTAACGGACTAAAAGATAATGAATAATACATAATCCGAAAACAGTGGTGAAATCAGGAATTGCCTGGGGATGGACGAAATTTAAAAGAGTGAAATGTTCCAAAATAAATGTAGACAACCAAATTCTTTTATATAATAAACAATATTAATTTTGATCATATATTTATCAAGATAAACAATTTACAATTGTTGCTGATGAGATTTTATGCTATAAATTTCCTACTCGTTCAATAACTTTAAGGAAAGGGGGCATTGCATTGATGTCCATCTCTTTGATCATATTATTATATGGCCTCGTTTGGTCAAGATGACTGAATTTACATGTTTGTCCATTGAAATAAAATCCTAAAATTCAAACGAAGCCTATATTTGATACAAGCAACTTTTGTATGATATGCCAAATGTGAAAACAGTGATTTATCATACCAATTTGAGTTTTTTGCAAACATATTTACCTAATAAAAAATAACTTTTTTAAAAGATAAAAATTGCAATTTTAACCAATAGCTGATGTGTTAATCCTTTTCAAGCATCAAATGATGATAAAAGCTACCCTTTCGAAAAATGCTAGCTAAATTTTGCCTAAAAATCTATGATTTTGAGGCACCATCTGATTCCCACAGTAAAATTAGCAGCAAAAACGAAGGATCAGACTGGTGAAAAGCTAGTCTAAATCAAAGATCACATTGCAATAAAAATCAAGTAAAAAATGCTTCAAGATTCAATTCAATTCAATTTCAAGCAGGAACAAACATACCCGCTTATTCATCAATAATCATATGATTCATATCAATAATCGATACTCATATTACGTTAGAATTCTTATAAAGAAAGTCAATTAAGCAAACATTTATGTTAAATTAGGAATTAATAATTTAAATTAAAAAAAGGTAGAAGGCATGGCAGTGAGGTTGGAATTGGGAAGTGAATATGTGAGGGTCAATGAGGACGAGGGGTCCCCCTTCTATTGTGTTTATTTTTTTGTTATTTTTTATGCCCAAACAACGTGGTCCAAGGTCTATTATTTTTACTTTTTAAAAGCAAACAAAACGATGTGTCGTTTTCATAGACTTGTTTATAACAAAAGAAAATGCAGCCGCTGCATAGATATGCAGCATGCAACAGCCATGGCTTCACCTTGCAGATTCCCCGACGACATCAGAGGGGAGAACCGTCACTCCTGAGCTTGATTTCCGACGAGGGGAGGGGCGCCCCTCCTAGACCCTTTGTAGTTTCGCCACTATCCGGAAAGACTACATCTTGTTATATATTCTTTTTTTTTTTTGGACAAAAGGACATGCGAATGCATTGAATGAGAAAGACAAAATACAAATACAACAAACTAGCCCAATAAAGTGAGGATAACCAAAGCCTCACCAGCAGAGGCCGACCACGGCCGATGCCATCCCCTCGCCAACAACCGCACAGGTAATCGCCCGAAGAAAACCAACTCCGCGTCGAATTCGACGAAGGAATCGTACCACAAATCAACTAGCAACAAGGAAAAAACCCCAACCAAAAATCGCCATCAAAACCTCCATACCAGAGAAGAACCAACATATATGAACCACCAAAACAAGTCCTTGCAGGTAGAACCAAAAACCAAAACAAAAGGGAAGGGGATGAGGCTAAGGGGTCGTCTAAAATTCTTATCCTTAAAAAAAAAAAAAAAAAAAAAAAAACCCAAGACATAAAACACCAAATACACCAAATATATTCCAACACAATAATACTAACCCCACACAGTACACTACAATAGCACAGTTAATAAGGTCACTGCCCCCTAATACTGTTACCATTTTTACAATAATGCAGATTTCAACGATTTGATGAAGGTTTCAAGTTCTTTCAACCCTTCCTTGGGAGATTTAGCTTCACCCAACACCTTCACAATGGCACTACCAATAATAACACCATCAGCTCCCCACTCGGCTACTTGCTTTAAGTGTTCAGGCTTTGAGAGCCCAAAGCCAACTGCCACAGGCTTGCTTGTCGCCTTTCTAATTTCCCTTAAAAGGGTTGGAACTTGTTCATTCACGGATTCACGTACACCGGTAACTCCCACGGAGCTCACGAGGTATACAAATCCTTCTGAAGCTTCAACAATGTCTTTCATTCGATCTGTTGGAGTAGTTGGTGTGGTTAGTAGAGCCAACTCTATCTTATTTTTCACAGCTTCGATTCTCAAACTTTTTGTCACTTCAAATGGAGCGTCTGGAACCACAAGCCCATGTACCCCAACGTCCATAATGTTGTGCATGAACTTTTCAACACCATGGTTAAGAATAGGGTTGAGGTACGAAAATAGAACAATTGGACAAGACAATTGTGGCACCACCTCCTTCAACATTGACATAATTGCGTTGAAATTCGTCCCTCTTGCCAAGGAACGTGTGGCTGAAGCCTGAATAACTGGACCGTCTATTATTGGATCCGAGTATGGCACGCCTAATTCGATCAAGTCTGATCCACAAGAATCGAGCATCTTCAGAGCTTGAGCCGTGGTTGAAAGATCAGGATCGCCGGCGGTGATGTAGGGGATAAATGCCACTTTGCCTTGGTCCTTGAGTTTTCTAAATGTGTGTGAGATGTTGGTGGTAGGCGAGGTAATGCTGAGAGCAGCCATTGGGGTTACTAGTCTTTTTTGGGTTGAGAGGGTACGTGTTTGAGAATGAGAATGGAGATGGAATGGGTTTTGAGGATTCTTAAGTTGAAAGCCAATACCAGTAGTACTAGTATATCTGAGAAAAGTAGCCATTGACTTTGTAAGGGTTTGTTTGAATGTACTTTTGAAATAATTGAAAATGTTTTTTAATGAAGTAAAAGCACTTTAGTTGTGAAAAATGGTTGTTTGACAAAATTTTCAAAAATGCTTTGAATTGAAAGTAGAAGCACTTGAAGTAGTACAATGATGATTGAGCTGCTTTAAACTGGTGGAATATTTTGGTGGGAGGAACCGTGAGTTGTGAAAATATATATAAGTTCGTTCCAGGAACTAGAAGTTGGGAGGAACTTTCACCAAAACACAGAAAACAAGTTGAGAAAGTAGAATAGTCGTCGATATTCAATTAAACGTGTAAAACTTATTTCTAATAAACATGGCGTGAGAAATGTCTTTTCTTAAAGAAAAGATAGGATCAGGGGCACACACAGAGTGTTTTTGAGAGTGAGACGTTAATAGATCATGAATAGTATTAGATGGTATGAATAACGTGGAAAATTTGAAGGGGCCATGATGAGTGTAAGAGCATGAATACCATGGATAACGTGGAAATATTAAACAGGGCATGATGATTGTGATGGGTGTACGTAAGAGCACTTCCATCCATTGCAATGGCAAGAGGGAAGGGTAGTACTTGGGCCATCACTGTTTACTAGTTTCTTGTCACATGCTTATGCATGTTGTAATTGACTCTTTTCTATTGTTTTACCTTTTATTTTTTAGTTTTACTTACTTTAGATATTATAGTTTTTTTATTAAAATATATTTGAAAAAATTAATGAATGTAACCACACACAGCGTCACTATGTGGGTTCTTTTTTTGTGAAATTTTTTTATTTTTGAAATCTTAATGGAATAGGAATAATTTGGGTATATGAAAGCTTCACCATTTTTTATAAAAACACCCACCTAATGGGGGTTTCATTTGAAAAAAGAAAAAAAAATCAAATACTAAGTTCATTCAAAATGTCGTGAATTACTATTTTATCCCCAGAAATAAATTGTTTTATTCCCTTAAAAAAGAGGGCATTTCTTGGGATTTTGAAAGTTTTCACAGTTTTTGTCCTCTCATATATATATAATAGCATAGAGCACACATTTTGTGTGTGAACAATTTCTCTTAATAAGTGTATATTTTTTTAAATATTACATAATTACTATTTTGTTATCCTTATGCAAATATTGTGTATCAAGAGTGAGGGTAAAATTAGAAAAATAAGTAATTGTTATTTTCTAAAAAAAAAAAGAAGGTAAAATAGTAAAAATAGGGATATGATTGTCATTTTGTCAAAAGATACAAAATTACTATTTTGCCCTCCTCATGTCAACATTGTGTATTTAAAAGTGAGGGTAAAATTGAAAGAAAATGAGGCAAAAAGTTGACAAGCCCTCTTCTCTTAATAGAATTATATATATATGATAGAAATTGCTCTAACAATCATTGTTGGCATTTTAAAATTTCAAGAGAATAAAGATATGTAATATAGGTAAAATTGTATGGAGTTTTGGTGTCAAAGTAAAGAGAATGGTAGACGGTGGGGGAATCGGTGATGATAGTGATGGTGGCAAAGGTGACGATGATGATGGTTGGTGGTGGTGGCCGCAATAGTGGTGATGACGATGGTGAGTCGTGGTGGCTGTGATTGCGCTGCCAATGTAGACTATGGTGGGTGGTGTTGGTGGCACCAACGGCAGTGGAAAAGGTAGTGATGGGCACTCATGGTTGAGTTTTTTAATTTTTAATTTTTTTTTTTTTAACTCTCACTCGTGGAATCCTGGAAGATGAATTTAGACTTGGAAATTGGAGATCCTAAATTCTAATTTTTTTTTTCACACAAAAATTCAAACAAGACAATTAATGCATGTTAACTTTTAAAATTTTTTTTTTCAAGTTATTTCTTTCATCCAAACAGAACGCAAGCAAGTAGAAAAAGGATAATACAAGTTTGTAGTTTCTGAGGCAGACACACACCATTTAAAGGAGAAATTATAGAGTAGTACAGCAATATCACATCAGCCATGATACTTCCAATCAAATTTCGCATTTTGTCCTTATTTTTGCAGAGCTAGAATTTTAATATCATTTTGACCTTTTAAAAATTAAAAAGAAAAAAAGAAAAAAAAAACAGAGGAGATGGACGAACCTTTGTTGGAAAATCTTAGTATTTTGGTTTATGTGAATGTTTGATTTTCTGGGCTTAACAAGTTAGCATTAGGGTTTTGATTTCTTACCTTTTAGGATTAGGGTTAGTTTATTATAAATAGCATGCTTGTTATTCAGTCGAGAACAAGTTAGTCACGATGTAGCATATTGTGGTTTTGTAACCGTTCCAGCATTTTCGTTTGTTTAATAATATTCTTATTATTTTGTAGTCTTGTTTGTTCCGCACTTTGATATTCAACTTGATATCAAAGCAGGTTTGATCCTTTGGGATTTAATTTGCCCTTGATTTGTATCAGTTTGTTTGTCCGTTTTGTTCGTTGTTTAGATTGTTGTTGGTTTAGTTTGAAAAAAAAATATATATAAAAAACCTATCATCACCAAAACCTAAAGTATGTAACCGAAGCTGTCGCTCGCACCAAATCCTGCCCAAAAACTGCTCAGCTTGCGCTTGATCCTGCATCTGTATTAGTTCGAACCATCGCCTGCCATTGATCAACACTGCCAAACCACCAGCCCAGCCACACCGCCTTGCTGCCCAGAACTTGAACCTATACGATCCAATTATTATTTGCATATGACGCTGCAAATGCATGCAGTTGATCCGTACCTATTAAACCTGCATCTCGCTCGCCTCGAACCAGTCTTGCCGCCTGCTTGAATCTCCCGCACCCACCCACCACCTGCAAATCAGCCTTGAACCTCTCCATCTTTATTGCGCTGCTACATCCACCGATCCACGAATCTGATCGTTTTGTTGTTGTTGTTCTAGGGGAAGATTGATTCAATGCAAGAAAAAATTATGTTTGTTGAAGGAAATCATTCAAAAAAGTTCCAGGAGAAAGGGAAAGAAAACAAGGTTTGATGTCTTTGAGGCCCACACGAGTTGTTGGTTTGTTTGAGATTATTTTGTGACCGTCACTCGAGTGCTTGGAATTGTGACCACTTAAGTGATAGTGTTTGTGTTTGTTCATTCGTTGCTACAATTGAGATATGGAAATCCCGTCTGTTTAGTGACGGGTTCTTTCTATATTCTCAACACTAGCCAGTCTGAATCAGAATCAGTTTACCTTCCAGAATCAATTCGCAAGTTCACAAGTCAAGTCAAGTGTCAAGTCATGTCAGGTCAAGTCAAGTCAAGTGTCAAGTCAGGTCAGGTCAGGTCAAGTCAAAGTCAAGTCAAGGTCAAGTCAAGTCAAGTTAAGTCAAATCAAGTTGCATGCCAGTCTGCCTAACGGAGCTAGTCCGCATCTGCTTGTTTGCAAACTCATGTTGTATACCACCATGAGTTTGACGAGAGGTGTTGAAAAATATTAGTATTTTGGTTTATTTGAATGTTTGGTTTTCTGGGCTTAGCCCGTTAGCATTAGGGTTTTGATTTCTTACCTTTTAGGATTAAGGTTAGTTTATTATAAATAACATGCTCGTTATTCAGTCGAGAACAAGTTAGTTATGATGTAGCCTATTGTGGTTTTGTAACCGTTCCGGCATTCTCGTTTGTTTAATAATATTCTTATTATTTTGTAGTCTTGTTTGTTCCACACTCTGATATTCAACTTCCTTCCCCCTCCGACCTACCCCCTCCCTTCCCGATGTCTTCCTAGCCATTCCTTATTCCCAAAACCCGAAGCCATTCCTTCTTCCCCGAACCTAACCTTCATTCTTCCCCGAACCCAACCTTCCTTCATCCCCAAACCCTAACTTCGACGATTTCTTTATCTAATTAATTTAAAGAATTAATTAGAGAAAATGATGATCCCCAATTGCAGCCTTCCTTCTTCCCCAAAACGCAGCCTTCCTTCTTCCCCCGGCTGGAGGTTCTTTGTTTACAGCTATCAATATTTTTACGCCAGATTGCAAAATACACCAAACCTTCAATACAATTCTCATCGATTAAGAGTAACCATTACTCTTCCGAATCTAATATTAATTGAGAGATGTAGAGAGAAAAAATATATATGTTGGAGAAGAATGGCAGGGCCTACGGGCAGCAGCCATGGCCGCATAATTATTTTTCTATTTTTATTTTTTTAAATTTTTATTTTGTAAGACTAAAATATATATTTAGTCCAACTATAAATATATTGTACAGATGGCAGATTTTAATTGGAAATATCACAGATGACGTGGTGATACAATAACATTGTATAATTTCTCCATTTGAAGAGAGAGTAAAAGCATAAGAGAATATTTTTCTTTTTTGATAATGTGATACTTTTTTATTGATTTTTGTGAATGTCGAGGAGAGATTGATGGTATGGGACATAGTATGAGCAACTATTAGGTTATAAGAGCAACTTCACCCATGTCAAAATTACTTTGGCAAAATTCATGTGCCAAATTCTGTATGGGCATAAGTTTTGAAGGAGCGTTACTTCCCTCATCCACCTTTCCTGGAAGCCCAGAAAGGGGGATGACCTCTTGGGTTTGGTCTAGTTTATTGGAGGGAAAAAACCTAATTCTAAAAGAAAAGGTGCAAACTGGCAAATTCTTAGTGGGCATCAATTAAAAGTGTGGAGGGACAAGTGGATCTCGTGCATTACAAATGGACACCCTAACCCTATTATTGATTAGGTAGTGGACAAGGATCATGTGGTGGACTCTATTATTCATACGGAATCCATAGGTTAGCAGCTTGACTTTATCTCCAACTCGATCTCGAATGAGGAAGGAAAAGCAATTTCATTGATCCAGATTGGAGATTCCAGGAGTCCTGACAGGCTAATTTGGACAGCGAATAAAAAAGGCAGATACTTGATCATATCGGGATATAGATGGTTACATGGTTTGTCCCTGGGTTGAGGCGCTTTGGTTTGGAGGGACCCCTCAATTACAGGATTGACAGAGCTTCGATCTCTACATTTGATGCATGGTTGAGAAGGTTGGATATGGCAAACTTTGGTAACAAGCAGGAAATCGAGGATTCTCACGATGGTGGCATTCACTTGTTGGCACATCTGGAAATCCAGATGCAAGGCCATCTTCAACCAAAGCCATATGTCTCCTGCTCATACCATGTAGGCCATATCATGTGCGAGTGAGGTCTTTGTGAAAGCTAAAAGGAGAAATCCCATAGTCTAGGCCACTAGTACGACCTTTTTCCCGTAGGCATCTCCCTTGGTCCAATCCCCTCCATAAATGGGTAAAGGTAAATGTTGATGCAAGCTGGAAAAAAAAATGAGATTCTAGGAACTAGGTGGGAATTTTTGTTAGGGATGCTTGTCGTAGGTGCCTGGAAGTGAAAAGAGTGGAAGTCATTGTCTTAAGCGCGACTATGGTTGAGGCTCTGGCGATCTGGGAGGGTTGTCTCATTGCTCAGCAAAGAAATTTTTTACATATTGTCGTTGAGTTTGATTCCAAGTAGGTAATTACATGTTTGAATGACTGTTTGGAGTGCAATGATTGAGAGATTTTCTCCCTTTTAAGCCATGTGCTAGAGATAGAGAAGACCTTCCAAGCTTGCACTTAATCTTGGGCCCCAAGATCGGCACATGCAGCGACAAATTTTGTTGTGTCGCATCACACATCAAGGATGCGCAATTTAGTTTGGGTCGATAGGCATTTTGTGCTTTTTCCTTTCCCGCTTGATTATCTGTTTGTAAGTTTGATTGTTGGTTCTTAGTTTTCTTGAAAAAAAAAACACTCTAGCAATACCAAATTGCCATGGGACCGATCCTACCCAACTTGGAGCTCTTGTAGTTATGGCCCGAGAGGTTGCATGAGGAAAATGTAACGCAAGGCTGACGTAAAGACAGTGTTAGCCAAATTCTCTTTTATTTATTTATTATTATTTTTTGGAAAAATTAGTATCCGATCCCTAGTTCTTACTGTTTATTGACTAAGACCTTATTAGTTCTCAAATTTTGATTCAAGTCCCTACCATTAATGTGATAATGAATTTACATGTTTATTATATAATTTTTCAATATAAAAATTAGTAATTAATTTAGGGTTTAATACTCACACCTCTATTAAACTTCTAATTAATCTTCAATTCAAACATTTCCAAAATAATAAAAAATTAAATTAAATTAAGTTTGTACCTATTAGTTTTTTTTATATATAAAAAGTTTCTCAATTTTTTAATCTTAAATGTACCCATTCATATAATTTTTCAATTTTTTTAATCTTAAATGTACCCATTCTCAAATATATCAATTTGTTATATGTAAAATGTATCCTTTTTTTAATATAAAATCCTTTCAAATTTTTTAATCCATGTTTAAACTTATATGGGTACATTCTTTTTTGTTGATTTGAGAATGTATCCATGTTTTGGTACAATAACTTTTTTTGTTAATTTTGGTTAATGTACCCATACATATATGTACACACACACACACACAATATAATAGAGAGTATAATTTATATTTTATTATTTTTAATCCCATAAATTATGGGTTTTATTTAAAATCTCATTAATATAAACAATTACAAATTTCAATTTTTAATTTTTAATTTAAAAAATATAGTAACTTACATTATTACATTAATGTCAGGGACCTCAATCAAAAACTAAAAACTAACAAGGTTTCAATCAAAGAATATTGATAGTTAGGGACCGCATCCAAAGTGTCCCTTATTTTTTTTTATGTTGGCACCTGCAAAAAAGGCGCGGTTTGCAAGAATTGAGTCGATAACTTCTTTTGTCCTAGGCAAACAACGGTTAAAAAAAATCATCACGGGCTCCGCAACCTAGCCGATTATGGGCTGTTAGATTTTCAATAGTCAAAAGATGTGGACCGTTAGTTTTTCAATCCTCAAAAAAATTCAAATGGTCGTTTACCCATAACCGACTAGTACACTACACATGGTTTGCGCTGGGACGCTGGATTTCCAATGCTTCTTATTGTTTGGATCAAAACTTGAACTTTGGGCTAAAGAAAGGAGCTGGCCCAAAAGGAGACCCGAAAAGGAAGATAGCCGAAGCCCAGTCAAAGCCCAGAAGGCAGAAAGGGCCTTTTCTGACTTGGTGCAGCTCATGAAGACCACTTGCTTACCTACCCAAGGGCCAAGTGGTATAGACTGATCAGCTACATAGCCCATAAAGTACTTTATAATGACAGTACATGTAAAAAAGCTGATGAGTCATCACCCTCAAACCGCATTCGAGCAAGGCTGCTGCTACAGGAGGCCAAGCCGAGTTGTTTATATAAGAAGAAAGAGAAACCAGGAATAAAGACACTCAATCAAACAAACAAATGCAAGCACAAACTCTGCTCAAAGCCAGATTTGCCTTCAAAACAAAGCTGTAGTCAGCCTTCATCCCTCTCGGGACAAGCCTTCATCCCTCACGGGATAACCCTCCCTTCAAACCTTTGTAATAGCTCTGCTACCTTGTTCAACCCTGCTGTAGTATCGATTCATCTTTTGTAATCTCTCTCTCTATCCCTCTAAGCTTTCAGACCCTTGACAAAACTACAAAGATAGGAACCTACAAGACAAGCAACCTTACCTGATAAGGTTTAACCTTGCCCGACCTTCTTTGCTTTGTTTTTGTCTTTTCAATATGTTGTATACTTCCAGTTATATGCAAGTTATTTCTAGCAATATGACTATTAAAAGGCTTTCTCAGTACTTGAATCCGATTTGAATATATCTTCAGTGTTCAAACCAGATCCAAGTCCTAAGCCCTCGGGCATGTAAATCTGATCAGTTAAAAGTCCTTGGCCTCAAGGCATAAAAAAGAACCTTATGTGGACTTAACCCATCCACAACAGTCCTTGATAAACGAGAAGTCCGAAGTTACTTGGGGCGCAAGTAATCGACCTACTCTCTAGTTTTATTTCTATTATATTATGATTACCATAGAATGCTTGAGCATGGAATGGATTCTGATGGAAAGCCTCAAGGCCTACACCTAAAGCCCCACAAAGGCATCCATTTGGATTCATTCCGTTCTGCGATCTAGAGAGTTTGAGTATAAGAACGAACTCTGATAGGAAGCCTCAAGGCTTACACCTAAGGCCCCACAAAGGCACTTATTTGGGTTCATTCTACTTCTTGGACTCGAGTAATCAGAAGTATAATAGTTAGAAAACTTCGGCAATCACGAGAACAAATGTGATGTGTTCAAGCACTGGTTTAGTTATTGATGGGAAGCCTCAAGGCCTACACCTAAGGCCCCACAAAGGCACCTGTTATAACTAACACAGTTTCTTGGATACATACATATATACAACTAAAACACGACATCCATTTTACATCTGCCATGCTAAAGATGGCAGTGGCACGCCTGAGCACCTAAAAGTTAACCTTGATTGTGAGCCTCAAGGCCTACACCTAAGGCCCCACAAAGGCACCTCTCAAAGTTAACGTTGTCCTTCTCTTTCAGCCTTGCCCGACGAGCCTTGCCCGAAGAGTCTTGCCCGACAAGACTTGCCTGACGAGACTTGCCCGACAACGCCCGACAGTGAAGCAGAAGCCCGACAACAGCCCTCAACCGACGCCAACCTCCAGGGGAGCTGTGTGCTCGTCGGCCAGGAAACATCCCCGACGGAAATTCCTCACGCGAACACTTATATCCAACAACCCTCGTTAATCGTGCTTCTTATATCCAACCTCCAAACATGTAGATATTGAATGACCTTTTAAAAATAATAATAATAATAATAATAATATGATAATTGATGAGTAAAGAGGATATAGATGATTGGTATGAGGAGATGATGTAGTTTGAAGGTTTTCTATAGACAATTTGAAGGAAATTAAATGATCAAACAAGGACATGTGGTGGGGCGTAAATGGTTGAAAGTCTTATCGAAAGTATGAGCAATGATTTTTTTTTTTTTAATTTAGATATGACACGCGGTGCCACGAAAGTGGTTGAAATCTTATTGGAAAGCTAAGTCAATAATGAAGTGTGGAGGATTAGATTAACAAAGCATATATATAGGTTGATTGAATAATATTTTCGCATGAATAATATATTTTGAGTTTTCGGGGTCAGAATTGGGCCAGAAATACCTTTTTGTATAGGAAACGACGAGAAGATTCCAAGTCATTGCCACGATTGAAGATTATTTTTCCCATTTTATTGACGTTTAAGGGTACTTTTGGAATTTTTGTAGTCGCACGTTTTATTTGCCTTTGGCATGTATAGTGTTTACGAAGATTATTTAAACAACCTTTAGGGTTGTATTCATTTAATTATGCATTTAAAAAAATTATGAATAGTAACTGTCGTGGTCGTGGAAATTACCATTGAGAGTGAATAGTACCAAACCCCCCTCCCCCCTCTCCCCTCTCCCCCCCTCCCATGCTGTTTGCCATGACAGAACGGGTGGAGTTGCTTGAAGTTTTTTTGGTTGAGAGGGTAGGTATCTGAGATAGAGGACGAAGACGAAATGAGTTTTGAGGATTAAGTTGAAAACAACAGTTGTGGTATAAGATTTCTGAAACATATCCATCGGTTCTAGTATATTAATGTATGATGAAGACTTGGGCTTTAATTAGGTGGGATGCGTTAGACATCTGTATTGCGATGTGAGCCGCATACATATGTGAATCAGAAGTTGGGTACAAAAGTCGGTGACTAAACATGGAACTCTTTTTTTTTCTTAATAAAACGTGAAACAGTTAGATATGGAAGGACATGATACATATGTAAATCAGAAGTTGCGTACAAAAATTGGTGACTAAACATGGAACTCTTCTTTTTTCTTAATAAAACGTGAAACAGTTGAACATGGAAGGACATGAGCGTTCTGAGACGACTCACACCGCGTGAGAAGAAAAGGGATACGAGTTTGTGGTTTCAGTATTTCTCCTAATGCCATTGCTTTCACTGCTTTCCAGCTTTTAAGGGATGTCTAGACAATTCAAATACTGACACCTCAGTCCTCTAAAGCCGACCATGCTCCAGCCAGGGTCTGTCCCTTTGAAGGCTCTAAAGCCACCATGGTCCTGGTTCTGTCCATTGATTTTGGAGTCGACGGTCTGTCCATTGATTTTGAAGGCTCTTTTATTTTATTAAATCAAAATTATAGTTTTTTTTTTTATATATGATATATTTACATTAAGGGGTGGAGAATAAAATAGTTATAAACTTTGTAATTTTTAAGATTTAAACTTAAGATCTCTTACTAACAAATGAAATTTTTATAATTTCAATGCATTAAAAAATTATTATGGATAGTAATAGTCATAAAAATTACTATTGAGAGCGAATGGTAACTAACCTCCACTTCCCGTGCTACTCGACATGGTAGAACGGGTGGAGTTGCTTAGACCATCTCCAACCGAAAGATCCAGAGGGCCAAAGGGTCGAAAATAGCCTAAAAACCGTCTCCAACCGAAGGCAAGGTCAGAGGGCTTGTGGAATCTGAGAGGGCCCCACGGAATATGAAAGGGTCAAAGGGCTGGCCAGAAAAAACATCAATCCTGTCAGTTAAACTAAAATTTGAATCCAACGGCTAGCTGGCGCCAGTTACCGTTGGATTCAAAATTTGTTTTTTTTTATAGGTTTTTTGGGCCTTTTTTTTTTAATTATGAAAAATTCTAATTTTTTTTCCTATAAATACCTGAACCATTCATTCACCCTTCCTTTAAATTTAATTTGTAGTTTTTAAATTTAATTCATCATTTTTAAATATAAGTTGTAGTTTTTAAATTTAAGTTGTTGCTGGATTTGAATTTAAGTTGTTGAAGTTTTTAAATTTAAATAATAAATTATGTTTGTCCCTTTGGCCCTCGGTTGGAGACGGAGGCAAATATGACCATGTACTGTTCATTAAAATATTAATATCTTGGAGAGCCAGAAGGCTAAAGTCATCGGTTGAAAATGGCGTTATAAGTCCATGTCGATTGGGATGAGTTGCTTTTAAGTGTTTTTGGTTGAGAGGGTAGATACCCTAAGTAGAGGATGAAGACGAAATGAGTTTTGAGGAATTAAGTTGAAGACATCCGTGGTGGTATAAGAGTTCTGAAAAGTAGCCATCGATTCGAGGATGCTAATGTCTGAATAAAACTTAGGCTTTAATTTGGTGGGATACGTCAAACGTCTTTATTGCTTTCTACAACAACTATGCGATGCGAACCACATACATTTGGGTAGAAAAGTCGTGGACTTCCGTGGCTGAGGCTCTTGCCATTTGGTTTGGTTGTGAGTTTGCTAAGTCTTTGGGCTTGAATAGAATTATTGTTGAATCTGATTCTAAAGAGAACATTTCTGCTTTGGCTCAGGATATGTCCTCTGGCCGCTGGGAGGCTTATCCGACGTTATAAAAATTTTTAAGGATTAAGGATATCTTTCAGTCGTGCCGCTGGTCTTGGGTTCCGAGATCGGCCAATCTGGCGGTGGACCGTTTGGCGTCGAGAAGTAACACGGAGATGTGCGGGTCTACTTGGATTAGCCGTCCCCCATCGTCGTTGGTTCATATTTTGAACAAGAATGGCCTCCCTTGTCCTCCTTAATTGTTTTTTGGTAGTGTAGGGGGTGACGCTTGGCACTCGGTGCTGTGTCTTTAGACTATTCTCCCCCCTTCACTGCTTTCTGTTGTTCTCTTCTGGTTGTTGCCTCCTGGTAGGCTTCCTTGTATTTTGGCTCCGGCCCTGGTTTTGAATTTATCCAGTTTCTCAAAAAAAAAAAAAAAAACAACGTGGGAAACTTGTTTTTTATTAATAAAAACGTGAAACACTTGGACATGCAACTTCAATGAGTTTTTGGTCTCTGGTCTCTGAGACCGGAAAAAAAGGACGATGTGAGAGAGATTTTTAGTGTGTCAAAAATACGATTCAGTACATTAAGTATAATAATATAATTGGTGGATATTTAAAAAAAAAAAATATATATATATATATATATATATTCAATTATTTGTATTGTTACACTTGGTATACTGAGTTTTATTCCCAGTACATTAAAAAGTATATGTGTTACGAGTTTGTGGTTTCAGACTTTCCTTGTAATGCTATTGCTTTCCCTACTGAAGTAAGATTCTCTTTCGTCCTAATCTCATCCTCCTCTCTCCTCCTCTTACAAACTTTTTCTTGTCTCTCTATATAGAAGTCAACACAAAATGTTGACGTGACTTAATCGTTGGGAAGGGTAAGGAGAGAGATGAAAGGGGAAGAAAATTCTAAAACCTCTTACTTACAACTGAAGAAAAATATCATTAAACTATAATACATATAGACAAATAAAGGGTTTCTTTATTCACCCTACATATTTTTTAACACACCCCACGTTACTTTTTCAATTAAAATTATCCTAATAGAAAAATCTGGATAATGCATAACCAACTTAAATGGTGTAGGCAAGATGAACCATAGGTAATAGAAAAAATGAAAAACATTCAAGTCTTAAGCCTCTATAACTTCTTGATTTCATGTTTTATTTAATAAAAATAACATTTTTTTTATCAACGTATTTGTACTTTTATTGGTTATGATTTTGCTCTACAATGAAAGGTGAGTGGCTCTGAGAGCTTGAAGAAAAATAATTCTTAGAATGCACATTGAAAGTGGTTTGGGAGTGTATTTACAATTTTTATTTGTTTTCTTAAAAGCCTAACGGGGCCTAATAGTCATTTCATATTAGAATATATAAGTTATTTAATAAGAAGTTTTGGTGTGGAGTGTTTCCAATAATACGTGGTGTGCTAATAAAACAACCATAAATAAAAACTATTTGCATATCAAGTAGCCACCCATTTAAGTTATTTTCTAGCAAAATTTCCACGTTCCCCTTAAAGTTAGGAAATTTAATAAAATAGAAAAAAGAAAATTCTAGACAGGTCCTAAATTTTAGAAGAACAAAATTAGAACGCCCCCGCAAGGCCTATGAGTTAATACGCGAGAAAAGTGCGGGGTTAACGTCACAAACACTGGATTTATCGTATTTTTACAATACTTTTTCACATTTGAGAAAAGACACTAACATTCTCTGAAATTTTATTTCACTTTCACATCATGCCTTAAAAAAAAAGAATTTACACTTGTATTTAATTACTTAAAATATAAAAATCATTCAAATAAATAAAAGCACAAAAAAACCCTTTTCATCATCTTCTCCTTGTCGTCTTCCTCTTCCAATTTTTTCTCCTCTTCTCATTGTCGCCAATACAACCACAAGCTAATCTCCCCCACCCATTTGCTTTAGCTTTTGCATGACAACGTAGGTTCAAACTCTATCGGTGAATAATTTAACATCTAATCTAAAAAAATATCTCGTTTGACATAAAAATTTAAACTCCACTAACGCATCCACAAACTATCATCCCTTATTTACAGAACAAATAAATAAAAACATGGTGATAAGAATGGCAACATAGCATCTTCAAGTTATCATGCATTCATGCTTGGACAATTGAAACAATAAAAAAGCCCAACTATTTCAAAAAGATAAGACATATAAAACAGACAGTCGTTAGATATTGGGCCTCTTCGTACAGCCCATGGGCGTATTGCACGCGACTTAGATAACAGAGAGAGAGAGAGAGAGAGAGAGCAATTGAACTATGAGTCAATGACAACTTGTCATTGTTCAAAAGGGTGGGCATAAATTCCCGGGGACCAAAACCGAACCCGGACCAAACCGGAAAAAACTCGGCTGGTTTGGTTTTGTTTTTGCTCATTTTGGTACAGGAAAAATAAATTGAACAATTTTTTTAATAACAGGATCGTTATCGGTTCCAAGTTTGGTATCGAATCGAATCGTTGCTTTTTTATATATAAATAATTTGCCACATGGTGGGTTTTCTTTGGGGCTTCTCCGAGCTCACATAGGCTTGCCCACTTGGCTTCGAATTCCCCCTCCAATAGCCACTCGATCTCTCTTTCCCTCTCACTCTCAGACTCCCTCACCTCACCTCACCTCAAACCTCACGACCCTCACTCTAACCCTCTCTTCCAAACTCAAGTCTCATCCACTTGCTGATGCCACTCCAATCTCTCTTGTGGAGCAAAAAAAAATCAAGAAAAATATGGAGGCGACACGTGGACTTTTGGGTTAAAAAAATAAAATTACCCTTAAAGCACACCGGGATTCCCACGTGCATGCAACGGACGATAACAACTCAATCGAAGTCAAAGGTGATTAAAATGGTATTCTTTTAAAACCCTGTCATCATTCCTCATCAAATCTTCACACACAAAATAACTCCCAATTATTCTTTTTAAATTGGGATTAATTGCCAAAATCAATTGATTAATTATCTAATTGATTGCAAGATATTAGAGCCAAATTACCACAACAAGTGGCCGATCACCATTTCTCCAAATATGGCTGGCCACACCCCTATATATAACCCCTCATTTCTCCAAAAACCTAAGTCTAATTCTCTTCTAAAATTCTCTAAATACTTTATCTCTCAAATTCTAACTTCGGCATCGGATATTCTTCGGCCAAAGCCCTACCCATTTATCGTGGGCGAGTGAGGCTCTTGGCCTTGATAGGTGTTAATTGTTTTGTAGGTACATTTTCGTCCAAGAAGGAGAATGCGGATATTTGCATCCACAAATTGGTGTTTTTATTGAGAGCCTTGATTTACACGCTTGTAGAAGACTCTCGCATTCAAGGTTTCTAATTTTTTGTTCATTCGTAGATTTTTCATACATTCTTATTTTTAGAATTGTTTTATACAAAACTTCTTTGAATAAACGTAAAAGAAAAGTACGATGGCAAAAGATTCGAAAACCACAATGAACAAAAATTCCAACGTTTAAGAATTATGACCATGGCTATCCACAAGGCTCAACGCGACGGCAAGTGGAGCGGCGCCACCCCCACGGGGCACCATCGTGGCAGCCACCACGACAACCACCACGGTAGCCACCATCGTGGCAACCTTTGGCAAGCCCATAGCCCATGGTGAGCAGCAAGCCCAGGCATCGAGAGCAGCCCAAGCTTAGCGCATGACTTAGGACATGCAGGCTTAAGTCGCGCTGAAGGTAGCTCAGCACCCCATGCAACTTCAAACCACACGGGCCCAGGCCTAAGGAAAGTCGGCCCAAGCCACGACCCGATGCTGGCCTAGCGCGCACCCAAGCTGAGTCCAAGCCTCGCACCCACGTGCATCGCATGAAATCTCGCCCACTCCCGTGGTGTCCCAATTAGCCCAAACCGATCCAAGACCGGTTCAACTGTCTAAGCTCCAAATTTCTAGGTCGACAATTGAACTGAAGTCATTTTCACCATATTTCTTCGTGGATTTGACATTTCCCAACTCAAATCTCTCGCTCGGAGTCTACCACACTTCCACTACTTAAGGATACGTATTCCGTCCAAGCTCTTCCAACCCAAATGGTGACCAACACTTGTCTCGACAAGTTATAGAGTTGACGAGCGTTATCGCATAGCAAACGACCTGATGAATCTGTTCTTGCAGCTCACCGAGATGTAACGTGCCCCTAACGATGAGTCCCAAAGTAGGATAAGGGTAGATGAAGAACCTCTCCAGCAACGTCTTGGCAAGCAGCCACTATACCAGCCACAAACCGAGCGTTCCAGCAGTGTACACTCTCGACTGGGCCCCCTAGATAATGTATACTCTCGTTTTAGTGCGCGGATGAGCATGCAATCTCGGTTAGGCTCACGGGTAAGCATACACTCACAGTTAGGACCACACTCCGATGATCAACATAAGCAACCTTTCAGGCAAAGTGTTCATTCGCAGCTAAGCCTGCAAGGAGCATCATCCACCTTACATCGGAGTAAACAGCACGATAGACGAAAAGAAGTAGTAACTAAGTTCGGCTCAAGTTCAACAGACAGCCTGCAAGGAATTCACTCGCTTGCCAAAGATGTACCACATGCACTGTAGTTGCCGCATAAACAAGCTGTATATATAGAAGAGCAGCCTAGACCAGTAGGCCAAGACCGGGGGCAGTTGAGAGATTTGCTACCCTAACAAAGGTAAATTTAGGAAGAAGTAGATAGACTTTTAACCGAGCGGTTGTGTGATTTCCAAAGCAATAAGATCACTGATGAGGCGTTACGACTAGACATGACCAACATGGTAGATCACCCTTCACGGACGAGATCAAGCAGGCAAAGCCTCTACGCAAGTTTAGCATGCTATATTTCACATATTTCAAATAAGATAGAGACTCGGAGAGACATTTGAAGCACTACCGAAGCACCATGGTCCTTTACTGGAACAACGATGCTCTTATGTGCAAGATATTCGCCACCACTTTACAAAGTGAGGCGCAAGATTGGTTTCACACCCTATCGCCACGATCCATCTAGAGTTTTGATGATATTTTCTTAGTTTTCACTAAAGAATACTCATTCTACTGCTCGATCAAGAAGAAGTCGGCTCATTTGTTCAATGTGAAGAATAATCTTAAGGAGTCGCTCCGCGACTACGTGAAGAGGTTTAAAGCAGAGAAGGCGAAAATTGTCAGATGCAACGACTCCATAGCAAATGCAGCCTTCCAAAAAGGACTTTCCACAAACCATCCATTGTTTGGGGAATTGATCATGAAAGAAGATCTAACTCTAGTAGACTTTTTCACTCTGGCAGAGAAGCATGCACTTTAAAACGAGGCTAGGCTAGCAGACAAGGCACTCGAGCAGCCTTGAAAAGAATAGGCAACGACTCAGAAGAATGAGGACGAGAAGTAGTACAACAATAAAAGCAGGTAGGGGGCCAATCGTAGAGACCGATCCCCTACTAAAAGAGGCCTGACGAACAAGAAATACTTTAAGTTTTTTATCTTGATCCACCAAATCCTTCACGACATCAAGAACGAACCATGGTTCAAGCTGCCAAAGCGATCAAAATGAGATACTTCCAAGTTGGACCACACCAAGTACTGCGCATTCCATCAAAGTCCCAGTCACATAACTGATGACTGATACACTTAGAAGAATTACCTAGAAAAGCTTGTGAAGGAAGACAAGTTCAACAAATACTTAGACAAGCCAGTTGCTCAGTCGAAAAGAAATACAGATTCCGACGAAGAGCCGCCCAATAAGACGATTCAGATTAATGGCATCTTTGCCGAATCTGAGCACTTGGGGGCACCAACAATTCTAAGAAGAGGAAGAGCCAGCAGGCTCTATTAGTTTCGCAGGTCCAGGCAGTTAACACCTAACCTGGACCCATCGTTGGCTTCACCAAGCAGGATGCCGAGGGCGTCGACTTCCCGTATGACGACGTACTGGTGGTATTTGTCTAACTAGCCCATGCTATAGTCGACATAATAATGGTTGATAATGGAAGTTCAGTCAACCTACTTCAGCTCTCAGCAATTCAGAAGACGGGCCTGGAAAGCATAATCATGCGCTGAGCAAAGGTACTCACCGAATTCAATGGACACACTTCGACTGTCATCGACCACATCACACTTGACGTGAAAACATTGCTAGTTGTCTCAAAGCAGATGTTCACGATAGTAAGGGACCTGTCTCCCTATAATTGGATTTTAGGGTAACCTTGGTTGATAAAGCTGGACGCCATCACTTCCGTCAAGTATTAAAAATTTGATTCCTTATCCCAAGAAGAGGAGTCAGAGAAATTAAGTCTAACTAGGCCGCATCTCAACGATGCACTGTGTAAGTACTGAAGGAATATAAAAAGAAGACTTTTATCCCCATAGAGGCTACCGAGGTCCAATGGGACGACGAAGCTACCAAATAACAATTATAGCAAGCGGATCAAGAAGATGGTGTCCAAACCAACACACCAGCAAACAAGACAGGCTGGAAACCTGAAAGGGACGCCGAGCACATCATTCTTGATCCCCAGCAACCGGAGATAATAATTAGAGTCGACTCACGTCTGAGCCCGAAGGAAAAGAAAGAACTTACGATTTTCTTTAGGGAAAATCGTGACGTCTTCGCTTGGTCACCATCCTACATGTTTGGCATTAACCCCAAGATAACTTGCCATAACCTGCACGTCGAACCTGCTACCAAACTGGTGATCCAAAAAAGATAACAGTTCGAGAGAGTAGCGATCATCGAAGTGGAAATTGACAACTATTGGAGGTCGGATTCATAAAAGAAGTAGCATACTCAGCATGGCTTTCCAACATTGTGCTAGTAAAGAAGAAAGAGAAAGGTAAATAGAGGGTATATGTAGACTACACTGATGTCAATAAAGCTTGCCTAAAGGATCCTTATCTATTTCCCCGAATCGATATATTAATAGATTCGACTTTTGGGAATTAGCTGCTCAGTTTCTTAGACGCATACTCCAACTACAATCAAATAGCCATGTCTGAGCCCAACAAGGAGAAAATCGCGTTCGTGATCGAGCGAGGCACCTACTACTACAAGGTTTGGCCTTAAGAACGCGGGAGCAACTTACCAAAGATTGGTAAACATGATGTTCAAGAAGCAAATTGGAGTAACTATGGAGGTCTACATCAATGACATCATGGTAAGAGGCAAGCAGTGGTCTGACCACATCGGTAACTTGGCAGAAACTTTCAACATCCTTAGAAAGTACAAGATGAAACTTAATCCCGCTAAATGCACATTTGGAGTATCTTTAGGCAGATTCTTATAGTACCTAGTAACCCAATAAGGAATCGAAGTGCACCTTAAATAAATCTGAGCGATCCTAGAGATGAAATCTCCAACTACCTTGAAGGAGATCCAAAGCTTGATCGAACGAGCAGCCGTCCTTAATCGCTTTTTCTCATGGTCCATCGATCAATGCAAGCATTTTTTTCAATGCCATTAAAAGAGCACAACGAGACAAATGGGATGATGAGTGTGAAAGAACTTTCCAAGACCCGAAAAAGTATCTTACATTACATCCCTTACTATCCAAGCTGGAAGTAGCAGAGGATTTATACATTTACTTGGCAGTCTCGAAGGTAGCAATGAGTTCTGCCCTCATACGAGAATAGTTTGAGGCCCAACTGCCGATATTCTACACTTATAAAGCTATTCTTGATCCGAAAACTAGATATCCAAAGATCGAGAAATTAATTTTGGTGCTAGTTGTTACGGCTCAGAAACTCAAACCATACTTTCAAGCTCATACAATCATCATTATGACTCAATATCCTTTATGATCAATCTTACATGGTCCAGACGATTCTCAACGAATGATGAAATGGGCGTTGGAACTTGGCCAATATGGTTTAGTTTTTCGACCCAGTACGACGATAAAGGCCCAAGCCTTGGTGAACTTCATAGCAGAATTCACATCTAGCTTAAGTGACACAACATAGCAACCCAATGGTGCCCCTGAGGTAGTCGAGGTAACCTTAACAGCGCATGTTCCACCTGATGGTGACTTCTAGCATTTGCATATCGACGGTGCATTCAACTACAAAGGCTCGGGAACAAGTGTGGTCCTTGTCACCCTAGACGGTTCGATGCTCGAGCAAGCAATCACTTTAGGCTTCAAAGCATCCAACAATGAAGTGAAGTACAATGCCTCACTAGCAAGCCTCCGAATGGCAAAAGACTTGGTGGTAAAAAAGCTTGTAATTCATTCTGATTCCCAGCTAATCATCAGCCAGACTACTAAGGAGTACATGGCAAAACACCCAATGATGACCCAATACCTAGAGAAGGTACATAAACAACTTAAGGCATTTCAAACTTACACCCCAACTTAAGTTTCTCAGCCCTCAACCACTAACTCAAACGCTCTATACCGGTGGAATATCTAGACAAACCAAACATAGAGGCGGAGCCAGCAACCAAGGTGTCATAGGTTAGTACAACTCTGAACTGGTAAGATTCCATTATAGATTACCTGGTTAATGGCACACTCTCCATGGAAAGATTGGAGTCTAGAAAGCTCCAAATTAAGGTGGCACGTTACTACATGTGGAACGATATTCTCATAAGAAGATCCTACACTGGACCACATCTTCACTGCCTAGTATATTCCGACGACCTAAAGGTTCTAAGTTTAATCCATGAAGGTGTTTGTGAAAATCACTCAAGAGGTCGACCCTTAGCACAGAAGGCTCAGGCTACTACTAATTCCTAAAGTGTTGTGATACTTGCTACGCAACCCACGAAATTGGTTACAAAAAAATATGTTGTTATACAGGCTACACAACTTAAAAGATTGAAGAAAGCCAAGGTTAACAGCCAAGTGGTCACGCAGACTCGTTTGCTTCAGTAAGTAAGACGTTCGGCTGCCGACCCTATGGCTGACAACTTTACAAAATTTCTACACCAACGCATACGGCTGCATAGGCTACGCGAGCCTGTCTGCTTATAGAAAAGTAGCATACTTGTCATTGATCTAAAAAGTCTAAGGTTGGGCAAGAATGAAAGAAGTGAAGATGAAGAAAAGTGAAGGAAACAAGTTTTTCTAGCAAAATTGATAAACGACTAGCAAGACCGAAGAAGTTCAAGCAAAGCAGAAAACAATAAGGAAAACTAAGAAAATCGTAAAGACTACCTAGAAGACTACTCTTCAGTAGCTTGGACATCTCACGGCTACTCGGTCGCCACACCTTCAGTAGCCGCGACGCTCTTAGCAACGGCACCATCTGGTGCTTTACCCCCGGCTGCCCCAGCCTGGGCACCAACTTTTTCGACTACTTCACTAATGGAAGCCTCAAAAGTAAAAGCAAGCAAGTCATCCGGAAAAATAAATAAGGTCTCGAAGTCTTTCCCAACAAACTCAAAATCAGACGGCCTACCAAAAAGATAATCTACATAACCCAATTTATAGAAATCGGCTTGACTTTGAGCAAACAAAGCCTTGAGCCCAGCCTTCTTACTCTTCAACTACTCGTTCTTTTCGAGCAGACCAACGCGGACACGCTGCAGCTCTTCCATTTCCTTCTTCAGACTTTCGTTGATCTTCAAAGCACTTTGGAGTTCCAACATTTAGGGTTCAAACCTATCAACGACCTTCTTGAAATGGATCACTTGATTTTAAGCAGCAATTAACTGTTTATCTTTTGCGTAAGCAGTAGAGCGAAGCTCAGAGGCAGCATGCTCAAGGTCTTGAATATGAGGTATGTAACATCTGATCTCTTTCTTTGCATTTTCATACTTAATTTGGATTGCGTAAAGCCTAATATTTAAATCCATGATCTTTTGGCAAACGGTCTTAAGCCGCAGAGAAGTGAGGGTAGAGATATTAGACTTCTTTAAAGCGGTAAGCTCAGATTCCAACCTCTTGATCTTCTCGGTCGAGGAATAGGCTTCGGCTACCATAGTCTTTGCCACCCCATTGGCAGCCTTGGTATCTTCTTGGTCAAGGAGCATAGACTCGGTTGCCAGGATCACCGTATGCTTCGCAAAAGAACTTGGGAAAACAACCCATCTAACCCCATCAACAAACTTGGCACACGCATCCATGTCTTCAAGCATATTTAGTTTCAAGAACGCCCAAATCTTAACAACTTCCCCGAAAACAGACTTGGCAAATTTCTCACAACTATCCACATGAGCAATCTCATTCTTCTCAACAGGCGAATCAGTTTCAGTAGTGAGAGGAGTAGGTTGTGGCGCCACTTTAGTAGTAGAGTCTACCTTATCACTTTTCATGGTAGCAAGTCTCTCGAAAGGTGAACCAGATTTAGCCCCCAATAAATGTTTTGGCATAAATTTTGGCACTGGAGACATGTCAGAATTCTATGCAAAGTAATCTTATCAGCAATCGAACTAGCCACATTTGGAATGGCAGACATCATTGGCGTAGATCTAACAACTTCATCTTTCTCGCCCATGGAGGAAGTTAGGTCAATCATGAGCCTAGGGGCAGCCAACGAACCTTCACGAGTAGCGGAAGAAGTCTTTGGTTTTTTCTCAGCCTACATCTCTTGAGCAAGTGGGGAAGATCTTTTCTTTCCACCTTTATGCACAACAGGCTCCACTATAATGATCGGATGAGCCAACGTATCAGCCTTGATTCGTTTTATTTCCTCTCTCGGGGGCAACTCATCTTTTTCCTGACGAAGAAGACTAAGTAGCCAACGCCACTCGCGGTACTAGAAAGGGATACCTAGGACAATATGAACCTTCTGCATATCTAGAGAAGTCATAGGAGTCGAGCCGAATTCCTAATCTATAAGAGTAGATGAGCACAATCAATAAATCAGAAAACAGCTCAGCGAAAGTACAAAGCAGCCAACTTACTGGTGATGAAAACCGTCGGAACATGCAGCTCCAAGAAGGAATCAGACTCTCACTTTTTGCTTATCTCCAAAGTCTCCTTGGCCCAGTCATGATCTCTTTTGCTCAAATGATCGAAGAGCCCATGGCGGGATCGCAGCTGCCTAACTTTTTCAATGTGGCCAACGTTAAAGAAGTACCAAAATTCGTTAATGGTCAAATCCAAGTCTAAGAATTGGCTTAGATTGAGGAACCCCACCATCACACAGACCGCATTTGGAGAACATTAAGCATGGGCACACTTCATGGAGCAAATTACTTTTTGGAAGAAACATGGCATGGGAAAAGTAAATCCCAACACAAAGTAATAGGGGTGAAACTTGACAGCTCTTCGAGCCCCACTACATGACTCATGGCTGCTACCTTCCTTGACACGTTTCACTCACACCCCCGACGGAATGACGTGCCTATTGTTGGAAATGTGCCCTAAAGCCAATCATATGATGATACTTTACGGACATTTCACATGTTAAACTAATCTAGTTTATATATAAAGGGCAAAGATTATTGTTTGAGCAGTCTCATATAAAGGTTATATGCTTAAACGATAAAGTCCAAGGAATATGTGATTGGGAGAATGCAATCTAATGAAGTTAGATTAATGAGACCATTCTTTTGTAGACACATCCTAAATGTTCCTGATCATAGGATTGCCAATTGGGCATTGACAGTCCGTTAAGATCGGTACGTACTGTGTCTTCTCTCAGGGAGAGTGACTAGTCTCGAATCATTGGTGTGTGTGACATCAAGACAAGTACGTAGGTGCTTAATAGAGAATGAGTTCACTGAACGTGATCAACGAAGAGTTCTTATATTCCATGTCACATGAGAACTCATGGTTGGGATAATGCAAAGTAGTCATTTGACCTGAGGCATCACAGTTGTCTTGTGGTTAAGTCCTTGATCTTTGATTATGTCAAAGTCACCCCCTCGGGGTGTCCACGGCATCGTTGGGGTTAAGCCACTTAGCTATGGAGACAAGTGAATGCGCAACAAGGGATCTCTAACCTTCAAACAGTTGAGGGAGAATACTCTATGATATGATTTGGAATCTCTGGCCAGAGTATGAATGAGATTAGGGAATGCGTTCCAAATCACATTCAAGGAAATCATATAAGCACACGAATCACATTGGATAGTAGACATGAATAAATAAACTATCATACCAAACAATGTGGTCAAGAGTATTAGATTAGAGAAGGACCGTATTGCATTTGTAATCCCAAACTGAATAGGTTCTCTATCCTCTTCTGATTAGCTTGGGTAACCATGATATGCTGCTAGGTGTCACTCATGGTTTGTGGAAGCCCTAAACGTGTGTAATCACTAAAGGGAGAATTGAAAATAGTTTCAATTCACAATCGATGTAAAATGGTTTTAATCGCCCACTACCTCGCTAAAAGGAACCTAATGGATCGCACACCATAAAAGGTGGAGATTGAAGATTAAACTGAAATGAGTAAGAATGATTAAATGGTTTAATCATTTATTTATGGCAAGGATTAATTAATATGTTAATTAATCAAACGAATAAGTTCGTTAAAGACCTCGGGATAGTTTTGGACCTTAAGGCCCAATGGGCTTCGAACGTCAAGCCCATTGACTTAAGTTGTATGACAACTTAATGAATAAAGATTCACAAAGGCCCAAAAGCCCAAAAATCCCAAGGTAGGCCGGCCATGTATGATGAATTAGGGTTTTGGTTCTTTAGGTCACTTATTTGAAGGGACTATATAAAGGACTTTATAGACAAATATTCATTATGTGATTAAGGGTTTATTTTGGGGGAAAATTGGTGAGAATTGTCTCTCCATTTTCTCTCTAAAGAGGCCAACACCTTGGAGGGTACATCTAGCAATCCTACTACTCCAAGGTCACTCATTTCTTCTACAATCAAACCTTGGTGAAGAGACTTAGAGGTTCCCTATTTTGGGAACTTGGAGAAACCTAATTTTCCATCCAAATCCATGGATCTAAGAAGCAAGGAATGAAGGCCCTATCTCTTTGGGTGATTAGCCTTTGCTTATGCAAAGAGGAATCTACAAAGGTAATAATTTCAACTTACTTTGTTTTGAGTTGATTATTGGTTCACCAATCTACTAGGCTTTGAATTTCATGGTAATGTTTTGTTTTTGAGTGCATGCAAGCATGATTCCGCCTTTAATTGTTAATTGCATGCTATATGATGTTGCTCAAATGAACATGTTTTTCAAAATAAATCCTTCAAGTGGTATCAGAGCCTAGGTCTAGTAGTTGGTGAATCCTTTTGGGTTTTGTAGTTCATAAGTTTATGATTTAAAAGTTGTAATTGTTACAAGCTTTATTCTTGCTTCTTTGAATGTAAATTTTGTTTGAAAATTTGCCATCTCAAATGTTGTAGATGTAGTTCATATGAGGATGAATATTGGAGCTAAAATTTGGTGCCATGATTTTGGGGATTTTCGGCCAAATCCAAAGGGTGATTTTTTGGGTTCATGTTTGTCTTGTTAAAAGTGTTTTAAGGTGACTTTTGTAACCCCTAAGTACCCTAGGATGTTAACATCATTTTGAATGGTGAAAATTTGAGTTTTATGGCTTGAAAACATTCATGGAGCTCTTATGGGTTTTCATGGATGTTCTTCATTGTTCTTGATGTTCTTGCCAAGAACAAAAAAGTTTTGTGTTTTGATTCAAAGTTTTGATTATTTCATAAAGTTTATGTTATATGTTTTTCAAATGATTTATCATGTATTTAAAATATTAGATATTTGATTAAATAGCAAAAGAAATATATATCATCATTATGAAAGGTAAAAGAAAAGGTGATAAGAATTTCTTTTCTTATGCACCACTTGATTGTTTTTGACAAAACTAATAAATCAAAACACACACCACACCTTTTATCCCTAAATGGCCGGCCACCCTATTAAAATAGCGTATTTTTGGGGCTTTTATGCAATTACATAAAGTTTTGATACTTTTGTGTATTTGTACTTTGACCCGAAAGTTTACGTTTTGACGTTAAGGCCTAAAAACGCTAAAGGACAAATTGTTTTGCTCCTTTAATGAAGTTTTGAATTTATTTAAATTTTGGGTTCTAGTTGTATTTACATGAAGTAGTGACTTTTGTGTTTTTACAAAGTGAACCCAAAAGTTTATGTTTTCGCAATATGGCCCAAAAAGTTGTGGTTATTGCATGATGGCCCAAATAGGATGAGAACAAAATTGTTTTGTCTCTTTAAATGAGAATTGGATTTTCATTTTGTTTAGCTCCACTTAAATCAATTTTATGGATACAAAATCCAAATGAAAATGTTGCATTCAATTTAATTAGTTAAAATGTTAATTAATTAAAGGATGATTATGAACCTAAGCCTATAATAATTGAGCTATGTGAAAGGCCGTTTCAAATTTGTTTGAACCATGGGAATGTGTAGATTCGATTTTGGTTGTAATTTGAATTGTTCAAATGTTGTAATGAGCATAAGCTCACCTTTACTTTGAAGTATTTCTTTCTTGCTTTATATGATATGCATGAAAATGAAGTAATTGGGTCCAACGCCCTAAGACAACACGCCTTAATGTGATTAAACGCGTAACTAAAATCAATCTCCATCCCTAGACCAAGATTCAACACAAGGCTCGTGTTGAATCTAAACAAAGGTTCATAGTCATCCTAAGGCCCTAAGGCAACTATATAGTCCATCAAATGAATGCAAACCTTATGTTAGTAGTAACATATACTCTTGCTTTAAAAACCGTTTTAAAAGCATAGTGGGAGTATTATGTACAACTAAAACAATCATATGGACCAATAGTTGTAATAGGACCAAAATTGTTTTAATAGAGATTAAAATGTATATTGATATGTGATGAGACCTAAAACCCTCAACCAACCCAATATTAAGTTGAAAGCGTGAGAGTGCTTTGAACACTCTTTCGTGGCCTTCCACCGTGGTAGGCTCCAATCGTTTATGACTTGTACACCGCCTTCACCCTATAATGGGGAAGTACAAAGTGCATGCTTATACTCAGGAGGAGTCTATACGCATATGATGAGGTGAGTGTAGGCAACGAGTTTAGCCAACATGATATAATTCTGAGGCTATGCTTGAACCCCTACATGAACTAAGCATGGTGGGAATGACTTAACTAAGTGCAATGGAGCCAACATGATATAATTCTGAGGCAATCATTCTCTAGAGGCCAAATAAGATGGGTACTTGCATTAGTTGCAAATGAGTAAGCGTACTCTCTCATTATCATTAACGCTAGCCAACATGATATAATTCTGAGGTGGGCTTGGTAATAGTGAGCCTCCCATAACCTACTAAGAGTTTCATCCAAAACTTTCGAATTCCAATGAGGGATATGGAATTTGCCAAAAATAGTGGGTGATGCTATTTGATTTAAAGACCCGAATCAAATGGCTTAAAATCAATCAATTTATATTCGTTATGTATTTGTTTACCAATATATTTGCAAACGCTATCCAACACTTGACAAATAAAAGCCGAACGTTTAGTTTACGGACTTGGTACTACAAAACCATAGATTGTCTTTAATGGCTTGTAAATGTACCTAAGTAGCCTCATCCTCACAATCTTCCTATTGATAATGTATCATTAGAAGAATATGTTAGAATAGGTCTATCATAAAGAGGACAACACTTTTAATGTCATAATTCTTCAATTACAAATTGTTGTATGAAGAAATAAGAGTTGCTTTGAACAACCCTTAATCAATGCAAACACTTAGTGCTTGTTTCTTTGTTACATGAACAAGGAACTTGAGAAGAAAGCACAAAGGCTTGGACACTTAATGTGCCATGATTCTTCACTTCCAAATGTTGTATGAAGAAATGAGAGTTGCCTTGTACAACTCTTGAAAGTTTGTAATTATGTTTAGAACATAATGGTTGGTTGACAAAAATAGTCCATTAACATGGACTTATGATGATTTTGAATCATTGAGTGTTGAAGTGTTAAACCACTTAACGAGACGGAAACTAGGCAAGGACTTTACCTTTGTTTCCCTATCCTAATGGTTCACTAAGTTTATGGTAAACTATGTAGTGAACAATAACCACATACTCTCCAAATTGTTTGATGTGTATAACACAATTGAAAAAGGTTTCAAGAGAGATAGTGGGAGTTTAGGGACCATGACTAATGTAGTCAAAGGTGAAAGTCAAATAAAGAAGATAAATAACTCCAAGGGAACAAACTTTCTTTATGAAAGGATGGACATTGGAAGGGGTATTTGCAAGAAATGTCTTGCAAGTGTCAAGAACACACCTTTCGAAGGTGTTGTAAATTGTTCTTGAATAGTTCAAAACAGTTGGTTCTTCTACTTGAATGTATGATTTCGTATTAGTAACTATGTTTTACAAATCGTTGTAAAAGTGTGACTAATAAGAAGTAGAAGATATATGAGAGAAGAAAAAGGTGCTTCACATACGGAACGTGAATAAGATATAGATCTCTGCGAAAGCAGATAGTACTTACTTCCTCATATGAACTACCAAAGAAATTGGATTATAGTAATCTAATTGATTGTCTCTATAGTAGAGATGATATGGTAGTGTTAACTGTTTAGAATATAATGATGCTTAAAACCCAAAAGGTTGCAAGGTAGTGACTAATCCCAACTAAATTGTGATACCTCTAAAACATAAGTTACGAGTTGGTGAAACAAAGGATGCTTTGGATCGTTAGATCCGGATCCAATACCTTCTTGTTAAAATTGTATAGAGGCGAAATGTTCGAATCTTTATTCTTTTGGAAAGAAGAAAGAATCACAAAGTTGTTGAGGTTAATTCACTTAGATGTTAGTGGCACTTGTCCACAACATAATACTACTCATGTTATATGACATTCACCGAAGATCACTCTCGGTTGGACTATAGTTTATTTTGAATAAACACAAGTCCGAATACTTTGCAAAAGGTTTCAAAGAATTCAAGAAATGTAAATAGATGAGTAAGATATCTAAAGTATTTACCTCCTTAGATTTGATCCAAGGAAAGGTAACACTTTAGATAAGTTTCCTTGAAAGATATCAAGGAAAATAGCATCATAAGATAATGTATTTCTCCATTAGGAGAAGAACGAACTCGAATAAGATTTAGTTCGTTAGATGTTATCTATTACCCATATATAGGATATATACTTCTAAAACAATATGATTGTCAATTAGAAGATCTTCCAAAATTTTCATAACTCCATAAAATGTAGTTGGAAAGAAAGACAAATCTTAAGCATGTTAAGATTTGGGGTTGTGTGCTAATAAGCAATATTTGTTTGATAACAATCTTGTGGGATATCCTTAAATTAACTTTTGGATATCGCTTCTATAATCCAACTAACAAATGTTGTTTTGTTGGGAAGTTCATTGTAATCCTACAATGTGATTTGCCTAAGAGCAAATGAACGAGAGATAGAACTCAAAGAATGGGTTCTTTGAGAGACAAGAAAGTAATCAACAAATATAACAACCTAGTTCCTATACCAAAAGCTCCAAGGTAGTCGAGAAGGATTTATAAACAGTCTCAGTTGAATGGTTTGAACTTTATGACTATGTCATAGAGTTGCACCTCTTAATTCGAAAGAAATAAGAATGAAAATCCTTATGACTACATTGAGTGTATATATGATACATACTCAAGGAAATGGTAAAGTACCATTTGACCCGAAATAATGAAACCTTCATAAGCTAATTGGTAGCTTAAGGTGACTACAATCAAAGAGAATGGTTGACTTTGAAGAAACCATCTTTGAGATAGTCTTGGTTTCAATTAATTCGAAGATTGCTAGCTACAACTAAATGGTGATTCAATGTTTGGACATAATATGGGTTTCCGAAACCATTATTAAGATAGTCTTGATAATATATGTCTAAAACTAAAAATGACAAGACATGTAAGTTGTAGAGATCCATCCATCATGAATCTTAGCAAGCTAGTGGGAGCTATATGCGTCTTATGAGAGAAAGATCAAATCGTTTGATTTCTCATAAAGATGTAAATGAATCTTTTGTTTACTAGGTTTACAAAAGATTAGTGGGAGTTAATCATGTTCCTAAAATTTAAATATATATGATATATTAATTTTGGAAATGAAAAGAATACTTCTTCGTTAAAGTTATGACTTTAAGCATTCTATAAAGATAGAATGTATATGGGAGACATAGTCTGTATACATGGGATGGAAATCTATATTGATAGATTTTAGGATATAATTGGATTATATCATACCCTAATAATAGACAAAATATGCTAGGAAGTCTTTCATATGATGATAAACTTCAATTAGGAGGACAATTCTAGTTGGACTAAGAAGTTGCTCTTCTCAAAGAGAACGTACTCTTTGACTCCCAAAGAAATAATGCGTAAATAGAATCCTTTATGCATACGCAGAAAGGTGATTTATGTATTTCATATTGTATGAAAAACATTGATATGAGTTGTACCTAGAACGGTACAAGACGATATCAATACAAGCCCAGGATCAGAACCATGGCAACTGTCAAGTAAGTCCTTAAGTATTTAAGAAATACTAAAGGATAAATTCCTCAAAGATCGAGGAAGAATTAGAGTAACGTAATGGAAGCGTAAATGTATTAGATTATGAATCTAATCCATCATTAGATGTTTCTTCATTGTGAATGAAGAGATAAACAGATATCTCTTTATTATGACTAAAGAGATATTTGGATGGAAACATTAAAGTAATGACTTTAATGTGTTCCATTATGAATGCAAGATATATTGCCATATAGAAGTTTACAACAATGTTGTTTGGATGGGAAAGTTCATTTATGAACTCTCTATTCGGTTCCAACCAGAAAGTGTATGACACTAATGGGGCGATAGCTCAAGCCTGGGAATCAAGGTCTCATCAAGATCCGAACACAAATGAGAGACTGAACCACATGATTGAGAATCATGTATAATGGTGACGTCGTTATTCTCAACGTTGCTTCTATGGATAACATATAGATATCCATTGACTAGGCCTACTACTCAGCCATTTATGAAATGACTACAGAAGAGGTATCATACTGATGACCAAGCTGATTGGCTCTAGTGCAAGTGGGAGATTGTTGGAAATGTGCCCTAAAGCCAATCATATGATGATACTTTATGGACATTTCACATGTTAAACTAATCTAGTTTACATATAAAGGGCAAAGATTATTGTTTGAGCCGTCTCATATAAAGGTTATATGCTTAAACGATAAAGTCCAAGGAATATGTGATTGGGAGAATGCAATCTAATGAAGTTAGATTAATGAGACCATTCTTTTGTAGACACATCCTAAATGTTCCTGATCATAGGATTGCCAATTGGGCATTGACAGTCCGTTAAGATCGGTACGTACTGTGTCTTCTCTCAGGGAGAGTGACTAGTCTCGAGTCATTGGTGTGTGTGACATCAAGACAAGTACGTAGGTGCTCAATAGAGAATGAGTTCACTGAACGTGATCAACGAAGAGTTCTTATATTCCATGTCACATGAGAACTCATGGTTGGGATAATGCAAAGTAGTCCTTTGACCTGAGGCATCACAGTTGTCTTGTGGTTAAGTCCTTGATCTTTGATTATGTCAAAGTCACCCCCTCGGGGTGTCCACGGCATCGTTGGGGTTAAGCCACTTAGCTATGGAGACAAGTGAATGCGCAACAAGGGATCTCTAACCTTCAAACAGTTGAGGGAGAATACTCTATGATATGATTTGGAATCTCTGGCCAGAGTATGAATGAGATTAGGGAATGCGTTCCAAATCACATTCAAGGAAATCATATAAGCACACGAATCACATTGGATAGTAGACATGAATAAATAAACTATCATACCAAACAATGTGGTCAAGAGTATTAGATTAGAGAAGGACCGTATTGCATTTGTAATCCCAAACTGAATAGGTTCTCTATCCTCTTCTGATTAGCTTGGGTAACCATGATATGCTGCTAGGTGTCACTCATGGTTTGTGGAAGCCCTAAACGTGTGTAATCACTAAAGGGAGAATTGAAAATAGTTTCAATTCACAATCGATGTAAAATGGTTTTAATCGCCCACTACCTCGCTAAAAGGAACCTAATGGATCGCACACCATAAAAGGTGGAGATTGAAGATTAAACTGAAATGAGTAAGAATGATTAAATGGTTTAATCATTTATTTATGGCAAGGATTAATTAATATGTTAATTAATCAAACGAATAAGTTCGTTAAAGACCTCGGGATAGTTTTGGACCTTAAGGCCCAATGGGCTTCGAACGTCAAGCCCATTGACTTAAGTTGTATGACAACTTAATGAATAAAGATTCACAAAGGCCCAAAAGCCCAAAAATCCCAAGGTAGGCCGGCCATGTATGATGAATTAGGGTTTTGGTTCTTTAGGTCACTTATTTGAAGGGACTATATAAAGGACTTTATAGACAAATATTCATTATGTGATTAAGGGTTTATTTTGGGGGAAAATTGGTGAGAATTGTCTCTCCATTTTCTCTCTAAAGAGGCCAACACCTTGGAGGGTACATCTAGCAATCCTACTACTCCAAGGTCACTCATTTCTTCTACAATCAAACCTTGGTGAAGAGACTTAGAGGTTCCCTATTTTGGGAACTTGGAGAAACCTAATTTTCCATCCAAATCCATGGATCTAAGAAGCAAGGAATGAAGGCCCTATCTCTTTGGGTGATTAGCCTTTGCTTATGCAAAGAGGAATCTACAAAGGTAATAATTTCAACTTACTTTGTTTTGAGTTGATTATTGGTTCACCAATCTACTAGGCTTTGAATTTCATGGTAATGTTTTGTTTTTGAGTGCATGCAAGCATGATTCCGCCTTTAATTGTTAATTGCATGCTATATGATGTTGCTCAAATGAACATGTTTTTCAAAATAAATCCTTCACCTATATGCCTCAAGAAAGTCTCTAAACGAGTTATCGGAGTTAATCTTGAAGTGAGAAGCCTTGAAGTAGCCCACCTTGCTCAATGACCCATCTTGATGATACAACGGCGGTACACCATCATCTTTGTGGCTTGAATAAGACATACTCGAAAAGATTCTACAAAGATGCAAGGAAAATTCGTTAGACGGCTACAAAAAAATGAAGATCCAAGCTGCAGGAGCCTAGCAGCCACGCCAGGCCTCATGGCCTGGCCCATTTTTTCTCGGCCCGCAGACTTCACAACCAAATTCCACCAGAAGGGGACTGGCGCCCCTGCTCTTCCTTTTTTCACCTTTCTCGTGGGTCAAAGCCCAGTCATCCAACCCAGGAAGGAGGCCCAAGCCTCAATTCCTCTCATACCAGCACAGGCCCGAGCCTAGGCCAGCCATGGGCCGCTAGTGCCCTTGCCCAAGCCAGCCACGCGCCGCCATCCCTCGGCCTGAGTCAAGCTGCAGCCGCACCAAGCCAATGAAATAACCCCACGACAACAACTATGCTGTGGCTTTCCAGCCACCTTTTCACACTTTCTTGATCCCTGTTGGGCTAAATTTCAAGCCCCGAGGCTCCCAAAAATTACGAAGACGAGGAAAAATTAATTTTTCTTACCTTGGTGCGGCATGAAGACGAAGAAAGCAACGAAAGATGGTCCTTTGCACGGGCAAGTGTAGAATATTCTAGGGGATGGGGAACAAGTACCCTCTAGCTTTCTCTCTCTTGTAGGGTAGAACAAATTGTTCACTGAAATTGATTTAATAATCTACTTAAGGTAGACTTAAATAGACTTTAGAAGTAATTTATTTCCCTTTCCTAGAAGGATCTAATTTCCAATTAAAGTGGGAATCTACGTCAAGATAGGAAACAATCATATGTTTCCTAAAGAGAAGATCTCTACACATGCTACCCCTTTCATGCGAGTAGCCCAATAGGTGTGGGGGCATTTGTGGAGAAAAAAATAATCAAGAAAAATATGGAGGCGACACGTGGACTTTTGGGTAAAAAAGACAAAATTACCCTTAAGGTACACTGGGATTCCCACGCGCATGTAACATATGATAACGGCTCAATCAAGGTCAAAGGTGATCAAAATGATATTTTTTTAAAACCCTCTCATCATTCCTCATCAAATCTTCACCCACAAGGTAACACTTAATTATTCTTTTCAATTGGGATTAATTGCCAAAATCAATTGATTAAATACCTAATTGATTGCAAGGTTTTATTTGGCATAATATATTGCAATTAAAGCCAAATTACCACCATAAGTGGCTGGTCCCCATTTCTCCAAATAGGGCCGGCCACACGCCTATATATAGCCCTTCATTTCTTAAAAAATCTAAGTCCAATTCTCTTCTAAAATTCTCTAAACACTTTTTCTCTCAAATTCTAACTTTGGCATCGAAGATTCTTTGGCCAAAGCCCCCATTCATCGTGGGCGAGTGAGGCTCTTGACCTTGATCTTAGGTGTTAATTGTTTTGTAGGTGCATTTTCGTCCAAGAAGGAGAAAGCAGAAATTTGCATCCACATCTCTTACTAGTAGTCACCACCAGTCACCATCCTTTGGAAATGATTGTATAGATGATTGGATTGATTTTGTGGATGAGAATGATGAGCAAGTGGTGAAGATGAGGTGGATTCATATTTGTTGGATCATTTGGAAAAGGTCGACAAGGTGCTTATAAAAGTCTCTTGTGATGGAAAGCTAATGGTAGCAAGTATCTTATATTGGCGGCCATTGCAAAACATATACTTGGTATTCAAGCCTCAACCGTGACATCGAAGAGTGCTTTTTGGCACCTTTAACTCCTAAATTGGTAAAGGCATTAATTTGCATGCAAAATTGGTTGAGGGGTGATGGTGCAATCACTTTAGAGGATGATGCACCTTCATTTGAGCACCTAGAGTTCTACGAAAGTATTGAAGCAGGTAAATTTCTTATTTGTTATAATTTTTTAAATTTTATTCACTTGTAAATTTACAAGTTGTATATACTTTTGTATTATGTAGAGTTGTTGAGTTCAATCATATATTTTCTCTTTATTTATTCGAAACAACAAGCATTGTCTTCACAAGCTTTTACCCAGCCTCCTTGAGCTTCAAAAACCAAAGGCTCATTCAAAGCCTCCCAAACCTTCAACCACCAAGGGTGTCAAGCATAAGGGGTAATTGCTTTTATATGAATTTAACTTACGTATTAATGGCATAAGGCATTTAGTTGAACTTTGCCTTTTCATTTGGGTTATATAAATGTCATAAGGCTTTGGCTTGAACTTTGATTTTTCATTTGGATTTGTACTAATGCCATATGGAATTTACTTGAACTTTGATGTTGGATTGAATTTGTTGATGTTTGACATTGTTGGATTGAAAACAAATTTGATTTTGGCACTATTATGATTTATAAAATTAGATGTTTGAACTTTAATGTTTGTTGTGAAAAAAAAAAAACAAAGGAAAACTAATGAAAAAGGCTTGAAAACTTTGAGTTTTAATGATAAGGACAAAATAAAGGGTAAAGTGAATAGTACCAGGATTGACTTTTTAGTGTAAAAATGTGGTTTTTCGTTAAAGTAAACAGTACCGGGTGCTTTTCGTTAAAGTTCCCAAAAAACAATGACTTATTTACAACAAAATAAAACTGCAACTAATAAAAGACCAAAACTAATTTGGGCCTATTTTCTTAAAAAGGCTTTGTTCCTAAAAGGCTAAAAACCGAATTGGACCTGTATTTTGGACCAAACTAAACTTATTTGGCTTGGTACTAATTCGGTGCACCCAGGCATACCGAACCGAACCAAATTTTTGCTACCGGTTCGATTTTGGTACCACCTTTGTATCGAATCAATTTGTGCATAGGCCTAATGACAACCTAGCGACTTAGGACCTCTTGCCACACGTTTGTGTGAACATGTGACAATTTGCTCTTTTACATGTTATTTCTTATTTGTAATTTCATTTTTTTTGTTTTTATTTTTATCTTATTTTTTGAAAAAAAATTTTAAAGAAAAAAATTGTCCACTAGATAGATAATTTTATTTTAGAATCTTAATTAAGGAAGAGTATTTGGAATTATGCTTGATTGTTCTTTTTTGCATTCTAGCTACAAGGACACTTGGTAGTTGGTAGTACTATCAGCAAACAAGGCTAGGCTAGGCCACGTCAGCAATGTTCGTAGATTTTAATAAGGCTTGCCTACCACCATGATACTCTCGGGATTCTTTTTAGGATTTTAGGAATTCGTAAATTATGTTTGTCCATTATAAATTGTACAGTTAGTTTTTATCAGGTATTATTTATGTGTAATTTTAAATAAAAAAATTTAAAATACTTTCTAACCGTATAATGTGCGGTGAATAAACACGATTCACGAATCTTCGAATCTTCATCCTTTTGGCTAGGCTACGCTATGCAATGTTTGTAGATTTTGATTTGGTGTTGGATGACGAAAAACATAAAGAAGGAGAGAGAGAGAGAGAGAGAGAGAGAGAGAGAGATTATAAGAGCAATTCCACTCATGGAGCCCTTCCCCCTGACAATCCACTATTCAATCCACCCTATTAAACAGTAACTGCCTTAAATGAATAGTAACTACCATTAATGAACAGTAATTGCCATTTATATCTCCACCCTTAGAACCCTCCCCCTGTCAATAAGCAATCAAAATAATAGTTTTTTTTGTTTGTTTAAATAATAAAAAATCCTCTCTCTCTCTCTCTCTCTCTGACACAAAAAAAATAAAAAATACAAAGCACTCGGGCCACAGGCCCTTCGACTCCCCACCCCCCTTCGCTCGGGCTCCCACCCTCACTCGGGTTCTTTCCCGCTGGAGCTGCTCCCACCGGCCCTCAGGCCCTTTCTCCTCCCCTGTCGCCCGAGCAACCAGCATCCGCTGGAGTTGCTCTAATGACGGCGGGAGAGAGGTCGCCACTGTGGGCTGGCTGACTTAAAAAAAAAAAAAAAATTTGCTTTTCTAATTTCTGAAGTTAACAGAGTTGTAGAGGTGATAAGTCGTGGGACACGTTTCGAAATTTGGAAGCTTTGTCACAGGCTGGGCACAGGTTTTTGGGCACAGCAGATTTGGACTCAAACGAATGACACAAGCCATGCTCCTCTGGCCCCACGTGGAACCCGCGACGACATCCCCAACGTAACCAAATCTGATCCGCAATCCCGCCTACTTATCATCCAAAAACAAATAAAAAAATATAATAAAATCAAACTCAGTTCTTCAACAAACTATTACTCAAATGAAAAACTTCTTAAATTAATAACAAACACATACAAAATAAAATATATGAAAATGTCTCAAAAGTGCTTTCTTTATTAGCATGTGATCAAAAAATACGTAGTCACTCAAAGTTGAATTTGATGCAATAAAAATGATAAGTAATTATGAAATTAAATCTCACATTATATCTGTTAAGTAATCTAATATTAAATTTGTCAATAAAATTTAATTTTAAATCATTAAATATATAAAATTAATATTATTAGACTGTATTACTAAATTTTCAGATTGTACATTTTTCTTGCTGTATATGCAAGGTAAGAAAATAAATATATTGCCAAAATTGATGGGAAAAACCAAAAAGACTAAAGGAAAACTAATGAAAAAGGTTTGAAAAATTTGAATTTTAACGATAAAAATAAAATAAAAGGTAAAATAAATAGTACACGAATTATTTTTTTTAGTTTAAAAATATAATTTTTCGTTAAAATGAATAACACTGTAAATTTTTCGTTAAAGTACTAAAGAATAACGAATATGGGTGTGATATTCATACACCTCTTTTTACTTCTCCCATACATTTTTAGTTTTCGGCCCTCAGATCGAATGAATTTAAGAAGATCAACAAATATAAATTAACAAAAAATGTGTAAAAAATAAAAATGGATGTGTGGATAGCAGACCTAACTAATTTTAGAGCAACGGTGTTGAATTCTTCACCCGCTTTGTTGCTTTTGGTGACAAACTACGCAAATAGTGCCACCTCATTATTTCAACTCACTTTCTGCGGACTTCTCAATACTCTCTCTCTCTCACTAAGAGCCCAATTCCAAAGCAGAGCATCACAGATTGGTCGATCGCTTTCTGGGTTTTGCTTCTCATACTCTCGATTTCAATCTGGTAATTGATTCATATCATTCAAATAATGGCATTGGTACAATTCAATTGTCATGAAAATTGGTTAATTTCTGATCGATTTCTTGATTTTGTTCATGCTCTGTTTCTACTATTTCTTCAATGCCATCGCCCTAATTTTGTTAATTTCTGCACTTTAATAGGTTATAAATCGCAATTGATTTGGATTTTGAGTGTTATGCTGTAAAAGGTTTGATGGGTTTTTAACTTTTTGTTAACTTTGACTTTTTTGGCAAATGGGGTAATTAATCACCCACGATTTACCAGGTAAAAATGCAAGCGTCAACTTATGGTTCAGTAAAGGGGAAGTTGGGGTTTGAAGATCAAAACCAAAGAAGCGTGTTGGGTTTTGGAGAATTGAAAAATAGAGCAAGTACAGGGTCCAGGAATCTGTGGGTTGCAGAGAGGAGAACTTGCTCTGGTGGATTGAGCCTCCGTGCCACAACGCCGGCGATGGGAGCCAAGCTTGCCGGTCTTAGAATGGGTTCTGATGGGATTTCCATGTCCACTTTGAAACCCAGATCAGTCCACGCTCAGGCTTCTGGTTTGACAATCATGCTTATTCGTTTTCGCTTTTATGTGCATTCTTTTGTCTTATCATCACCATTTTAGTTTATGTGCTAGCTTTTGATTAATAATTTGGTGAAATTTGTATTGGAAGATGGTATCTACCTAAGTTTATTTAACTTTCAATCGTGATCTCCGAATTGGCATCCTTTTCTCCTTGTCATTAATAGCTGCTTACTACTTACTAGTGTATATAGCTTTCTTGGTTTACTCAGACTGTGGCCTCATTGTATTGTTTTTTGCTTAAACCAATATGGGAGGTGGGAGCTTGTAAGCCTCATTAAATTGTTTGACTGGGAGGAGGAGGGTTTCTTTCATTAGAACTGTCACACCCTGTACAAATAGATGCGTAGCTGTAACAGCTGTTTTATGGCAATTTTGGCCGCTTGGGTTAATATATTTATGTGAGATTGGTCTACCAAAGTTTTATCAGAGAAATCTACCAGAGTTTCATCGGAAAACTGAGTTCTAAATCTGTAGTTCTATTGCTTATGTTCATTCCATGAAAAATTCATTTTCAACATCATAAAACTGTCTCTATGTAACTGTATATTCTGTAGTCAATCTGGATGCTTCTTCAGCGATGTTTAATGGCTACACCTGTCTGTTTAGGAGGCTCCAAAGCATAATTCCTGAAATTTGATTTACATTGTTCTTAATACAATTATAAAATGCAGATGGGGATGTTGAGAATCTTATTCCCTCCAAGCCTCAGGGGAAGTCCTCTGGAACAGTATTGCCGTATGTTGGTGTTGCTTGTCTTGGAGCCATTTTGTTTGGCTATCACCTGGGGTACAGTTTAACTTGATTACTAATAGACATGTTCCTCAGTTTTTTTTCTGGACTTCTCTATTCTTACTGAGTCATTTAGGTTGTATCAAGGAAAGATATTATGTTTCAGTCGATCACAGGATATGTGTGCAAGTCATGAGATCTTGTTATTTCTCTTTCGACGGTAGTTGAGCATATAACTTAATTGTATCTGAGGCTTACTGTGGCATCTGTCTGTATTTTCTTCAGGGTGGTAAATGGTGCTCTTGAGTACCTATCGAAGGATCTTGGTATTGCGGAAAATGCGGTATTGCAAGGCAAGTCCACTATTTGGTCGTTTAAATCTGTGAATAACAGCTTGAATCAAGTAACTGTTCCTTGTTGTTTCCATGTTTCCTCTTATCTTAGTGTGTCATGAAACATATTTGCACCATTTTCCTATTGCTTGAGGACTACATTTCCAAATTAACAAAGGAATATATTGTCTAGTACTCCCATCATTTTGTAAAAATAAATAAATAAAAATGAATTGTGTTAGGTTATGCTAAAGACTCAGTGCGATAACCTAAGTCAACACATATAATGTCACCACAACTATAGATATTGGGTTTGTTTTGCTTATGCTACTTTCTCTTAAGATTGTATAGTTAATTGTTACAACACTATAACATCTCTTTTGCAGGGTGGGTGGTTAGCACACTTCTAGCAGGTGCCACAGTTGGATCATTTACTGGTGGATCGTTGGCTGACAAGTTTGGCAGGACTAAGACTTTTCAAATAAATGCAATTCCGCTAGCAGTTGGAGCATTTTTGTGGTCTGTCTATTTCCAACAAGTATGAGGTTGTTGTCAGTGATATAACTATAAGAAACTAATGCGTAGTCTTCTTAAATGTTTCAGTGCAACAGCCCAGAGTGTGCAAACGATGATAGTTGGCCGCTTACTTGCTGGCATTGGAATTGGCGTTACTTCTGCTATTGTCCCACTTTATATATCTGAGGTACTATGTATGTTTATATATTTCCATCCTCAATTTGTTGGCATTTGGCATTTTGAATGTACCACTTACCAACCCTATTTTCTAATGATCAGATCTCTCCAACTGAAATTCGTGGTGCCCTTGGATCTGTAAACCAGCTTTTTATATGTATTGGGATTCTTGCAGCACTGGTGGCTGGATTACCATTAGCCGCAAATCCCTTATGGTATTTCATCATTGCACCTTTTCTTCTCTATACAAACGATTTTGTTTATGTGCGGGCAAAGACATGTGTGAATGTGTTGTGTATGTGCGTGCATGAATGTTCACGCTAAATCACATGTATTCTTAAACGTCACTTCATTTCCGACATTTGACATATCAAGAAAGAGAGGAAGTACAAATCATAGGTAATAACTTGGCTAATTAGGATCTGGTTTTGATGCTTATCCTCTGTTATAAATGAAGTTTACATAGATTTTTCTGGTAAAGAGCCTCTTTCCTGAAGCCAGAAACCAGTAGAGGAATAGAAAATTCTTGTTCAAATGGGCAAAAATAAAAATAGGACGTTTTGGATTTTTTATTTTTTTATTTTTTTACCTTGGTTGATAACTTTGATCTTATGTTTCTGGGGCTAATTTAACCTCCTAGCTAGATTGATCCATCAATTTTCTAAGGACACAATCTTAGTTACTTTACTCAAGTTCCAGAATCTTGTAACCTTAGAAGGATACTCTCCTGGCCGAGGACGAGTATTTTCACAAAATACTAATTCGTTGAGCTTTCAACCGGTGAAAAGTGAATATATAAGACCCTGTTTATGAACTTTGGTAGTGCTGTTCTTAGATGGTAGCAGTAGCATGTCTTTTTGATCTTTAAATGTCAGCTCTCTCTCTCTCTCTCACACACAATTTTACTCAATTATTTATTTTATCAGGTGGAGGACGATGTTCGGTATTGCAGTAGTACCATCTGTTCTATTGGCATTAGGAATGGCTGTTTCACCAGAAAGTCCAAGATGGCTTTTTCAGGTTTTCAACATAGCCTGATCAAACATCAGCACAGATGTTATATCTGCTTTTTCATTGTGTTCTCTTTTACTGTTAGTTTTATTTGATTCATGATTATTTTCAATGAAAATGCTAAACCAATCCTTTTTTCGCAGCAAGGAAAAATTTCTGAAGCTGAAAAGGCTATAAAAACACTATTCGGAAAAGAAAGAGTTACTGAGGTCATGCATGACTTGAGATCAGCAACTTCAGGTTCTGCTGAACCTGAAGCGGGCTGGTTTGATTTGTTTAGTAGCCGCTATTGGAAAGGTTTGCCTAAATTTCACATGAGTCATGCTTGAGATGTGCTGTGTTTGTTTTCTTAGCTAACATATGTCTTTATGCAGTCGTTAGTGTGGGTGCAGCACTTTTCTTGTTACAACAGATGGCTGGGATAAATGCTGTGGTCTATTATTCTACTTCTGTCTTCCGCAGTGCTGGCATTACATCTGATGTTGCAGCAAGTGCTCTGGTTGGATTAGCAAATGTCTTGGGTTTGGCTCTTACTATCTTTATTCTTGAAGTTTGGAATTGTTTTTTATTTTTTATGTGTTCTATAACCAAGAATGGTCTCATTCCAGGCACAGCTGTTGCATCCTCGTTGATGGATAAACAGGGAAGGAAAAGTCTTCTACTCACAAGCTTTGGTGGAATGGTAGGGTTATTTTCACTATCAATCTCACTCTTTATTTGACGTGAATGAATAATTCATTGTGGGTTGGCCACCCAGACCATTTTAGCAATTTGAGACTAGTGACTGCTGGAGAAGCCATGAATTTAACAGGGGCTTGAAGGGTCCTTTATTCAGATAAGTAGAGGGATTTCAATTAATGACCATTTTAGTAGTTTGAGACTAGTGGCTGCAGTAGAAGCCATGAATTTATCAGGTTCTTGGAGGGTCCTTTGTTGGGATGGGTAGAAGGATCGCAATTAGATCACATTAACTGCAACATTTTTCAGGAGTGATTCGTGCCTAATGATTATAGATATTTCGTCTGCTATCTGCACTAACCCAAGTGCACTACACGTGTGCACTTCAGTTTCAGGTTCATTATCTGCATACATAGCAATTAGATCACTGTTATAGGTCATGAGGCCTGGAAATTTTATTTACTTGGAAAACTCATGGGAAAATGGGACACACGATTTTTCCTCTTATGTAATTGAACTTAAGTGGCTTCGGCAGTAGGTGATGTTTGTTATAAATAATTTTCATGGTCCAACATATTCAGACAAGCTTTGACTGTGCTGCTTTAATTGAATTGTGATGAATGGTTTATGTTTTTTGTTCCTCTCTCTTGCTTATGATACCAATAACTCTCTCTTTCTGTATTCGTTAAGGCTGCTTCGATGTTGCTGCTTTCACTGTCCTTTACATGGAAAGCCCTTGCTCCATATTCTGCCCCCCTTTCTGTCGCTGGAACTGTTCTGTAAGTTAGAGGCTTACATTAAAAGATATATCCCTGTACTCTTTTCTTGTTTAAAGTTTAATTTCCTATCTAATAATGGTTTTCATTTTATATTACCAGCTATGTATTGTCCTTTTCACTTGGCGCTGGCCCTGTGCCTGCTCTTCTTCTACCAGAGATTTTTGCTTCAAGAATCAGAGCAAAAGCAGTTTCTTTGTCACTGGGCATGCACTGGGTAAGTGGTTGTAGACACTAGACACTGAAATTTTACTTGATACTATTTTGTATATGGTTTCTTGTTTCATTGTCTGCAGGGATTTTCGCGTTTACACTGGTATTAGGAAACTCTTATTTGTTGGTTTATTTCAACAGCTTATTGGTAATAGTTAATGTCTTGTCCAACCAATTAGTTTGTATGGACTAAGATTTTCGATTAATTACCTCAGCATGTCTTTTATTTATATTTTAGATGGAGGAAGCAAGACAAGTTTGCTGGACGATAAAATTGTCCAAACCAAACGAACTTGATTGCAAAAGGATATTGATTTCACTTTTAAATGACACTGTTATTGTCTCAACCTGCATTCGGATATGTGTGTATCTGTGCCTATCTGTGTGTAGATACATATCTGTACGTCTGTTTAACTATGTAAACCTTTACGTGTTTCTGTGGAATGAAAATGAATGAAGAAACTGATATTATGCTCGCATTAATTATTTTGTTTGCACAAGAATATGTTGGATGTGCGTTTTATTGTTCATTGATTCACCTCTCGTCTCATATGTTAACTGAATGTTTATATGTTTCATCAGATTTCAAACTTCGTCATAGGCCTCTATTTCTTGAGCCTTGTAACTAAGTTCGGGATCGGCACAGTGTATTTTGGATTTGCTGGCGTCTGTCTTCTGGCTGTCTTGTACATAGCTGGTAATGTTGTTGAAACGAAAGGTCGTTCGTTGGAGGAAATAGAGCGTGCTCTTAGTGTTGTCACTTGATTACGATATGATTCAAACTACGAGCAAAAATCTCCAGCAGCTTCGGATTTTGGCCTTAAGCACTGACAGCATCACCTCCTTTTCCTGCTATGCGGACTAGTTCATTCCCACCTCTCCAGGACTTGTATTTAGAGATGGAACCGTGATTGTAGCCACATAAAATGGTGTCTATGGATTTCCATTACTGTAACACACTACCACCTTGGTGATGCAAATAATATTCTAGTTTCTACCATGAATTTTGGAACTCTTTGTAATTTCTCAGATCGAATGACTGTTTGAGTACAGCGCCGTTAGACGGTGGGAGGTACCGACACAAGATGAATGAAAAGGTTTAGGCTGCTTAGCAGATGACATATTGAAACGCGGTTTCTAGTTGAACATCTAATAGAAATAATTCTCCTAGTACTGTACGGGATGTCTTAGGGCTGGTTTAGTATTGCTGTTCTTTGAAAAAAAGCTGCTGTGAGAATAAGCGGCTGTGCTGTGAGAATAAGCGGCTGTGAAATAAATTAGTAGAGTATTTGGTAAACTTTTTTGTAAAAGTGCTTTTGGAAAAAAAAAGAGTCTGATAGTGGGTTTTTTCTTTAAAGGAGCATTGTAGCTCCATATGCTTTGAAAAAAAGCCAGTTTTTCAAAGCCGCAAATAGTTGCTTCAACTTTTTCTTTTGATTTCAGCTTATTTTCATAGCAGCTTCCAAAATAAGCCTTTTTTTTTAGTTTACCAAACACCTAAAACCCTCACAGCTTTTTTTCATGGGTGCTTTTTTTTTAAGCACCTCACTCCCAAACCACCCCTTACTATTGGATGATGAGGGATAAGTGTTTTTTTTTCTCTCGAATAATTCAACCTCCCATGTTTAAACTGAACAAGTATGCAAGTTTGCATCAATTTTTTCATTCAACATTTTTTTGAAACAATTTTAATTCGACATGTATTAGATTATTTTTAGCTACGCTATCTGAAATGACATTTTGATTTCACTTTGCTTCATATAATTCAAAAGTCATAATTTTCGTTTCATTTTAACTTGTTGACTCTCTCTTCTTCCTAAAACTTATAGGTCACCTCTTGAAACATGTGAGACTCAACACCCAATAAGACTATGTCACATGTGAAATGAATTTGATTATTTCATTATGTGTTTACATTCAACAATCAAAGAACATTAAGTTTAAAAGAAATTGAAGAGGTGGAAAAAAAATTTGATTTAGCCTGGGGCATCCAAATCAATTAAGGGAATGTGGAGCGAATTTAGAGTCTTATATAGACGACTTTCAAGTTTCAGAGGAAAAATGGAATCAAAATCAAGTTTCAGGGAGTAAAAAGGTAACTTTTGAGTTACAAGGAGCAAAGTGAGACTAAAATCGAGTTCTAGGAGAAGTAGCTAAAACTATCTAATCCATGTCAACTTTAGACTTCATAACCACCTTAAAGTGATAGTGATGCTCACCACCCTATCGATTACTATAAAATGAGTTTCATTTAATTACTATACAAACAGTAATTAATTGGATAGTGAGCATTATCACCACTTTAGAGTAATTAATAGGGTGGTGAGCATCATCACCACTTTAGGGTAATGTATGATGGGTTAAATTTTTATGTGTAGTGGGAACATAAGTTAGTACATCATATGTTGTAATACAAGTAGACAACAAGATTGATATGTCCCATTTTTATGGTATGTTTTTCAATATCTCTCCACTTCTGTTATGGCATGTGGTTGCCGTCTTGTGTTATGAGTACATCAAAATATCTCTCATGTGTAGGGTAGAGTATTTTTATGTAGGGTTTAAAAAAAATCTGAAAAAAAAAATCAACACAAAAATAAATAAATAAATGAAGAAATAAAGTTACTTAATACTACATTCTTGTTAATATTATTTTTCACTTGTAGCGTTTTTAGGTTGTAATCTAGTCAATTATGAGTTCGGTATGAATTTTTTCTCACTTTTTATGTAAATTAGCATCTTGTCACACGCGAACACCTGTGAGTGTGTTGTACTTACTTTTTTTAGTTTAATCATTATTATTTTTAGATATTTTTAATTTTATTTGTTACAAAACTTAATTTACAGTTTCTGATTTTAAATTTTATTTGAAAAATGGTTAGCAACTCTTATGTTAGGAGAGATTTTTTTTAGTGTGACCGGTACATGGAGTGGTACACCATGTGTCATTAAACAATGGTAAGATATGTGTGCTAAAAAGTTAATAACTTAAAAAATAAAATTTCCTACCATTCCTATTAAAACAAGTGATGTACCACTTTTGTTCCTGTCGCAACTAAAAATTTATCCTATGTGAGGTTGTTTTCTTTTGATTCTTTTAATAATTTACTCTTATTTTATTCTTTTTAAAAGGAGCAAGAAGAGAGGAATATTTTTTATATTATGAATGTTTCATCAAATTTACATCTTTTTATACATAAAACAGATATATTGTGTCGTATTAAGACAATAAAAAATTTAAGTAATTAATTTGACATCGTTTTGTCAAAAAAAAAAAATAATAATAATAATAATAATAATAAATAAATAAATAAAAATAAAGACTTGCTAGTTCAAATTTGCGACCTTGACCCAGGACCAGACCCTGAGGCCTCCATGACAAAGACTTGGGAACCATATGCAAAAGAATGACTTATATGAAATTGTGGGAATAAACTCATTTTATGTAAGTTACTTTTTACAATGAGTGTTAAATTTTACGTTTATTAGAATATAGGTATCCAACACTCTAATTGAAAATTTATGTTGCCAACAAAGTCACTTTATAAATCCATTTAGTTGAGAGCCTGTTTTCCATTGAATGTGAAACAGAAATTTCTGTCTGGTTTTTGAATTCATCCTCCAGATATATAAGTAAAAAAAGAAAAAGCCAAAAATCAAATGGATTGGCGGAAGAAGATGAGAACGTTACTTTTCTTTAACTCCTATGCAATTAAATACACAATGCAACTGCCATTGAAATACAGTGGCTGCATGCAAAACACGCACAGATGCGAAAAAAAGACAAGAAAAAGTGGGGGAAAAACGTGACATTAAAGGCACTCACCACAATCCAAAGAAACCGAAATGCACAGAGAAGAAACTGTAATTTTCTGCATGGAGAAAGTCCGCGTGGCTTGGCTGCATGTCCACCATTTTTATCACGTAATATCTCGAGATAATACTATTGATTTGTAGGAAATTGAATTTAAGAACTTAAGCAATTAAACTGCTACATACAAAATATAAAATATCGCGATAAGTTTGGGTAACGATATCATTTTCTTGAGTAAAGAGTGACTCTAAGAGCCGGTCCAGGTCCAGTGCGGGCTGGGCTATCGTCTGGTGCCCAAAAAAAATCAGGGACACCCAAATTATTTCAGGTGTTATATTCATATATAATTTTATAAAAGTATAAATTTATAAAATTTGGTTAAATAACCAAGAAGTTTAACTAGACTTAGTGGTTTATTTTGTTTAAAATTAAAAAGAAGGTCCCGAGTTCAAATTGCTATATTTTTATTCACTTTCTAATTTTTATGAATTTTTTATAGGAAACTTTAACAAAAAGCTCTTGGTACTGTTCACTTTAATGAAAAATCATATTTTTACACTAAAAAGTCAATCCTAGTTGTACTATTCACTTTACCCTTTATTTTGTTCTTATTGTTAAAACTCAAAGTTTTCAAGCCATTTTCATTAGTTTTTATTTTTTTTAATTCTTTTTATAAGGGTATAAATGTATAAAATTTGGTCAAATGATTAAGAAGTTTAACTAGAAATGGTTGTTCATGATGTTTAAAATGAACAAGGACTTCAAAATGTTATGTGTGTTTTTTTATTTTCCATTTTTTATGAATTTCTTTTCATAAGAGTATAAATTTTTAAAATTTTGGGGAATTTCTTTTTGTAAGAGTATAAATTTTTAAAATTTTGGTTAAATGATCAAGAAGTTTAATCAGAAGCAATGATTTATATTGTTTAAAAGTAACGAAAGGTCTTAAGTTTGAAATGTTGTGTGCTTTTTTTTATTCTTTCCAATTTTTACCAATTTCTGTTTGGTTGTTAATTTCTTTTTAATTGCTAGCTAGTATCTGTGGGGGTTGCAATTTTTAGACATTCATTCCAATTTAATTCTAACCTTAAAGACAAAAAGTAAGGGAACTTTAACGAAAAACTTCCAGTATTGTTCACTTTAACGAAAAACCACATTTTTACACTAAAAAGTCAATCATGATATTATTCATTTTACCTTTTATTTTGTCCTTATCGTTAAAACTCAAAGTTTTCAAATTATTTTCATTAGTTTTCCTAAAAAGGAATGCGTAGCAGACCAAATTTTTAGACAAAATTTGCAACGCATGACGTGTCACTAATAAGAAATAAGCACGTTAATCAACACTTAAGTAATAATCCAATCATCAACAATCACATCCTATAATTTACAAATTTTGGTTTAAAATTTTTGGTATCCCTAGCATTAGCCTTCAAAAAATTAATGGATGCATGTCTCATTCATTGTCTACATATATCAACTAAAGATTCGAAAATATGATTATTTTTTTAGTCCCATATTGACAAGATTAGTAAATAAGAAAAAACACCGCATGAGTTATATAAAAACACTTTAAAAGTTCAGATAGAAGGGAAACAAAACTCATTGTGACAACCGGTCCTTAATTTTACAGATTTAATAATTTTAAAAGAGTGAATTGACGAAAAAAACTATTTTAGTTATTTTTATATTATTTTATAATATTTTCTGATGAGATATTTGTGGTTGTAGGGCCCACACGCCATACTCACCCACTCACTCACTTCCAAGTGACATTCTCTTCCTTACACATCCGGACCTTCCCTTTCAACTCTCTCTCTCCTTCTGGTCTTTCGCTCGCTATTCACTTTCTCTTAATCTCTCTTAGTTATCTCTCTCCTTCGTTGATAGTAGACCACACCACCACCACCACTTGCCATTCTGGCGAACACCCACGAAACCTCCCTATCACGAACCTAACCCAGGCCGAGACCCTTTGTCTCCTCGCTGCATAGTGCCATCATTGTGCAAAAATCTGATCCGTCGAAGGTAAGGCCTGAACCTTCCTATAAAATTATAGATTGTGCCTAGGACTATGATTATGATGTTTTTGAGACGGTTTAGTAGTGTTTGGACATAGGAACCACGTCGGGGAAGAACTTCCCAGTTTTTGGTGAGCCATCTGCGAGTTGCAGGTGCTTTTCCGATCACCTTCTGACCACGGCTAGTCCTTGAATTGGTAAATCCTTGTTCTCCTATTCCTTGACTTCATTTTGACATAAAGATTACTGAAAATGGTTAAGTTTCGAACTCGATCAGAGCTTGGGAAAAATTTCCCAGTTTCCGACCTTCTTCTACATTTGGCTCTGGCGGGTGCAACTTGCGAGCCCAATCGAATCCAACCCGACTCGAGATGAAAAAACAAAAGAAATCCAGAAACTCGGATCTGGATCCGAACCTGGGATCTGGCCCGGCCCATTTCTGAAATGAGTTTGGAATATTCTCAGGAAAATTCCTTGTGTTGACTTTTTTGAAATTTTCTTGGAAACCTTCTTAGGCTAATTTCGACGCTCTGAGTTCGTTTTTTTTACACCCTTTTAGTGAAATTCCAAAGTTTTAACGTAGTTGACTGTTGGGGCATCTCGGTTGACTTTTTAAGGTTGACCGTTGATTTTTTTCATTGACTTTTTACAAAATTTGCTAGGGATCCTCCTTAGCAAATTTCAATGTCTTGATTTCAAATCCGCACTCCATTTTCCCAAATTTAATTGTCTTAGTTGAGTTTTACTAATGGATCCCAATATTATACTTAGGTGCGATTACTATCAAAGACTCCGACTTTCCCAGCTTGAATAGATGTCACATCACAAGTACCTGTGAGTGGGTCTTTTCTTTTATATAACATACACACACACACACACGCGCACACACATATATATATTTGTTAGTTTCCATTTATATATTTGATAAAGAATTTTCTATGTTACACCTAGATTAGGGTAACTTATATAAAATTATCATATTGACGGAATTCATGCAATTATACTACGTCCTACGGGATGCATAGATATGCGTATTAGTATGGATGCTTTAATAGTATTTACGGTTATGAATAGCATTGCATTGATTAGAATTATCGAATTATCGATTTACTATGGCATGATCATATTTACGTTATCTGCTCATCATGTGCTGCACTAGTGTTAGTACTCGCCCAGGCCAGGGCCAATCTTTCACGTATATGTTCACATCGCACCAGGCGCTCACTTTGGATCCATTGTAAGTGCCAATCCAGTCCTAGATTGCTATAGGTAATTAGAACTCGTATGTGATGCGCATAGCGCCAGTCTTCACGTGATTGTAGTACTAGAGAGTAAATCATTATTACAATCAGTCCTGTTTATGTCAAAATACCTCTGCATGAACTTGTGTGTCAACATATGTCGATGAGCACTCGATATGATATATTTATTTCTGTGAGATATTGTGATTGCTGGAAACTATATGCTTATTTATGAATTTTGTGAAGTTTTATATTTTTGAGGTATTGCAGGCTACGATAAGTATTTTCATACTATACATAGTATATCTATTTTGGAAACTATACTTGTTTTACGGTGAGGGGTTATTATGTTTTTGAAAAGGTTTTTACAAAGCTTTATTTTTTTAGGCCCACTCACCCTTATTTTTCGTCCTTCCAGGTATTAGTGGCAGAGCTTTCGTGTCGATGAGGATTTATGGCAAAACGTTGTTATGGGAATACTATCGACAATATAATTCATCTTTATCTTTACTATACTTTACTTATGCTCTGATATCACGTGTGAAATTGGTTCATTCTTGCTCACATGCGCACTCTTATATTTAGTCACTTTTAGGTTTAAATTTATTCACATTTTCCACATCACTACACTTTATGGCTTCGTCACTCTCCTGGTGTCGGTTAACACAGCTTGATTCGAAGTCCAGGTGGACATTCCGGGTTGGGGTGTCACTCATCATCTATCTACTTGTAAGCCTGGGGTTTTTTGGTTCTCTTCTCTCAATACAAAATAAATTAGTTTTTTCCATGTCTAAATTATTGAGTTTGGAATGTTTTTTCTAAGTATAATTTTATCGAAGTCTTACATGTGAAAACAAATAAATTTTTTTTATATGAAGTTAGGGTACATTTTTTGGGTTGCCTCGGGCCTCAAAAGTCTTAGGACCGGCCCTAGTGACTCTAGAAACCTAGGAAGAAATATCTCTCTTATTTCATCAAAACCCTAATAGCTAAGTGAGTCATGTTTATAAGAGAGCAACTTCAATCCCTTCTGTGCTCAAAGTAAGCTATCTTTTTCTCTATAGCTACTACTACATACCAGCAAGCTTATCCAGACTCTCTCTCAAGCAAAGAAAATGACGAGGTAGACAGTGAGATCATCGAGCAAGGGAGGAAACCACAACAAAAAAAAAAGAAAAAAAAAGAAAGATGATTAATGCCGATAGACTCCATGGTGGGCACAAAGTTTTGACCAGGCAAATGGCAAGAGAGCTTCAAATGAAGAAGGATGAGGTAAGGGAAGATAAAGTGGTGGAGGAAGAGGTGAAGAAAAAGGACGAGGAAGATCGAGGAAGAAAAAAAGGAGGAGGCCCAGGAAGGGTTGGAGGCCAAGGAGCCGAGTATCACTGAGTCACCTGATAAAAATGTTGATGGGGTGAATGGTGCTGCCACTACTCAAGACATGCATGTGGGACCACAACCACCGCCGGCTGCCGATACTAATGAAGATATGGCATCGGTACTTAATGTTGGAATTTTAAATCAATGGGCCCGGAGGCCCTCTCACGTGGAACCTCATTTAAAGGTTGGCTCATATAGAGTCCAGATCCTTTTGGGAGTTGAAAGTTAGAGGTCGACTCAAATGGAGTTGAGATTTGTTTTCAGTCCTTCCAGGAGGTGATGGAGTTGAAAGTCAGAGGTCGTGTCTAATGGAGTCCAGATCCTTCTGGGAGTTGAAAGTCAGAGGTTGACTCTAATGGTGTCAAGACTTGTTTTCAGTCCTTTTAGGAGGTGATGGAGTAATTGTGGGCCCTGATACCATGCTGGAATTTTAGACGACACCTATAGAGTCCCCATGTGAAATTCCATCCCCGGAACTTCACTATTTATTATGTATCTCGTAATTTAAGTTCGTATTTCATGTTTACGTCATTTTTATTACTTAATTTTAATTTCGTAAATTTTGGGAATTAAATCGAATAGTTATCGGGTTTGAATTTTTGTAATCAATCCTTATCTTTTGTTGACTTTTTGAAGGTCTAACTAGTGTTTTTAAATAGATCTCGAACCCACGAAAGCATAGGCGAAAGCCGTTTGCGAGTCCAAGTTATAACGGTATAGTTACAGACATTTGAAGTTGTGAACTAGAGATTGTGGGAATTATTTAATTCCCACATGTGGGTTGAAGGTTAAGTTTGTTTAAAAAGGGGACCAATCAGATTTTTTAAGGTAGAGAAAGGACCAATAAAGGAAGGGGACATTTTCTTCTTTTTCCCCATTTTGGTCAACCCGTGCTCTTTCACAAAACCGGCTCTAACCCGGCCGAATTCTGGCGAATCTTCACCAAATTTTAGGCCATTCTCACCCACCCACCACCCTGAAACTTGTTACACAACCTCTCATTTACCAAATTTGCTCAAAATCAAGGGTTTTTAAGGCCAATTTCGGGTAGAACTCCACTGGAGAACCCGGGGGTTCTCGATGGCGATTCGTCTTTCTGACGGGTATCACTATTCACCATCACCCTCAATCAACTTCCCTTGGACCCAGGAACAAGACCCAACTGGTGGTTGGGGCATTGGAACACCAAGGAAGCCGAATTGAAAAACACCCACCTTGGGATTTTTGTTAGGTGCGAGCCAATATGAGGGCCTTCCCAGCCAAATTGAACTCGGCCACAGGTATAAAGTTTGCTCTACTTGTTGAGACCTTCATTCTTGTATAATTTGAGAATTTTTAGAAAAAGTCGAATTTTCTGATGTGTGACATTCGATTTATGAAATGCTGTTGGTTGAGTATAGTTTCGATTAGGTCCACCACTTGAATATTCTAGCAATTGACGAGCTTACCATTGAATTGACACCAAATTTTTAGTATGCTATTGTAGATATTGTTTAAGGACCTTAGGAACTTACTAGTGAAAATCTAGTGGTTGGATCTTACGGAGCAAGTGATGTAAGATCATGGACCATACCTTTGATCGACGGTTTGATTCTCATTAAATGTCATTGTGGGAGACTTATGAGAGTTTTGGGTATGTGAATTTATCTAGAGAATCTAAATGTGGACATGTGCTTTGTTTTTGTCGGTGATAGAGCTTGATGCCTTGAATTCCATGCTAGAGTGCGTTAGTGTGGACCTCAAGTGAGTGACTTTAATATATGTGATATTGGTGATTACCCTGTTTTCGTAATTGTTATCCTATGTGGATATTACTTGGTTTTATAAATATGTTTTCTACTGAATTGTTATTTTTAATGCTTAGCCATTGATTTAAGTTTATGAAATGGGATTTGACATGTATATATTGAAATATGGTTTGATTGGCATGTTGTGATGAAATGTGAGGACTAGTGGTAGACCGTTAAACCATGGTGATGGGGATTTGTTGCTTTGATATGGTTTCATCTCCCGCTTCGTTGATTTGTTCTAAATTTAGTATTTGTGCCTTATTTCCCTTGGTTGAGCTTTTGTAAATTAGGTAACTTTTGCTTGTCTAATTTCTTTGAGCCATTGTATATATGGTTGTTGGCCTTCCGCGATTCTGTTGAGTGGTGGTCCAGAATTGTATCCAGCTTGGGTTTCATTAGTGGATTAATCCGCATTGGGGGATCGTACTATATATGGATCGTGTTTGGTTAATCCATGTTGGGCGATCCTTATGGCCATGTATGCTTAGGAGTGATCATGCTTGGTTAATCCGCATTGGGTGATCACTTCCTAACAAATGTAGGAGTGACTCTACTTGGTTAATCTGCATTGGGGGGGTCACTGCCTACTTGGTTACTTTATTAGGGGTGGCGTTGCTTGGTTAATCCGATTTGGGGGGCCACTTCCTTTTTGGTTACTTATGTAGGCTTCGACCGAACTGGGTCCATCTAGCCCTAGTTTTTAATGTACGTATGATCGATGGTTTTTGAGAATCTTGTGATTTGAATTAGAAAAACCGTTGGATGTCTGGGTGACTCCTTCGGAGTTTCCAGTGACTTGATGATGATTCCACAAAGCATGATTCTATACTGGATGCTTATAGATTGTGATCGATGGTCTGTTTTAATTGTATCACATACTTGTATTATTGTCACTCACTCGAGCTTCGTAGCTTACCCGAGTGTCTGATTTGCCCAGTGTGCTATCTCCATGATGTAGGCATTGATTTTACTTATGACAAGTCTGGGTAGATAATGAGAAGTAGCTTGGTATTTCAGTTCCATTTAGTGGTCCGAAATCTTTGCTCTTGCTCATTTTCATAAGGTTAGTCTAGAACCCTAGATTTTTATGAATGAGAATTACCCCCAATAAACCTTGTGAATATAAATTAGAATTACCATGTGAATTACTCATAATCCAAGTAGGGAATTACATAGAGTTCCTTAATTAAATTCGGGAGATTATATGTTATTTCATTAATTGATTAATATAGTTAGATATTAATATCATACATCTTGGATTTATGGAATTGATTAATTGACGTGATCGCGGAATGACGTTGGGTATGATTGAGATTATTATGATTAGATTAGTTGATCATTGTGACTTGAGAATAACATTGTGCTTCGTGGTTCTTTGATATGTTACATACTATGAGTTGCGGTGTTATGTGAAACAAAGTGATTTATATGATGGATAAATTGGAAAGCATATGTGTGAGAATGGCATACCGGCATGCATGATAAGGTGATATTTGTTGTTTGGAGTTAAGGTTGAAGTGTAGTGTGGTACTTTATGAGTTCTATTAGAAGTATTTTACAAAAAGTTATAGAGCTTGACGAATACTGAACTACGAATGACTTGATCCTTATTGAGGGTAAGTAGGCAGTCTAACGAGGAGGTTAGATGCAACCATAAAGTAAGCGAAAAATTACTTTGAAATTTGATTCTCGAGTTGTAATTTGCCATATCCCGGAGGTGGGGTATGTGAGATATACGAGTATTTGGTGACGTAACGTGTTGATCCTGGACGTATGTCGGGATCGGAACATGACACCCCAACTTGGTAATTACCATCTGTCTAATCCGTCAGGTGTGAGATTTTACCACAAAAGCTTCGTTATTAGTTAAAGTATGATAATTATATTAAAAGTCATTGTTGACTTCCCCCACCGATGTGGGATAGCCAACACTTAATTTGAGTTTGTGGGGGTGGACTCCCTGGAGAAGCAAGGAGGAAGAGGATTTGTGTTTTAACGGGGACTTTTCTAGTGGGCTTGGGAATCCCTACGGTGATTGTTTTGACAATCTATCTTTTACTTCTGTATATAATAGTGATGTTGCGGGGGACACTAGTAGAAAAACATGTTTGCGCGACAGAGCAAATTTCATCGCGCAAAGTATGTTTGCGCGACGCAAAATATAAAACGTCGTGCAAACGGCCTTTGCACGACAAAGGCTAGCTTCGTGCAAAGACTTTTTGCATGACGCAGGTGTACCTACGTCGTGCAAAGCTGTTTTGCACCATGGTGGGTGTGCAACGAAGATTCGTTGGGCTAATTTTTGCGCGACGTTTTTTTTACTTTGTGCGACGAATGTCCTGCGTCCTGCAAAGTCATTTTTGTACTAGTGGGATGATCTAGGGCAAAATAATGCATGGGACGGAAGCCTTTGGAACTTGGAGATAATTCGTCCACTAAACAGCCTATTATATGTTGTGCTGATGGTTAATTATTAATGTTTTAGAGTTATTAGCTTGCTGCAAATGTCTCTTTATTAGTCAATTACTTGTTTCAGTCATTTTCTTATTGTGATTTTTGCATCCTCCTCCTATATATGCTGCTGTTTATCGACAAGAAAATGATAATACTCGGCCAATAGGTGTAGATTTACTGATACCTAAATCATCGAATAATAAAAAAAAGCTTTGAAACATAATTAATCAACAAGATGAGGTTTCGTAAATCCTCTTTCTGTACAATTTTCCTTAAGTATTCCCGAATACATCTGGTATTCACCAACACTCAAATTTGAAAAAACCCTTACCACGAAACCAAAACTTACGTGCGTTGCAAGTTACATTTCTATACAACGTTTTGCAAGTGAGCTACGTTAATTAACGCTAAGTTAGCTATGCTCATTGCACCTACTTAATTACACATGGTCACAACATTTAATACAGACTTTGGATATCATAGATTCACCATAGTAGACCAAACCAAAATACACCATTTCAATATATAATGCGTGATGGAATGGTTTTTATTTTTATTTTTAATTTTTATGTACACGATTACTTAATATTATTCAATTTTTAAGAATTTCTCAGAATTTTGTTAGCACCAGACTTTATACAGAACTAGTTACATTTTAGACATCAAGTTTAAGTACAGAAATTTATTATTTCTGAATGTGGTTTCCATGAACTTGGAAATTGAAAATATTTCTCGTCTCCTACCGGTGGTTCCTTTAGATGATTACAGGCCAACAAGCTCATGTAAACCCATAACAATGCCGCAAAACAGGTAATTTTGGCAACCTAGTCAGCACACAGATAACTTCATCCATGCCTCCAGATACTGTAATTTCTAATTTCTAGCCATATCTTGCTTTTAGTTACCTCTTTTTACATTACTGAATTAAAGAAGCCCTAACCCCTTTAACAATAATTTGCTAGAAATGGAAGTTGTCATATAGGTCGCATTGAGTGTGATAAATAATATTCATAATCTCTTAGCTAGTAGCTACGTACATATATTGACATGACCGCGTGAAATTTAGGGTACCGTACCACTCAAAGATTTGGGCACGGTATGATAAATAAAACTAAATTATCTTATCGTGAATTGTTTCATCACTATTTCACGTGAAAAAGAATGTGTTTAGAAAACCGATGAGTGCACAATATGCATATATAAAGGTCTCATTCCTCTTAGTCTATCTCCATCCTCTTCATTTCCGCCACTGAAGATTTCTAGCAAAGGTCGCCACTTCCTAATACCAAACTTTTTCATTCCTGTTCTCACTCGTCACCTCAGATCTTTCACTGTTGGCTTGTGGTTATTTTGCCTCACAACAGCTTTACCTCGCATCTAATATTATCTCTCGCAACAATACCAAACTGTGTCTTAGTCTGACGGCCGGTCTCACCTCATGCCCTTCACATCTTGAAAAGCTTACTCTTTGAAAGTCACTTATCTCTGAAATCTTTCACCCTTGATCTGTGGTCGGATTTAGTTTGTTGCTCGTGATATTTGTAGGTAAGATGAATGTTTTATGAAACTTTTTTTCTTATTACAATTAAGTAGATTTTCTTAATAGTACTGACATCCTCAAATTATTATTGTTTATGGCAAAAAAGGTCAAGAATCCAAAAATGAAACAAAGAACCAAGCTCAACGCGAGACCAACATAATAAATTTCGTACCTAGCTAATTTTATCAAATTTATGAATATGATGTGGAACATATATCTCATAGCGGATATTCATTATGTGTCCATAACGGAAAGGATGGCCATGTTTCACCCTCTAAATACATTAATTGGGCTACTGTATCTACTTATAGTTTATTTATATGTTTATTTTTGTTTTCGTTACAGAAAATTCCAGTAAGACCTTTTGATTATCGGGATGAAGCTGTATTTCAAATGATATGCATATTAAGAATGTTGGCATTCATCTTCTATCGAATCGATGATTTACCAGAATACTTGATCGTATGGTATGACCAAGATATCTCATCAAGTTATATGTGTATTTTATTGGTCTGCGAATAAATACTTTGATTATGCATGATCAGGCAGCTCATGAAGGCGAATGGCAAGAGAGCTTCAAGCAAGGCCGGAAACAAAAATAGCTCAGAAAGAAGGATGATGATGAATGCCGATGGTTTCCATGGTGGCCATGGAGTTTTGACAAGGCGAGTCGTGTATATAAGAGAGCAATCACTTTCACTCCCTTTTGTGCTCAAAGAAGCTCAAATTAAGCCATCTTCTTCTCTCTATAGCTGCTACTACATACCCGGCAAGCTCATCCAGACTCTCTCTCTCAAACAAAGAAAATGAAGAAGCAAACAGTCAGCTCATCAAGCAAGGGTGGAAAACAAAAACAAAAAAAAAGCTCAGAAAGAAGGATGATGATGAATGATGACGGATTCCATAGTGGCCATGGACTTTTTACAAGGCGAGTGGCAAGAGAGCTTCAAATGAAGGAGGAGGAGGTAAAGGAAGATAAGGTGGAGGAGGAAAGAAAAAGGACGAGGAAAGGAAGAGAAGGAAGAGGCCCACGAGGGGGTGGAGGCCAAGGAGCCGAGTTTTACTGAGTCACCTGATCAAACTGTTGATGGGGTGAATGCTGGTGCTGCTCAAGATGTGCCTGCTGGACCCCTGCCATCGGCCCTGCTGCCGATAGTAATGAAGTAGATATGGAAACGGTACTTGGATTGGGTCAGCGGGGGTTGACTCCCTGGAGAAGCAAGGAGGAGCAGGATTTGTGGTTTGGCGGGAAATTTCAAGTGGGCTTAGAAAGTTCTGCCTAGGTGGTTTAAATAATCTTCTCTCTTCCTCCTAATTGTTATTTGTCTTTAGATTAAATGTTTAAATTTTAATATGGTATCAGAGTAGGCTATACTTAAGTTTAACAATTATATATGTAAATCGTCATTTCGTAAATACTAATCCTTACCATTGTTTCTTTCCACGTTTGTGCATATCATTCCAAGAATGAGAACTAATTATGTCTCTGAAAATGACTAGAGAAACTGTGCCAAGATACTTTAATCAACCAGACTTTCAGTAGCAGCCCATTACCCTATTAGTCTTTAGTTTACAAAAATTTGCATTAACAGCTTGACAAGAACCATAACCATGTGGGATTAAGTAATATGGAAGACAGTACAGTGGTATACTACCATAGAAGATATGTTTTATTAATTGAAAAAACTTGTAACTTTGTGCTTCAAGCAAACCATGCATATACAATTGGTGAATTACCCTGATGGATAAGACTTGGGAGACAACCCATTGCTTATCGGGTTCAAACTCACCCATCTTCATAGTGTTGGAACTTGTGAGGGACTTTGTCCCACATCGCCCATACACCTTTTCTATTTTCCCTTTATAAGTGAGTTCACACAATTATTGATTGAAATGAATTGGGCTAAAGTCATGGACTTTGGGCTTTGGACTTGGAAGGCTTAGATGGATGAAAAACACAAGTACGATATTTACGTTTTTTATTTTAGGATTCAGTTTTTCCGAAAGGATAATATTGTTTACAAAAACAGTTACATCTTTTCTGCAGGATAAGAAGGAACAGCCATAACTATTCAAAAACGCCATTATATATATGGTTGTGATATCAGAAATGTATATGCAATTCCATCGCTCTCTCTTTAATCTTTCATAGAGAAACACATAATAAATTCGCCAAGAATCCAAGTTCGAGTGCAAGAACTTGGGTTAGATAGTTGTATCCTGTAAGATAGACGTCCGTTGAACTTTATTTTAGGATTCAGTTTTTTTGAAAGGATAAGACTGTTTACAAAAACAGTTACATCTTTTCTGAAGGATAAGAAGGAACAGCCATAACTGTTCAAAAACGCCATTATATATATGGTTGTGATATCAGAAACGTATATGCAATTCCATCGCTCTCTCTTTAATCTTTCATAGAGAAACACAAAATAAATTCACCAAGAATCCAAGTTTGAGTGCAAGAACTTGGGTTAGATAGTTGTATCCTGTAAGATAGACGTCCGTTGAAGTACTGCACTGGTGTAGGGATGAATTTCTGTCTTAGGAGATTGCTACTGCAAGCCTTTATCTTCCATAAACAAGTCAGTGATTTTATATGCAATTTTATTAATTGTTCATATTCTGGTATATTATATCTATAGTGAAATTGTAACTCGAAATAAACTGTGCAAATTATTATATATTGTATAATTGACATTTGATTGGTTCTAATAATCTAAGACAGAAATTTTATTCCATGGATCAATCAAATGTTGGTGTCATCAAGCCATACGTTGAGAAACCTGAGAAATTCAAGGGAGTTGATTTTAAACGTTGGCAACAGAAGATGTTGTTCTACTTGACAACTTTGAACTTGAGTCACGTCATTACTCCTGAGGCTCCTGAAGCACCAGAATAAGGAGATATTCCTGCCGAAATTCTGCAGGCTATATAAGCTTGGACTCACAATGAATTTATATGCAGGAACTACATTCTGAATGTTTTAGATGACTATCTGTATGATGTTTATTCATCATATAAGATGACTAAAGATCTGTGGGAGTCTCTGGACAAAAAATATAAGTCTGAAGTGGCTAGTTTCAAGAAGTTTGTGATAAGAAAATTTTTGAATTACAAGATGAGTGACACCAAGTCTGTTGTTAAGCAAGTTGAAGAACTCTAGGTGATTGCTCATGAGTTAGATGAAGAGAATCTTGGTCTGAAAGAAGGCTTTATGGTTGGCTCTATTATAGAGAAGGGGGTGTGATATCCACACACCCCATTTTACTTCTCACACACACCCCATTTTACTTCTCACACACCTTTATAATTTTCGACCTTCGGATCAGATGAATTGAAAAAGATTAACGAACAGAAATTAACAAGGGGTGTGTGAGAAGTAATTTGAGGTGTGTGGATAGCACACCCCATAGAGAAACTGCATTCGAATTGGAAAGATTTTAAGATTTATCTGAACCATCTAACTGAAGACATGAGCATGGATCATTGATTCTCAAACTGCGTGTGGAAGAAGATCATCGCAAAAATGAGAAGTATGATGCCTTATCGCTGGAGACAAAAGCCAATATTATGGAAAGAAGAGACTCACATAAGGCAAAACACCATTAAAAAAAAAACAAAGGCAAGGATGTTGCAAAGAAATCACTGACTGTTGCGAAAAGGAAAACCTTCAAGAAAATCGAAGGAGGTTGTTGGGTTTTTGGACAGATAGGTCATAGGGCAAAGGATTGCCATCACAGGAAGGATCAGAATACTGAGAATTCCAATCAAGCAAACATTGCAGAAGACAAGTTTGTTGCTTTTGTATCTGAGGTCAATTTATTGACTAATTCAAATGATTGGTGGGTTGATACAGGAGCAACAAGGCATGTTTGTGATGATTAGAATTTATTTGTTTCTTACCAATCAATTGATGGTGGAGAAAATCTGTACATGGGAAATGCAATTGCATTTGCCATTGTAGGGAAGGGAAAAGTGACGCTCAAACTCACTTTTGGAAAAGAGCTTTCACTCACCAATGTTTTGCATGTTCCTGATATTCGCAAGAATATGATTTTTGGATCGCTTCTGAGTAACAAAGGTTTCAAATTAGTCTTTGAATCTGATAAGTTTGTAATCACCAAGGGTAGGGTGTATGTGGAAAAGGGCTACATGGCTAAGGGGCTCTTTAAATTGAATGTATTTTCTGCTGATGTTATTATTAATAATAACAAGACTATTGCTTTTTTTGCTTACTTGATTGAGTCCTCTACATTATGGCATGCAAGTTTAGGACATGTTAATTTTCGTTCTCTTCAAATAATGGTTAACTTAGGTCTATTGCCCAAATGTTCCATGAACAAAGTATCTAAATGTGAGATATGCACAAAATCAAAATATGCAAGACATTCATATAAATCAATGGAAAAATCCAATGAAGTACTGGGTTTAATCCATAGTGATCTTTGTGATTTCAAGTCCACACCAACTCGTGGAGGAAAGAACTATTGTATTTCTTTCATTTATGATTGCAACAAGTACTGTTATGTCTATTTGATTCATAGTAAAGATGAAGCTTTAAACATGTTTAAAACATTTAAAGCCGAAGTCAAAAATCAACTAGACAAAAGAATAAAAGTCTTAAGGTCGGATAGAGGTGGTGAATATGAATATAATGACTTTGCAGAATTTTGTTCGAAACATGGAATACTACATCAAACGACAGCACCATATACTCCTCAACAAAACGGAGTGGCTAAATGAAAAAATTGAACATTGAAAGATATGATTAATTCCATGTTAAACAATTCTGGTACACCACATAATTTATGGGGTGAGGCACTCCTTGCTGCTAACACAATATTGAATTGAATTCCACATAAGAAGACTAATCAATCTCCTTATGTGTTGATGCACAAAATCAGTGAGGACTTTGGTACAACAGAAATCCGACCGTGAATCTACAAGAAACTAAATAACACAAGATGTATCGTGGTTCACCCCAATGTTTGGGCTACGTCCACACTGATGTTAATATATTTCTGGAGGCCAAAGGCCTATTTTGATGGATCTCTCTCTAGCCTCAACCTTCGCCTCAAATTGGCTCCCTCCGTGAAGAGAGTGAGGAGTCCCTTTTATAGAATAAGAGCTCATCACTTATTACATATTTGCCCCTTCACTTATTGCATAATTACATTTGAGTCCCCCGAGTATTTATATGAGGTCTAAATACGGAGGCCATAAATATGGTATAAACAGTAGTCCCCCAAGTCTTCAGTCAAGAGAGTCTTTTGGCTTGAGACTTGAAATCCAGTCCATGTGTGGGCCGAAGTAACTAGAGGTCGTCTAGAACTGGTACTTGACATGTGGCGATGCTTAACGTGAAGTGATGGAGGTGAGGCTGTTCGGCTAGAGGTGAGGGAGTCCCTTTTATAGAATAAGGGCTCGCTCCTCAATACATGAATAATGGGCTAGAGGTGATGCTCGCGGTAAGGTGGTTGCTTAGTAGGCAGCGAAGCTCTCTAATGAAGGTGAGGGAGTCCCTTTTATAGAAGAAGGGTTCTATCCTCAATACATGAATAATGGGCTAAGTCCCCCAAATGCTTTCATGAGGCCCAAATGCAGAGGCCCAATGTATGGTACTAGAGGTGATGCTTGTGGCAATGCGGTTCCTCGGCTGGCGGCGGTGAAGGTGAATGAGTCCCTTTTATAGAATAAGGGTTCTCTCCTCAATACATGAATAATGGGCTAAGTCCCCCAAATGCTTTCATGAGGCCCAAATGCAGAGGCCCAATGTGTGGTACTAAAGGTGATGCTTGTGGCGAGGTGGTTGCTCGGCTGGCGGCGGTGAAGGTGAGGGAGTCCCTTTTATAAAACAAAGGCTCGCTCCTCAATACATAAATAGTGGGTGGTGCTATCTCTAATGAAAGTGAGGGAGTCCCTTTTATAGAATAAGGGCTCTCAATACATAAATAATGGGCTAAGTCCCTCAAGTATTTTTCTTGAGGCCCAATATATGGTACATAATGTAGTTCCCAAAGTTTTCAGTCAAGAGAGTCTTTTGGCTGGAGACTTGAAATTTGATCCATGTATGGGCCGAAGTGGCGGTTTGTTTGGCTGGAGGCGGTATTTGTATACCATGCACTGAAGCTTTGTAGGTGAAGCTTTGTAATTGAAGCTTTGTAATTGTAGCTTTTGAAGCTTTGTAATTGTAGCCCTGAAGCTTTTGTGATTGTAGCCATGAGGCTTTGTAATTGTAGCCCTGAGGCTTTGTAATTGTAGCTCTGAAGCTTTGTAATTAAAGCCCTGAAGCTTTGTTTGACATGAGTGATGCTCATGAATGTTGACATGAGTGATGCTCATGGATGTCGACATGAATGATGCTCGTGAATGTTTATGTATGATTGTCATGAGTGATGCCCATGAATGTTTATGTATGATTATCATGAGTGATGCCCATGATTTTGGAGTACGGGTTGTACCTTTTGATCACCTAGTTGGTGATAACAGCGGCAGACTGCCGAATAATTTTTTGGAGTACTGGATGTACTTTTGATCACCTGGTTGGTGATAATGGCGGCGAGTTTGCCGAATAATTTTGGGGTATTAGTGAGCCCTCTTTTTGTTTTTGTTTTGTTTTTTTTTTTTTACTGGGTACAATACCGGAGATACAGATGGTGATAACAGTACATATACCAGCAAAAATTCAAAATAATGTCTGCGGTGCCCGCGTGTGCATGCATCCCCTCTTTCTCCACTTTTCTCTTCTTTTGGTGAGTGTTCAACGTGAGCGTCAGTCCCCCACTTTCTCCATTTTCTCTTTTGCTCTGTTTTCCACCTTCCTGACCCATTTGCATGTTATTATCCTGGTGCCCATCTTTTCTGCTTTCTCTTTTGCTTTTATCATTGAATCATGTTGCAAAGCTGTAATGGCCAGGCCACCATTTTCTTTGCTGATTATTCCTTTCTCCATCTTTTCAGCTTTCTGTCCACCGACTGTTTGAATGGCTATGCTTTCTGGAAGACAAGCCATCCAGCTACTGTGAGGATTGAGATAGAGGCAGCGAAAAATAGGGCCACGGTTACAGAGGAAAATGAGAGAGATGCGAGACTTGTTGCCACTTCATTGCAAAACGATATCTCTCCAGCAGCGCCATTTCTTGGTGAGCACAGATAAATTAGAGCTCCCCTGGATCCAGCTCTCCTCGTTCCACGTACTCTGCCCCTCTGATTGCAGAGAGGTGCGTGATCCAAAACCCCATCCGCAGGCCTGATGTGTTATTGGATTTCAGGATATAAACGATTTGTGGGTCTTGTGGTTCTGCTGCAAAGTAAGCAATCCAAGATCCTAAACCAAAGATGTCGGACACGTGGGTAGACCCTAATGGTGTAAGCTCTTGATTCGGAGAAGAGTTCATCCATGGTCTCCACGAAGGGGTTTAGGCTTCTGATTTGAGACACGTAGAGAGTGAGAGGCACGGCAGAGAAGGCCAGTGTGAAGAACACCTGTAATACCATCATCTACCTATCTATCAATTCAAATCAAAACCCACAAAAATATGATCTCAAAGATTGGATTTTGATTAAAACCCAATTCAGTTTTGAAGATTGTGATGCAGAAGAGAAGAGGGTTTTGGAGAGAATATTTCTCGAAATTGGAAGAAGAAGCTGGAGAGTGGGTGGAGAGAGAGAGAAGCTCCGGTGGTCGGCAGAGCTTCCAACGTGAAATCTCCATCTTCTCCTTCAATTCTCAAACTGTTGCCCCATCATTTACAGAGAAAGAATATCGAACACCCGTCTCGAAGGCTTTCGTTCTTCATGGTGTTCCTTAGCTTGCAGTTGGACAAGTTTCTTTCACTTTGAAATGGGTTCTGGTTGAAAAAGTGCAGCCTTTTCACGGTAGACACAAACATGTGCCATGGGACATCCCCAACAAGCATCATATCTCATTCCTGATCATCTCCTGCATCACATCCAGGAACTCCGAGTTGAAAAAACTGTTGATCATGCCCCGCCACCAAGCTTGTGAACGCCACCCAGAACGTCATGGAATAGATGTTTGCGGTGGAGAGCTGGAGCGCGGATCTTGGAGAGGAGATGGTGTGGAGAAGATGGCGAGGAGCACAGGTGTGGGGTTCGTGGTGGCGAATCTGAGAAAGGACGGAGATGATGGTCCTTGTTAGTGGGCTCCGGGAGGTGGGTGCGGGCCTGGGTATATGTCTGGGCTCGCAGCTGCTGAAGCCTGAATCTTTTGGTTTGGATCTGCTAAGGCGTGATGGGAAGTTGGAGAGGTGTCAGATCCGGATCATCGGGCGAGTTGGGCCGGGTTAACGAGTCAGCAGGCTCGGAGGTGGAGGGAACGTCTAAGAGAGACGGAGGTAGAAGCTGAGACCGTGCAGCAGAAAGATGAAGAGATGAGAGAAGCTGACGTTAAACTGGGTTTTCCTTCTAACCCATTTCTGGGTTTCTAGAGAGATGAAGAAATGGGATTGGCTTTTCTCTTTTTTTTTTTTGTATCTCAGAGAGATAGAGAGAGTGATCTGATGGAGAGTTGTGATTTTTGTTGGGAAAACGGGAGAGTGTCGGTGCACTCACAGAGAGACGCAGAGATCTGATGAAAATGAGATGATGGTTTGATGGGTTTTTTCTGGGTTCTTTTTGCAGATACACGGGGAAGATTGTGAAGGTTTCACGGTGGTGTGATGAAATATTGAAAGAGAACCGACGTAACTTTTCGTGTCGATTCCCACAGACGGCGCCAAATGTTGATGCACAAAATCAGTGAGGACTTTGGTACAACAGAAATCCGACCGTGAATCTACAAGAAACTAAATAACACAAGATGTATCGTGGTTCACCCCAATGTTTGGGCTACGTCCACACTGATGTTAATATATTTCTGGAGGCCAAAGGCCTATTTTGATGGATCTCTCTCTAGCCTCAACCTTCGCCTCAAATTGGCTCCCTCCGTGAAGAGAGTGATGAGTCCCTTTTATAGAATAAGGGCTCCTCACTTATTACATATTTGCCCCTTCACTTATTGCATAATTACATAAGTTACCTACATATAAAACTTTGAAAGTGTGGGGTTGTCTTGCGAAAGTTCAAGTGCCTCTTCCGAAGAGACAAAAGCTTGGACCAAAAATGGTGGATTTTATATTTATTGGTCACGCCAATAGTAGTTCAACATACAGATTTTTGGTTCATAAATCTGAAATTGCAGACATTCATGTATATAAAATACTTGAATCTGCAGAAGCCGAGTTCTTTGAGGAAAATTTTCCTTATAAAGATAGGTCATATGTTTTGAATAAAAGAGTACATGATGATACTACGAAAAATAATGACGATAATCATGCTTCAACTTTTAGAGTCTAAAGTCAAGATTTGGAACCACGGAAGAGTAAAAGAGAAAAATTTACAAAAGCTTTTGATCCTGATTTCCTCACTTATTTAACCAAAGAAGAGCCTCAAAGTTATAACATTGCATTAGAATCCTCAGAAGCACCTTATTAGAAAGAAGTTATTCAAAGTGAAATGGAATCCATCATGCAAAATAATACATGGGAATTGGTTAATTTACCTCGGGAAATAAACCAATAGGACACAAATGGATTTTCAAGAAGAAATTGAGACTGGATGGTACCATAAACAAGTATAAAGCTCGTCTAGTTGCCAAAGGGTATCGTCAAAAAGAAGAACTTGACTACTTTGACACTTATTCACCAGTAGTTAGAATAACATCTATAAGGTTGTTAATAGCTTTATCGTCTGTTTACAATCTTGAGATATATCAAATGGATGTCAAGACTGCATTTTCAAATGGTGAATTAGACGAGGAAATATATATGGAACAACTTGAAGGTTTCATTGTCAAAGGTCAAGAAAAGAAAGTTTGCAAATTGATTAAGTCATTATATGGACTTAAACAAGCTCCTAAGCAATGGCATGAAAAATTCAATCATAATATGATCACAAATGGATTTATAATCAATGAAAGTGATAAATGCATTTATATTCTGCAAACGAAAAATGCTTGTGTAATTGTATGTGTATATGTTGATGACATGCTTATAATGGGAACAAACAAGGATGTGATTAACATGCTAAATTCTAGCTTTGATATGAAAGATATGGGACTAGCTAATGTAATTCTTGGAGTTTGAATTCTAAGGAATTCAGATGGATATGTTCTAACTCAATCACATTATGTTGAAAAGGTTCTAAAAAGGTTTGAACATTATGATTGTAAACCTGTAGTAACTCCATTTGATCCAATTCATAAACTTACTAATAACAAAGAAGATAGTGTATCTCAATTGGAGTATACCCAAGTTATAGGTTGCTTGATGTACATTATGAATTGTACAAGACCTAATCTCGCTTATTCAATAAGCCGATTAACCAAGTATTCAAGTAATTCGATCATTGGAATCCTTTAATAAGGGTATTAAGATACTTAAAGCATACAATGCACTATGGTTTGCATTACACTCAATATTCCCCAGTATTAGAAGGATATAGTGATGCCAATTGGATTTCAGGGAGCACAGACAGTAAATCCACAAGTGGATATGTATTTACACTTGGTGGAGCAGCTATGTAAATAGGGTCAAAATCATATGAAATACTTGCAAGAATACAAGGATGTTGTAGTATAGATGCTCATGCAGGGTCGTTCTCCTCAAGGATTATTTTAATAATTTATGTAAAAAAATTCCTAATTAACTACTTAAAACTAAAAATTGAGAAAGGTGATTTTGAATTTGGGTAATATTAAAAACAAATTTTAATTGAAAACAAATAATAAATTTGTCCAAAACTAATACAATAAAAGAAAAGAGTTTTAAATACCAATTTAATAAATCACTAGGGTTCCACCATTACCTAGCAATCCTATGTATTTTTACCATTACTTATGATCTACACATACCACTTTGAAGGTTAGGTTTTCCTAATTTATATTCTACTTGGAACCTCCAACATAGAACGTATATCTAACATGCAATCCGTCCGGACATTAGGATCAAATATGAACATGAAAGACTCATTATGTTTTATGAAAACCCTTTGAAAAACCATGCAACCCTTAAGACGTGGTGTTGATCCTAAGTGAAATTACAATTATTAACCACAAGAAGCCAGCGTCAATTTCAGGGAACCTTCCGACCAAAATTGCGTCAAATTACTTTTCTAAATATCCTAATGGTGGTCAATCATCAAGACAAATAGATAGTTTTAACACAGTCATTAATAATTCAAAACCTACATGCAATCAATTATAAGCAATTAAATAAAAATTACATATTCATACTAAGGCTCAAGGATTCGCCCTAACAAAACATATTAGTTACGCATATTTATTATTAAAATCATAGAAAATATTATTATAAAGAAAATGATTGAAAGCACCTTAAAGTAGAAAATCTTCAAGAACCATGACAATTCTCTGTCTCCAGGATTGCATAAAAGAAAGCGTATAACCCAAACTAGGGCCGGCCATACCTTTTTAAAACCCATCTAAAAGGCAGCTCACAATCCCTAAAAACCAGGTCCTTTATTCCAACTAGGAGACTAAGAATAATAATAAAATATCTTAGAAAATAAAGTCCTAATTAAGTTAGGAGAATCTGCCAAGTACTTGTCCAGCTACGTTTTAGCCTCAAACACCCTCCAAAACCGGCCCATGATAGCTTGTTTTGAAGATCGGAATATTTTGAACACATCTCCAGAAGGCCACGAACCTATCCGAGATCATCTTAGACTCCAAAAATGCAATTCGAACCCAAAAAGTCATATTCCAGCACCGCGCACTGCTCCTTTATTCTATCGCCATAAAATCACTGCTTGGTAGAAAAATATGATATTTTGATACGATCAAGCCAAGTGACTTACAAGCGTCCTCCAACTAGAATTACTCCAAAATTCATCCATTTGACCATGTTTTGCTCTAGAGGAAGTCGAAAGTCCTATATTGAAAATACAATTCAAAGTATCAAAATTCTTCCAAAATATTAACCAAAATATACTAAGAATGGGGTTAAATATGTAATATAAAATCTACTCATCACTTAGGCAGCCCAAAGTTTTTATGAGGAAAATTGGTTGCTGAAACAAGTGGAAAGACTGACGAGGAGAATACCATTCTTAGTACTGGTTTGGTATTGAGATGCTTTTATAAAAAGTGGATATAAAAAAAAGTTGCGCTCAAAGAGGTGTTTGGTAAACACTTAAAAACAACTTATTTTCACAGTTTTGGGTGAAAAAAAGGCTGAAAACGTGAAGCAGCAAAAATGAGTTTATTCTCACAGCACAACATAAGCAGTTTTTTTTTTTTTTTTTAAGCATAGCAATACCAAACCAACTCCGCCGTGTAAGTTTATCTTACATTGCCGGTCCCAAGCCCGGATAAAGGAGGAGGGGGAGGGCGTCAGGTAGTCGACAGCCGGCACTCCATGATCACGTCGAATCCTTATGAAAATGAATCCAGAACGAAATCGCGCTAAAGCTAGGGCGTCACCCGTAAGTGGCGCGCTGTGTGGCCCGAGCACAGTGATAAATGAGCAAGGGTCGCTGTATCTCCATCGGCACCCGGATGCAGTGTTAAATGAGCAAGGGGGCTATAGAAACTTCTTTTCGAACGACTCCACTCAAAGTTGTTTGGGAGCATATGCTCCTATCAACTTTACACGGGACACACAAAAGAAGTACTTTGATCCTATTAGACGGGGAAGGGTGAAGAAGTTAGGACAGAAGGGTAGAGTTCAAGAGAGCAAAATGCGTTTAGGAACGTGGAATATAGGAACTTTGACGGGAAAATCTATGGAAGTAGTAGAAGTTATGGTGAGGAGAAGGATAAATATTATGTGCCTACAAGAAACTAAGTGGGTTGGGCGTAAGGCAAAGGATCTAGAAAACTCAGGGTTTAAACTATGGTATTCGGGCACAAATAGAACGAGAAACGGTGTTGGCATCATCGTGGACAAGACCTTGACACAAGATGTTGTAGATGTCAAGAGGGTAGGAGATAGAATCATGGCAATCAAGATTGTAATAGGACAAGAACTTATCAATGTGATTAGTGCGTACGCACCTCAAGTAGGGTTGGATACGAGTTCGAAGGAGAAATTTTGGGAAGACCTTGGAGACTTGGTGCAATGAATTGCTCAGACGGAGAAGTTAATTATAGGAGGAGATTTAAATGGACACGTGGGCAGGGAGACAGGCAACTATGGAGGTTTTCATGGTGGCCATGGTTTTGGGGAGAGAAACGAGGATGGGGAAGCTATCTTGGATTTTGCATTGGCATAAGATCTCTTCTTAGCCAACATCTTCTTTAAGAAGAGAGAAGAACATGTGATCACCTACAAGAGTGGGTCGTCAAAAACACAAATAGATTTTCTTCTAATGAGGAAAGGGGATCGTATAACTTGTAAGGATTGCAAAGTTATACCAGGAGAGAGCGTGGCTAATCAACATCGCTTGTTGGTGATGGATGTACATATCAAACGAGTGAGAAAAAAGAACAAGACTTGGAAGTGCCCAAGGACTAGATGGTGGAATCTAAAAGAAGAAAAACAAGCCATTTTCAAAGAGAAAGTAATCACCCAGTGTGTGTGGGATAGAGAGGGGGAAGCTAACCAAATGTGGGATTCCATGGCTAGTTGTATCCGAAAAGTAGCAAAAGAGGTATTAGGAGAGTCCAAGGGCTTTGCCCCACACCAAAAGGAATCTTGGTGGTGGAATGAGGAGGTACAAACAAAGGTGAAGGCTAAGAAGGAATGTTGTAAAGCCTTATACAAGGATAGGACCGATGAAAATGGTGAAAGGTATAGAAAAGCGAAGCAAGAGGCGAAGAAAGCTGTGAGAGAAGCTAAGTTAGCGGCTTATGACGATATGTATAAGCGACTAGATACCAAAGAAGGAGAGTTGGATATCTATAAACTAGCTAGAGCAAGGGAAAAGAAGACAAGGGACCTAAACCAAGTGAGGTGCATCAAGGATGAGGATGGAAATGTTCTTGCTACAGAGAACGCGGTTAAAGACAGATGGAAAGGTTATTTTCATAATCTTTTCAATGAAGGACATGAAAGGAGTGCTTCTTTAGGGGAGTTGAGTAACTCAGAAGAGTGTCGAAACTACTCTTTTTATCGTAGAATCCGGAAGGAAGAAATGGTTGTAGCTTTGAAGAAGATGAAGCATAGAAAAGCAGTAGGCCCAGACGATATACCAATCGAAGTGTGGAAAGTTTTGGGAGAGACAGGTATAACATGGCTCACTGACCTTTTCAATAGGATTTTGAAAACGAAGAAGATGCCAAATGAGTGGCGAACGAGCACTTTGGTGCCTATCTACAAGAATAAGGGCGATGTACAAAATTGCATGAACTATAGGGGTATTAAGCTAATGAGTCATACAATGAAGCTCTGGGAGAGAGTCATTGAGCATAGATTGAGGCAAGAGACACGGGTTTCGGACAACCAATTCGGGTTCATGCCAGGGCGCTCAACCATGGAGGCAAGCTATCTCTTACGAAGATTGATGGAAAGATATAGAGATGGGAAAAAGGATTTACACATGGTCTTTATAGATTTGGAAAAAGCGTATGATAGGGTCCCAAGAGACATTCTTTGGAGGATTTTAGAGAAGAAAGGAGTACGAGTAGCATATATCCAAGCTATACAGGATATGTATGAAGGAGCAAAGACTGCCGTAAGAACTCATGAAGGACAAACCGAAAGCTTCCCCATAATTGTAGGATTACATCAAGGCTCATCCTTAAGTCCTTACCTTTTTGCGTTGGTAATGGATGAGTTAACAGGACATATTCAAGATGATATTCCTTGGTGTATGCTTTTCGCAGACGATATAGTGTTGATAGATGAAACTCAGGAAGGGGTAAATGCAAAGCTTAACCTTTGGAGAGAAGTGTTGGAATCTAAAGGTCTTCGCCTAAGTCGATCAAAGACAGAATATATGGAGTGCAAGTTCAGTGCAAATGGAGGCCAAAACGAGTTAGGGGTGAGGATCGGAGATCAAGAAATACCAAAGAGCGACCGTTTTCGTTACCTAGGATCTATCTTGCAAAAGAACGGAGAATTAGATGGAGATCTCAACCATAGAATACAAGCTGGATGGATGAAGTGGAAGAGTGCATCCGGCGTGTTGTGTGACCGCCGTATGCCACTGAAGCTCAAGGGAAAATTTTATAGGACGGCAATAAGGCCGGCGATACTGTATGGCACAGAATGTTGGGCGGTGAAGCATCAACACGTACACAAAATGGGTGTAGCGGAGATGAGGATGCTTCGTTGGATGTGTGGGCACACGAGAAAAGATAAGATTAGGAATGAGGATATCCGGGGTAAAGTAGGAGTAGCCGAAATTGAAGGAAAGATGAGAGAAAATCGGTTACGGTGGTTTGGACATGTACAAAGAAGGCCTACTGACGCTCCGATTAGAAGATGCGACTATGGGACAGAGGTTCAGGGCCGAAGGGGTAGAGGAAGACCTAGGAAAACTTTGGAAGAGACCCTAAGAAAAGACTTAGAGTACTTGGATCTAACGGAGGACATGACACAGGACAGAACACAATGGCGTTCTAAGATTCATATAGCCGATCCCACTCAGTGACTTGGATTTTCCAAGTCTCCAACCGAGAAGTTTTCCTCACTCGGGAAATTAAGGGAACACTACCTCAACCTACATGCTCCACTCACAAAGCTTCAATATACAAGCTTCAACAAAAGAAAATTCAAAGAACTTAGCGAAGAAGGCTTTGGTGTATTTCACACAATACGTTGAAATGAAGGAAAGCTTATTTATTGATATCCCTAATAAGTTACAAATATGTACATATACTTGAGTCAAAATAAACAAACAAGAGGGAGCCTTCACAAATGTTGCTTAGGAGAAGTCTCAGCAGTCGGTAGAGCCCCAGAAAGAGAAGGCACCGGAGGGGATCATTCGGAGCCTCAGTACTGGACAGAACCCTAGAAGGAGGAGGCATCAGAGGTTGATCATTTGGAGCTTCATTACGCGGTACAGCCCCAGAAGACGAATGCAATAAATGCCTTTGGAACAAACCCACAAATCTCTGATGATCAAGTAAAACCTGACCATCAGATTCCTTCATCTGGTCAAGCTTCCTCTTCATGTTTGTAGCATAGTCATGTGCGAGCCGGTGCAACTGTTTATTCTCATGCTTGAGCCCTCTAATCTCCTGTTTGAGACTCATCACTTCAGCCGCCAATGATTCAACTTGGCGGGTTCGAGCAAATAGGCATTGTGCCATATTAGACACAGAACCTGCACACTGAACACTAAGAGCCAGAGAATCCTTAACAGCCAACTCATCAGACCGTTTGGAAAGTAGTCTGTTATCTTTGGGAGTGAGAAGGTTCCTGGCCACTACCGCAGCGGTCATATCATTCTTCATCACGGAATCCCCAATGGTAAGAGGACCAGTAGGGGAGACGAAGGATGGGCGCCATATGTTGTCTGGAGAAGGCGGGGCTGCCTTTTCAACAAGGTTCAAGTCAAAACGACGGTCGGAGGGGCCAGACATTTTCAAAGGTGTTGAAGAGAGAAGAGGTCGGACAAATCAAGATCTTAGAAGTGCAAGAATGGAGCTTCTACTGGTGGATATTCAAGTGTGCTTTGGAACTTAATGTCAGCCCCTATAAAAATCTGCACTCGATGAAGCTTCAGAAATCGAAGAGGCGCTTGCTCAGAAATCGAAGAGGCGTTTGCTTTCTCAAAAGCTGGGCTGCTTAGAGACCACGAGGGTCGATCTCAGAAATCGAAGAGGCGTGTGCTTTCTCAAAAGCTGGGCTGCTCAAAGACCACGAAGGCCGATCTCAGAAATCGAAGAGGCTTGCTTTCTCAAAAGCTGGGCTGCTCAGAGACCACGAGGGCCGATCTCAGAAATCGAAGAGGCACCTACTTTTCCAGCCCTGTCAGCACCTGTCCCACGCACACTCAGCTTTGCGGAAATTATGGGCATTCTGTCGAAGATTTCTGGCGAAGTAGAAAGCACATGAATCGTACTGTTCAATCACCCACTTCCCACACGCAACAGTAGCTCATGGGTACCACATATAACTCTGCCAAAGTTCTCTGACAAAGTTGAGACACATGAAGCTTGCAGCTCCCACTACATCGCTCTGACCAAGAAGGGTAAAAGATTAGCAAAGAAACAACACTAACAAAGTTTAGACACATAAATTTTGAAGGTCTAGCTACCATATTATTACCCACAAGGGTAAAGGAACAGTACCACTGCTGGATAATTGGAAAGTCCCGGTGTGTCAACCTCTGTGCTTCGTGGCAAGGTAGACTAGCAAACATGCCCAACCTTTACTCACATTCGAGAAAACACTCCCAACAAGATTGCTTGCTCCAAAATCGAAGAGGCACCGCCCTCCGAATCTCGAGAGCCAGACTCCCAACATGATTACTTTCTCAAAAATCGAAGAGAGGGTAAAGGAACAGTACCACAGCTGGATAATTGGAAAGTCCCTGTGTGTCAACCTCTGTGCTTCGTGGCAAGGTAGACTAGCAAACATGCCCAACCTTTACTCACATTCGAGAAAACACTCCCAACAAGATTGCTTGCTCCAAAATCGAAGAGGCACCGCCCTCCGAATCTCGAGAGCCAGACTCCTAACATGATTACTTTCTCAAAAATCGAAGAGAGGGTAAAGGAACAGTACCACTGCTGGATAATTGGAAAGTCCCTGTGTGTCAACCTCTGTGTTTCGTGGCAAGGTAGACTAGCAAACATGCCCAACCTTTACTCACATTCGAGAAAACACTCCCAACAAGATTGCTTGCTCCAAAATCGAAGAGGCACCGCCCTCCGAATCTCGAGAGCCAGACTCCCAACATGATTACTTTCTCAAAAATCGAAGACACCGCTCTCCGAATCTCGAGAGCCAGACCCCCAGTAGGATTGCTTTCTCAAAAATCGAAGAGGCATCGTTCTCCGAATCTCGAGAGCCAGATCCCCGACAGGATTGCTTGTTCGAAAACCGATGAGGCACCACTTTCCCAACTTCAAGAGCTGGATCTCCTTGGATAAAGCTTGTCTGTAATCTTCACACGCAACATCAGCTTTCCAGATACCACAGACCACTTTTTCAAAGTGCTCTGACAGAGTTAAAACTTGTGAAGCTGGCAGCTCCCACTACCGTGCTATGACCAAGCAGGGTAAAGGAATAGCATTATTACTTGATGTTAGGGAGACTCCTATATATGTCAACCTCCATCCCCAACGGACATGCAGACCTGCAAAAATGCTCAACCCTTCCTCTTATCTGAGAGGGCACTCCCAACGAAGCCTTTCGAAATATTCAGCTTTCTTTCCCCCCGATAATACCTCTGTAAACAAGCTATACTAGAGCAAGAATATCTCATATCATCAGGGTTAAAAGCAAGAGTATCCCATATCATGCTTTTTCCCTGTCTTTTCCTTTGGCCTTGTTCTTACCTGCAAGACAAAGAGAAAGAGAGCAATCAGTCAGCACTTGGAATCAAGCTTCCAGCCAGGAACTGACTGCCTGGAACCCCTTACCTGATTACTTACCTGGCATTGCTCTCGAGTACTCATCTTCAACATCTTATGCTTCCAGGGAAGATCCCGCATCTACCTGAGGAACAGATAGGGCAAGTGAGAAGGATACAAGGAAGCATGTGGAGACAAGCGTAACAGCACACGTGCCGATACATCCATTACTCTGTCAAAAGAAAAAGTATCCCATATCAGCAGGGTCGAACGTACTCTAGATTTGATGGACTTGTTTTGACCCTCAAATTCTTCAGTCGGCCTTATCTTTGGAGGAAACCAGAAAACCCTCCAGCCCAGTTCAAGAATAAGCCTGTGGAAAGTTACTTCTTCAAAAGCAAAAGTATCCCATATCATCTCTTCTCATTTTTCTTCTCTTTATCCTTCATGCTGCCTGCAAGATAGGGAGAATATGAACAATCAGCCGGAGCTCTGATTGCTTACCTTGTCTGTCACCCCTTTCAGCAGATCCCCTAGCTCGGCGACTTGGGGGACTCCTACTACATGGTTTGTATCGCGCTTGACCAAGCCTGAAACTACAAGTAAGCTTCAAGTGACATTGATACATTACCTTGTGCATCTCCACCAGTTACAGATACCACCCCTGGATGGAGGAAGAGTACTTCCAGAGAAGATGCCACATCTACCTATGAGACAGATAAGGAAAGTCAAGACGATACCACACTCCAGTACTTAGAAGTTTCGTGGTTACGAGATCATTCTCCTACAATATTTCCTAATGTCATTTGTACTAAATCATTCACTTGTACTCACTAAAGGAGAGCTTGAACCTATGTACTTGTGTAAACCCTTCACAATTAATGAGAACTCCGCTATTCCGTGGACGTAGCCAATCTGGGTGAACCACGTACATCTTGTGATTGCTTTCCTATCTCTATCCATTTATATACTTATCCACACTAATGACCGGAGCAATCTAGCGAAGATCACAAAAAGTGACCGTTTTCGCTACCTAGGATCTATCTTGCAAGAGAACGGAGAATTAGATGGAGATCTCAACCATAGAATACAAGCTGGATGGATGAAGTGTAAGAGTGCATCCGGCGTGTTGTATGACCGTCGTAGGCCACTGAAGCTCAAGGGAAAATTTTATAGGACGGCAATAAGGCCAGCGATGTTGTATGGCACAGAATGTTGGGCGGTGAAAGCATCAACATGTACACAAAATGGGTGTAGCGGAGATGAGGATGTTTCATGGGATGTATGGGCACACGAGAAAGGATAAGATTGGGAATGAGGATATCCGAGGTAAAGTAGGAGTAGCCAAAATTGAAGGAAATATGAGAGAAAATCGGTTCCGGTGGTTTGGACATGTGCAAAGAAGGCCTACTGACGCTCCGGTTCGAAAATATGACTACGGGACAGAGGTTTAGGGCCGAAGGGGTAGAGGAAGACCTAGGAAAACTTTGGAAGAGACCCTAAGAAAAGACTTGAGTACTTGGATCTAACGGAGGACATGACACAAAACCGAGCGCAATGGCGTTCTAGGATTCATATAGCCGACCCCACTTAGTGGGAAAAGGCTTTGTTGTTGTTGTATAGCAATACCAAACCAGCCCTAAGACGGGCTGTGGATATCCAGCACGAACACCATCAAAGATTTGAAGACCGGAACAACGTATACCAACATCTGAAGCAATTAGTGTCTCAATATCAAGAGCAGTTGAGAACACTTGAGATTAACAACTATGCTTTAACAATACATTTGAAGGAGGCCGAGAAAAGAAACTTTATCCCGGGACGTTTCCACCTCGATGTCTTCTGATTTTTGAAGTAAATTTTGTTTCAAGTTTATAAACAGGAAGTTGTAAAAATCTGAACTTGAGTAATATGTAATTACATGTATCTTTTCATCAACCAAACTACTAATATCTTCTTTCAACCTTGGAATAAGTTTTAATAGACTAACCAAATCCACCCCTTTGGTACATGGTACAGGAAGAATTTGTAATTAGTAACTTACCAGAACTTATGGCTCGCTTTTAGGAATGTGTATGTACTCACTAAAATTTAGTTGGTGCTCTAATTTTATATCAAAAAGGAAGCAGCTGTACAAATCTGGGTGTGCCATTGCATGCCACCGTCTCATATGAAGTACATTATATGCTCAATTTTCTTTCCACATTTATAATATTGTTTCTTAAATTTCAAGTACAACGATGTCAGGTAATGATACGAAGCGATAATTACGGTGAAGCTGGAGTTAAGAACACATCACTAATTCTTTTGCTAGTTTCCTCTTATAAATAAATAAATGATATAGTATAACAGTCAGTTGATGCATGTAGAAATAAACTTTCAATCATATGTTGCACACCATGCAATCCAGTTGTTGGACATATTCTGGTCACCAGAACTGGTGTAATGTGGTTCCCGTCATTCACCTTTTTGAATCTCAAGTTTAAAGCATCACAGTAAACAACAACAGATGCGAGCACGTACGCACATATATTAGAGATTATGAAAGTCACTTTGTCTTAGAGTCATCCACAAATAATGAATATGTTTCTCCTAATTAACTTAATTTAGTATTAAAGGTATATGTTACTTCCTCTGCAACTTCTGTATTGTTGAGAGTATGAATCCTGCATTGGGAACCTTGCACGTGCTTATAAGTAAAATGACTACTTTTCATATTGCCAATTGGTTTTATAGTGACAACTCAGCTTTCTTCACGTACATAGTAGAATTGTATGAGGAGTTAAAGTTCCCATCCTACCGATTATTTTCAAGAGGTTATGTTACTTTCAGTTAACTGATGCTTTATTTTTGTGCCAAATATTGAGGCAAATGCCTCATCATCAAAAGCTGTTAGTTTGTTGTAATAGTAAATTGTTAGTTGAGATTATTTGTGGCATAACATGTAATTAGTCATAGTTAGTTAAGGGCATTGTTGTACAAAGCCAAGGGCTATATGTACTCTCTATTGTAAAACATTATCAAGTAATGAGAACATTTTTCTGACAATTCAATCTCTCTCTACATTTCTCATTCTCTCTCTAAACTGTGTTTCTTACTTAAGAAGATATTGGTTTCTATATGGTATCATGCATCTTTGCCTCACGGCGATCGATCCGCTTCCGCAGTTCAATCAATGAATGTTCATTGATTTTCTCTTCTGATTTCTAAATTCAGTCTATGGTTTGCGTTCTGATTTGAACTCTATCGATCATGGCATCGCCCTCGGAGTCGTCTTCTCCGATCGAACCGACATTGCCAAACCCTAATTTCTCTGGAATTTCTGGAATTTCTTCAGCATCAAATTCGTATACCTCTATGACAATTCAGAATATAGGTAGCATGGTCCCGATCAAACTACCTTCCATGGCATGCCTTGTTTGCACCAATTCTCTGCTAGTACAAGCTCATTAGCATCATTACCGGTACTGAATCATGTCTGCCACCACTTTTGCCTGATTGTTCTCTCAACCTTGCCTTCGAGTTATGGTACGAAAAGGATCAAAACCTTCTCATTTGGTTGAATTCTACGCTATATGAGGAAATTATTCCCTTCACTGTAGGTGTTTCATCAACGTGCGATTTCTGGATCAAACATGAGCAATGATTTGGTGGTGTATCTGATGCTCAGATTCATCAATTACGATCTCGTCTTCAATCAGTCGAAAAAAGCTCTTAATCGATCTCTGAGTATCTGCAATAAATCAAAGAAATTTCTGATTCTCTTATAGATGTTGGCTCTGCAGTTCCTGATCGTGATTTAATTGTAGCGTCTCTTCATGGATTACCTGATGAATTTGAGTCTTTCATTGACTCGATTAGGCTTCGTCTCTCATCTACCTCTCTTGATGAACTTCATGTCATGTTACTTACAAAGGATATCTCTATGGCTCGTAGAAAGCAACCTATGTCATCCACCACTACTGAGCCTTTTCAGGCTTTTTCTGTGCAGTCTCAGGCACCTCTCCTCCCCATTTATCTACATGTATGTTTTGTTCAACAGCAGCCCCTACAAAATTCATTTAGGCATAATTCTAATCGAGGTCGTAACAACAATCGCAGTTACAACACCAATAAAGGGAACAATCGAGGGAATTTTACTCATAATAACTATCAAGGCAACAATCGAGGCAATTACTCTCGTGGCAATTATTAAGGTTCTCATGGAAATTCTCAGAATTCATCTACTCACATAGGTTCTAAAGTTCCTTGTCAAATTTGTGGCTCCACAAGCCATAAAGCCATTGATTGCTTTGATTGGATGAACCCTGAGATCTTTGGAAGAATTCCTCCTACAAAATTGGCTACTTTTTGTGCTCACTACTATTCTAAATCTAATCCCTCTTGCCTGATTGACTCTGGCGCCACAGCTCATATTACAAGTGACATTGCCAATATCTCAACCCTTTCTCCATATACCGGTGAAGATAAAGTTTACATTGGCGATGGTAAAGGTTTGTCCATCTCTCATGTTGGTCATTCATCTTTGAATACTCCTCATGGTTCTTTTAAATTGAGCAATGTTTTATAGGTTCCTCACATGACACATAATTTGTTGTCTGCTTATCAATCTTAAAAGACAATAATTATGCATTAACTCTTGACCCTGATGGATCCACTGTCAATGATCATATTTCAGGGAAGATGCTTTTGCGGGGTCCAACTAAAAATGGCTTCTATCCTATTCAAGCATCCAGTTCAACCTCTCCATTTCCTTCAGCTTTCATGAGTGTCAAAGCTCCTATCAAAGTTCGGCATAAACGATTGGGACATCCCTCTTCATCAATCTTTAGAAGGATCTTATCTAGTAATAAAGAAGCATTGCAAGGAAAATCTACTGTTGATTTCTTTTGTATTGATTGTGCTCTTACTAAGAATCACAAACTCCCTTTTCATATTACTAGTTCTTCATCAACTCAATGTTTAGAGTTGCTTCATTGTGACTTGTGGGGTCCTACCTCAAGTATTTCACCTAGTGGTTTTCAGTATTACATGTTACTTGATGAAGACCACAACAAGTATAGCTGGCTATTTCCCTTAAAAGCTAAGTTTGAAGCTTTTCGCACTTTTGTTGTATTCAAGTCTTATGTAGAAAACTCTCTTAGTAATAAAATAAAGACTTTGCGTACATATTCAGGGGGTGAATTCACTTCCAATGCTTTTAACTTTTTTCTCAGTACTCATGACATTCTTTATCAGTTAAGTTGTTGTTGGAAATGTGCCCTAAAACCAATCATATGATGATACTTTACGGACATTTCAAATGTTAAACTAATCTAGTTTAACATATAAAGGGCAAAGATTATTGTTTGAGCCGTCTCATATAAATGTTATATGCTTAAACGATAAAGTCCAAGGAATATGTGATTGGGAGAATGCAATCTAATGAAGTTAGATTAATGAGACCATTCTTTCGTGGACACATCCTAAATGTTCCTGATCATAGGATTACCAATTGGGCATTGACAGTCCGTTAAGATCAGTACGTACTGTGTCTTCTCTCAGGGAGAGTGACTAGTCTCGAGTCATCGGTGTGTGTGACATCAAGACAAGTACGTAGGTGCTCAATAAGAGAATGAGTTCACTGAACGTGATCAACGAAGAGTTCTTATATTCCATGTCACATGAGAACTCATGGTTGGGATAATGCAAAGTAGTCCTTTGACCTGAGGCATCACAGTTGTCTTGTGGTTAAGTCCTTAATCTTTGATTATGTCTAATTCACCCCCTCGGGGTGTCACGGCATCGTTGGGGTTAAGCCACTTAGCTTTGGAGACAAGTGAATGCGCAACAAGGGATCTCTAACCTTCAAACAGTTGAGGGAGAATACTCTATGATATGATTTGGAATCTCTGGCCAGAGTATGAATGAGATTGGGGAATGCGTTCCAAATCACATTCAAGGAAATCATATAAGCAAACGATTCACATTGGATAGTAGACATGAGTAAATAAACTATCATACCAAACAATGTGGTCAAGAGTATTAGATTAGAGAAGGACCGTATTGCATTTGTAATCCCGAACTGAATAGGTTCTCTAACCTCTTCTGATTAGCTTGGGTAACCATGACATGCTGCTAGGCGTCAACCATGGTTTGTGGAAGCCCTATACGTGTATAACCACTAAAGGGAGAATTGAAAATTGTTTCAATTCACAATCGATGTAAAATTGTTTTAATCGCCCACTGCCTCGCTAAAAGGAACCTAATGGATCGCACACCATAAAAGGTAGAGATTGAAGATTAAACGGAAATGAGTAAGAATGATTAAATGGTTTAATCATTTATTTATGGCAAGGATTAATTAATATGTTAATTAATCAAACGAATAAGTTCGTTAAAGACCTCGGGATAGTTTTGGACCTTAAGGCCCAATGGGCTTCGAATGTCAAGCCCATTGACTTAAGATGTATGACAACTTAATGAATAAAGATTCACAAAGGCCCAAAAGCCCAAACATCCCTAAATGGCTAGCCATATTAGATGAATTAGGGTTTTGGTTGTTTAGGTTACTTAAACAAGTGACTATATAAATGACTTTATAGCCAAAATTCATTAAGGAAAAATTAAGGGTTTATTTTGGGGGAAAATTGGTGAGAATTGTCTCTCCATTTTCTCTCTAAAGAGGCCAACACCTTGGAGGGTACATCTAGCAATCCTACTACTCCAAGGTCACTCATTTCTTCTACAATCAAACCTTGGTGAAGAGACTTAGAGGTTCCCTATTTTGGGAACTTGGAGAAACCTATTTTTCCATCCAAATCCATGGATCTAAGAAGCAAGGAATGAAGGCCCTATCTCTTTGGGTGATTAGCCTTTGCTTATGCAAAGAGGAATCTACAAAGGTAATAATTTCAACTCACTTTGTTTTGAGTTGATTATTGGTTCACCAATCTACTAGGCTTTGAATTTCATGGTAATGTTTTGTTTTTGAGTGCATGCAAGCATGATTCCGCCTTTTAATTGTTAATTGCATGCTATATGATGTTGCTCAAATGAACATGTTTTTCAAAATAAATCCTTCAAGTGGTATCAGAGCCTAGGTCTAGTAGTTGGTGAATCCTTTTGGGTTTTGTAGTTCATAAGTTTATGATTTAAAAGTTGTAATTGTTACAAGCTTTATTCTTGCTTCTTTGAATGTAAATTTTGTTTGAAAATTTGCCATCTCAAATGTTGTAGATGTAGTTCATATGAGGATGAATATTGGAGCTAAAATTTGGTGCCATGATTTTAGGGATTTTCGGCCAAATCCAAAGGGTGATTTTTTGGGTTCATGTTTGTCTTGTTAAAATGGTTTTAAGGTGACTTTTGGAACCCCTAAGTACCCTAGGATGTTAGCCTCATTTTGAATGATAAAAATTTGAGTTTTATGGCTTGAAAACATTCATGGAGCTCTTATGGGTTTTCATGGATGTTCTTCATTGTTCTTGATGTTCTTGCCAAGAACAAAAAGGTTTTGTGTTTTGATTCAAAGTTTTGAATATTTCATAAAGTTTATGTTATATGTTTTACAAATGATTTATCATGTATTTAAAGTGTTAAATATTTGAATAAATGATGATGGAAACATCAATCATCAAAACATATATTAATTTTATGAAAGTATTTAAAGTGTTAAATATTTGAATAAATGATGATGGAAACATCAATCATCAAAACATATATTAATTTTATGAAAGTATTTAAAGTGTTAAATATTTGTATAAATGATGATGGAAACATCAATCATCAAAACATATATTATTTTTATGAAAGGTGAAAGCACTACTTGATTGTTTTTGACAAAACTAATAAATCAAAACACCCATCACTCATTTTTATCCCTAAAAACCGGCCACCCTAATAAAATAGGGTATTTTTGGGGCTTTTATGCAATTACATAAAGTTTTGATACTTTTGTGTATTTGTGCTTTGACCCGAAAGTTTACGTTTTGACGTTAAGGCCTAAAAACGCTAAAGGACAAATTGTTTTGCTCCTTTAATGAAGTTTTTGAATTTATTTAAATTTTGGGTTCTAGTTGTATTTACATGAAGTAGTGACTTTTGTGTTTTTACAAAGTGACCCCAAAAGTTTATGTTTTCGCAATATGGCCCAAAAAGTTGTGGTTATTGCATGATGGCCCAAATAGGATGAGAACAAAATTGTTTTGTCTCTTTAAATGAGAATTGGATTTTCATTTTGTTTAGCTCCACTTAAATCAATTTTATGGATACAAAAACCAATTGAAAATGTTGCATTCAATTAATTAGTTAAAGCGTTAATTAATTAAAGGATGATTATGAACCTAAGCCTAATATAATTGAGCTATGTGAAAGGCGTTTCAAATTTGTTTGAACCATGGGAATGTGTAGATTAGATTTTGGTTGTAATTTGATTTGATCAAATGTTGTAAAAGGGCATAAGTCCTTCTTTACTTTAAGGTAATTTGTTTTATGCAAATGTTGTAATGAGCATAAGCTCATCCTTTACTTTGAAGTATTTCTTTCTTGCTTTATATGATATGCATGAAAATGAAGTAATTGGGTCCAACGCCCCTAAGACAACACGCCTTAATGTGATTAAACGCGTAACTAAAATCAATCTCCATCCCTAGACCGAGATTCAATACAAGGCTCGTGTTGAATCTAAACAAAGGTTCATAGTCATCCTAAGGCCCTAAGGCAACTATATAGTCCATCAAATGAATGCAAACCTTATGTTAGTAGTAACATATACTCTTGCTTTAAAAACCGTTTTAAAAGCATAGTGGGAGTATTATGTACAACTAAAACAATCATATGGACCAATAGTTGTAATAGGACCAAAATAGTTTTAATAGAGATTAAAATGTATGTTTATATGTGATGAGACCTAAAACCCTCAACCAAACCATTATTAAGTTGATAAGCGTGAGAGTGCTTAGAACACTCTTTCGTGGCCTTCCACCGTGGTGGGCTTCAATCGTTTGTGACTCGTACAATGTATTCGTCCAGTTCTGGGGTTGCAAAGTATGTGCTTACATTCAGGAGAAGCCTATAAACATATGATGAAGTGAAAGGTAGGCAACGAGTGTGGCCAATATGGAGTTCTTCTGAGGCCATTCTTGAACCCCTACTTGAACTAGCATGGTGGGAATGACTTAACTAAGTGCAATGGTGCCAATATGGAGTTCTTCTGAGGCATCATTCTCTAGAGGCCAAACAAGATGGGTACTTGCATTAGTTGCAAATGAGTAAGCGTACTCTCTCATTATTATTGTTGCTAGCCAATATGGAGTTCTTCTGAGGTGGGCTTGGTAATAGTGAGCCTCCCATAACCTACTAAGAGTTTCATCCAAAACTCTCGAATTCCAATGAGGGATATGGAATTTGCCAAAAATAGTGGGTGGTGCTATTTTGATTTAAAGACCCGAATCAAATGGCTTAAAATCAATCAATTTATATTCGTTATGTATTTGATTACCAATATATTTGCAAACGCTATCCAACACTTGACAAATAAAAGCCAAACGTTTAGTTTACGGACTTGGTACTACAAAACCATAGATTGTCTTTAATGGCTTGTAAATGTACCTAAGTAGTCTCATCCTCACAATCTTCCTATTGATAATGTATCATTAGAAGAATATGTTAGAAAAGGTCTATCATAGAGAGGACAACACTTTTAATGTCATAATTCTTCAATTACAAATTGTTGTATGAAGAAATAAGAGTTGCTTTGAACAACCCTTAGTCAATACAAACACTTAGTGCTTATTTCTTTGTTAATTGAACAAAGAACTTGAGAAGTAAGCACAAGGGCATGGACACTTTATGTGCCATGATTCTTCACTTACAATTTGTTGTGTGAAGAAATAAGAGTTGCCTTGTACAACTCTTTAAAGTTTGTAATTATGTTTAGAACATAATGGTTGGTTGACAAAAATAGTCCATTAACATGGACTTATGATGATTTTGAATCATTGAATGTTGAAGTGATAAACCACTTAACGAGACGGAAACTAGGCAAGGACTTCACCTTTGTTTCCCTATCCTAATCGTTCACTAAGTTTATTGTAAACTATGTAGTGAACAATAAACCACATGCTCTCCAAAATTGTTTGATGTGTATAACACAATTGAAAAAAGGTTTCAAGAGAGATAGTGGGAGTTTAGGGACCATGACTAATGTAGTCAAAGGTGAAAGTCAAATAAAGAAGATAAATAACTCCAAGGGAACAAACTTTCTTTATGAAAGGATGGACATTGGAAGGGGTATTTGCAAGAAATGTCTTGCAAGTGTCAAGAACACACCTTTCGAAGGTGTTATAAAATGTTCTTGAATAGTTCAAAACAGTTGGTTCTTCTACTTGAATGTATGATTCCGTATTAGTAACTATGTTTTACAAATCGTTGTAAAAGTGTGACTAATAAGAAGTAGAAGATATATGAGAGAAGAAAAGGTGCTTCACATACGGAACGTGAATAAGATATAGATCTCTGCGAAAGCAGATAGTACTTACTTCCTCATATGAACTACCAAAGAAATTGGATTATAGTAATCTAATTGATTGTCTCTATAGTAGAGATGATATGGTAGTGTTAACTGTTTAGAATATAATGATGCTTAAAACCCAAAAGGTTGCAAGGTAGTGACTAATCCCAACTAAATTGTGATACCTCTAAAAACATAAGTTACGAGTTGGTGAAACAAGGATGTTTTTGGATCGTTAGATCCGGATCCAATACCTTCTTGTTAAAATTGTATAGAGGCGAAATGTTCGAATCTTTATTCTTTTGGAAAGAAGAAAGAATCACAAAGTTGTTGAGGTTAATTCACTTAGATGTTAGTGGCACTTGTCCACAACATAATACTACTCATGTTATATGACATTCACCGAAGATCACTCTCGGTTGGACTATAGTTTATTTTGAATAAACACAAGTCCGAATACTTTGCAACAGGTTTCAAAGAATTCAAGAAATGTAAATAGATGAGTAAGATATCTAAAGTATTTACCTCCTTAGATTTGATCCAAGGAAAGGTAACACTTTAGATGAGTTTCCTTGAAAGATATCAAGGAAAATAGCATCATAAGATAATGTATTTCTCCATTAGGAGAAGAACGAACTCGAATAAGATTTAGTTCGTTAGATGTTATCTATTACCCATATATAGGATATATACTTCTAAAACAATATGATTGTCAATTAGAAGATCTTCCAATATTTTCATGACTCCATAAGATGTAGTTGGAAAAGAAAGACAAATCTTAAGCATGTTAAAGATTTGGGGTTGTGTGCTAATAAGCAATATTTGTTTGATAACAATCTTGTAGGATATCCTTAAAATAACTTTTGGATATCGCTTCTATAAACCAACTAACAAATGTTGTTTTGTTGGGTAGTTCATTGTAATTCTACAATGTGATTTGCCTAAAAGCAAATGAACGAGAGATAGAACTCAAAGAATGGGTTCTTTGAGAGACAAGATAGTAATCAACAAATATAACAACCTAGTTCCTATACCACAAGCTCCAAGGTAGTCGATAAGAATGAAAATCCTTATACACTGAGTGCATATACGATATATACTCAAGGAAATGGTAAAGTACCATTTGACTCGAAATAATGAAACCTTCATAGCTAATTGGTAGCTTAAGGTGACTACAATCAAAGAAAATGGTTGACTTTGAAGAAACCATCTTTGAGATAGTCTTAGTTTCAATTAATTCGAAGATTGCTAGCTACAACTAAATGGTGATTCAATGTTTGGACATTATTAAGATAGTCTTGATAATATATGTCTAAAACTATGAATCACAAGACATGTAAGTTGTAGAGATCCATCCATCATGGATCTTAGCAAGCTAGTGGGAGCTATTTGCATCTTATGAGAAAAAGATCAAATCGTTTGATTGCTTATAAAGATGTAAATAAATCTTTTGTTTACTAGGTTTACAAAAGATTAGTGGGAGTTAATCATGTTCCTAAAATTTAAAATATATATGATATATTAATTTTGGAAATGAAATGAATTCTTCTTTGTTAAAGTTATGACTTTAAGCATTCTATAAACGATAGAATGTACATGGAAGATATAGTCTATATACATGGGAATGAAATCTATATTGATAGATTTTAGGATATAATTGGATTGTATCAATCCCTAATAATAGACAAGAGATGCTGGGAAGTTTCTCATATGATGATAAACTTCAATCAAATGGACAATTCTAGTAAGACTAAGAAGTTGTTGACTCCCAAAGAAATAATGCGTAAATAGAATCCTTTATGCGTAAGCAGAAAGGTGATTTATGTATTTCATATTGTATGAAAAACATTGATATGAGTTGTACCTAGAACGGTACAAGACGATATCAATACAAGCCCAGGATCAGAACCATGGCAACTGTCAAGTGAGTCCTTAAGTATTTAAGAAATACTAAAGGATAAATTCCTCAAAGATCGAGGAAGAATTAGAGTAACGTAATGGAAGCGTAAATGTATTAGATTATGAATCTAATCCATCATTGGATGTTTCTTCATTATGAATGAAGAGATAAACAAATATCTCTTTATTATGACTAAAGAGATATTTGGATGGAAACATTAAAGTAATGACTTTAGTGTGTTCCATTATGAATGCAAGATATATTGCCATATAGAAGTTTACAACAATGTTGTTTGGATGGGAAAGTTCATTTATGAACTCTCTATTCGATTCCAACCAGAAAGTGTATGACACTAATGGGGCGATAGCTCAAGCCTGGGAATCAAGGTCTCATCAAGATCCGAACACAAATGAGAGACTGAACCACATGATTGAGAATCATGTATAATGGTGACGTCGTTATTCTCAAGGTTGCTTCTGTGGATAACACATATAGATATCCATTGTCTAGGCCTACTTTTCAGCCATTTATGAAATGACTACAGAAGAGGTATCATCACTGATGACCAATGCTGATTGGCTCTAGTGCAAGTGGGAGATTGTTGGAAATGTGCCCTAAAACCAATCATATGATGATACTTTACGGACATTTCAAATGTTAAACTAATCTAGTTTAACATATAAAGGGCAAAGATTATTGTTTGAGCCGTCTCATATAAATGTTATATGCTTAAACGATAAAGTCCAAGGAATATGTGATTGGGAGAATGCAATCTAATGAAGTTAGATTAATGAGACCATTCTTTCGTGGACACATCCTAAATGTTCCTGATCATAGGATTACCAATTGGGCATTGACAGTCCGTTAAGATCAGTACGTACTGTGTCTTCTCTCAGGGAGAGTGACTAGTCTCGAGTCATCGGTGTGTGTGACATCAAGACAAGTACGTAGGTGCTCAATAAGAGAATGAGTTCACTGAACGTGATCAACGAAGAGTTCTTATATTCCATGTCACATGAGAACTCATGGTTGGGATAATGCAAAGTAGTCCTTTGACCTGAGGCATCACAGTTGTCTTGTGGTTAAGTCCTTAATCTTTGATTATGTCTAATTCACCCCCTCGGGGTGTCACGGCATCGTTGGGGTTAAGCCACTTAGCTATGGAGACAAGTGAATGCGCAACAAGGGATCTCTAACCTTCAAACAGTTGAGGGAGAATACTCTATGATATGATTTGGAATCTCTGGCCAGAGTATGAATGAGATTGGGGAATGCGTTCCAAATCACATTCAAGGAAATCATATAAGCAAACGATTCACATTGGATAGTAGACATGAGTAAATAAACTATCATACCAAACAATGTGGTCAAGAGTATTAGATTAGAGAAGGACCGTATTGCATTTGTAATCCCGAACTGAATAGGTTCTCTAACCTCTTCTGATTAGCTTGGGTAACCATGACATGCTGCTAGGCGTCAACCATGGTTTGTGGAAGCCCTATACGTGTATAACCACTAAAGGGAGAATTGAAAATTGTTTCAATTCACAATCGATGTAAAATTGTTTTAATCGCCCACTGCCTCGCTAAAAGGAACCTAATGGATCGCACACCATAAAAGGTAGAGATTGAAGATTAAACGGAAATGAGTAAGAATGATTAAATGGTTTAATCATTTATTTATGGCAAGGATTAATTAATATGTTAATTAATCAAACGAATAAGTTCGTTAAAGACCTCGGGATAGTTTTGGACCTTAAGGCCCAATGGGTTTCGAATGTCAAGCCCATTGACTTAAGATGTATGACAACTTAATGAATAAAGATTCACAAAGGCCCAAAAGCCCAAACATCCCTAAATGGCCGGCCATATTAGATGAATTAGGGTTTTGGTTGTTTAGGTTACTTAAACAAGTGACTATATAAATGACTTTATAGCCAAAATTCATTAAGGAAAAATTAAGGGTTTATTTTGGGGGAAAATTGGTGAGAATTGTCTCTCCATTTTCTCTCTAAAGAGGCCAACACCTTGGAGGGTACATCTAGCAATCCTACTACTCCAAGGTCACTCATTTCTTCTACAATCAAACCTTGGTGAAGAGACTTAGAGGTTCCCTATTTTGGGAACTTGGAGAAACCTATTTTTCCATCCAAATCCATGGATCTAAGAAGCAAGGAATGAAGGCCCTATCTCTTTGGGTGATTAGCCTTTGCTTATGCAAAGAGGAATCTACAAAGGTAATAATTTCAACTCACTTTGTTTTGAGTTGATTATTGGTTCACCAATCTACTAGGCTTTGAATTTCATGGTAATGTTTTGTTTTTGAGTGCATGCAAGCATGATTCCGCCTTTTAATTGTTAATTGCATGCTATATGATGTTGCTCAAATGAACATGTTTTTCAAAATAAATCCTTCAGTTGTCCCCATACGCCTGGACAAAATGGCTATGCTGAGAGACAGTACAAACATATTGTTGAAACTGCAAGAACTCTACTTGTTGCCTACAAGGTTCCTCATCTCTATTGGGTGGAAGCATTCTCCACAGCTTTATATTTGATCAACAGATTGCAGATTTGTGGGTTATCAAAGTCTCCATGGGAGTTACTTTTTCACAGGCTTCCTGACTATTCAAGACTTAAAGTTTTTTGTTGTAGCTGATTTCCCTGGCTTAAGCCTTATGTTCATTCTAAATTGGATCCAAAAAGTGAACCTTGTGTGTTTCTTGGTTATAGTTTACAACATAAGGGCTACAGATGTCTTAATCCAACTATTGGCAGGATTTATATATCTCAACATGTCATCTATGATGAAGGCACCTGTCCATTTCACAAGTCCACAAGCTATCATCAATTCCCAATACTTCTGCTAGCTCACCATTGGTTGATTTGCAATTCTCTTTGCCTACACCTACTAATCATTCACCTACTCAAGAAGATTCTGCACTTGATCTACTATCCAGTTCTCACATTGTATCTCACAGTGTATCTCCTACATCTACCTTAGATAATTACAATGTTCAAAGTGACTCTACTACTAGTTCATCTGTCTCGAATCCAACTGTCAGTGCTATCAACACTCACCCTATGGTTACTGGATCAAAAGCTGGAATGTACAAGCCCAAGGCATATTCAGTAGCCAAACATCCTCTTCCCATTGATCTTAAGTATGTTCCCAATACACACTTGCAGGCATCCAAATATGCTCATTGGAGATTTGCAATGTAAGAAGAATTCAATGCATAGCAATCCACTGGTACATGGTCCTTAGTCCCTGCCTCAAATTCTCATAATGTTGTTGGATGTAAGTGGTTGTTTCGAATTAAAAAGAAACCTAATGGCACTATAGATAGATATAAAGCTCGTTTTGTGGCAAAGGGATTTCATTAATAGACTAGTATTGACTATCAAGATACATTTAGTCCTGTAGCTAAACCAATAACCATAAAGGTTCTTAAATTAGTTGGATATAAGCAATGCTTTTCTTCATGGTGATTTAAAAGAAAATGTGTATATGGAACAACCTGTTGGTTTTATTGATCCCTTAATGCCTCATCATGTTTGCACGTTGAGAAAGTCCATATTTGGCCTAAAACAGGCACCAAGGGTTTGGTTTGACAAGTTATTTTAGGTCCTATATACTTTTGGTTTTGTTCAATCCTCTTCAGATGCCTCATTATTTGTCTTCAAATGACCTACCTTGGTAATAGTATTGGTATATGTAGATGATATCCTTGTTATAGGTCCCAATACTGCCTTATATCAATCTTTTATTCAAAAATTAAGTTATATCTTTCTAGTCAAAGATTTGGGGCCTTTACATTATTTTTTGGGGCTGGAAGTTCAAAGAACACCTAAGGGTATCTTTCTTCACCAAAGCAAGTATCTTCTTAATCTTCTTAAAAAGACAAATTTGGAAGGTTCTAAGCCTTGCTGCACTCCTCTCAGTTCCACCAAGCTTGATCATAGTGGTCATTTTCTGTCTAATCCCACTTATTACAGATCCATTATTGGTGGTCTCCAATATTTAAGTTGGACAATACCTGATCTTTCCTTTGTAGTGAATCGAATTTGCCAATTTATGCATACTCCCAGAGAACAACATATGCAAGCTGCTAAAAGAGTTATTCAATATTTGAAAGGTTCAATTTCTCAAGGAATTTGGTTTAAGAAGGGTCATCTTCATCTCATTGCATACTCGGATGCAAATTGGGCAGGTTGCATGTTCGATCATAGATCCACTAGTGGTTATAGTGTTTTTCTTGGTTCAAACTTACTCATCTGGAGTGCAAAGAAATAAGCTATTGTAGCTCGATCATCCACATAAGCTGAGAATCAGATCTTGGCACACACAGCTGCTGATATTGGTTTCTCTCTTAGTTATATTCCCAATTTATGAGCTATCTCTCTAGCTTCAAATCCTATTTTTCATGTATGAACTAAACATGTCGAAATAGATTATCACTATATTCGAGAGTTGGTTTTTGCAAATCTCATCAAAGTTCAGTTTGTTTGTAGTGAAGATCAGTTGGCTGATATTTACACCAAGTCCCTTTCCAAAAACAGGTTTTGTTACCTGAAGTCCAAGCTTCCAAATGGAGCTCTTGCTGAGTCCAATATTAGCTTGAGGGGGTGTATTGAGGCAATGCCTCATCATTAAAAGTTGTTAGTTTGTTATAACAGTAAATTGTTAGTTGAGAATAGGTGTGGTATAACATGTAATTAGTCATAGTTAGTTAAGGGCTTTGTTGTACAAAGCCAAGGGCTATATATACTCTCTATTGTAACAACATTATCAAGTAATGAGAAACATTTTTCTAACAATTCAATCTGTCTCTCTACATTTCTCTCTCTCTCTCTAAACTCTGTTTCTTACTCAAGAAGATATTGGTTTCTATACCAAACCATGCCGGCGTGTGAAACCACTCTATGATGCCTAAGTTAGAACTTTACTCATAGAGGTAAAGAGAAAGAAAAACTTTTAACCCTAATAAACTTAGTTGCAGCTGAAATATCATTAGGTACTTACGGTATCCGAGAGTTTCATTCCTCTTTTTGCTTCTAGTCGATTTAGGATAATGGCTCGTTCTAAGATAATTCCAAACAAGAGTGTTTTTTGAACTCTGACCATTTAAGACTAGGTGGGTGATACTACTTAGCCCATTTGGGAAAGCTAACTTCACATGCGAGCCATTTGCAAGAGCAATGACCATTTTATGGGTGGTGCTATATATCCACACAGTGGCGGCAAAGTTGGGTTTTAGCAGCAGAGCTGGGTTTTTTTTTTTTTTTTTTTTTTTTTTTTTTTTTTTTTTTTAGATTTTTGGAGAACGAAATCTGAAAGAAAAAAAAAGTAGTTGCAGAGCGGCGGAATTTGCGAAGAAGATGAAGGCTGATTAGTTTGATATTCCCTATACAGAACGGCAACAACTGAAGAAAATTAAAGCCAACATAAAACTCGCTGCACTGGTTCATCTCCGCCATAAATTTGATGCTCATCATAGTTCATATCTTATACAAACACATAGTTTGATTCGTGTGCAAAACATGATAGGCAATAGCATCAATTGACATAGGATAAGAATGATTAAAGCTATAAAATAAAAAAAATCCCAAATTATTGACCATGGACAAGTTGAGCAGCAAAAGGAAGAGGTTGTCGGTGGTGGCTTGCTTTGATGACGATTGTTGGATGCCTCTGCTTCCAGCAACGATACTCTCGATCTCCTGATTTTGATTCTGGTGGAGATGGTGGAGGTTAGCGTTGGGGTCGCCGGAAAAGGAAGGGATTGGGCGGGGTGTAGTTAGGGTTGACGGAGAAGAGGTATTGAGGTTGATATCTAAAGTGTTTGGTTGCTAGAATAGTAGATTTGCTGCTGTTTGGTTAGAGAGTTAAGAATGACAGCTGTCGTAATTTTATTAGGCCTCATAGTCTAGTGAGTAAAATTGGTACTAAATGGTGAGTACTCAAGTATTATCCTTTTTTTTTCTTTTAAGACCCCTACCGTATTTATCTTAAACTCTCACATTATTTATAAATATTGTATTACTTTTTACAAAATAATGTAAATATTGTTTAATGCTTATTTTACGATAAAAGAAATTCATCTAAATTCATCTAGGCTCTTTCCTAGATCTCGCCTAGGCACCTAGCTACTAGGCACCAATCCACTGTCTAACTAGCGCCTTTTTTTAGAATCTAATCCTAGCCAATTTAAGCTTATTACATTGGCTTTGATATTACCGCTTACAACCGCTTTGGTGGAGAGACTATTTTCTGCTATGAATATTGACTCAAAGCAACCGCTTCGATTGAACCTTGCACTCTTTTGAATTTTGCCCCTCCCCTAAGCAAATCCTAGCTTCACCACTGTATCCACACACCCATTTTTTTATCTCATACACCCTTTCAATTTTCGCATACTCACATGAAACATACATTTTCTCTAATACATCCATTTTCCCGGAAATTAATGAAAAGTTCTGTTTCGCTCAACAAACCTTACCCCCTCATTGGATTTTACGTCAAATTTTTTTGTAATTACCATCCGCGCCTCCTGCATGCACACACAAAAACTAAGGTGATATATATTTTGTATGTTATTTCTTCGATTAGGTTACATGTTAGAAATTCAGAGGATGACTAGTCGGAATCACTATTCGCTCGATCTATTAGACTCTTGCACGAAATTTCGAGACTCTAATCACAGTCATGCTCTAGAGCAAATATGGATATGGATAGAGTGCTTGTTGGAGAATCATCAACAATCTATGATAAATTTATATATGCTAATAAATAATATATACAAATAAATATTTTGACAGAGTATGAACAAAACGAAATAATATTAAACAGATAAATAGAAGATCAAGGCTTGCGTACCGCAATGTCCTTGAAACAAACTTTCCTCCCTACTCTGTGCTTGTAGTTCGATTGACATCTGCTTCACCTAGATTCAATGATCTAAATCGAGATTCTAACACTGGAAAACTAGACTTCTAGTGAATATCTTTGTAGTTCTCTTAGTAAGAAGGTTTTTGGATTATAGAAGGAGAATTTGTTTTTTCTGTGTTGCCATGCAGATAGATGTATATATAATTGATTTATGCTTGTTCACAACATGTATGAATATGAGATGCATCTTTTGGGAGACATCTTCTCAAAGGGGTGCTTTGCTCTTTGGTGTTCTTTCATCACTTCAGACTTAATCTAAAAAGATGAGTCTGTTAAATTAAAAATTAATTAATTAAATCCGAAATTAATTAAAAATAATTATTTAATGAATTTAATTAATAAAGCCCAAGCCCAAGACCTATCTTTTGATATTAATTATCAATTAATTAGCACACTCCAAAGCCTAAAACTCAAGATTTAGCCCAATTTTATTCTTCAAAGTACATCACTTCAATAACTTTCTAATAGGGACAAAACCTTATAAAATGAGAGATAGTGACCAATGTGGGACAATTTAGAATGATATTTCAACTCAAAATTTTCAACAGTGCTTCCTAAAAAATTGCACAAAGAAGTTTATTTCTCAGTAAAAATGGGTGGCATGGGAGAAAGCGGAGTGTTGAAAATCCTCGTGTTACAGAGCATCTACTCTTGTGCAGAGCATAAACTACCGGTATTATATATGTGTCATTCGGCGGTATTGTGTACGAGAAATCTTTCTTTTGTTAGTGAAAATTATGAATTTGATTATTTAATAGAAAAATTGCATAACATATTAATAGAAAAGTAGTTTGTTCTCCTTTCTTTAAATATTATGTTTTCTTAAAAAAATTACAATCTCATCACTCTACAACCATATTACATAAGTTTGAGGGTTATCATCAAATCTCTTTTCACACGTGAACATTTGAAATACAAAGAACAAACTATACAACCTATCCAACAACTGCTGCATATTTGAATTTGAATTACAATGCTCGACTATGGTTTGACATTAGATACCGAGAAAGATTGGATGATGTTAAGGGTTTGACTATTGTATGTGGATTTGTTAATAAATTTCAGTATTTAGAGTTAATTTCATCTTAAACTTGATGGTAATTAAAACAAACAAGGTAATTGACATTTAAAGTTTAGATTTGATGAAGAGTAAGGTTATATCGGTTCAAATAAATTTTTTTTATAAAAATTTTCCTTCATCAATGATTGAAGGGTTTGAACTTATCACCTTTTAAAATATACCGCTAATTTAAGAGCTAGTTTAGCATACCAAATCACATTTTCAAATCTGAGTTGTTCGAGTAATTCAATTAAATAGAATCCAAAGGTTTTTTTTTTCATTAATTATTCTTGTATGTGTAATAAACTTTTCTGGATACAATTTTTATTTCAATATCTAGGGCTTTAATTTCTTTTTTTGCAGAAGGAGAAAGACGTTGCATTGCTTTATGTTAGAGTTTTTGGAACAATAATGGATTCAATGGACGTCTATGGGTCTGGCTATTCAATACAACACACAACATCGGATTTTCTCTTAATGGAAACCCAAGAATGCTCGTCGAAGTGGATTCTCTATTAATTACACACCAAATCCAGTTTGAGGTTACCTCATATATGAGAAAATTTTCAGTTTGCTAGAAACGCAGTCCAATAAACAAAGTGTCTATAATACAATTTGTTAGATTTTTTTCTTCCCAATGTCCAACTAATTGTATTATTACACTTATTATACTGGGCAGTAAACCCAGTACAACGGAAAATCTCTCCATATACATGGACAAAAGTCTCAAACTTAATGCTCATGGATTCTTAAAATCGAAATTCATATAACTAGATAAATAAAAGTAGAAACAAACAAAGTTGCCTTTGTTGTAAGCATAATTTAATGAATGATTATGGAGGCTATAGAGAGAGAAAGGTGCGACAATAGTAGAGAGAAAAGAGAGATGTGTATTTGTGGGTGTGTTCTATTCCACACCATTGTGCCTTTATTTATAATAGTAGGATAGGTAAAATCCTTACCCTTTTAGGATTACAACTCTTATATAAAATACATATCAGGCACTTGAAGAATGTAAAAAACTGTGACCGAAATTCCCATGACCAAAACCTAATCCGGGAACAGTAAACTACGCCCCATAACTGTGCATTCCCAAACTGTCCGAATAATGGGACAATTCAAGGATCAATTGGACCATAGTCATATGCTTTCATAGCCATGTGCGAAATCCAACTAATCCTCAAACGGGAAACTAAGTTCATTTTGAAAAAACGCGCACGAAGTTAGTTACTAATAACTCTGTACAACACAAAACAATTTTGTTCATGATGTACACAATAGTTTATATACAAACAATTTAACACGCCATAATTTAAAAATAAATTAAATAATTTAAAATTTAAAAACCAAAGAACATACCTCCAATTTCGTTTTTCACTAATCGATAATCATATACAACAGTTCTATAGAAAACAAATTTAATGGCGTTAATATGAATTCACAATGAAATTTTCAAATACAAAATGAAAGCACATACCAAATAGAGTAGGATAGATCGATTTAGGGAGAGATGATGAAGATTGAGATGATGGGAGTATTAGAGGATGGATTTGATAGTAATGGAAGGAGGAAGGCTGATTTTTTGCAATGGCAGAGACAATTGTTGCAAAATTTGCAGTTTCTACCTTTACAGCTGAGCAATTTGATTATAAACACGAACTCTTTGTGCGATGAAACCTCCGTCGTGCAAAACATATACCGTCGAAAATTGGCGCGAAATCTACCTGCATTTTTTTGCCACTTTGCGCGACGAATATTTTTGTGTGATGACAGGTTCACCACCTAAATGCTAAAGCGATGGAGGACATTGAATTTAAATATTTATTTGAAAATTTGAAGCTTATGTCAACAAAGAGTTTATTGTGTAATTGATTTAGTAATAAAAAACTTAAATCAACTTAAGTTAACCAAATAAATCAAATTAACCAACTAATCAATTAAACTGAAAATTTAATTCAAATACTTATTAAAGAAATAATTAAAAACATCATCCTCAAATACATAAATATAAACATATGTTATTCATCCACAACACTTAATTAACACTTCTACTCCACTAGTCCGTTAGGATTTCCTAATTCTACGTGTCGCTAGATGTTAGGCCACCACTGTCGGTAATGCATCATGAACATCTCATAAATCAACTTCATCAAGCGTTGATCCGTAATATAAATAATATAGTTACATTGTGACACAAAAAATAATTACAAATTATGCGTTATAATATACTATTTAACAAAAATAATTATTATTTTACTAATTTACCCTTACTGATAATTCATCGAACATAGACTTCTTCAGGTCCTCGGGCAAATTGTTCCAAGACGCCCGCTCCATAAAACAGTTGTTCCGCACTAGTACCCGAATGCTGTGCATAAGCTTCGCATTTGTCGTCATATTCAATCCCCTCATATCATCATAAATGATTCGCTTACGTTGTGCACTTTCGTCCTTTTGAGCCCGCACCGATCTCTGGGTTTTTTTATTTGCAGTATCTGTGGAAACAAAACATAAATTTCAAAATCAAAGTAAGTGATTCACCCAAAATTGTTTTTCCAAAAATATAAAAATTACATCCACAAAAATTTAATTATTACCCTTCCCAAATCCTTCTCCCTTACATTGCTTAGTTATGAGAGCAACGGAATCGGCCATTTCACCAAAATAAAAACAAGACCTTAGGATATTTTTTTTGGGGGAGGGGGGTTGAGGATAAAGAAAACGGGAGGAAATTTAGGGTTGTGGGAAAACCAATGTGAGAAAAAGTTAAAGTGAAACTATACTTTTAAATAACCTGTACGACCTTGCGAGATGAAAATTTGACCGCAAAACATGGTCCCAAAAACCATGCGCAACGAAACCTTTGTCACATAAAGTACATAGTAAATACAACGAGTTCAATGTGCACTAACCACTTTAGAGCCCTTCACCTGATAAAATTTCTCGCGTAATGTTTACGCAGGAAATTCTTCGTCATGTGACTATTTGGTGCCAAAAAACTCCTTACCCGCATTTACTTGAAGGCCTTTGCATGATGAATGTTTTTATTCATTGAGAAAAGGTACCTTGCGTGGCAAAAATCCTTCGTCTCGCATATTTTTCCACATTTGACTGACATATTATTGTTTTCATCACTCAAATGCACTTTAGGTGACAAAAGTTTTCCACATTGGACTGTCGTAGGGCAAGATTTTAGTGCCAACAAAAAATTTGGCGCGCAAGTCATTGTGGCTTGCGAGACGAAACAATGATTCGCTGGCTAAGTTCAATTTGCCCGACGGACAATTTCATTTACTAATGGTTTCGTTGGTTTTAACAAAGGACCACGCCGATGTGTTAAAAAACGAGCAGAAACACATTTGCTCGACGATTGAGTGAAGGTGCCCATCGGGCAAACACTACTTCACCAATTAGGTCTATGCATTCTTTTTTATTCCCATTCTCCTTTCCATCTCCCCTCGGCGGCTGTTGTTTCTCCCTACATCTCTCTCTCTCTCTCTCTCTCTTTCTCTCTCTCTCTCTCTCTCTCTCTCTTATACACAAACACCCTACACTCTCCTCCATCTCTTCCTCTCCCAATTGATTGAAGATTAGTTTATTTTTATTTGTTGATTAATTTTCTCTTCAAATGTGTGATTAATTAATTTAGTATCTATTAAAAAGGAATCATGCAAGGAGCCTAACGAGGAAGGACGCTCTACTTACCATTTGATGTATAATATAATATAATATATTATATTATATTATATTATATTATATTTTGTTCTTGAGTAGTCTTCGAGGAGACTTAAATCTAGTTAAACTTGAATGATATCTTAAGACTATTGGTGATTCATTTTCACCAAATGGTCATCATATATATCGTATAGCTAGCTACGACCATAGGTTTATTGCAGGTACTAATATTTCCAGTAAAATCTAGATTCGTTAATAGACCCTAGTCATTGATCAGGTAAATGCCACTTCACCTGCTTGCTATACACTTGAATTACTTTGAGTGTGAATGGAATTTACATTCTTTGATATGACAAGCGATGTGGTATAAACTTGATTACTGTTATGGTAGTGTTATATGTTTTATAGTTTTGACTATATATATGATTTCAAAACGAGGGTTATTATATTCAAATGATTTTAACTAGATAAACTTGATCCACTCACACTTTATTTTATCGACCCCTCAGGACATAGTGAGAACAAGGATAACCCAGGAAGTGAAGAGTAGGCTTGGCAGTGAGACCTTCACCTTCGTATTTTGGTGATGAGTCCCTTACTACAGTTTATTCTAGTATATAATAATTGCATGATTGTACACTTGATTATGTATGACACTACATTGTTTTGTGTTAACTGTTGTGTGAGGCTACTATCAGCTTTGGTGTAATGTGATAAGGATGAGATTACATCCCCGAACATGTGTCCCCAAGTGGGGAGGTTGATGAGGTTTGCTTAGTAGACTGTTTTGATTATTAATAAAGAACAGTTTGGTTCAATTTCATTCACATCATAATTATCTTACGATGGCTTTCATCACTAAGTCGGCTTGTGACGTCATCTTATGATGGGTTCATGTGGTCAATTTAGTGGCGGACAACATATTACGGCCTTGTAACTTGTGTTATTGGGGTTAGAGTGTGTCACTGAATTTTCATGCCTAGCGCGTGGACAACACAAAGGGTAATGTTAGGGAGACCAAATTTGGAGACTAAATTTATAAACTAAATGATGTGTCACCAATAAGAATAAACACGTTTATCAATGTATAAGTAATAAACCAATCATCAACTTTTATGTCCTTTAGTTTTCAAAACTTTGTCTATAAATTTAGTCTTCCTGGCCTTACTCCAACACAAATAAAGTGACATAGAGCACAGGTGGCCGTCGAGCATCATACATGGAGCAACCTGCTCTGATACCATATAGAAATATGATTCCCTGATTGTGTGATACAATATATATATATAGGGTTTGACAAAACCCATACGAGACGAATTCCTAAAATAATTACTCTAAAAATTTACTTTCTTGCAATTACGGAGAAGATTCTAAATTAACTAAATGTTCTAACAAGAACAAACAATTATATATTAAACACATCTACCAAACATATCGATAGAACATCTTGTTACTTAACAAAGAAAATAAGATGTCTGAGACTCTGAACTTTTCCAAAAGGTGAGAGTGAGCACAGAACTTGTGTGCTCGATCGATCTTGATGATGAAGATTTTGTGTCCACTAGAAAATGTTAGAAGGGACGCTAGGATCAGAGAGAAGAATAAAAGGAGAGTCGATAAGCGAAGGTGAGGGTTTACGGGTAAGTCAATGGATGTCTAGGTAGACTGGGGTTTTCATGTGCTATGTTTAGTGATTTTTATAGAAGGATAATGCTAGGTAGCAAACTTTTAAACCAAATTTTGCAAACCAAATGATGTATCGTCAATAGGAGTTAAGCATGTTAATCAACACGTAAGTAATAATCCAACCATAAACAACCGTATCATTTGGTTTACAAAATTTGGTTTGAAAATTGGGTTCCTTGGGATTATTCTTCTTTAAAGTATAGAATTTAATATAATGGCTGGAGCGATTGCTCGAGATCTATGTCTCACTAAAGATGAAAACCAAAAGTTTTCACAATTTTCAACTTCACTACATACCAAACAAGTTTTTGGGTTTTAATGAAAATTATTCTTATAGATGTAAGTACAGTTGCATATAACTGAAATATATGAGATAAAGGAATTGATCATCATCATAAAGTGCATTAAACATTGATTAAGCATTGCCCTTCTATTCCTAATGGATTTGAGCCTTGTTGTCGTCACCCAAACCATGATCAACTTGGTTAGTCTTGTTAAGCATGGCATTGGCTTCTCTCCACTTGTGGTATTTACCAAACAAGACCTCCATATCTTCAAGGGATCGACCCTGCGTTTCTGGATACAACGTATAAAAGAAGACCCAACTAAGCGCAGCAATTCCCGCGTAAAGAAAGAAAGCCCCACCAATCGTGATGGCCTTATACAATGAAATAAAAGTCATGGAGATGACCCCGCTCGTCACCCTGTTTACGGCCACCCCCATACTGCACCCTTGCGCGCGCAACTGCAACGGAAAGATCTCAGAGCTGTAGACCCACGTGATGGGTCCCAACCCGATGGAGAAAAAAGCGACGATGAATAGTACCATAGCGATGCACAACCCGACGGCCCACGGGACCTTGCTGTGGGATTGATCAACGACCGTAAGACCCACACCGAGCAGTGTAAAAGAAACTACCATTCCACCCACGCTGCTCAAAAGCAAAATACGACGTCCGAACCGATCAACTTGAAATGTTGCCACCAAGATTGCAATGGTCTTGACAAATCCAACAGCCACAGTTGCAAGTAGCTTGTCATTGTAAGAAGTGATTCCCGCCTTCTCGAAGATCCTAGGGCTGTACAAAACCACAGAGTCTGTACCCGACAATTGTTGAAAGAAGTGGATACCAAGGGCTGCTATTAAAATGTGGCGAACGGCCGGCGTGGGGCGGAGGAGCAATTCCTTCCATATACCTTCACCTTGGCTGCGTTTAGAAACCTGAACGACCTCATCCTTTGAGTCTTTGGGGATTCCTGCAGCTTCTTTAATCTCGTCTAGTCTGAGCTGTGATTCCTCTTCAGAAGATGATGTTTTATTTAGTACTCGCTTGGCGTCTCCGAGTCTCCCTTGCATGACGAGCCAACGTGGTGACTCAGGCATGGCTAAAACGCCGAGGGCTAGAAAAACTGAGGGAATTACGCCGATGCCGAGCATGATCCTCCAGTTCAAGTGGATTGGGAGCTTGGCTAAGGCAAAGTTGGATACGTACCCCAGTAATATACCAACGTTAACAAACACCTACATATTTTCAAAATGATCAATTCTATTAATATAAACTCCACGTGCATGCATGTGAGAGGTTTACGAAACAATAAATAGGGTGGTGCTATCTACACATCCATTAGTATTTTTCACACACCTCTTGTTAATTTTCGTCTTTTGATATTCTTTAGTTCATTTGATCTTGCGGTCGATAATTCAGAGGGTGTGTATGGAAAGTAAAATATGGTGTGGATAGCGCCACCCAGTAGATATTTCAGGAAAATTCTAGGGTGAGCACATTTTTATATGACATTTGTGCACTATCTAATGTGGCAAGTGATGTGTACATGTCACATTAATTAATGAATTTTTCTCATTGAATGGTGGTTGTATACATCACTTACCACATGAGATGATACACTAATGTGTATTTTTTGGGTGGTGCTATTCACACTCTTTTTTACCATCTCACACATTCTCTCAATTTTTGGCCGTCAGATCGAATGAATTGAAGAAAACCAGTGGACAAAAACTAACAAGAGTGTGTGGGAGGTAAAAAGGGGTGTATGAATAACACTCCCTTAGTTTTTACGAGGAAATTGTTAGAATATCACTTTTTTTTACCATATTTTTATACCCCTTCGGACGTGGCAAGTGATGGTTTAAATGCCACATCAATTAATGAATTTATCTTATTGAATGTTCATTGTATGCACCACTTGTCACATGAGATGATACATAAATGTGATATAAATATATGGTCTCGCAAGCATAACTTTTTTCAAATACTTAGATGCTTATATTTACGCCTTGGCTAATAACAAGAATAGTTACTATATTATATGATAATATAACGTGGTAATGAAACAAACCTCGGGGAAAGATGTGAGGAAGCCACGAAACGAGGCCGGAGAGATCTCGGCGGTGTAGACAGGAGCTATCATAAGAGCATAGCCAACCCCAACTCCGGCAATGAATCTACCGAACATGAGGAAGGCATAGTTCGGGGCAAAACCCATGAGGAGAGCTCCAATAAAGAAGATTGTTCCGGCAAGTACTATGGTGTACCGGCGTCCAATCCAGTCAGAGGTTTTACCAGCCAAGGCTGAGCCAATGAGAGAGTATATGTTCAAGGTACCGTTAAGAACTTCAACTTGAACGTCGCTGATATTGAGGTTTTCTTTGATGAAGAGAGACGCTCCACTCATTACACCAATATCTGTAAATAAATTTGAAATAAGCATGCGTCGCAGGTGGAGAAGTTTCTTCCAAAACAAAAAGAGTAGGAACGGAGAATGGCGGATTGCAATAGTAAGATAATATTTTTAATCAAATAGGAACAGGAATGGAGAATAAGTGTATCATTAGAGAACCACAACCACTAACAATATCCATGAGTTTTAAGGAACAATTACCATAACCCAGTAAGATCGACGTCATCGAAGCCAAAACAGCACAGGCAACAGCGAACTTCTTTGTCTTGGGTTTCTTTGGGGGATCAAAGTCTGCAATACTATTCTGGGGTTGGCCGGAGACGACGTTATTTTCTGCTCTCTGGTCAGCCATTTCCATCTCTATAGAGCTAGATAAATTAATAGAGACAGAGAGAGACAGAGAGACAAACAGATAACTTATCAGAGAGAAATGAGATCACTTAACACAGAGATAGAGAGAATTAGATACGAGGAATGAGTTATTAATCAAGTACCATTTATACAAATTATATCCATTTGTCCGAAATGTTGTTGTTCATGGAAACAAACACCGTCATCCAGTACTGTTATCAATCAATGAACAGATTTGAATTATCTTAATTCTAGAACACAACTTAGTTAATTAGTTCTTATATACCAAAGCAACAAAATAAAAAAACTGAAATATGGTTCCATATTTAGTGTCATTTCAGGCACGCAACTATATATGCGCAAAAACTGTGTGATATTGTTGCGCCATCAGAAAATTGGGGTTGCTCTACGAAACCTTGCCCTTAGGAAATAACTAGTTCGTAGGGTGAATTTGGTCAACATTCACTTCTACATTTTACAGTTTTCGCGACGAATGACACTTGGTCGCAAAAGGTAAAATTTCGTCGCATAAGTTATTAGGCGAAGAAATATTTGTCGCACATAGGTCATGAAAAAAAAATTTGTGAGACAAAATAATGAAATTTGTCGCACAACAAATGACTATGCGTTGAAAAAATGATTTGTCGCATTAAATGTAACAGAACAAAGAGCTTAATTTGTCGTGTGAAATACAACGAGGCAAAAGTATGTTGTTATATCGTACTCATGTGGGGACGAAAAAGTTGCGTTAGTAAAGCATTGCGCAACGAAACGTTTCGTCTAGTAAATGTTCATGCAACAAAATTGGAGTCATTTTAACATTATTTAATTGTTACAAGTTTGTCGTATGCATATTACTATTATGCGACGAATATGGTTGTGGCATTTACTGTTACACGACGAAAGGTTTCGTTGCGTAAAGTTTAATATACATATTTTTTTTCTTTTGGGTTCTGACAACATTTTTTTAAATTAAAACAACAATTTTTTTAAAAAATTAAATTGTAACAATAATTTATAAAAAAAAAGTTAATTGCATTTTTTAATTACATTGTAAAATAATTAATAAATTTGTTTTATTTATAATATAAAGAAAAATGTACGTACAATTTCAAAAGTTTTAAAAGTAAGGGAAACAGAAAATCTACAATAAAAAGGTTTGACAAGTCTACTGCGCCAATGGTGGCAGGCTGCTGGAAAGGCTTAGAGGTCAACTGGTCGAGGTACTAGCTCTGTTCCGGGTAGAGGGGCTCGGAGGTGGACGGGGCAACACCTAGTGGGACAAGCTGATGGCTTGTATGATCAGAGACATCTAACTCTAGGTGTACATGAATTCACTCCTTAGGTGTTGCCCACTTCTTGCGTCAATGTTGTGACTTTGTCCTTTAAATATGTCGATGAAGAGGCCCAATGTCTCGCTCTCGGGCATTCCCCATCTCCCAGCTATACTTCCTCGGCCTCCGATCAAGGGTCTAATCCAAGATCTCTGTTAGGCTTTGAAACCCTACATCCTTGGGCAGATCCACAACCTCAATCGTGGTGTCTAGAGGAAGCTGGGAGGCGGTCTTTTGAAGAACAGACTGGCTCTTCTCTACCATCGCCGCCTGTGACAAAAAGAAAGGAAATATTAAAAATATTTAATATTTAATTTAATTTTTAAAATAGTTGGAAGTGTAAGAGAGTAATAAGAATTTAGCTATACTAACATGCAGTTGCTCGGTCAACTTATCCCCGGGTTGAACATAAATGTCCTTGAAGACGTCAATCTCGGGGAGTTTTAAATCATCTTGGACAGAAAAAGTTAAGAAAAATGTTAGTGCACAAAAAAAGAAATAAATATTTGTCACATATAAAAATTGGAATATGAAAAGTTTTATTACTTGCCGTCGAGCCTTCATCCTATATGAGAAGGGCCTCGATCCCGACTAGTCGAATCTTCTTGTCTCGGTTGATCTTGTTGGACTTCTCCGTCTTCTGTTATACACAAAATGAACGTATTAGTTGTAATATTTGAAGAAAATATATTAAAAAAATTAATTACCATAAGAATTATAAAAAAAAACAATAGTTAATTAAGGCGTAATAACAGACGTACCATAGAGGACTCATCCTGAAAATGGTAGCAGAGCCACGCCCATTCCTCTAGGCGTTCCTCCAACTCTAGCGGGACACCCTTTAGGGGAGCGACCCCTGGATCATTAAACAACTCAAATCGTTTGTGGAGTTCACTCTTACATTGCTTGTAGCGGTCAGTGAAGAGTCTTTTTAGGTGGGTGGCCATGGACTCGTTAATGTTGCCGAAATTGTAGTATGTCTATAATTTAACAAATATAAACATAGTATTAAATATTACGTAATTTATTAGTATAATATATATATATAACAAATATAAAATAGTTGGATACTTACCGACAAACAATCGCAAACATCTGCCTTCTGACTCTTCGGCCAAGATTTCCACCATATAGGGCAAAAGGTTCAAACGACGTGCCAAACGTCATGGACCAAAGTGTTATGCCACTAGTCTTATCCGATCATGATACAATTGTTGATCACCTGGGTGACCTTCGCTGTCTTCAACTATTGGCAAGGGCATTAGGTGTTTTTCTTAGCTAGAAAAAAAAAATTATAGTTAGTCAAACATACTCTAAAATTCTACCGAAATTTCGGCAAAACCTGCCCTATAATTATAGCGTTTCCCAAACCTTGCAAATAGTAATAACCAATATTTCATATCCACATTCCGGAATGCACAGTTACGTGATGTTGTTTACAGCTCCATCGGATTAGATTTTGACGTGAGACAATTCTGGCAACATCTTTCTACAATTCTTCAAGTGCACGATGTATATATAATCAATAGGTAATCAACTCATAATAAGAATATAAGAGATATTCCTAGATCTACTAGAATTTACACAATCACATTCTTAATCTAATAGGACTGCAACACTCCCCCTTGAGTGTGTAAATACTCAAGTAAATTGCACACTAGGTCTTCAGTGATGAAGTAAGTACAGTTGATGAAGTCGTTAGCATAATGAGCGAATGCAAGTCTCAAATCAACAGAAGAATGCATAAAAGGTAAAACTCACAAACCTCGCTATGGTAAAACCCAAGGTGGGAGAAAAACCCACAGGCTAAGGAGAAAAGTGAGAAGTTGCATTAAGTCAAAATTATATGTCTTCTAGACGCAAGTAGAAAAGCTCACAAGGGTATGATCAACTCAGAATAGGTGCCTTGTTAAAACTTAGTTAGGTAGCAAAAACCCAGTGGGAAAATACTCCTAATCTTAGGGAAAAAAAGTACATTAAGATCAAGTAAATATACTTCTGGATACTCCCCTTAAGTTTGACAGAACTTCCAAATGAGAACTATAAGCATTGCATGCGAATAGTTAGGCATACCAACTCCTCGAACAAGCTTCTGGAAGGTTGACTTCGACAATGACGTCGTGTAGAGGTCGGCAAGATTGTATGGGATCAGGTTACATGACTTCGATCTCCTTATGCTTTGCTGATGTAGATGTAGACATAATATGTCTTTGCGATGACTTCATTAATGTATCATGGCTTGGTCGAGTTGATACATGTGGCATAATCTTCATGGATTGTTGTTGGGACTCAACAATGGATGCAAAATAGCAAGTACTTCAAAATGCTCAACAAGAACTCCTAACCATGTCTTACTTGTGGTGTAGTGACGTGAGGTGAATCTTGGAACAATTCGAAGATTTTGCAACTAAAGTCATATCGAGGATCAAGGAGTTGGATCTGCTCGAGATGCGTTAGGATTTGCCCTCGTAGTACCTTCAGGGTACGTCTTTAATACCAATTCAGTGGATGCGTGTAGGCGCGATGCTGCATCTTTACTACTAGATCAATAGCGAAGGAGATGTCTAGTCCAAATACAATGAGCTAAGTACAACGAAGTGCAAAGTTAAACTTAGATATGGAATTTCAGATTCCATAACCTCTTCAAGGGTCCCATTTGCATATAATGTATGCACGATCATAGGTATACTCAAAGATAACATATTCAGGGTGTAGTTCGATTGGTAAACCAATGTACTGTCATAACAACGCTTGAGCTTCAGGTCAAGGCATAAACGAGTTTTTCTAAGATCCTTCATCTTAAATTCCATCTTCAGGTGCGAGGTAATTTTCTCAAGCTTTTCCGGAGTCTTAGTGAGATGTATGTCAAATACATAAATTGTAACTCTAGCAATTCGGAATAAGACTTCATAGTTTAACATGCAAGGGCATAATTCATATCCCTGACTAGTCAAATAATCACTTAGACGGGTATACCACATCCGTCGGATTGTAAGTGAACACCTCAAACAAGTTAAGAGGGTGTTCCGTGTAATTCTTCGGGAACTTACATGTCAATCTTCGTATCTATATCCCCATGGAGAAAACACCAACCACATTTCATAATGCTGCTATCAATCACATGACGTTTGAGAGAAACCTTGCGTTGTAAGGTGTGCATCATATCGCATTATTTCATTCATCTCATAACGCTTCCTTTCCCACTTGTAACATAATATGGTTACCTTGGGCAGTGTAGGAACAACAGGTCCAAATACACTTTGGTAAGGAATTTAACCTAGATTGTAATTTTTGTTGTCCAATCTATTCTATGTTGTCACTTAATCAACGGAACACGGTTCGATATTGTCGTTTTTCATTTATGTCGGTAGCTACCATATAAGTGAAAAAATCATCGATGGTAATCTCATTTCAATTCTATTTTCTCATCCAAACTAGTATACTAGACCAAGAACTTCAAGTCTTGGGAGTAATCCGGATTAATCTCATAAGATGAAAATGATTTGAGACAGCGATCGAGCATAGATTCATTGTTGTGCCATGTCTTCACTTTCTAAAGAAGTGAATCCTATGAACTGAATGATATGTTATGCTCCAAGCCAAGATAAATTGATTGGTTATCCATCGGTGTACCAGATCATCCAATAAGGGCATCTAAACCGTCCAACAGGGGCTGCACACCCTCTAGGGATGTTGACTCAACGTTCGTTAAGTACGTTTATCCTTGCAGACATGTTTGCAGCTGGTATATGATCTGGTCACTTCAGCTAGATCAGAGAAATGTGTCTGGAGTAACATTCTGAAATCTAGAATTCATCACATTTGCTTATCACACTTGTGCGGTATGGGGATTGAGATGAGACATAGTAGGCAATGTCAACGTAAATTCACGTCGTTTAACAGGAACGTTGACGTTCTTATCTCCCCCTAATGGCTGGAAGACTGTCTCATTAAAGTGACAACCCACAAATTAACGGTAAAGAGATCACATGCAAGAGTTCTAAGAGAGCTAGTGTGAAGGAGAATCATAATCGACAAAGATTAACATCCTTCTTTGAGGACTCATGTTGGTACATTGTGGCGGCATAACTTGGCACATGGAATGCACACCCAAATGAGTAAATGCGAAAAACGTCAGGTTCGTACGTAGTAACTAACTGTAACGTCATACAGGTTGGGTGGTAATGGGCCTCAAGGTGGACTAACATAACTATGTACAAGATTGCATAGCCCTAGGCAGAAACCAAAAACTTAGTACATTTACCAAAATCCGGGCAATCATTTAAATTGCGCTTTATGATCGCTAATCGAGGCTAGTTAGGATGAATATGGGAATTCAATGTTCAATTATAAACCCAAAATACATGCAATACTTTATCGAAAGCCATCGATATAAACTCTCCAGCATTATCCAGTCTCCCAGACCTTAAGGGCTAAGCAGGGTAGTGAGCCCTTAATCGGCCAGAGGGTTTAGCAGCAATGTGTGTGGACAAACATGTGACCAGTTTGTCAATTCATCAACCAAAACAATAAGTATTTATATGGTCCGCATTTTGGTTGGATTAGTCCATATATAGTCCCTTCAATCCATTGTGAAAAAAGGGTTTTCGAGTTTTTGCCAGAAATGATATAGAAACCAATTTCCCTAATAAGCAGGCTTGGCAAAGTGTGCTTGTAGGCACAATATCCTTACTTTGGGTAAGGAGATACGTCAGAGCATCATTGTTAAACCTAAGTGTCCCAAATGGTCGTGCTAAAGCAAGTAAACTGCTCAACCACTAGGCTCCAGGCCAGCCACATGTGGCGTGCACCCCAGTTGGGAGACAACCCATTAGCCCCAAATCAAAGCTTTAGGCTCATTTTTGGAGGTGGTGTAAAGATATTTCACTTTATTTTCTTCAGTGGTTTCATTTATGATCATTGTCATCTCAAATATCCTTAAAAGCTCAACGACGGGGAAAATTTAAGGTCCCTTAAATGGTGATGCAGTACCATTCATACAACGAGGAGCGTGTTAATGCTCTTAATCAGGTTGGATAGACCTGAAGTCGTTGTTAGAGATGTGATTTAGGTGTAAAGTTAGTATGCGTAGTATCGCATTCATCCAGACAACTAATTTCCCCACATTCCTACCTAATCACGTGTTTAATTGAATCGGTCACATGTATTAAGAAACATGACTCAATTAACTCATATTCGAGGACAATATCAATAAGATTATCCATAAGTAAAACATACATCAAACTTGAATCCAAGAACATAGAAAAATGTTCACAAAGTAAATGGTTTACTAAGAGGATTCGGCCAACAAGGTAATCCATGTCAAAATTCTGCTCTTCCAATGATGTTTGGTGGAGCAAAATTAATCTCACATATTGACTATGGTAAGGGCACGAACAGGTGCATAACCAATTATCCCTTATTCTTGAAGTTTTAGGTCTTAGGTGCCAAGGATCACGTTTCGGGCATGATGCCACACCTTGGTAGGCCCTAATTCTACCATATGTTTGTGGTAGTAAACAAATCCGAGAATTTGGTAAACTTCCGCTTTCTACGCTTGTTGCTTCAGGAGCGAGTTAGAAACAAGGAAGGACGAGAAAAGTATTCTCTAATCAAAATTCGATTAGATTTATAAACTTCATAATTGTACTCATTCATAGACGCAATCATGGTATGCTTCAGGCAATGTCTTTCATGATTAGACAGTCCGTAGGAGCGAGACAAAGAGCCATGGAATCCTCGTTTGGGAGGTATTTCCATTTGTAATGCTTTGGGCATAAGTCTTCGAATGAAGATAAAGGCGGAGGCTTATTCAGCTCTTCCTTACCATTGTTAGCTTCAATGGTTTCTCAGCTACATGATAGTCAAGTGGAGATTCACGTCTTGTACCCCACACAAAGTGGTCTTTATTTGAAACATCCAAATTAGGGAAAATCAAACTTGTGACGGTTCGACAATCCACTGAATTGGAGGGAACAAGATTGTGATTGGTGTTATGGGAATGAGTCATCAATAAGCATCAAAGAACATTTGAGTTCTAAGACATGGTTTTCATAAAAAACATCAGGTTTTCATGGGTGTATTGCTTTATGAAAACTTTGGGTTTCAAAGGCAATAAATTTGAAACTACAGGTTCAATTTAGCTTATGAATGTTTAGTAGGTTCCTGCAAGAACACATAATGCAATATACTGTTTTAAGTGTAGTGGATTTGAGGTTCTTCGGGAACTCAAGTGTGAGAGCTTCGTTACTACGAAAGTATGTCAACGGTTCAAAGAAAAAAAGAAATAAAATATTGAATCGTTAATGTCCAAAAGTGATCTTCGGGTCAATAATTTTGGATTCATTATCAAATTCATGGATTGTTGGTAACTTTTAATTAATTCAATACATCGGGACCATTCGGGGTCGATCATAGAAGCAAAAATAATTATAACATTAGGGTTAAAATTATTTGGAATGGCAAAAATTAGCATTGGGTTCGAAAACATATGGCCCAAAAATATTTGCCGTGTACAGGGCAAGGCTTAAAAAGGGTTTAATAGGCCTTAGGTTGGTTGCCAAGCAATCCAACCATGGCTACAGGCCACGGGTGTAGTGAGAAAAAAAGGCCCAGTAGTGAGGGTTGTTGGTTATCAGGCCACAAAAAGGGTGCGGGTGAAAAGCCCAACATGAAGCTGGCATGGGGTGAGAGCGCACAGAGCCTAATCAAGGGATGGATACATTTGTGAGCTGTGGGAAATAAGCCCAGCAATCTGGGCTGGCATCGGTGCGGGTCGTGATAAGCGATGGGTCGAGCAAGGAAAGCTTGCTTCGGGCCTGCGTGCATGTGGGGCAAAAACCCAGCAAACCGAAGGCTTGCTGTAGGTAGGCCCAGTGAAAAAAATGATGATATGCTGCTTAAGGGGTTGCGGGCCCAGCAGTTTAAACTAAGGCCAGAGGCCTGATTCACACATGCAGTATAGCCCAAAGGGCTACTGCCTCAGAGTTCCAGTACGCAAGCCTTGAGATGCAGGCTTGGTTTGGCGTGGTTACAGGCAGCGGCTCAACTGAAAATTTTTCCCAAAATTTAATTTTTTTTTTTTTTTTCAAAATTCCTAGGGTTTGAAAACCCCTAATTGCTTCTAATTTCTTTCGATTCTTTGACTCACAAATTCCACATAGCATAATTGTGTATTGCATGAAACATATATATATATATATATATATATATATATATATATATATATATATATATATATATATCGGAAGGAAAATATAAACATAGAGGGGTTCATGCATCTTGGGGAACGTTTTCATGTTTCATGGTCGTTTCAAATATCTTCCTTTATTTTAAGCATACCTGATTGGCAGAAAACTACAAAAACCTTCGATTTTTTAGAAGAATCTTCTCGGAAAGCCAGAATTGCATCTCCAATGTGTTGTTTCACGTTCAACATAGGAAAATTAAATTGAAGCAATAGCATGTAGATCAATTCAAAATAATAAATTAATCATAAAAAGAATGATTAAAACGTAATACTCCCCTGATTGAAGATCATCCTCTCTTTAGCGCAGCGTCATGAGCGTATTGATAACGTGTTGTAGGCATAATTTACTGAATGATTATGGAGGCCATAGAGAGAGAAAGGTGCAGCAATAGTAGAGAGAAGAGAAAGATGTGTAATTGTGGGTGTGTTCTATTCCACCCCATTGTGCCTTTATTTATAGTAGTAGGATAGGTAAAATCCTACCCTTTTAGGATTACAACTCTTAATAGGTAATCAATTCCTAATAGAAATATAAGAGATATTCCTAAATCTACTAGGATTAGGACTACAATAGCCTTTTCTTTTTCCATTCGTGCATATATATGTCTCCCTATTTAAAGACTCCCATTGAAATAAGTTGGTATCTAGAAAGTAAAAATTACACATAGAGTATATTTTTAATATTCAATTATATCTTGAGACAACACTTTTTTAAACATTACAAGGAGAGACAAAATTTAATACATGTGAAATATGACATCATTGCCTTTTTTTTTGTCTAGAGTGTAAGTTACAAAATTATCTTTTATAGTAGAAAAGTCTTTTTCACACTTTTATATCTTCATTTATTTCTCCCTTCTCTCTCTTCTTTTAAGAAATATTGTTTCCAATCAATTTGTGAACACGGAAAATTCCTGAAACGAAAGAGACAAGAACAACGTGCACAAACAAATATTTGTATTTTGATGATTTTGGGTTACAATCTCTCTCTATTTTGATCATCTGATTTGATCTCCGTAAGGTGTGTATTTGTGGATGTGTGATTGATCCAAGGGTCGTCGAGGCTTGATCTTGCATGAACGTTCTTTAAGGGCCGTGGGCTTGATCTTTGAAAGTGGATTTGAGCGGATCTTCAAGGAGCCGTTGGGGCTTGATCTTGAGGATGAGTGTTTCTTCAAGGGGCCGTTTGAGGCTTGATCTTGAATAATGGTGATGAGCGGATCTTCAAGGGCTTTTGGGCTTGATCTTGAAGAACAGTGATGAACGGATCTTCAAGGGCTTTTGGGCTTGATCTTGAAGAACGGTGGCTTGTTGATCCAAGGGCCGTCGGGGCTTGATCTTGGAAGAACGATGAACGAAGAACGAATAACACTTTCTTCAAGGGCCGTCGGGGCTTGATCTTGAATTGGTGGATGATTCTTGATCCAAGGACCGTCGGGGCTTGATCTTGGAAGAACGATGAACGAAGAACACTTTCTTCAAGGGCAGTCGGGGCTTGATCTTGAAAGAACGATGAACGAAGAACGAATAACACTTTCTTCAAGGGCCGTCGGGGCTTGATCTTGAATTGGTGGATGATTGTTGATCCAAAGGGCCGTTTGGGCTTGATCTTAGGATGAACGATGAACGAAGAACGAAGAGAGCTTTCTTGATTCTTCGGGAACCTGGATGCTTGAGAGCTTCGGAGTTTCAGAGCTTCAGAGCTTCAAGAATTTTGCCTAATGATTTTGGTTCCCCCAAATGAATGAATTAGCCTTCTATTTATAGAAATTTCCAAGGCCTAATTTTGAATATAATATTCCAGATGAAATAAGTCGTTTCTGCCAGGTGTTGACACGTGTCCTGTTTGATGACTTTTCCAACTTATTTCGATTTTTTGTTTAGACACACGCTACGTGTAAAATTTATGTAATACATGAGCGTTGACACTTTGATTTATCGGTTAACATTTATTTACCGAAATTTCGATGTCTACACAATGTTCTAAAAAACAGCCTAGGCGCTAGGTGGGTTGGAACCGAGGTGATTTCGTGCAAAACAGCTGGAAAAATCTGGATGCCTTGCAACTCTCTCTTACTCTAATTTCACAAACAAATACAAAACCAAGCAGTTGTCACTTCATCTCTCTACCCATTTCTCAAATTCTTCAATTCCTTATTTTCCTCCTATTTTTCATTTTATGTTGTTTTAAATTGTGAACTTGTTGTACATGTGTCATCGTACAATACTCCTCACTATAGTTATATGGCATATATGCTTAATGTGTTTTTAAATTTTGGACGTACTCTTTTTGCATTTTATCATACAAGTATAATTTTTTGTAAGTGTCAATGTGCACTTATTTACAAGATATACAAAAAATTTACCTAAATCCGCCTAGGCGCCCGCCTAGACCCCGCCTAGCCGACTGATGCCCGACTAGCGCCTAACGTTTTTTAGAACCTTGGTTCCAATTCACCTGGCTCATTAGTTGACCTAGAATTCCATCACCTATAACATGACACTGTTCATTTTTCACACAACCCACCGTTTAAAGAATTGTAAAATAAAACATATTGGGGTTCATCCCACTATCTCTCATTCCTCTCTCCCTTATCCAGGAAACTAAAAGGGTAAAAATCACCACCACCACCACCTGCATCCAAACGTCCTCCACTGCTACTCCCAAGATCACCCATTTGATATTGATGCCCTCCACCCAACAACCACATCACGGCCCCCCGCCATGAACACCCACCCGAAACTCCAATCTTCATATTGAAATATGAATTTGGTACCTTGTGCTTCTTTTCTCTAGTCATGCCCAACTGAAATATGACTTGAAAGAGACAACATAATTCTGAAATCAAATAGATTTGAATAATGTAAATGCAAAAATCTTTTTCGTTCTTTCAGTTTCCCGGAGAATGAGAGACTAATGGAGTGCAAACCCCAAAATGTTATTTTTTTTTCTTTAAGTTGTAGGTTGGTGTTAAAAATGAATAGGTGTTAAGTTATGTTGGTGGACCCCATGTCACCTAATGACCTCGGAACCTAGAATAATTTCTCTTCGTTTGGGTCACTATTCAGCCAATATGCATTGTTGAGAGATCCAATAAATGGTATGGTTTTATAGTCACAATTTTGAAAGAAACTTTTCTGATAATTTGACTCCTCCGTGGTTGATACTTGTGATCAAAATGGTTGAATTTTTTTAAAACTTTTCAAGTTAATATTGGTTCTTTGTTGTCAAAATGGTTGAATTTTTTTTTTTTAACTTTTCAAGATAATATTGGTTTTTTGTTATTTTTTTTCTTGTGTATTATCAAAATGGTCGAGAACGGGATGAACTGATTCTACAAAAATGGTCGGCAATGGGATGAACTGATTCTGCAAAAATGGTCAAGGACAAGTTGAACTGATTCTGCAACAATGGTCGACGACAGGATGAATTGATTCTGCAAAAGTGGTCGATGATTGATTGAATTGATTCTGCAAAAATGATCAAAGATGTGTTGAATTGATTGTGTATAAATTGTCGAAAATAGTTTGAACTAATTCTGCAAAAATGGTCGATGACGAATTAAACTGATTATGCAGAAATATTCAAGGATGAGTAGAGTTTATGGCACATATTAATTTTGTTTGGAGCTATGAGGGTTGGGTTCCTAAAGCCTTAGGGATATGGTTGGTATTTTAAAATATTAGTTCCATGTTTTAAGTTGGGCTTTAGTTGTTTTTATGTTTTTGTCTTTTCATGACATATTTAAAAACTAGTAGAGTTCCTTGAAATATAGTGAAAGTTTTTGTCTCTATATATAAAGCTCCTTACTATTGGATGATGAGGGATAAGTTTTTTCTTTTTCCGAATAATTCTACCTCCCGCCACCTTTAAACTGGACAAGTATGAAAGTTTGCATCAATTTTTTCATTCAACATTTTAAATTGGCTATTTGTTAAATTTCCCCATTTATTCCCCCCCCCAAAACCCAACCTAAATCTTTGGGCTAAAAACCAAATGCCAAACCCAAACCAAATTCCATCCAAAAATTAGCCCAAGATATGGTGTGGGCCCCACCAAATCAAGTGAAACCCTGTGTTTGTGCGCCAAACCCCCCCTCACCCATTCACCAGACACGTGCGACGCGCGACCTCCTAGAAAACGAGGGCCCCACCCACGTTCCCCAGGCGCCCCAACGGTCGCGATTAACAGGCTGTTGGTTGATCCAACGGCCTAGATTCAATTTTTGTATATATTTATATATTATTGAATCCAATGGTTGAGATTGAATATAATCAAATCTAATGGTAAAAAAAAAAAAAAAAGATCTAACGGCTCAAATTTAAATCCAACGGCTAAAATAATTTTTTTTTAAAAAAATTATTTAACTCAAAATTCACCCAAAAACTCTATAAATACCTATGTATTTGTTCAAACATCCACAGAAAACTCACTTTTCTCATACAATTCTTCCAATTTTTCTTTCTACCATTTCTTCCCATTTCCAAATTTTTCAAGATGGCAAGAGAGCATATTAGAGGTTGTAATTGGACCTGTGAGGAAGATGTTGCTTTATGCTTGGCATAGGTTTCTGTTAGTGAAGATGGTGCAGTTGGCACGAATCAAAATAAAAAGGTTTTGTGGGATAAAATCATTGAAAAGTTCCATGAAAACTGCAACGGCGGAGGGAGGGAATGTGGTGGTGTTTACGATCGGTGGAAGACTATCAACAAAGCATGCACTTTATGGAAGGGAAACTTGGAGAGAACCGTGGTTGGCATGGCTAGTGGAAGGAGCACCACAGAAATTGTGAGTTTTTTTGTTGATATTTTATTTGTCATGTACATAATATTATTTTGCAACTAATTGTTTTTATGTATTTTTTGCGTAGGGTGACAAAGTAATGGAAATTTACAAGACAAGAGTAACACCAAAAAAAATCAACCTTTTAAGTTGCATCATGCTTAGGACGTCCTCAAGGATTGTCCTAGGTGGGCAACCGATGTGGACCAACAATGGGGAAGATTATTTCAACGTGAAGCCACACCGACAAATGATGGAGATGAAGGTGTCAATGAATGTGTCAATGAAGGTGTCGATGAAATGACCTCAACTCCTTTTGCAAGGCCCCTGGGAAGAGATAAGCAAAAGGAATCAAAAAGAAAAGGGAAGTCCCAAAATCCGATGAGACATTGCTACCGGATTTGCAAGATTGAGCAAAACCTATAGCCCTTGCCAAGAAGAAGCAACTCGAATGCATTTGTAAATGAAGGAAGAAGGGGATAGGGAGCAAGATAGGTTCGAAATTAATTTCATGATGGAAGATCTCAATAAATACACTCCAGAGAGGAAGAAGTTCTTACGTGGTAAGCAAAAGGAAATTTTGCGAAAGTATGCCGCAAGGAGTATATTCAAGATGATGAATCATCTCAAGGCTATATCCCAAGTCCACCACCAAGTCAAGATGGTGGATATCATTATTAAGTTTATGTAGATGCTTTCAAAAAGCTCTCTCCTCATCTAAAACCTCCTCCGAAAATCATGAGCAAGAAATCTCGGACGCTCGATGAAATAATCTTTCATCATTCGATCATGACAGTCTTCTCTATCACGCTGCACAAATGAACACCTCGTGATAGAACCACAATAGCTACATTTGGTCACGCTGCACAAATTCAGCTTCTGCATTGATCATTTCTGCATCCTCAATGTCAAGGCTTGCTTGGTATTGTGTCATCTCCATTGCCCTACTACGCCTTCTTCTATCACCCATTGATGAGATATTGAGGATTTTAAGGAAACAAAAACACTTTGAAAGTTGAAAGATTGGTGAATATTTTGTGTGATGGTTTGATATTCAACCTGTGTTTATATAGAGGATGATTGAAGGTTTCAGTTTCATGTGTGTAGGTTTGTGTTTCATGCGTTTCATGTGTTTTGTATGTATTTTGTATGTGTTTTGTGTGTGTCATGTGTTTCACATGTGTTATGTGTGTGCTTCATCTCTATCATGTGTTTTGTATGTATTTTGTATGTGTTTCGTGTGTGTCATGTGTTTCACATGTGTTCTGTGTGTATGTGCTTCACATATGTATGTCCTTCACATATGTATGTCCTTCACATGATTTTCATCTTTGTGTGTTTTATGTATTTTGTGTTTATACATCTTTGTCATGATTTTCATATTCTTCCATAGTGTTTCATGAGTTTCAAGTATCGATGTAGTGATTTTTCAATATTTATCATAATTTAAATATTTTTAGATTAAAATGTTCATAAAATTAATTTACGATAGTCTATATAATTTTTTTTAAAGTGAATTTAAGAAAAAAATTAGCCTAAGTTCATTCTTTAATAATCTAGGGCAAAAATTTTAGGACAAAAGCGTTGGACCAGAAAAGTTATTTCTGGGCTAAAAGCTAAAGTTTATGGGCTAAAAATTTTGGTTTTTAGCCCAAGGGTTGGAGATGGTCTTATTTTAGCTACGCTATTTGAAATTCTATTTTGATCTCACTTTGCTTCATATAATTTAAAAGTCACCATTTTTGTTCCACTTTGACTTATGGACTCTTTCTTGTCCCTAAAACTTATAGGTCACCTCCTGAAACATGTGGAACCCAACACCCAATAACACTATGTCACATGTGCAATAAATTTGATTATTTCATTATGTGTTAACATTCAACAATCAAATAGTATTGAGTTTAAAAGAAATTGATGAGATGGAAAAAAAAATTGATATTAGCCTGGGGCACCCAAATCAAACCCACATAAGAAATTACAAGATCTAATTAAGGGAATGTGGAGCAAATTTAGAGTTTTATAGAGACGACTTTCAATTTTCAGGGGGAAAAATGGAATCAAAATCGAGTTTCAGGGGTAAAGTGGAATGAACCATGAGTTTCAGGGAGTAAAGAGGTAACTTTTGAGTAACAACGAACAAAGTGAGATTAAAATCAAGTTCTAGGGGAAGTAGCTAAAACTATCTAATCCACGTCAACTTCAAACTTCATCACCACCCTAAAGTGATGGTGATGCTTGCCACCCTATTGATTACCATAAAATGAGTTTCATTTAATTACTATACAAACGGTAATTAATTGGATGATGAGCATTACCACCACTAATTAATAGGGTGGTGAGCATCATCACCACTTTGGGGTGGTGAGAATCATCACCATTTTAGGGTAATGTATGATGGGTTAAATTTTTATGTGTGGTTGGAACATAAGTTAGTACATCATATGTTGTAATACAATTAGACAACAAGATTGAGATGTCCCATTTTTATGGTATGCTTTTCAATATCTCTTCACTTCTATTATGGCACGTGGTTGCCGTCTTGTGTTAAGAGTACACCAAAATATCTCTCGTGTGCAGGGTAGAATATTTTTATGTAGGGTTTAAAAAAAATTTAAATAAAAGAAAAATCAACCCAAAAATAAACAAATAAATGAAGAAATAAAGTCACTTAATACTACATTCTTGTTAATATTATACTTCACTTGTAGCGTTTTTAGGTTGTAATCTAGTCAATTATGAGTTCGGTATGAATTGCTTCTCTCACCTTTTATATAAATTAGCATCTTGTCACACAGTAATACGTGTGAGCATATTGTACTTTACTATTTTTAGTTTAATCATTATTATTTTTAGATATTTTTTATTTTATTTGTTACAAAACTTAATTTACAGTTTCTGATTTTAAATTTTATTTGAAAAATGGTTAGCAACTCCTATGCGGGGTTGTTTTCTTTTGATTCTTTTAATAATTTACTCTTATTTCATTCTTTTTAAAATGAGCAAGAAGAAAGGAATATTTTTTATATTATGAATGTTTCATCAAATTCACATCTTTTTATACATAAAACAGATATATTGTGTCGTATTAAGACAATAAAAATTAAGTAATTAATTTGACATCGCTTAGTCAAAAAAATAATAATAAAAAAAAAATGGATCAAAACTTGCTAGTTCAAATTTGCGACCTCGACCCCAGGACTAGGCTTTGAGGCCTCGATGACTAGGACTTGGGAACTAAAGTCAAAAGAATGACTTGTATGAAATTGTGGCAATTAATTTATTCCACTTTTCACAATGAATGTTAAATTTTATGTTTATTAAAATATAGGTATCCAACACTCTAATTGAAAATTTATATTGCCAACAAAGTCACTTTATAAATCCATTTAGTTGAGAGCCTGTTTTACGTTGAATGTGATACAGAAATTTCTGTCTGCTTTTGAATTCATCCTCCAGATATATAAGTAAAAAAGAAAAAGCCAAAAATCAAATGGATTGGCGGAAGAAGATGAGAACGTTACTTTTCTTTAACTCGTATGCAATTAAATACACAATGAAACTGCCATTGAAACGTAATTACAGTGTGGCTGCATGCAAAACACGCACAGATGCGAAAAAAAGACAAGAAAAAGTAGGGGCAAAACGTGAACATTAAAGGCACTCACCACAATCCAAAGAAACCGAAATGTACAGAAAATAAACTGTAATTTTCTGCATGGAGAAAGTCCACGTGGCTTGGCTGCATGTCCACCATTTTTATCACGTTATATCTCGAGATAATACTATTGATTCGTAGGAAATTGAATTTAAGAACTTAAGCAATTAAACTGCTACATACAAAATATAAAGTATCATGATATGTTTAGGTAAAGATATCATTTTCTCGAGTAAAGAGTGACTCTAGAAACCCAGGAAGAAATCTCTCTTATTTCATCAAAACCCTAATAGCTAAGTGAGTTGTGTATATAAGAGAGCAACTTCAATCCCTTCTGTGCTCAAAGTAAGCTATCTTCTTATCTATAGCTACTACTACATACCAGCAAACGCATCCAGACTCTCTCTCTCTCAAGCAAATAACATGACGAAGCAGACAGTGAGCCCATCGAGAAAGGGAGGAAACGAAAAAAACAAAGAAAGAAAGATGATGAATGCCGACGGACTCCATAGTGGGCATGGAGTTTTGACCAGGCAAATGGCAAAAGAGCTTCAAATGAAGGAGGGGGAGGTAAGGGAAGATAAAGTGGTGGAGGAGGAGGTGGAGAAAAAGGACGAGGAAGAGGAAATAAAAATAGGAGGATGCCCAGGAAGGGGTGGAGGCCAAGGAGCCGTGTGTCACTGAGTCACCTCATCAAAATGTTGATGGGGTGAATGCTGCTACTGCTCTAGACGTGCATGTGGGATCACATTTAGATGTCGGCTCTAATGGAGACCAGATCCTTCTGGGAGTTGAAAGTCAGAAGAGGTCAGCTGTAATGGAGTCCAGATCCTTCTGGGAGTCGAAAGTCAGAGGTCGACTCTAATGGAGTCGAGATTTGTTTTTTGTCCTTCCAGGACCAGATCCTTCTGGGAGTTGAAAGTCAGAGGTCGACTCTAATGAAGTCGAGACTTGTTTTCAATCTTTCCAGGAGGTGATGGAGTAATCGTTGGCTCTGATACCATGTTGGAATTTTAGACGACACTGATAGACTCCCCAACTTATTATTACTATATGTTCAATCCGTCAAGTGTGAGGTTTTATCACAAAAAACTTTAGTATTAGTAAGAGTAGGGTAATTATTGTTGGTATTGAGAGGTTTACTAACTCAATACCAAAATATGTGGGTGATAAGTTTACAAACTCTATCACACCTCTCACTTTGCACTCTCAATAAAATTGGACAAAGAAATAGAGAAATGAGGGAAGCTACAAGCTTTGGCAAACAATGCACTTTGATATATTTAAAAGGTTTGCAAACACACTTCTGAAATGGAATGACAATTCAGAGACATATATCTAAAGCCTTACGGGCTGCTTATTTATACAAGGAGAAAAGAAGGAGTACTTAAGTGCTTTTAATAAAATAAACACAACAACACATACAAACAGATCATATGGACTTTGGACAGTCTAGCACACACATGCAGCTATCTTTCCAGCTTGCAATCAACATAGTTTCGGCTAGCACATCACATGGTAGCACACAGCTGCTGTCTTTCAACAGCTTTCGGTTAATCAGATGGAGGAGCAATGATGTTTATATTTGCTGGATACAACCTAGAAAGAAAAGCTAGCATCACATGGACAGATAGTTAGACATCACATGGCTTTTAATTTGAATTTCCAACAATTATAAGTTATCGTTGTTGACTTCCCCCACTGATGTGGGATAGCCAACCCTTAATTTGAGTCAGTGGGGGTGGGCTCCCTGGAGAAGCAAGGAGGAGCAGGATTTGTGTTTTAACGGGGACTTTTCTAGTGGGCTTGGGAATCCCATCTATCCTTTCCTTCTGTATGTAATAGTGATGTTGCGGGGGATGAACTAGGGAAAAATAATGCATGGGATGGAAGCCTTTGGAATTTGGAGATAATTCGCCCCCTAAACAGCCTATTATATGTTGTGCTGATGGTTAATTATTAATGTTTTAGAGTTATTAGCTTGCTGCAAATGTCTCTTTATTAGTCAATTACTTGTTTCAGTAATTTTCTTATTGTGATTTTTGCATCCTCCTCCTATATATGCTGCTGTTTATCGACAAGAAAATGATAATACTCGGCCAACAGGCGTAGATTTACTGATACCTAAATCATCGAATAATCAAAAAAGCTCTGAAACATAATTAATCAACAAGATGAGGTTTCGTAAATCCTCTTTCTGTACAATTTTCCTTAAGTAATCCCGAATACATCTGGTATTCGCTAACACTCAAATTTGAAAAAACCTTACCACGAAACCAAAATTTATGTGCGTTGCAAGTTACATTTCTATACAATGATTTGCAAGTGAGCTACGTTAATTAACGCTAAGTTAGCTATGCTCATTGCATCTACTTAATTACAAATGGTCACAACATGAAGACATTGGATATCATAGATTCACCATAGTAGACCAAACCAAAATACACCATTTCAATTAATGTGTGATGGAATGGTTTTTATTTTTATTTTTAATTTACTGTACACGATTACTTAATAATTATTCAATTTTTAAGAAAATCTCATATTTTTTGTTAGCACCAGACTTTATACAGAACTAGTTACATTTTAGACATCAAGTTTAAGATGATTACTGATACCATCAAGAGGGCCAACAAGCTCATGTAAACCCATAACAATGCTGCAAAACAGGTAATTTTGGCAACCCGATCAGCACACAGATCACTTCATCCATGCCTCAGATAACTATCTCATTTCTTGCCATATCTTGCTTTTAGTTACCTTTTTTTGCATTACTGAATTAAAGAAGCCCTAACCACTTCAACAATCATTTGCTAGAAATGGAAGTTGTCACCACGCGCAGATTTGGGCACGGTATGATAAATAAAACTAAATCATCTTATCGTGAATTGTTTCATCACTGATACTTCACATGAAAAAGAACACGTTTAGAAAACCGAAGAGTACACAATATGCATATGTTAGGGCCTCATTCCTCTTAGTCTATCTCCATCCTCTTCATTTCCGCCACTAAAGATTTCTGGCAAGGCTCGCCACTTCCTAATACCAATCCTTTTCATTCCTTTTCTCTCTCATCACCTCAGATCTTTCACTGTTGACTTGTGGTTATTTTGCCTCAACAGCTTTACCTCGCATCTAATTTTATCTCTCGCAACAATACCAAACTGGATCCGAGTCTGACGGTCTCACCTCATGCCCTTCACATCTGATAAAGCTTACTCTTTGAAAGTCACTTATCTCTCAAATCTTTCACCCTTGATCTGTGGTCGGATTTAGTTTGTTTCTCGTGATATTTGTAGGTAAGTTGAATGTTTTATGAAACTTTTTTTCTTATTACAATTAAGTAGATTTTCTTAATGTAAGATTATTTGAGTATCAATGAAATCCCATCCGTTGACTTACACGACAATCAACTTGGTAACAAGTTGATTCTCGGCCAAATATGTGGGAGTCCTGATATGAATGTGATTTGAAGTCTTAATCACATGCAACTAATTAGGAGGCCTCATTTGGTAAGACTTATATATCATGTTAAGAAACATAATTGATATCATAAGCTATGGGATATTCCTGACTATTCGATGATAGGCAGATTAGTAGGAAACCCTAGTGATATAAATATGGATGTTTCTGCACACATAGTATGCGTTCTTCTCGAGTGCTGTTTACCCTATTCATCAGTAAAGAACATTCTGATTATGTGTGGAGAAAACTTCCTTACCCTATAACCTTAGCATCATGTCTGCTGCTTCAGGTTAGTACTATATGGTTTTATACATTCATGCTTATAACTGTGATCTTATGTACTGTTGTGTTTTTCCCTTATTTCTAACATGTGGTATCAGAGCCACCACAACAGTTTTGAGATTCAGTTTACAAAATGTTATGAGTATTTTTCAATCATCAGATCCTATATAATGCTTCCGCTGCATGCATGTATATATTTAAAAATATCCTAACTGCATGAGATAGATAGATCTATATGTGCTTCGATTACTGCTCACTGAATCAGGAATAGTTAACGACATCAGCAAGATGAAATGAATCCTCCAATCAGTTGCTGTTTGAAGAAATGCTGTTGAATAATAATATCATTATTTGTCACTTTTGAATCGATAAATAATTGGCATTATGTTATTCATGTTGAAAGAAATCTACAAGTATTTTCTGCTTAAAAGTGATTGCTTATAGATTTCATATTGGTTCGAACAGAACAAGTGACTTATGTGCAATGATGAGTATCTTAAAAATTTATCCATAAGGATTTTTGTGAATGTATTTAGTTCTGGCACTAAGTTAATGTATAATGGAATGTGAAACTACAAGGTTTTTATAGTTCTTATGCTCAAATGTGTTGATCTATATAAACAAGTTGCAGTTTTACATTTTAGTTATGCAAAAATTAATATGATCAGTGCCAATCTAAAGAATGACACTGGAATTGTATGATTACTGCAATAAACAGAAGACATCATGTTATAGTTTTCTGTTTTCTGATGGACAAGATTAATAAACCATAAAGTTTTATTTGAGCTTCAGGTATAACTTCTCTCAATTTCAGCAACATTGAGACCCTAACTGGTTCAAACTATAAAAAGTGGAAGCAGGATATTGAAATCGTGTTGGGGCTGATGGACTTTGACCTGGTCTTAAGGGGAGATTTTGATACATTATGGACATGCTAAAGGTTATTTTAAAACTACTCATGGTCAATTGTGAATTATTATGCAATTTTATCATGCTATGTTAGTATATGATTTTTATAATTAAAAGTTCTCACGTCATTTTGGCATGACATGAAATCATTGTAAAATTTAAAAGGGAGATTATGCTACTGAAATTTTCAAATTTCTGCAACATTGTCTGTTTGTGATATTATTTTGGTATACCCATTCAACTCCTAAATTCATGAAATTTTAGTATGATAGAGATCGATATATCTAGTTTAAATCTGGATATTTGCACGACAATTGGCTGCAAAATGAATTATTGGTGAATTTTGTTTTAGTCTCGGGTATGTAGTTCGGAATTTCTACAGCTTCTGCCAGTGGCGAAGCCAGGATTTTCAAAGGGGAGGGGCGAAATTCAAAAGAGTGTAAAGTTCAATCGAAGCGGTTACTTTCACATTAGATAGTGCAAAGTTTTGACTCGATATTCATAGCAGAAAATAGTCTCTCCACCCAAGCGTTTGTAAGCAATAATATCTAAGTCAATGTAAGAAACTTAAATTGGCTAGGATTAGATCCTAAAAAATGTTAGGTACTAATCAAACAACGGAATGAGACCTAGTAGCTAGGTGCCTAGACGAGATCTAGGCGGGAGCCTAGATAGATTAAATTATCGTAAAATAAGCATTAAACAATATTTACATTGTTTTTAAAAGTAATACAATATTTATAAATAATGTGAGAGTTTAAAATAAATACGATGGGAGTCTTAAAAGAGAAAATAAAAATACATACAAGACTAAAAAATAAAAGGAAAACTAAAGAGAAGTCCAAAAAAACTTCATTTTTAATGAAAATCTCTTTTTAAAGGTATAGTGAATAGTATCAGGGAAAGGTATAAATGTGGTTTTTCGTTAAAAATGAACAGTAATATGAGTTTTTTTGTTAAAACTCCCAAAAATAAAACCACAAATACTTGTTATCTTGTTAACCAAACACCCAACTTTATCTTCAACCCACATCCAAACACCCATCTTCTTCCTTGCTTTTCTCCCAGACCCGACACCCCCAACCACTTTTCGTCAATCTCATCCCCACACCTCCTCCATCAACCTCTCCTCCGTCCATCACAACCGCATCTCCTTCCCCGTCGATCCCACTCCCACCCTCTCCTTCGTCGTCCCCACCGTAATCCCTTCTTCGACTTTCTTCTGGACCTCTGTTAATCTCCTCCACCATGAATTCCGACGAGAGCGGAGGGGCCGAACCAGGGCTCCTAGGCGTGTTTTCCGGCGAAGGGAGGGGCGGCCGCCACTCCTCGCCCTCACGTAGCTTCGCCAGTGGCTTCTGCAGCACATTCCATTTCGACTTTATTTTTAGCCCACTTATAAAATCTCAAAAATTATGAAATTTTGTGATATTTCAGCTTTATGTATCTACTTCACTTCTGGAAATTTTCATATACATTGGATGGAAAATGAATGTTTAGTCAATTTTTCATCTCAGTTGTACTGCAGATTTTCTGCACTTTCTGCAGCATATCCCATTTCGAATTTGCCTCTCGTATACTTGGCAAACTTTTAAAAAAAAAAAAAAAAAAAAAATTATAAACCTTTAGGAAATAGTAGCATTGTATGTCTGCTTTATGTCTAGAAATATTTAAGCACATTGAATGAAAAAGGAGTATTTAGTGAATTTTTTTAATCTCAGGTCTGCATGCAGATTTTTTTTTTTTGCAGTTTCTGCAGCACATCTCATTTCGAATTCATTTTTGGCTCGCTTATAAAATTTTAACAATCATGAAATTTTGCAAAATAGTAGCCATATATGTCTAGTGCATACCTAAAAATTTTCATGACAATCTAAAGAGAAGTGATTTTTAGTGAATGTTTAGTCAATTTTTCATCTCAGTTGTACTGCAGATTTTCTGCACTTTCTGCAGCATATCCCATTTCGAATTTGCCTCTCGTATACTTGGCAAACTTTAAAAAAAAAAAAAAAAAAAAAAATTATAAACCTTTAGGAAATAGTAGCATTGTATGTCTGCTTTATGTCTGGAAATATTTATGCACATTGAATGAAAAAGGAGTATTTAGTGAATTTTTTTAATCTCAGGTCTGCATGTAGATTTTTTTTTTTTGCAGTTTCTGCAGCACATCTCATTTCGAATTCATTTTTGGCTCGCTTATAAAATTTTAACAATCATGAAATTTTGCAAAATAGTAGCCATATATGTCTAGTGCATACCTAAAAATTTTCATGACAATCTAAAGAGAAGTGATTTTTTAGTGAATTTGGAAACTAAAGTAGTACTGCTGAATTTTGGTACTTCAAAACTAGTTTTGTTATGTGATATTGTTTTCACTTATTTGTGCACATCTATTGGTACCGATTATTATACAAGTTTATGATTCCAATATATCTTTATTTAATGTGAATTCTTAATACTAATGACTTTTATTAGACAACACTGATTAAATTATTGATTTAAAGATGTATTGGTTTGTTTTGCTTAAACCAATGTTTTGTTTGGTCATCAATTCTGATTATGATGATAATTGTCTTTTGAAAGAAAATTGGAAAGTGGCATCAGTTTACTAATTGATCATTTGGTCCTTATCGAATAACTGAATAACCATGTTTCCTCTTTCGAGAACTCTATTGTTCAATGTCAATAACGACATATTTTGTGTCTGATTGAATCTTTTGAGAATCATTGAATATCCAACAAAACGGTTATTTAATACTGTTCTAAAGGATTATTTTGAAAAATCAGAATTCTAATTTATATGGTGAATACTTTTGTCCCAATGGGAATTTTAGGAAATAACTCACCAATTATAAATTAGTATTATAGCAAATCATAAAGTACTTCTAACATATTTTCATCTGGCCAAAGCTGTAGAAGCTATATGTATTTTGTGTATTTTATGTTTTGGCTAACTATGCAGGTATTTTCTTTGCATGATTAGTTTCTGCCCAAAGGTGTAACAATCATGCAATTTGGAGTTAGTTCGATCGTCCACAACTCGACTACATCCATGATGAATCTTGCAGAATCGAGAATGAGTAGGTAAATTTGCCAATCTTTTGCCTTAATTTTCTGTGAGTTCTAAATTGGATTAAAATTATTGTTGAAAAATTGATGTTGTTGAGATATCTATGTGTTTACCTTAATTCTACTTTGTTTTAGAATTAAAACATAAATTTTGAGTTTGGATTCTCTTATTAGGTTTCATTTTAATTTATGACCTAATCTTTAACACATATATGAGTCTTCTCTCATACACTAAAATAAATTTCGTAGCCATTTGTTTATCTAATCACTTGTCACTTTTAGATCGATTAATAATGTTGAGATATTGTTCCTTATATAAGCCTAATTTTTTATACATATAGATTGGTTTATTCTGTCCAAACCAACTATTTTGTGACTCAACAAATTTGTTTAAGAAATTTTAATGTTTTGGGCATATTAAAGGTTATTTATCTAATGAAATGAACCTTTAATTTATTTAAGAAATTTTCGTGTTTTGATCATATTAAAGATTGTAAATTGGTTTTATTTAAATTATGTTTAAATGTGAAATTTTGGTAGAGCTTACACTATCTTTATTGATTCAACTAGCCTATATTTTGTTATATGAAAACCACTGTCTCTAGTGTTTAATCTTGCAATTTTGAGTGTTTGCCCAAGTGGGAGAAATAATGTATTATGGGCTTCACACTCATCAATTTTGCATGCTTTTAATGGTCATAGTTTTGGTAGATAAAACATACATTATCATACTTGTTTATATTTTATATATGCAACTAATCTTGCAGGAAATTCAAGAAGGGTTAATGAGTATATTTTGCTCAAAAGTGTTTTGCTTATTAATTCTTGTTTGTTGTTCAAGAAATTGGACTTGTGATTTATATGTTATTGATGGATAATTAATCTGCTCAAAAGTGTTTTCTTATTCAATCCAACTATAAATCAATGAACGGTTAAACATGGAATTGACAAGATTGTATATACTTCTTCTGCTCAAAAGTGTTGAAACTATATACGTTTGCTCTTGTATTTTATGTTTTAGCTGTGAAAACCTAATATAATTAGATTCTGTCCAAAGATGATTCTGGAATTATATGTTTTTGTTGCAATCAGAAAACGTTCCGTTAAAGTTTTCTATTTCTGTCAAATGTTAGATGAACAAAACGGACCAAATGATTTTGTATAGTTTTTCAGTCACAAGAGTCACTTCCCTAAAGATATCTGGAATAAAGATGTTGAGCTCACAAATTTTATGTTTTAGATCCTATGACTAAAGCCTTGTCAGTGGGAGTATTCAAGAAACATGTTTTTAACATGGGGATTAAGGAGACTTTTGATTCCATGAATGAGTGGGAGTAAACTACTCAAATGTCTCTCCAAGTTTATTCTGAATATTTCGAACTCGTTGTTAAAGGTTTATTTCCAAACTTAAGATTTTGTCATCATATCATTTCCTGAATAAACATAATATTTTGTTAGTTTCTGTAATATTCAAATTTTAAGAAGTTGATATTTAGACTCATCAACTTAAAAACATGGTATTGTCTGCAACATAGTGCTTTTCGTCTAAGTGTGTGTGATTATAGAGTGCAAGTGAAAAAATGACTTCACTTAGTTTTCTATAGTCCAACATTTGAGATGAGAGTGACAAGTTGTTTAAGAGGTATCTGTTGCAAATTTTTTAAGACTTTAGTGATCACTGTTTCTAGTCGTATCAGGATCGAATTCATTGAAACTCAAGTGGGAGAATGTAAGATTATTTGAGTATCAATGAAATCCCATCCGTTGACTTACACGACAATCAACTTGGTAACAAGTTGATTCTCGGCCAAATATGTGGGAGTCCTGATATGAATGAGATTTGAAGTCTTAATCACATGCAACTAATTAGGAGGCCTCATTTGGTAAGACTTGTATATCATGTTAAGAAACATAATTGATATCATAAGCTATGGGATATTCCTGACTATTCGATGATAGGCAGATTAGTAGGAAACCCTAGTGATATAAATATGGATGTTTCTGCACACATAGTATGCGTTCTTCTCGAGTGCTGTTTACCCTATTCATCAGTAAAGAACATTCTGATTATGTGTGGAGAAAACTTCCTTACCCTATAACCTTAGCATCATGTCTGCTGCTTCAGGTTAGTACTATATGGTTTTATACATTCATGCTTATAACTGTGATCTTATGTATTGTTGTGTTTTTCCCTTATTTCTAACACTTAATAGTACTAACATCCTTAAATTTTTATTGTTTTGGGAAAAAAGGTCAAGAATCCAAAAATGAAACAAAGAACCAAGCTCAACGCGCGAGACCAACATAATAAATTTCGTACCTAGCTAATTTTATCAAATTTATGAATATGATGTGGAACATATATCTCATAGCGGATATTCATTATGTTTCCATAACGGAAAGGATCGCCATGTTTCACCCTCTAAATACATTAATTAGGTTACTGTATCTACTTATAGAATATTAGAAATTAAAGATTTCATAGCAATGAGCCATTCAGAATATGAGCTAAACAATCGATATGTATATAGTTTATCTGTTTATTTTTGTTTTTGTTGCAGAAAATTCCAGTAAGACATTTTGATTATCGGGATGATGCTTTATATCAAATGATGTATATATTAAGAATGATGGCATTCATCTTCTATCGAATCGATGATTTACAATATCACTTGATCGTATGGTATGACCAAGATATCTCATCAAGTTATATGTGTTTTTTTTCTTTTTGGTCTGCGAATATATACTTTGATTATGCATGTGATTCATTGTTTTGTCGCAAATTCATTACAGTTTAGCTCAGTCAACAATGAGAAACACTTTGGGCAAGGAGGAAGTGCAAAGAGGAAGATCAGGCAGCTCATGAAGAGGAATGGCAAGAGAGCTTCAAGCAAGGCCGGAAACAAAAATATCTCAGAAAGAAGGATGATGATGAATGCCGATGGTTTCCATATTGGCCATGGAGTTTTGACAAGGCGAGTCGTGTATATAAGAGAGCAATCACTTTCACTCCCTTTTGTGCTCAAAGAAGCTCAAATTAAGCTATCTTCTTCTCTCTATAGCTGCTACTACATACCCAGCAAGCTCACCCAGACTCACTGATCTCTCTCAAACAAAGAAAATGAAGAAGCAGAAGTCAGCTCATCAAGCAAAGGAGGAAACAAAAAAAAGCTCAGAAAGAGGGATGATGATGAATGCTGACGGACTCCATAGTGGTCATGGAATTTTTACAAGGCGGGTGACAAGAGAGCTTCAAATGAAGGAGGAGGAGGTAAAGGAAGATAAGGTGGAGGAGGAAAATAAAAAGGACGAGGAAAGGAAGAGAAAGAAGAGGCGGCCAAGGAGCCGAGTTTCACAGAGTCACCTGATCAAACTGTTGTTGGGGTGAACGCTGATGCTGCTCAAGATGTGCCTGTTGGACCCCTGCCACCAGCCGCTGCCGATACTAATGAAGTAGATATGGAAACGGTACTTGGATTGAGTCAGTGGGGTTGATTCCCTGGAGAAGCAAGGAGGAGCAGGATTTGTGGTTTGGCGGGAAATTTCTAGTGGGCTTAGAAGGTTCTGCCTAGGTGGTTTAAATAATCTTCTCTCTTCCTCCTAATTGTCAATTGGTTTTAGATTAAATGCTTACATTTTAATATGGTATCAGAGCATGCTATACTTAAGCTTAACAATTTATGTAAATCGTGATTTCATAAATACTAATCCTTACCATTGTTTCTTTCCACATTTTATGCATATCATTCCAAGAATGAGAACTAATTATGCCACTGAAAATGACTAGAGAAACTGTGCCAAGATACTTTAATCAACCAAACTTTCAGCAGCAGCCAATTACCCTGTTAGTCTTTAGTTTACAAAAATTTGCAATAACAGCTTGACAAGAATCATAAACATGTGGGATTAAGTAATGCGGAAGATATATAGTATACTAACCTAGAAAAGATGTTTTAATAATTGAAATAACTTGTAACTTTGTGCTTCAAGCAAACCATGCATATATAATTGGTGAATTACCCTAATGGATAAGACTTTTCTCTACAACCTACTGTGTATCGGGTTCGAACTCTCTCTCATCTTCACAGTTTAGATAAAATTAGTATAATTGTTGTAAATAATGGGTATGTTTGCCCACATGTGTATAGTATAAACTCACAAGCTAAATAGTAATCATTTTGTAATTTTCCATTGAAGTGGCTCTATAAATAGAGCACTTTGATTGTTCAAAGAGGGAGAAGATCAAGAAGAGAAAAGGAAGAAATATAATACTCTCAGTATCCCTCATTTTCTAAGATCTGCAATACTTTTGTCAATGTGATTTTGCACCACTTCGTCCTTGCTCTTAGCAAAGGTTATTTATCTACTTTTGCCTATTTATAACACGTTATCAGCACGAATCTCTAATCATTTCTCATTTCCCTTCACCGAAAGAAGAAAACAAAAATGTTTCCTCTAAGGTTTTTACTGTTCTTCTTCTTCCTCTGCCTTAATTACTGGATATACCCTCGCGATGAACTGTTTGGACCATGTTTACTTCTAGTTCTCAAGCTAACAGTTACTTATATCTTTGATTTTTTTTGTTTGGTGTAACTCTTGACTACTAACCCATTGTTTATTTATGCAATCCAAGATGGTGCTGTATCATCGCCTATCTTGGACTACAGATCTAATTTTACCGCGAATTTTAAGTGGAGCGGTATAATCGCCCACCCTATCCTGCATATTTAAAGTTACCTGCTATTTAATTTTATCGCAATTTTAGGTGGTGTGGAATAATCACCCACTCTGCTCTGCATATTTAAATTTTATCGCAATTTTAGGTGATGCGGTATAATCGTCCACCCTGCTTTGCATATTTAAATTTTATCACAATTTTAGGTGGTGCAGTATAATCGTCCACCCTGCTTTGCATATTTAATTTTATCGCAATTTTAGGTGGTGCGGTATAATCGTCCACCTTGCTCTACATATTTAAATTTTCCTGCTGTTTAAAGTGGTGCGGAATAATCACTCATCTTATACTTGTTTCGTTGAGAATGGTGCGGTACAATTACCCTTCTCATTAATCATGTAAATCTCGAGCCTGAAGTTTCGAATACTTAACATTTTGGCCTGAAGATCGAAAATTTGTAAGAACCAGAAGTTCTAACAATATATTCCTCCAAAACACATATTATTGCAAGTTCTTACACACCTCATTTTTCTTTCAGAAAAGAAAATGGCAAACTTGGCAAAGCTTGATTTTGCTGCCCTGGACATTACTGGAAAGAATTACCTTACCTAGGTACTGGATACCAAGATCCAACTAGAAGCAGCGAATCTTGGAGATACCATCAGGGAAGAAAGCAGCTCATCCTTTCAAGATCGGGTAAAGGCCATGATTTTTATTCGTCGCCATCTTGATGAGGCACTAAAAAGTGAGTACTTAACGGTTGAAGATCCGTTAGCCCTCTGGAAGGCCTTGAGAAACAGATAAAATCACCAGACAACGGTCATTCTTCCAAGAGCTCGCTATGACTGGACTCACATAAGGATCCAAGATTTCAAGTCAGTGGTTTAGTACAATTTGGCGTTGTTCATAATTACCTCTCAAATGAAGCTCTGTGGGGATACTATTACTGAGGATATGTCATTGGAAAAGACCTTCAACACATTTCATACCTCTAACATGCTCATGCAACAGCAGTATAGAGCACAAGGCTTCACTGAATACAACCAGCTGATATCTATGATCCTGGTGCTGAACAGAATAATGAGCTCCTAATGAAAAACCATAATTCCCGACCTACTGGATCAGCACCGTTCCCAGAAGTGAATGTTGCTTCCCTTGAAAGGAATACCATATCATTTCGTGGCAATAATTACAAACGAGGACGTGGCCATAAGCGAGGCTGGTGGAATGGGAAAAGCAAGAACCATGGTGTCCAGTTTCACAACCAGGTTCCAAGGCATAATCCAGGCCCGAGCTTTAAAAATGCATATCGCCAGAAAGGAAAAGATCATATAACACTCCTAGAAATCTTGAAGGAATTTGCCATAGGTGTGGTGGCAACGGACATTGGGCGCGTACTTGTCGCACCCCAAAGCATATGGTAGAACTGTATCAAGCCTCCTTCAAGGAGAAAGGTGTCGAGATCAATTTCTTCGACCAGGCTCAACCAATGGAAACACATGATTTAGTGACCAATTTATCAGGACAGTTAAACACAACCCACATGGATGCTACAGACTTTATTAATGAAAGAGGGAATGAAGTTTATGGGTCCGATTGAATTATTTATGTTTAATGTACTCTTGTTATTTGTACTTGTGGTTTAATGCTCGCATTTTCAATTCAATAAAAGTAGTATTCCAATATGAATAAACTGCTTTTTCTTTACTCAAAGAGCATGGATAAAAATTATGGCTATTCTCAAAACAAGAGCAATGGCGGAGACTTTTGTCTTGCAGACAGCGCAACCACGCATTCAATACTTCGAGATCGAAAGTATTTCTCGAATTTGGTACTTGCAAAAGTAAAGGTAACAACAATATTAGGGCAATCAAATGTAATTGAAGGCTTAGGAAAAGCCCAGATTATGTTACCAAATGGAACAATATTGTCCACAAAGAATGCATTATATGCTACTCGATCCATTCGAAATTTGTTAAGTTTTAAAGACATGCGTCTAAATGGATACCACATTGAAACGAAAAGTGTAAAAAATGTGGAATATTTATGCATTACCTCCAATGATACCCAGAAGCGTATATTGGAGAAGTTGCATGGTTTATCAAGTGGATTGTATTATACATACATAAAGATAATTGAGGTATATACTGTCATGAACCAGAAGTTCATTGATTCAAAGGTTTACATGCTTTGGCATGACCGTCTAGGTCATCTAGGATTTACCATGATGCGTAGAATCATTACCAACTCTAATGGACGTCCATTATTGAGCAGACACATTGATGTCTCAAATGATAACCCTTGCAAGGCTTGTTCCCAAGGGAAGTTGGTAATTAGACCATCACAACTAAAGGTTGATGATGAATCCTCATCATTTTTGCAAAGAATTCAAGGGGATATTTGTGGACCTATTCAACAACCTTGTGGACCATTTCGATATTTTATGATTTTGGTTGATACATCTACCCGACCCGATGGTCACATGTTTTCCTATTGTCTACTCAAAATGTAGCTTTTGCGAGACTTCTTACTCAGATAATTAAGTTGCGAGCACAATTCCCAGATCATCCCATTAAGTCCATTCGACTTAATAACACTAGTGAATTTACGTCTCAAACCTTTGATGATTACTGCATGGCACTAGGCATTGATGTTGAACATCTTGTTCCTCATGTCCATACCCAAAATGTTTTAGCAGAGGCATTTATCAAGCGGCTTCAATTAATAGCCCGCACTTTGCTCATGAAAACGAAATTGTCAGTCTCTGCATGAGGACATGCCATCTTACATGCAGCATCATTGGTTCGACTGAGACCCATAGCCAACCACCAATACTCATCAATATAACTCGTGTTTGGACATCAGTCAAATATTTCACATTTACGAGTTTTTGGTTGTGCTGTTTATGTGCCTATTGCACCGCCACAACGAATTAAAATGGGACCTCAGCGCAGACTGAGAATTTATGTGGGTTTTGATTCACCATCTATCATTAGATATTTGGAACCTTTGACTGGTGATATGTTTATAGCTCGTTTTGCTGATTGTCATTTTGATGAGACAGTTTTCCCGTCGTTAAGGGGAGAAAATACCGTTCCAGAAGAACAACAAGAACTAACATGGGTTGTTCCCACCTTATCTCATTTTGATCCACGAAGCACTCAATGTGAAAATTAAGTGAAAAGGATCGTTCATCTTCAAGGTATTGCTAATCAAATGCCAGATGCATTTAATGATGCTTCGAAAGTGACAAAGTCACATATACCAACTGCAAACGCACCTGTAAGAATTGAAGTCCCTATTGGACAAAATAAAGTGGCAGCGAATGATTCATCCAGTGCACGCCTGAAGCGTGGTAAACCTCCAGGTTCAAAAGATTCAGCCCCTCGAAAGAGAAAGATGAGGGCACAGTTGAACCCAAATGATATCATTCAAGAAAATAAATTGAATGATAAATCCACAATTCATGATTCTGTACTTCCTAAAAAAGAAAATGTCCTTGATGAGACACATGTCCCTGAAGAGACAGAAGTACATGAAAGCAAAGAAATATCCATAAATTATGCATGTACTAATGAATTGTGGGATCAAAATGAAATAATCATCGACGACATGTTTGCATTTGCAATAGCCACTTAAATTATATTAAGTGATGATATTAAGCCCCGCTCTGTTGATGAATGCAGACAGAGACAAGATTGGCCTAAGTGGTAAGATGCAATCCAGGCATAATTAAATTCCTTGGAAAGACGAAGTGTTTTTGGACCAATAGTCCAAACCCCGCCTGGTGTGAACCCCATAGTTTACAAATGGGTATTCATAAGGAAACGCAACGAGAAAAACGAGATTGCAAGATATAAAGCACAACTCGTTGCACAAGATTTTTCATAAAGACCTGGAATTGATTATGAAGAGACATACTCTCCTGTAATGGACGCAATTACGTTCCGTTACTTAATAAGTTTGGTAATTTCAGAAAAACTTGACATGCGACTTATGGATGTCATCACCGCGTATCTATATGGAGAATTAAATACAGACATATATATGAAAGTCCCAGAAGGACTTAAGTTACCTGAAGCAACTAACAAACCACGAGGTATGTTCTCAATCAAATTAAGGCGATCACTATATGGGCTGAAACAATATGGGCGAATGTGGTATAATCGTCTCAGTGAGTATTTGATTAAAGAAGGATATGCCAACAATGTCATCTGCCCTTGTGTGTTCATTAAGAAATCAAATACTACATTTGCTATAGTGGCAGTATACGCCGATGATATGAACCTAGTTGGAACCCCTGAAGAGCTCAACAAAACTGCTGAATATCTGAAAAGCGAATTTGAAATGAAAGACCTTGGGAAAACCAAATATTGTCTCGGCCTGCAGATCAAGCATTGTATTAATGGAATTTTGGTCCATCAATCAGCTTACATTGAAAAAATATTGAAGCGATTTGGCATGGACAAGGCTTATCCACTTAGCACCCTAATGGTCGTTTGTTCTTTAGACATTAAGAAAGATCCATTCCGTCCAAAAGAAGATGATGAACTGGTCCTTGGTCCAGAAGTACCATATTTGAGCGCAATAGGTGCTCTATTGTATTTAGCACAATGTACTAGACCAGATATAGTTTTTTCAGTTAACTTGTTAGCCAGGTACAGCTCTGCTCCAACAATTCGTCATTGGAAAGGAGTCAAAGATGTTCTACGATACCTTCGTGGGACAACAGATATGGGTCTTTTTTACTCAAACAAGCCCACAAATGAACAGATCCTTGTTGGATACGCAGATGCTAGTTTTCTCTCCGATCCGCATAAAGCCCGCTCACAAAATGGATATGTGTTCACTTATGGAGATACTGCAATTTCATGGCGATCAACGAAGCAAACGCTAGTTGCTACATTTTCCAATCACTCGAAAATAATTGCTTTACATGAAGCAAGTCATGAATGTTCTTGGTTAAGATCAATGATCCATCACATCCGGAATTCATGTGGTCTACCTTCAAAAACAGACACTCCAACTGTCATCCATGAAGATAATGCAGCCTGTGTCACCCAGATGAATGAAGGATTCATCAAAGGTGATAAGACAAAACACATATCTCCAAGATTTTTTAGTGCACATAAGATTCAGAAGGGTAAAGTTATTGAAGTCAAACAAATCCGTTCAAATGAAAATTTAGCAGACTTGTTCACCAAATCTCTACCAAAGTGCACATTTCAGAAGTTAGTGCAGGGAATCGAATTACGTCGGCTTACAAATTTGAAGAATGCAGAATCAGGGGAAGATACAATTCAGGGGGAGCATCCATGATACATGCATGTTGTACTCTTTTTCCTTCGATTAGGATTTTTTCCCATTAGGTTTTTCCTATCAAGGTTTTAACGAGGCAACATAAGCATGCTCAACACCATCCAGGTAAAGCTGTACTCTTTTTCCTTCGCTATGGTTTTTTCCCACTGGGTTTTTCCAAGCAAGGTTTTAACGAGGCAACTGATACTGATATGTGGGCATCCAAGGGGGAGTGTTGTAAATAGTGGGTATGTTTGCCCACATGTGTATAGTATAAACTCACAAGCTAAATAGTAATCCTTTTGTAATTTTCCATTGAAGTGGCTCTATAATAGAGCACTTTGATTGTTCAAAGAGGGAGAAGATCAAGAAGAGAAAATTAAGAAATATAATACTCTCAGTATCCCTCATTTTCTAAGATCTGCAATACTTTTGTCAGTGTGATATTTTGCACCACTTCGTCCTCGCTCTTAACAAATGTTATTTCTCTACTTTTGCCTATTTATAACAATAATTAATCATGCATGCCTACTAGTCAAAGTAAACAGGTAGTACCTAATTCAATATTTGATAGTGGGCTATTAAACGATGACCAAACCCTACTTGTAGAATGAGAAGTAAGATCGGGAACTTAAAAACTGGTCATTCAAAAGAAAGAGTAAAAACGAGGCTACTTAATTGCCATAATTTTAGCAGTGCTTTATGGATGCTGTATTTGTCATTGTTTGGCGATTGTCAATATTTATGGTGACTTGTTGGACTACGACCAAACTCAGTGATTTGCCAATTCCAATCCAATGTGTTTGACCTTTCAAAATGCAAAGAGATTAACATTTGCCTAACTTTTCATTTCCCCTGTTAATCTATGACAACCCGCTTAATTTTTGGTAATTGTTAAAAATTAAAAATGGGGTTAGCTTTTTGTTGGGTTTTTAACTTTTAATTATAATTTGGATTAGCAACAAAGTGCTGTTCCACACTATGGTTCTCTTTTGTTTGTGATATGAAGCAAATGGCATAAAACTCTGGACATAATCAAGTACCAGTTGATGTTTCATGAGACGTTAATGCAAAAACAAGCATCAGATTATTTGACTTGCTATTTTATTTTTATTTTTTATTTTTTGATTATTTTGTGTGGTATTGAAGGAATGGTTTGTCAACACTCATCAGCTTAAACAATTTGCTTCAAGTTCTAGGACAACTTATGCTCCAACTGATTGCGAACTCCAAAAGGCGCTTTCCTGATTACTTACAGCTAAATTACTATTAATCTCCTGCTTAACTTTGAAGCACGATGTAGAAAGTCCACAAAGAACATGCTAAATACCTTCTCCACAAAGAAGCCTATATTTGAAAGAGCTTTCAGCTTGACTTTACTATTAGCAGTTTGATGAGCTAGCCAGCTAGGAAACTCCTATCTCGATATCTTTCTTTCCGATCTGCCCAGTGGCAATGACGAGCCATGAGCAATTCCAAATTCAATCAATTTTCCGGCCCTTCCGAACCCTAATCCAGCTAAACCATGTCCTTCATTTCCTTTTCTTTGGCATAGGTTTGTCACTAGGTATCATAATTACCTTATATTTCCAGAGCTTCTCATTCACTACTTTTCAAGCCTCCCTAAATTCCATTAACAATATTTTTCCTTTACAACGATCATCACCTCAAGCTCAATCGTCGCCACCCCCATCACCAAATCCGCTACCCCCACTGCATCCATTTCTCATACCATCTTTCTCCAAAAATGGGACATCTAACAGTGTTTCACTCAAAGAACAAAAATTCCTTGTACACAATATGAGTGACGAGGAGTTGTTTTCGAGGGCATTGATGGTTCCTCGAATTCAAGATTTGCCTTACAAGCTTGTTCCGAAAGTGGCTTTCATGTTCTTGACAAAGGGACCTCTGCCTTTGTCTCCCTTGTGGGAGAAGTTTTTCGAGGGACACGAAGGACTATACTCCATCTATGTGCACGCACACCCGGATTTCAATGAATCAGTGCCTGAAGATTCTGTGTTCCATAGTAGAAGAATTCATAGCCAGGTTAGTTCCTTTCATTATTTTTGTGGATGGGAGTTGAGCTAAGCCCAAAATAAGTTAGCACTAATTTGGTATCCTATTCACTATTTGTGTAAGTCGAACATAAAAATCTCCACCTACAATTGGAGATGAAAATCATTACACCGTATGGTAGAGGTTCACTTCTATAACAGAAGTATTTAAACGTGATTGATCGATCAATTAATATGTACACATCTCTTAGGAAATTAATTAGTGTGGGGCTTACTACTGATCATTTATCCAACATTGATATTGGTTTCAACTTTAGCATTCATATATCCAATAGCTTGAAGGCTGAGCCATAGGAAAGTCCTAGGATAGTAATTCCTGTCAATATGTCATTGTCATGCTCGTGTTTGACAGTAATTTATATTACAACCACATTTCAAATACATTTTCAATGTTTTCTTTTTAAAAAATTATTCTCGGATTAAATTATTAGATATTTGCATATCATAATGCAATAGATCTTTCAAAATTGTTTTGTAAAACATTACTAGACCGGCCCTAAGCTTCAACTTTCCTAGCATAACCATTTTTGTTAGAGTCTGGGTTGTGTCATGTTTGTCTTTAAGCAAAAATCAACTCAAATCCGCTAACTTCATGCCAGTTTCAAGTCGTATTGTATCTATTGTTAAAATTACAATTAACCCAAACACGCAAATTCATAATGGACCACTGAACTCATACACATTCTAGACTATTGTGGTGAACATTAAACCCCAATTTGTTGGAGATAATAAGCTCATGGATAAGAGTTTCTGTATTTTTAAGTATGACCAAAAAGAAGAAGAAAGCAATTAAACAATCTTTGCTATATTTGAAACCAATACTATTCATTCGGTTGCAGCCAGTCTATTGGGGAACATCATCAATGCTAGATGCCGAGAAACGACTCTTGGCAAATGCACTTCTTGACATCTCCAATCAAAGATTTGTGTTGCTTTCTGAATCCTGCATTCCTCTATTCAACTTCACAACAGCATATCACTACCTCATCAACTCAAACCTAAGCTTCCTGAACTCATTCGATGACCCGAGGAAGCCAGGCCGTGGCCGATACAACCCTCAAATGTACCCGATGATAAACATCACAGATTGGAGAAAGGGGTCTCAGTGGTTCGAAGTGCACCGTGACCTTGCCGTCCATATCGTTTCAGATCGGAAATATTATCCAATATTTCAACAGTACTGCAACCCTCCCTGTTACATTGATGAGCACTATATTCCAACACTAGTGAACTTGATGTACACTGAGTTGAATTCAAATAGGAGCGTCACTTGGGTGGATTGGTCAAGGGGTGGTCCTCATCCCGGAAAATTTGGATGGATGGATATTACGGATGAGTTTCTTAATCGGATTCGGTTCGGATCAGAATGCACGTACAATGGCAATACAACTTCAGTGTGTTTCTTGTTTGCTAGAAAATTCTTACCTGACGCATTGGAGCCTTTGTTGCGGGTTGCCCCTTTGCTACTTGGTTTTGATCCATAATTTGTTGTATAATATTTCATGTATGATGTAGTTAAGTGGTTCACGTGAGAGGCCTGTGGACACAGTTTTAAGAATAAACCTAGAATTCGACTTAAGAAACAATAAGATTCGAGAGAATTTCATCTAAATAGTTTGGGTGAGAGGGTAATTGACATCCGTGTGATAGTTTGGAGTTTTTATACTCGAAAGTATGTCACATGCCTCACACATGATATCATTGAATGGAAATTTAAATGAAATTCTCTCAAATTTAACTAATTAAGTGTTGTGATCAGGAGAAATCGTTCAGGAGAGTAATCGGCAGCCTTGTAATGATTGGAGGGTATTTTGCAGTTTAATTGTTTCCTGATTTTAAGTATTGCATGCGTCCACTTACGTTAGCTCTTGCTCCTTTTTAGGCCCTATTATTGTTGGGCCTTGCGCTTCTTTGGGCTGGTTTTTTCTTCTATAATTTGATGTTTATATTATCCGGTCATTTTTGCTTACTTGTCAAGCTTTCGGTCATAAATAAAAATAAATAAATAAATAAAATAAACGAGTAGATTAAAAAACCCAATCGGTTGACCTTTAATATTATAGTGAACCACGAGATCGACCACACTGTGACCAAACTTGCCTATAGAGTGATTATCAAACAAAAGTTTACCCAGAAGTTTACTCGGCAAGATCCTCCCATTAACATCTCGTGTATCAACTTCCGTAGAAGCAGACCAGATCATGATCGTTGGAGAATAATGGATCGGTTTTATGTCTACAATATAGGAGTTGCATGAGTCTTCATCATATGTAAATCTCATCTCTATTAGAGAAATGATACAAATATATGTTAATGTAGCATTACTCTAATAAGTATTTCCACTCCTTATTATATGGAGATCTTTTGCGATAAAACCTATACTTTATCTGCCTATAATAAATACCCCTAATCATTTATTTATAGTTGATTTTATCTACATACTCATTTTTACTTATCACACACCCCTCTTAATATCTGACCATTAGATCGAATGAATTGAAAAAAATCAATGGACAAAAATTAATAAAGGTATGTGAGAAGTAAAAGGATATGTGTGACGTGCATAAAATGGGGACCAATTAAGGCCGAGTGTGACGTGCATAAATATGCTGTTGTGCATTATAAATGCTGTGCTGTGGTCCAATTAATCGTAATGGATAACATGCTTCGGATGGATCCGATGGTCGACAACCCATGAGGTCATCCTGCTTCGGATGGACCTGGATTGTCTGCCTCCCCCATCCCATACCCTTCCCATCCCTTCTTATTTCTGTGGTCACAGTTAAGCTAAGTCAACATTTATATTCACATTGTTATTTGTCTTATTATTTCTATAAAAAAAGTCAATATAAAATATTGACGTGGTTTAACCATGATCACAATAATAAGAGGGGATGGGAAGGGTATAGGATGGGAAAAAGGCAGACAATCCAGGTCCAGAAGGGAGGGGGTGAACGCCATAATTTGTTTTTTCTTTTTTTTTTTTTAATATTCATGTGGGCCCTATATTGACACATGGTGCCTAGTCACTGTCCACGTGGGTGCCACGTCATCAGTTAACGGCTGATTTAACAGTCAAACTAATAGATGTATGAGACTGTCCCAAAATTAACACTTTAGGTATGACTCTGGGACAAAAAAAAATTCATTTACCAAATGTTGAAAACCATGAAACTTGAGGTAAATTGAGATTTACCTTTTTATTTATTTAAAGTCGCGTGATATCGGTCCACCAACTTCAAGACCCAATCCAGAATCCTATCTTAGGGTTCGGACAACCAACTCACTATTCCATAATCATTTGAGGGCTTGGAATCGATCCTACTCGAAGCTCATCTGCCACGCAGGCGACTAGATCTAGAAATTTCTTGCATCCTTAAATATTGAGGAACGCGTCATCCAATAAGTTGATGTCACTTAAGCAACCGTGCAAAATGCCACAAGACACTGTTGAAGGCCAACAACCAATAATTGCAATTATTATCAGCATCAAATAACCAATCTACCCATGTTCCTGTTCAGCATTAAGTTTGAGGTTGCTCCTTTGGACCAAGGGCCTTCAAGCTCAGGACCTTCGTCAAAATTCAATCTCTACTATTATACAAACCTCAAGTGATTCTTCAATGAACTCAATTGCTTTTCAACACTACCCAAATTGCTCTTCAGCATAATCTCTAACTCTTCAGCTACAATTGCAAATTAGCTTTCCTTTGAAGCAAACACTACCTACGATCCTTGAGATCTAAAACTCTTACAACTCTGTCACAATGTGCTATGATTCGGTTGACGTAAAATTCCAATCACCCTTGAATTTCTCTCTGAGGCATATGTTTCTTGTTCAGTCCAGTATGATACCAGTGAACTCAGTGGACTCCTATAGTATTATTTTCCCCTTCATGACTTGAATCTTGCTAGTCTTTATGCGCTATTTACATTTTTAGCCTATTCACTTTTCAAGTTATGTAGATCGATTCATTAGCCCTAGATCTTTTTGTAATTCACTATATCTTTATTTGATGAAATGATTTCATTCAATTTTCTATTTTAATGGTAAGTGTAGTACTACTCAAGACTTAATAGTAAAGTTTACAAGTGCTCAGCACTACTCCCGTACACCTAATCAAGGTGGTCCACATTTATATATGTAATCTACACCAAAAGTAGTTGGGAGGTATGTGGATGATCGATGTTCAAGATACATGCGCTTAAGAGTTATCATCCAAAGCATTACAGGCTGTGTGACAAATAGTGTAGTGGGTGCATAGATGATCAGCTAGATTTACTCATATCTTGTGCAATCTCTTTTGAATGGACACTCTCATTGACGATGATTAAATATGAATTGTAATTAGCACCATGCATGTTATGGAGTGCCCTCTTCGGTCTTCATACGTAATTCTGCTTCTGCTAATCAACAAGTACTTGGACGTTCCTAAAAAAATCCTACCAAAAACTAGCGGTATGTGAAATCTATGGGATTGCAAATTTCACGTTAACACTATAGAGAAAGATTCTGTTGCCCACAGATTTTGCTATTTGCATGTGCCTGGCTTAAGCAGGCATATATATGACAACAATTTTTCTCCTACCGATGATTAAAATTATGCATGTATGCATTTGGATAAAAGTTTACCATCTTTTATTAAGAACGGTATCTTACTTTGAAAAAAGAGATGGGGCTATACAAATCAACACAAATATCATAGATCATCGTCATTCATGTGTGTTAAATTTGAGACCTTTTACTTATAATTGAAGGAGAATGCCACTAGATTATAGTATTAGTTAGTGATAAAATTTGACCAATTAAGTAAATACATTGTTGAGCCATTCGCACTGAATTATTGTATGACACATTAAAATTGCTATGTATAAAGTAAACTTTATTTATGTGTAATTGTAAACAATTAACCACCATATATATGCATCGAATCAAAGAATTATGAAAATTCAACAAGTATGGTTTATGTATTTATTTACTTGAAATGTGCCTAATTTAATGACTAAATTTAAAAACTCACCACAAAATTTCACATTTTCTTTCGTTTTAAATACCTAAATGCATTAGGTACCAATTCAAAAGTAAAAGAGAGCAAAAATAAAGAAATAAATATCAGTTGGCACCCATTGTCCCATTTTATGAACAAAAACAACCATTGCTAAACTTTTAGTTGGTGCATCCTCAAATTCTTGTAGCGCCACGTGTCTTAATTCACACAATAAAATTACAATTTTGATATTTGTTTAACTTAATGCACATTGCTCTAAGTGTGCCTAATTTGAAGCTTATGCTATTTATATGCATTAGATAAAAAAAATCTAGGCATTTGGTGTTTAAACTCAAAACATGTTTGTGGCATATTCAAACAAATGGATTTTTATCTATTTCTTGTGCAGATGATATTACTATCCTAAATTACATCAGGAGAATAGGAGAATCATTGAACTGAGAATACAATAGGTTAAAAAGGAAGATCATATTCACAACGGCAATTCATCACTTGCAACAAATGAACTTTTTAGTTTTTTAAGAAAATGTACCGTCACTTAACCCTACAGTCTAATGGAATTTCTTTTTACTTGTAAATGGAGGTCTTAGGTTCAAATTTCGTTGATAGAGAGTTCAATACCAACTTATTGTGGCATGTTCATTATATGTATTCCACATTGGTTTAGGTGAAATTGATGTCCATAAATAAAAATCGAGCACCATGACACTATTATTGCCAAAGTATAGTAAGTTTGATAGGAGTGAGTTTTGTAAATTAAATGTTAACCCGTCTATTTTTTTCTTTTTCTCTATTTTAGGAATGGTTATCTTTTTTTCTCTCTTTCGTCATTAGTTGTATATGAATCACACTTATGAGTACTGAACTCAAAAGTAAGAATCATAATCATAACACTCAGATTCCTTGCCCCACTTAAAAGTTTGATTCTTATATTATAGGTGTCACACTTAATCTTTCGGCCTACTGTGAAAAAGCCTTAACATAAATATATCGTTGAATTGATTTTTTTTCAAAGGATTGCATTGTAATTTCCAGCTTGCAAGCAATGGAGAGAATTTTCAATGTAACCGGCATACGAGGTGGTACACCACTTGTCACTATACAAATTGTGGAATTTGTATGCTAAAAAGTTAATAACTTAAAAAATAAAATTTCTTACCACTTACATAAAAACACATAGTGTACCATCCGTATTCAGGTCACAATGAAAAATTTCTCCAAACGGTGGTGGAGGTAGGGCTACATGAAGCATGATGGTCCGGCCCTTCACCATACCAATCGATAGCATAACACTAAAAGCTTAAATTACGTCGTCCACGTACTCCCAACTTGAAAAAACACAACACAGCACAACATTACAAAACAGACAAACGAATCTCAGCATCAGTCGTTCGCCTCCAGCGCAGCCTACCTGCCTCTGTCTCTCTGCCCCCCTCTCTCTCTCTCCCCTACCTTTTTATTCGCTGCTCAAATCTCCGGTGGCAGCCCCTCGCTGGAAGAATCGTGTCGCGCCGATGGAGGAGTCCTACCTGAACCCGTTCCTGGAGGAGACGACGTTCTATAACCGCATTGTGCTCGGCAGCCTCGTGCCCAATATATTGTGGGACCCACTCCCCCACTTCTTCCAGACGTGGCTGCGCAACTACGTCGGCGGGACCTTGCTCTACCTCGTCTCCGGCTTCCTCTGGTGCCTCTACATTTATTACTTGAAACGCAACATTTATATCCCCAAAGGTACACCAATGTCCAATGGTCTCTCTCTTCCTTTTTAGTGGTTTGACTTTTACTTTTCGTTCAGTATTTTTATAAAAATAATAATAATAATAAATTGGTGGTTTGGTTGTGGGATGAAATATGTGAGTCTGTGATTTGGTGGGTACTGTTGGTTATTGATTGTGAACATCTCTCCGCTCATGGATTACGGAAATTATTGAACACCAAAAATAAAACAAACAGATGTATTACAATTGACTAGAAGAGTGTGCTAGAGCACATAAGTTCAAATCTCAAATTAGATTAATTAGAATATCGCCTTATTCATTGAAAAGTAAAGCATAATTAAAGACCATCACATTGTTTTTGAGTAGTTATGTGATTTCTTAGAATCCCTACTAATTACTCTTGTTATTTTCAAGGTATGGATTGAGGAGAGTTTTAGTGATTTCTAAATCTATTTATCAGATTGGTTTTGCTTGGTTCAAAACTTTTGAGTCTGTTTATTTGTTTGTTGGTTTTGATTTAATTTCTTCATTTCTCTCTTTCTTCAATAGTTTTTTCTATGAGTAGTTTATTAGGAAAATTAATGAAAATGGCTTGAAAACTTTGAGTTTTAACGATAAAGACAAAATAAAGGATAAAGTGAATAGTATCAGGATTGCCTTTTTAGTGTAAAAATATGGTTTTTCGTTAAAGTGAACAATATTGGAAGTTTTTCATTAAAGTTCCCTTTATTATTTTAATCTCAGGAAAATTAGTTGGACTGTGGTTGTTCGAGTTGTTTTTTATGTACATTGATTGATCCGTATCTCAACTTTCTCTTTCATATTGATTAGTGATTAAATTTTTTACAAAGATTCAGCATACATAAGGTTACAAGGTTGTAGCTTGTAGGTTGTGGATCCTATGATGTTTTGTTAATTGACCGTAAAATTTCGTCCGTATTGAGAACTACCTTTAGGATGAATACAATTTACTTTCTTTCTTTAACTGTTCCCTCATTGCAGATGCCGTTCCCTCGAATAAAGCCATGCTTTTGCAAATATATGTTGCCATGAAGGCCATGCCTTGGTACTGTGCTCTTCCAACTGTTTCTGAGTACATGGTTGAAAATGGCTGGGCAAAGTGCTTTGCAAGAATAAGTGATGTCGGTTGGCCCGCTTACCTCTCGTATTTAGCAATTTATCTTGTATTCGTGGAGTTTGGAATATATTGGATGCACAGAGAGTTGCATGACATAAAACCTCTGTATAAATATCTTCATGCAACCCATCACATCTACAATAAGCAGAACACCCTTTCTCCGTTTGCTGGTAAGCTATCAAACTAAACTTTCATACTTTATGGCAATTTGAATGTTTTTACGTCTTATCTGATTCGGATGCATGGGCACATATACATCTGTCATGTTTGATAGTGTTATAGAGTATGTATAATCTGCGTTTGGTGCACTTGATGAGGATACATATTTCTGTGACACACTTCCCCCTTTTCTTCCCAGCGTATCTCTTGCTCGAACACCAGATATCTTGCTTCTTGTTATCATTGTATTTTACGTTTGTTTTATCCTGCCAATTGGGTTTCACTCTAGTCTATTTTGTCGTAGAACGTGACTTTTTCAAGGACTTGATGCGATAGACAAACTCTAGGAATTCCACGTTTGTTTATCCTTCCTTGTTTATCAAAATTCCATTCATATTCTGTACAGTTTTGGTTTTACTTAGCAACTTAAATGTTGAGTGTTGAGTGCAAGAAGCCATTTTGGAAGAAGGATAACAGTTTCTCTTTTACTTTTCTTTTCCGTAACGTAAGACTGTTAATCTCCTTCATATGGCGATTTTGGCTCTAACTCGAGCTGCCACTCTCAGTGTATATCTGGAAACCAACTTTACAAGTCTCAATTGCTTTCTGGATCAGTAAGAAGCATGAAAAATACATGGAATGCACATGCACTTTCAGTTTCCTGGTTTTTCTGAGACTTTCACCTTAACAAGCTAATGATGTACTATTTTTCATTCGTTCTGCAAATTCTCCCTACCCACCTAGGATTTGATAAAAGAACTTTCCTCAAGTTCTTCCCCAGGATCATTGGTTGACTAATAATTCAACCTTGTTATCACCTAGTTGAGTTGGTATGGTATAGGCTTCTGATATTATGCTTTGCTACTAAGACCCAGAATTAGGTTGTAGAAAACAATCAATGTATCCACTATACAATGGATTAGGTTTTGGCAGCCACTTAGTACTACAGTCTAGTGGTATTCCTCTACACTTGTAAGTAAGAGATATTCTCGCCAAAGGTGAAGTTGAACCATATTATTATGGTAAGCCTATTGTAAGGCTTAGCCCACTCCTTCACCTCCTTAGTGTGGATACTATCCTTTGTTCAAAAAAAAAAGGACATTCCTCCTTTAGAGTCCCAGTGATAGTTATTTCGTGTGTAATGTTCATGGACCAAAGTGGTAGTTTCATGCCGCTTATTGTGTGTTTCAGTTCATCAGAATCCCTCTCCATAAAAATAAAACATTCCTCGGAAATTGGTTATGTACCTTTTTCTTTTATATTCATGTGGATTCGAGTCTGGCTGTCTCTGTTGATCAGTGGTGCTTAGTTTAAGAGTTCTGCATTCTGCTTGAGATTGACATCTTATCAACTTTTGTTTATGACATGTTAATAAAACATCTGTTTTCCATAAGTAAAAAGGTCATGTTAAGTTTTTTTTTTTAATGGAAATCAATGTCATTTGAACAATTCCTATTCTGTTTTCCTTTTTAATCTTGTAAGAGTCACTTGTTTTCTGATCCACTCGACTTGTTATTCCCGACAAATATGATGCAAGGGAAAACAAATTACTGGTTTGTGCTTCATTAAATTAAGGAACGTGATTCCACTTAACACTGTCTTTGTTTGGTGCAGATAAGCTTTTTTTTCCTACAATCATCAACCTTGTCATCAGGTTTTTGAAATCTTTTGTTTACTTATTTTGCTAATGCTCGACTATTTTGGATCTGTTTATGTCAGGTTTGGCTTTTCACCCAATTGATGGGATACTCCAGGCAGTTCCACATGTTATAGCTCTATTTCTTGTACCAATGCATTTTACCACCCACATAGCGCTCCTATTTATCGAGGCCATATGGACAGCGAACATTCACGATTGCATCCACTCCAAAATATGGCCTGTCATGGGTGCCGGCTACCACACCATACATCATACTACATACCGCCATAACTATGGCCATTACACTATATGGATGGATTGGATGTGTGGAACCCTACGTGACCCCTTGGAAGATGAATCAAAGGTCTTATGATGCACTCATTGCATGGATTAGCTTTCTGCGGCTCGGGTTTTTCAATGAATTTCGATGATGGTTTGATTTCTTTTTGCTGTGGTCTTTGCTTGTATATAGGAGCTAGCAGAGAAGATATTTTGAGGACTAGGAGGAGCTTTATTTCCTTCATATCTATTCGACATAACCATGTAGTCTTGGAAATAAACTGTAGTTGTAAACTTTTGGGCATGTTTTGAATGGATTAGGAATTTTCATCAAACCAGAGACGCCCTTCTTCTTTTTCTATATGGCAATGTTTAGTGAGTAGCTAGGAGGGGAAGTAAGAAATGGGTATGGATCAACAAGCTCCACTCCCTTCTTCGCTAATCCATCAAATTCTGACTTCTAAGGTATTCGATTATGAACTTTAATTTGAAACTCGCAGTTTTTTTTTTTTTTTGTTACTAAACACGAAGGAAAACAGTAATTGGAATAATTCAAATATCATGTGTTTAGTGGTCAGGAATCAAATATATCTACATCGTGTAAGTAAACATGTCATTTATGTAACATTGAGGAAGATATTTTAATTATCTATCAACAGGGAATATAACACTCATGGGGACTAAACCTTCCAAGCCGGAGAAGTAACATAAAGGCACCACGAGGAAAACTCCGCACCACCCTCTGTTAATCTTGCAATAGTTTCCAAAGCAGCACTTAAGTTGCCTCCAAGTTTTATTTAGTCAAAAACTGTGTGCATAGAGTACGCAATTTTTCATGTGAGGAAATTTGTGCTTATTGAGCCAATTTTCATCTGCGTTCATGTCGACAAATACCAAAGCAATAAGTCGAGTGCTATCGACACAACCTACCAAATGTTTCCAATAAATTCCTCAAAGGCATTTCATTAAACGTTTGAAGGGGACACAAAAGGGTCTCATATTAAACATTTGGAGGGTCCATGAATGACTTAGGACCTTCACATACATTTTCCCGGCCTACCACCGATTCTCTATGTGGATCCGCCGGTACATGAAAACCAGCCACACCACACAATGTGCTTATTTCATGTTCACATAATTGAAAACTTGAACCTTATATTACCTGCCTACCCACAATACTGAGAGGTGATTTCGCTATTGTGCGAGATCTGGTTGAGTTTTGTTAGATGCTATTAAATGGTGCTTCGAGATCATACATTGATTTGGAGTCGCGATGTCCTTTTCTGCAAAATTCAAATAAAAATATAGCGTTTTACTATCTCACAATTAATTGGTGTTGAGAGCTTTGATCTCTTGTGTGATCTTGTGGCACTAAAATATTCCTTGGCTTCAATACGAGTCCTTCATCTCTTTGAATTTCTTGCAACATTTGCGATTATAATGTCATAGTTTCATATTTTATTTGAAATCACTCTCGTATCGGCTCATGTTCTTCATTTATCAAATCTTGTATTCGTCCTTTTACGAATGAAATATGACGTATTATCTTCTATAATAAATAATTAAAAGAATATAAACGTCGATGAACTCAAATAGAAAGTGGCGGGTAAATAGAGAAACCGAAAAATAGAATAGGAGTAAATTAAAATGGCAAAATATAATCTCATTCCATATTCATATCATTGAAAACATGAACCTAATACCACCTACTTACCCACAGTATTGACGCCTCTTGTTTTGTGAAACCACTCTCTGAGAGCCCTCGTCCTCAGTTATAAATACTCAACGGGTACATGGCCATTGCATTCTAATCGCTGATTAGGGTTTTGCTAGATCAGCTTCCATATAAAAAGAAGAATGATGAAGGTTTTGAGTCTTCTGAATCCCAAGATGAAGGGGACGGTGATGGTGCCTTGTCTACTAGTGAGCCTAAACTAGGGTTTTGTAACATCGTATTCATGATTTACCAGATGTATATATGTTTCTATATATTAATACGTGTTAGGTCTCAAGCTCAAGGGAAGAGCTCAACCCAAAAGACTAGTCTGATGGATGGGAGGATCTCTTGCACTTAAGAACCACTACACCATTTTTGGTGTAGCTAATGTGGGATCATAACATTACATTACCCTTCGGAAGACCCAACGCTCACGGCCGCACCAGTCGCCAAGTCCCTTGGGAGCCCATACTCCCAAGGCGGCACCACTCGCCAAGTCCCGCAGCATCGGGAACCTAGGCTCTGATACCAATGTTAGGTCTCAAGCCCAAGGAAAAAGCCCAACCCAAAAGACTAGTCTGATGGGTGGAAGGACCCCTTGCACTTAAGAACACCATTTTTGGTGTAACCAATGTGGGATCATAACAATACGTATCCTTTCTTTATTTTTCCCTTTTGCAGTATGTGTGTTTTGTGGATAAAGGTTTCGTCTTCTTACTTGTTTTGCGGTGATAAATATTTTAGATGTTTCTGAAACCTTGCTACCCCTAATTCCTCTAATTTCTTGTTTGGTTTATTATTATTTTCATTTTGCATTTTTTGAATTGTGATTTTGGATGCAAGAACATGTGTTACTTTAATATTCTCCCTCCGTGGTTTTTAGTTCTATTAATATATGTGAATAGCAGTTTTCATGATTTTATTGTGTATGGATTTTTTCTCTTGCGCATAGATAATATCAGTTTGTTTCTTATACAGTCTCTACATATTAGAAAAAAGCCTCATGAAATGGTGTGATCATCTCGTTGTATCCTAGTGCATCTTAGACGTAGTTGCCCATGATTAACAATATATGCATTTCAATGCAGCACTAATTAAGTAGTAAATATATGAGTATTGCTAGATTTTGATGTTAACGACATTGTACTGATGGAATTCATATCGTGTGTGCCTTCTCCAGAAGTACTACCGTACGTAGCAGGAGGGACATTCTGAAAACAAGAAAGCAAAAACAAGTCGGGGGCAGTGTTAATATTAAAAGATTGGAAATGCCCTAAATGGCATCGGCGTTTGCATGATCCGTAGGAGCCTGCTGACCCTTCGAAATGAAGCAAGACAGATCTGGGTGGTTCATGAAGTATCAAAGTGAAATCGATGCATTGATAACTTCCTCTCCGACGACTGAGCCTTGTTAGTTTCCTGTTGTGACTGCACGAAAGAAAGCTCAGGAGTGTGGTCCAATATAATAGCTCCCGTGTATTCCAATACGTTGCAGTTTCAATAATATGATTACACCGGGTTACACGAAGCTTAAAGCCCACCAAATACCAATGGACTGAAACCCTTGCTTGCATTTGAAGCTATGCTCCGTGCTCCAATGGCAAAAATCGATCTTAAGAACACACTCATTAGGACCTGGAGAGGATCCATTCTTTCAGTGGATATGGAGGACAACTCAATAATTATCAGCCTTCATTTCAAGGGAAGTCTTGGATACTCAAACTACACATACTAAGTCAAACGACTGGCCTCCATATGAAGTTGTTGAAACAAATTAACACCATTGTTTGTACAAGCACTCGAATCTGAGCAAAGACTGTACAGGCAAACCTTGTCCATATGAAGTCCCTTTTTCTGATGTATATTCAAGCAAGCACAAGGGGGAAGATTCTACTAGTTAGAGTTGTAGTCCGAGGACTCCTTATGTATGGATGAGCTGTAGCTTACTAGCTAGGGTTGTGTAGAAATATGTGATTGTATATGTGTAATATAATAATTAACAAATGAAAATGCCCCTCTCTCATTCTATTTATTTTTGTTTAATTTTTTTTAGCATAAATACGATATTCATTGATGAAGAAATTGAATACGTATAACATTAACCTTGTCAGGGATTTCAACCCGAACCAAGAGAAAAAGAGTTTTTCGCACCAAAGAAAATTACTAAAAAGTGCTATCATCAATGGGAAGATCAGAGATTACATTAGGGGTTCTTTAAACGAAAGTACTGGGTTATCAACGGTTAAACCCAACCTAGCTAGGTAGCCTGTGTGCCACCTTGTTTGTTGTTCAATTTAATTTTATCTCAACGTTATAGAATAAAAATTCGACTTGAAACAGAGAGGAACCAATGCACTACGTTAGATTTTAGAGTTGTCTAATAAAAATAAAAATAACTTAGTTCGGGATAAAATCTAAACTAGGGTGACAGTTTATGGATCAATAATGTACTTTCCTCTGAAGATAATTCATATTGTCCAAGGCTTGATATTTGTTTTTTTTTTTTTTTTTTTTTTCAGAAAACTTTGTCAAAGTCCTTGAAAAAATCATTTTAAACTAAAATCTTGTGTAACATTAAAAACTCATTTTAGTCCCTTGACTCAATGTCCATGTTAGTGCACATATTTAATCAGCTCATATATGAATTATATTTTGATGTTTTATTTCTCTTTCTTTCTAATTATTATATTAATTACATATGATCATAATTTTCATTTTATTCACCATAGTATATTTTACTCTAGACATTTAGGTAAACTAATTTTTTTTTTATATATAATGTATTCTAATACACTTTATGTTCTTCATTTAGATACCTTCATTCATTTAATATGTTTTAATATATATATATCCCTCTTGTACAGACATTTATAGGCACCATATCAAGGGCTGGCAGTCGCACATGTTTAACTTTATACAGAACAATCTAGTGAGCTTGCTGGTTGTCCCGTGGCAAGTGTTCCCCGTTGAACCTATACTCTGTTAAAATCCAAATATAAGGATCTTCCACCGGAAGATTCTCGATGGCAGGAGGACGTTTCGCGGCTTAGGCCATAACGAAATATAAAATTCTGATCATATGCGGTTTTGCCCATTAGCATGCCTAGTTCACTGGACGTGGAAGTTTATGATGTTACCACCACTAAATTCCCAATTTCTCTAAACCATTAAAAGGAAAACTCCAAGCCAATAAGACTTTTCACTTTACGAAAGTCGGGGAAGGGAAAGAACGTCTATCGTACACAGCTTGATCCTTACTTTGCAAATAGGTTGTTTTCACGATTCAAACCAATGACATTTCGGTCACAAACGAACAACCTTTCTGTGCAGCATTCTCTAAACCATTATTCATTAAAAATGTATATTTATATTTGTACACCATTTCTGCACACGTCTATTGATTTTTGTTATCTGATTCTTCCATGAGGCCAATTTTCTCCCAAAGGCGGTAGAAATGTGAATTAGTTTCAGAACACCCTTTTTTTTATGTCCCTTAGTTCTCCTGAGTTATTCAATACAAATGCTAACAAGGCGTGAGAAAGTCACTTCCCTTAAAAGTACGAAAATGCACGAAATGCTGATGGCGAAGATCTCTGGCATGTTTAAACGAGGCTGATTTTCCATTAGAAATACAAAGCAGGATTTTCCCTAGTTGCAGAATATACAAATACATACAAAATGAAACATATAATTTATGTGAACACCACGCCCAAATCAGATCCATTCCATTTGGAATTTTGATACATCATTTGATTAACATACCTTATTTCAGCTGCTCTCCATGTAATAACAAGTCACCACGCTAAACCCTTCTTTCTCCTAAACGTGTCGGCTCGGTCAGTGCTCATCCGAGACTTTTCCGGCTTGTTCGACTTTTTAGACTTCTCTAGTCGACTATCTAAACTGTTTCTAGAAACTTCAGGACGATCAGAACCCGCTTCACATGAATCCGAAGTACCGGTTTCAGATGGTTTGTTCTCGTTCTCAGAATCTACTGTACTTGTTCTAGAACCATTTGTGGTCGATTTTGACTTGCCAAGGCTGTGTACAAATTTCTTTAGATGTTTGATAAATTCTGGGTAAAGCTCAAGATTGCCGTGCCCACCTCCACTGAGCCATAAAGGGTCATACTTTTCCTTGCAAAGCACCCAAAGCTGCTTCCCATGGGACGAATCTACAACCTCGTCTGCTGTCCCCTGGGCATAGAACATTTTATTACTACTTTCCACACAAAACAAACAACAGTTTCTGGTATGAGAAAAGATGGAAAGGGAATGTGAATGACTGGCGGTAACATAACCATTTGAACTGATGTGGCTACCCTCTCCTGATTCCAATGAGGTGACGATGACTAAAATCTCACCTAAAATGCAATTCCCGAACCACAATAAGTTTTTGCTAAACCAAATTCACTTATTTCATTCGTCCGATAGATGATGCATGAAGCATCCTTTTATGTCTTCTGTCCCTAACAGCAGGAGAAAGTTACCAATTCTACCACAAACTTCGATAATATGTTGAAAACTCTACCATGCATTAATCTACAGACTTGTAATCTATAGAAAATTTACTAAAAACTCCATGTGGTTACACTTCAAACTCTGTCTGCATTCAGACGTGTGTGTGTGCGCAGAGAGAAGAGTAAGAACTGAAAGAGCGGAGATAAACTTACATGTATAACCAGGACAGGACAGTTCACCATTGAAATTTTGTCGATATTCTGAAAAAGAGAATATTTTTTGGTCAATCTGGAAAAATATACGTAAGTCCCATTTGGAGGATGAAACTAGCAGGCAGCGTAAAATCACTGGTACAAAATTACCTTGTAAATATCAAACCAGTATGTCCGCTTGACAGGGTACAACACCCTCAGCCCAGACAAAATGGGACTGTGTAATACCACACCTCTCAAGGTTGGTAAACGTGATGCAAGATCAACAGTGGGACCACTACCAACAGACTGACCATATAATATTAGTTGTTCATCTTTGACCCCGTATTTCTCCTTGAGGCATTTATAAGCTGCATCAATGTCTGCATACGTATTATACTCAGTTGCCTGATTCAAGAGGAAAGGGTGACTGTTACTCATTAAGCATGAACTGCTATCAAACCTAACTGTTTAGACGCATTCACAAAATAATTTGGCAAGCATCTGACATCAATGAATGGTATGCAAAACCCATATTTATCACTTGCGTATAATAACAAAAGGAAACAAGCATATATTCAGATGCATCAAGCTACAGTCCATTTTTCTCTTGGAAAATCTACCACCAAAATACAAGGATACTAACATGCAAAAGAATCTCCAACCTTAGTTTCCTAGTCAGATTCCATCTTTGCAAGATATATCTGCTGCATTCACATTTTCTACACTCAAGTGCCCATTTAGCCACATAGTTCCCAGCCTAAGAAAAGTATAATGAATTTATTTGTTTTAAACAGTCGGATCAGAAGCTTAATATCTTGAACAAGAAGTAAACAGAAACCATGATCTAACACCCTCCAATAAAAAAAGAAAAACAAATGAATCAAAAGATACACGGAGACAATTATACATTACACCATTTAAGTTGGATAAACCATATCTGACTCTAAGATCTCGAAAACACATTAAGAAGCTAGCATCTTATGACAGCATAATTGAGACTAGGCTTCTAACCTTTCCAGTTGACTGTCCATAACCAGAGTAATCATACCTGCGAAATCCATGTAAACAAACACTATTAAATTAAGTCACCGATAGAAAACATATTATAATCAGTTAAAGAAAGGAGCCAATAAAAAAAATAAGGGCCTGCCAGTGCAACCACTGTGACCACCACATTATAGAGCTGTCAGGTGAGCAGAAGTATCTAATATGTGCTTGTATCTTTTGGTGATGTTTCAAAAATTGGTGAGAGTTACAAAGCCTGCCGGCACTCCTTTACTGGACTGGTCATATGTCTTGACTGAAAGCTTGTTGGTTGCTATAATTATTTAGAAAAGAATCTTGTTTTTGAGTTCTTTAATCTCAGTACCAAACATAATGTGTTTGATAATTTGATTGACCTGTGTACATAGTTGAACATCTTGTCATGTTCCTCTGTTTAAGTAAAATTCTTGAGACATTATCTGATTGGTATTTTTGTGTGAATCGTGGAAGATGACTCTCTTCACCAGCGTTTCTACATGTGAAGTGTTCCGTTAGTCTATTTTTATTTTTGCTTTGGTTGCTTGGTTTCAGATAGGGTACTTCTCTATTGCTTAGCGGATTACTAAATACTCATGGTATAACTTTAAATGGACTTTGGTAACACCTCTTTGTTCAGCAAGATGAATTAAAATCTTCCTGAAATCAATGTTATAACCTCTGAATATTTTTCCTTGCATGACTGTTAGAATGGACCCATTTTCTTCTTTGACATTTGTCTCTCATATGTATATGAACGTAAAGCAAACCAAGAAGATGCATATCGCTAAGGAAAAACCAATGGGATCAACGTACTTAATATCTGAATCTGCCGATAATTGAACTACAGGACCAATATGATCACTGGTGAACCAGTCAGACTTGTCAATAGCGTTCAGATATGTGGGCTTTTTATGGGTGTATATAAAACCCTTTTTGTTTTTCATCCGGATGTTTAGTAAATAAAAGGAAACAGTATGCATTATTGTCTACTATTCCTGTCATTGTTTGCAAACTGCATGTAGAACTAGAAGTGCATGCACACTAGCATAAAATCGCTATTCACTAAAACCACATAATTTCAAATACATATTACTCTCCAAATGAGTCTACACTACTTGTGCTTGCAAGCACGCATACGGACTGCACGCAGCTGATCAAAATTCTAATATCTAACTATGCATAAGGTTTTAGTCTAGGCAACATAAGATTATAACTTCACCATTATAGTTTATCTTCAATTGCTCGCGTAAAAATTTAACTTTCATAAGGGCAAATAATCAATTTAAAACCAACATGAGCTTTATGGTTACATTATTCACCTCCTATGCTACATTGTAGCAAATCCAGCTTTTCCTGTTGGGAATATAGAAACTTGACATGAACATAAAAATAACATATAAACACCAAAACCGCAAGTCTATGTCCGCGTGGAAGGGAAAATTTCACTTCTAACTAGCTCGAAAGATCATAATGTGCCACCAATTAGGCCCAATTTGCTTCGTGTGTTAAAGAAATATAACTACTTCGTAAAGTTTAATACTTTTGCTTTCATTTTCCATTATTGTGGCATTGACTTGCAATTTTGCATTTCTTGGAATATTTGTAAAAGGAAATAATTGAGCTCAGCCAACCAATTTTGTAGTGATGCTTCCAAATTTTACAAGATTTACTTCATAATATATTTTCACATTTATAACTCTAAACTGAATTAATTAGCAATAAATAAACTGAATTAACTAACAAACACTACCAAAAAAAAACTTCAGCTTTGAAATCCCATAAGAATTATTACCAACCCAATTGAAAGTAATCATATTCAAAAACCAAGAAACCAAAATCCACAATCAAAAGCACGTACTTACCCCATCAAATTAATCCGAAGGCGAGCACTCAATTCGACGAAAAGCTCGAACATCTGCCCCAAATCAGCAGCATTTCCATGGGAGTAAAGCATAGTTGCAGAGGCCTTGGGGTGCTTGACGTGTACGGCCACGATTTCATTCCCCCGGCGATTCCTGAGCTTCAGCACATCCACGTCGTCCCTCCTCGGCACCTCCGGAATGTGGAGCCTCCCTCCACACGACTCGTCGGCGACGACTGTGTACGACGGCGGACTCGGCGGGAAAAAAGCGAACTTGGCTGCGATCGAAGAGGTCACTCCGCCCATCTTATTGTCCTTCTCATCACAGGCGCCAGGCGGCAACCGAAATATCAGAGGCCCCTAACGCACACCCTTGGATCGATCTCGCCTCAAACAGACGTAGACACAAGAGCGCGACAGAAGCACGTGATTGCTGACTAGTGGCGCCGCGTGGAGGTTGAAGGCGGTAGCGCGTGGGAAATTGGACGGAGAGAGAACGCCTGAAAATTGGCCGAGCAAATCACTTAGTCGTCTTTTGAAGTGCTCGGAGTCTTTCGAAATTTTCCTTTTAACTTTTGAATTGTATGGTTTTTAGGACGGCGACTTTATATGAATGTCTAGTCTGACAGAATGGGATAAGATAATGAGGGTAGGGAGGTGGGGCCTAAATGGGAAGGCCGAATCGCTGTTTATTGCTGTGTCGGGTCTACCGAGTGTTCGATGATTTGTATGGCTGACGTGGAGTTTGGTTCCGGGACGTGTCGTCGAGTGGAAGAGTCACGTGGTCACTGCTGGGCGACAAGAAATATTTCGTTGTGACGAAAACATAAGTACTACACTACGTGTTTTTATATAAGTGGTAAGAAATTATATTTTTTAAATTATTAGTTTTTTAGTACACATTACTCACCATTAATATAATAGCATATAGTATAGTATTCCGTGTTTCAATCACACTGAAAAATATCTCATCAGCAACGTCAAAAGTATAGAGGGGACTCGCTGACTGCATGTGGTATGTCGTTATGTTAGTGGGATCTTTGGGCAAAATTGTAAATCACTCTAATTTACTACAAGAGGATTTGTACTCGCTCGTAATCATTGTGAATACTGAATACTGATTGTCATGTCTATCACTATTTACAAGCAAATGTTAAAAGAAATATTTTTTTAAATGAGGTTCTTCATAAATTTTATGTTAATTTGTATAACCTCAATTCATGTTTTAATATTATAAAATATTATGTCGAAATATAAAATGAATTAATCTTTACTCTAAAGAGACAAAGACCCTACCAAAAGTTAATTGGACTAACCGTTAATTTGGTATTGTTGTTACTTTGCGTATAAGTTGTTTTTGTTGTATTTGTAAAATATTCAGTTGTAAAGAAAAATAGTAAAGAGTTTGATAAATTACATTTTTTTGTACTATTATTGTTAAGAGGAATTAAGAGTTTGAAACTATTATAATAATTTAAAAGAATAAAAGTTTTGAACCCGAAACCGAAGCGTATGTGTTGAAAATCTAATGGTCCAAGAATCACAATACAAGGTTATGATGACAATGTCAAATGTGCGATCAAAACAATATGAAAGGAACACGAATCGATCTGAATTTTTAATGTGTTGTATTGTTGTCAACGAACACTAGTTCAGTTCAGCCACATGAGCCTGACCTCTTGAAAACTAATAGGTAAGGCCCAAATTGACGAAGTTTACTAGGCCCTCGTGTCCTTTCTCAGGCCAGAAAGAAAAGGTTGGGTCCTTTCAAATCTTAACAAGCCAAGTAGCTCCTCACCTTTGTTTCTTAATTTATAATTAAGGACATGATTCAAATGATTATCCTCTGCATTTTGTGTTCCAAATCATGATTAAGTTTGCAAGCATTTGGAGCGCAACCGTGAAAAAATGCACGCAAATTTGCCCACTAAAGATGTCTCGGGCCCAATGGTCTATGCACTTGATAATTGAACCTCTCTGAACATCAACACATGCAAGCCAAAGGAGACGGTCTTTTAATTAAAAATTATTTACTCCCCTGATTTCTTCGTCCAAACCTTGTCCTTGCTTCTTCAATGATCCAACCCTACACACTACTATTAGTAGAAAAAATAAACGGTTACGATTAAGTTGAGAAAATATTATTTATGCTTACTTGTCAATTTAATGGATATAAAGTTGAACTATCCAGTAATTCGAACTAAAACTTACCCCTCATTTACTTCCAAAATAAACAAGAACAATGTTTTATTATGCAAGTGGTGGATTGTCCTGGTAATTAGAGTCTTATTCTTTAACCTATTATATTCAGCATTCAAACCCTCTTATTGAGAGTATGAATCCACATCGAGGAAAGAATGGATCTTACACGTGTTTTTAATCTTATAAATTTGTTTTATAAATAAACGATATTATCTACACTAAGGGGAAGAAGGGTGAACTTAGCCTCACAATGAGCTAGCAATAATGTAGTTCAAATTCGCCTTTGGCGAGAATCAAACCTAAGACATCTCACTTACAAGTAAAGAGAAATATCATTATATCGTAGTACGAAATGGCTATAATCTTATAATTTAGCTTTATGTGTAAAATGCAACACATTCACCGTCACATTGGCGTTTTAGTCTAGTAATGCATTGTCACTGAAAACATTAATTTCCTATAGCAAGTAACAAGAGAACATGTGTACAAAGTAAATTTGTATTAGTGAATTTTTAGGGTTACAATCTCTGTTTACAAGTTTTCTCTTATGTCTTATTCGATCTCCAAAAGATGTGTGGATGAGTAGGTTGTTGATCCAAGGGTCGCGATGACTTAAGCTTAGATAAACAGTTGCCACAAGGTTTTGGCTCTTGGTGATTTGAAGGATTAACACAAGTAGTAGTGTTTGATGATTCTTCGAATGTTTGGTGAAAAACACAGAGAACTTTCTAAATTCTTGTATTTGGGTGCTTAAGCTTTGACAGCATCTGGGTGCTTGAATGATTTCTAGATCCCTTTCCTTTGCCTTGGAGCCTTGTATTTATAGACTTTCCAAGCATTGCCTATGGATGGATTTGAACTTCTTGTGGGTTGGTTCGTGATTTACTTCCATTAATTAATCAATAAATCAATTATTTAATTTAAATAAAATCAAATAATCAATCTTGCTCAATTTGACATTTTTATGTGCTTTAATTTAAATTAATTAATTTGTTTAATCTAAATTAAAATCAAATATTAATTTCCGCCAATCGTTGACATGTATTCTTGATGACTTGTCTGATCTTGATGAGTAACATGCCACAGAAACTCCTTGCATGTCTACAATCACTTGAAGAGAAATTACACATAAAAATACATTGTTGGGCCGAACATCATATAATGATAAACTCGTTTTATATAAATCATTCTCTTATGAAATTATTCTATTTTAAGTGCAAAAAGACACAGACCAATTGGCCAAGCTCCTTTGCAATAAAAATATTATTACACCACAAGAAAATTCCACAAACCCACCATGCTTTTAATGATAAGATCTTGACGTACATCTAAATCTAAATGATAAGATGCGCAGATGACGCTAACATGCGCGGCACGTTCCGCGACTGGTTTCGCCGCAAAGGCCAGGGCCGACGTATCGTGGTCGGTACGCTTCTCGTTAACAGTAGCAACTGCCGGCGCACATTAGCCTTGGGCGGCGCCAAAATCCGTTGCCACCAAACATTATATATGAATCAAAATTTCTTATTTCGGAAAACAAATTTAATTTCTTATTTACTATTTATATTAAAATTAAAAATTAAAAAAAACTAACATATTAAAGATTACACTCCAGACTCCAGACTCCAGAGTACCAAAAATTCATATTTTCCAAAAAAAAAAAAAAAACAAAAAAGGAATTATCCGTACATTCACAGAAAATTGAGCTACTCGGGGATGGTAACCAGAACAGGCCGCCAAGCTCGTTTCAGTAACCTATTTCGAAACGACGCCGTTATTGGCCGAAGCGACAAGCCTGCGCCTCGCAGAGTCGGAATCTCACCGGCACCATCACCACTTCCGGTTGCCGATAACAACCCTCGTCCTTCTCCTTCGTTCCCAATTCCTCCACTCCTCCTATCCGAAATCCTATCTTCGAACGGCGGCGACGACACGAAGAGGTCCTTCAGCTTGCGCCGAACCCGAGCGACCTCCTTGCTCTTCTGCGGCGAATCACCGTTGCGATTGTCACCGTCAATGGGTGGAGATTCCGAGGAATTGGTTTGGCGAGGCAATCGGCGGCGATCCTGGCGAGTGAGGAACATTCTTAGCGTCTTGCGGCGGCGGAGGTGGATGACTGGGCTGGCCGATGGGCTTCGCGTTGGGCTTCCGGCGACGGCACATTGAGTCGCCAAGAGCTTGAATTTCTGCAGTGTCGCCATGGGAAACGATCAGTCGGTGGTGTACAAAATTCACGATGGATGATTCAGTGGATAGAAGTCATTGGGTGGTGGTGGAGTAGAGAGAAGCTGAGATCTGATCTGGGGAGTGGTGGGATTGCTTTATTCACTGTTTGGAGTGAGCAAATGGAGCTGAAAAATGCATTTTTTTTTTGTTTTTATTTATTTGTTTTTGGTGGGGAGAGGAGGTTGGAATAAGGACAGGGATGAAGTGGAATGTGGGGTGCTGCTTTTAAAAAACAAGTGAGGAAAACGGCTTTATGGATGCCTTCTCTAACTTTTTCTTTAGACTTTACTACTTGGAAGTAAATAAGTAAATATATCATTTTATATTCGTAAACGACGAGTTTAATGTCAAATATTATATTTAACCTACCATGCAACTTAGCAATTTGCACATATATCAAACACCTTAATGTAAATTTGTCCACTTAATAAAAAAAACTGGCATTTTTGCACGTGCATACGTTTGTTTAAAAGGCTTCTTTTTTTTTTTTTTTTTTATTTACAGGCGCTACTTGTTCTCTCTGTCTTTAGAATCCTCACTTCAGCTAATATTTTGCAAGACATGAAATACCGTAAAATTGATTTTTATAATGTTGATATCAGCCTAATCAGGGATACCAACTTGATGACCGTGAAAATTTTGAAAAATGCTACTTGCAGAGAAGCAATCCTTCTGTGTCAATTAGGAATTGACTTTCTATGAGACTATTGGCTAGTTTAATTGTAAGTCAGCATGTGTTTTGGTATACTTGAGATCATTTTGTTAAGTAAGGTGCCATGGTGTGGGGTTGTCGAGAAGGAGTAGGTTTTAGGATGATGAAGGTGGTGCTGGTTTGGATTCTTTGTTTTTATCTAATTTAAATTAGGGTAGTAAAGGAAATTCAGACCAAATAAAAGAAAATGGGATGTATTCATAACATTGTAGGGTGCCCATAAAAAATGCCCTAATATATTGTTTTTGGGGGTTTTTTTAGTTAACAAAGAGAATTTTGTTGATTGATAGTTTAAATTAGTATTTTATTTTCTCTGTTTTCTTACAAAAATACCCTTGGGTATCATAAATCTATTTTTTAAAGCCAGTTATGACTTTTCAAGTTTGAGGGGCGTTCTAGTCCAATTGCTTTGTCAAATCCTTCACCAAACCCAGACCGACTTCATAAAAACTTTTTCTTGACCTGGGCTTGTTCGGCGCCTAGGGGTCCTATGGGCTGCAGGCCAGCTGTGCTTACAAGTGGCACGCTGTGATGAAATATTTGGCTTCACGTTAGGTACGAGACAAGAGTGAAGTCAAGAAGAGAAGGTATGGGGAAATGAGGTTTGTTGTTATTTGATTGCCGGATTTGATGAAATTTGAATTTGATATTGTTTTCTTTGTAATTCTGTTATTGCCTAGTGGATGATGATGGAAATTGAAGGGAGAGTTGAACCCCAAATTTGAGTTTTGTTGTGTTTCAACTATATTTTAGTTTTGCTGTAATCTATGAGGCGTTTTTATCTTCTCCACTTTGTTATGTATGTAGGAATTAACTTAGCTCCATAATTGTTGAGGAGGAGTTCCTCCTCATTTTATTTCCTAGGGTCGATTCACAGAATTTTAAGTTTATGATCCAAACTGTTAATCTTATAAATCACTCTATAAAGATTTCTACCACTTGTAAATGTAAAGATAAAAACACTTAAAAATACTTGCAAGAGAACAAGGTAGTTGTAGTATAAACGGCTCAAGCAAAATCGTTTTCCACAGGGATTGAATGAATTATTTGTATTTAAAACCAAGTCTTAATTAATTATTTAAAATAAAGTTTAGAAAATGTTGATTTTGGAATTTAAAATAATAAAAACAATTAAATAAATCAACTAGAAAACAATTTAAAGAAACACTAGGGTTCTGTCGTTACCTTAACAATCCTAAGCAGTTCTTCCAATTACTTATGAATTATCCATGCATATATTGAAGGTTAGGGTTTCCTAATATATATCCTACTTGGAACCTCCAATATAGAACATATATCTAACATGCAACCCGTTCGGACGTTTGAATCAAATATGAACATGAAAGACTCATTAAGTTTTATGAAAACCCTTTGAAAAACCATGCAACCCTTAAAACGTGGTGTTCATCCTAAGTGAAATTATAATTATTAACCACAAGAAGCCATCGCCAATTTCAGGGAACCTTCCGACCAAAAGTGCATCAAATTACTTTTCTAAATATCTTAATGGTCACGAATCACTAAGGCACTTAGATAGTTTAAAACGGTGATTAATAATTCAAAACATGCATATCATAAGTAAATTGAAAAGAAACTAAATATTCTTGATAAGCCTCGTGGCCTTGCCCTAGCAAAAGAAACTAGTTACGAACAATCATAAAACCAAATTTATTAAAAACATGGAAATAAAACACCTTGAAAATAAACTTCAAAAGCTCTCTAAAGTAGTGCGCGTGTTCTCCTCCTTTTTTTTTCTCTAATGGCTAAATAGCCTTATTTATACTATTACAAAATAAAACCCTACCTAGAAATGTCTTAAAATAAAACGAGGAAACATGATAAAATAATAAAACAGAAAATAAGAGGTTTCCTATTTGAACTAAAATTCGGACTTTTCAGAAAATCAGACTTTTGACTGACCAAATGAACTTCGATTTGGTCCCAAAAGGTCTATTTTGAAAGCTTAAGTCATCCCCAACAATTTTTTAGAAAGAATCTTCCTCAAAATATGCAATCTTGACTTCCAAAATACCCAAAACGTCAAAAAGTCAATCTAGGAAAGCTACGCACTTGACCTTTATTTCATTGACACGGTCAAACGGTTTAGTAGAAAAATCTGAAACTTTGATACAATTATCTTGAAAGACTTACAAACATCTTCCAATTAGAATCACTCCAAAATTCATCTATTTGGTTACTTTATGTTCAAGAAGAAATCAAAAGTCCTACATTAAGAATATAAATCAAGGTATCAAATTCTTCCAAAATAATAACCAAAATAAACTAAGATTAGGGTAATATATATAATATAATATTGATTCATCAATCATCTTTGCAAACAAAAAAAAATCAATAAAGTATGAGACCATAGTCATAAAATAAATAAAAAATAAATAAAAAAATGGCTCTAAAGTTTCTTGGTTTTCAACATTTGGTATATGAAGTTTTTTTCGTCCCAGTCTGGAACCTAAAGTTATAATTCTGGGACCCTTTCATACATCCGTTAAGTTTTCCGTTGGAATTTCTATTAACTGATGATGTGCCGCCCACGTGGACAATAACTGGGCGCCATGTGTCAATATGGGCCCACTTGAATATTAAAAAAAATTAAAAACCATTAAAAAAAAAGGTACCCACCGGTCTTCTACCTCCCCCAACCCCCTCCTTACTTTCCTCTGCAACCCACATCCTACCATCTCTTATCTGTAACCCTCACTGACCATCCCTTCTCTCCTCTGCAACCCGCACCACCCTCCCTTATCTCCTCTGCAACCCATACTCACCTCTCCTACCTCACCTCACCCCCGCTCTCTCATTTCTTTCCTCTGCGCCCACCCAACGCTCTATACCCGACCTATCTCCATCCTCTTCACCTCCCCTCCCTTATTTCTCCTCCATCCTCTTCACCTTCACCCTTTGCAAAAACCCTAATCCCCAAAATCTAAATAGCACAAATTCGAAATTCAATCAGGTGCAGCTATGGTTCGCGAGCCACTAGAGGAGAGAAAAGAACCATGTTATGAACCCGATTTGTAATTGATGTTTATGCTTTAATTAAGAGTCCAAATAGTTGTAATTGAGGGTTTTAATTTTTATTAGGGGAATTGTGACAACCCGTCCCAAATTTTATTATTTTATAAATCTTGAAATATGAAATTTACGAGAATACCCTAGAGGCGAGGGTATTGATTTTCGTTGATCGTTAGTTTATGACGCGTATGAACTATTACCTTACCGTATTCCAATAGTACGTTGGTAAGGATTGTTATTTATTACCTTATTTATTTATTATTATTATTATTTATGTAAAGGGTTGTGGGAGAAAAAAGAAGAGAAAGAGAAAGGGGGATGGCTGCCTAATGGCAGCGAAAGAGAATGAGAGGAAGGAGATGGGCACTGCCCAATCAGAAATGAGGAGAGAGGGAGAGTGACGAATGGGAGAGAAGAACCATGAGGGAAAGGAGAGAAGAACCATGAGGGAACCTAAAACGGGTCTTCCTTGACTTGTGTGACCTGGCCGACGGGAACCATAGAAACCGATGGTTTCCCGGCCAAATTTTGGTGAATTAAGCCAAACCATCACCTGGAAACACCTCCCTAGCATTCTCTCTACCATTTTTACCCCTAAATTCATACAATTTAACCTTAGATTCGGGAGAAATGCACTGGTGGTGCATGTGGGTGTTCGACGGTAATCCATAAATCGTGAAGCTAACTCAGCCAATTGTCACTACTAATAGGCTCCCCTCAACCTCAGGAACAAAGCCCAAGTGATGGTAGGGGCATCGGAGCATCCATGGAGTTGAATCGAAAATACCCAAAAACTAGGGTTCTGGTGGGTTTTCGTGAAATTGGAGCCTTTCCAAGCCAAATTGGCCTTGGCCACAGGTATAAAGTTTGCTCTGCTCTTCGAGATCTACATTTCCATAATTTTTGAGAATTTTTAGAAATAATTGAATTTTCCGACGAGTCAGGGCGGTTGACCGCCATCCACGGTGGCACGTGGCCAGGGGGTCGCCAATGCTATTTTTAGGCTATTTTAAATTTCTTGAATTCAGTTTTGATACTTGAATGACGTAGGTTGATCGTTGGAACCTAAATTCTCTACGATACGTTATTAAGTATTCAGGTGAATCCACAATCCGACCGTTGGATCGTCACCAAACTTTGTTACATTGTAGTACGTAATATTTGAAGAATGTAGGATTTTACAGATTGGGAATCCGACATGATCTTCCCAAATTGGATTTGTAAGTTCATAAAATAAAACGTTAACCGCTAATCAATTTTGGAAATTGGCGGAGATCCAACCGTTGGATCGTAATGAAACTTAAGTATGTTGTTCTAGAAGAATATTTTGTATCATGAGAAGTTACGGATTGGAAATCCGAGATGCGGATCTTCCGGGTCGAGTTTTACAGGGTTGTGGACCCAACTGTCGATCGAAGATCGACGGTGGACTCTTAGTCAATGGATCTCAAATTATTCTTGAAGGTCCTTGAGGTTATGTTTTATGTAAATTATGTGCTCTATTAGTAAGAACATTGAGTCATGATTTGATAATTGGCCGCATGTGACGATAGTTCGTGATGTCTCAATGTTCGTGCGAGGGAGTCGTAGCGCGAACCTAAGGTGAGTAGGTCTTTTCTCTTCTATCATATATATATATATATATACATATATAAGATTGACATCTCCACAAATGTTTATAAATTGATTATTGCATATAACTACTGTGAATGCTTTGAAGTACTAATGTGAACTACGAATGACTTGATCCCTGTTTAGGGTATGTATTGACACGTGGTACCAAATTATTGTCCACGTGAGTGCCACATCATTAGTTAACATAAATTCTAACGGAAAATTTAACTGATGTATGAAAGTGTCCCAAAATTGTAACTTTAGGTACCTGACTGGGACTAAAAAAACTTCATGTATCAAATGTTGAAAACCAAGAAACTTCAGGGTAGTAAACTGTGATTAACCTCTAAAAAAATTAGAATTTGGTAAAAGCATTATGAACCGTCTATCTATTTTGTTACCGTTGATTGACTAAAAGACCTTAGTTATAATTGATTTTTGTAGAGATGATTTTTACAAAGTGATTTATGATATAAATGGTTTCAATTGTAAATACGAAGTTCTGTCAATCGAATACAAAGTAAATTGAGGAAGAATTCTTCCTCAATCTTAAGGAGCCAAGCTTCTCTTATATATAGTTAGGATCCGGGACCACATATTTTAACACATATGTTTATGTAAGTGCTTTAAGCCTCTGATGATTCTACTTCACAAAAAGATCATGTAAGACCATAAAAGATGGTGGAGGACTCATGCATGCATATAAAAAAGAATATCCATAGAGATACAATTAATGAAAACTAGTAGCTTGGAGAGTTATTGCCCTTGGGTCAAGGATGTGCCAGGTTGCCATTCTTGAAGGTAGGACTTAAAAGTCTTGGTACAATATATACCATTTGCCGCTTTGGTCTTGTTTTGGTGCACCACAGGATTGAAGGGCACGATGGAAGTAGTTGCTTACTTCCTCCTGTTGTGAAGCCTCAAACTCCGGTGCTCTTCCGATGTGTGCGATGTCATCTTTGAAGGTAAGTTCGACATTCTCCTTGAATTAGTCAGTGTCGTATTTGAATACTCATTTTCCATAAAACTTGTTCCCCACCACCTACCACTCCTTACATCACCACCACAATTACCACCTTCATTGTTGTCGCTGCCACCAACACTACCACAAACACAACTGCTACTACAACTACAACCACTATCAACGCTATCACCAACCACCACAATCAACTATTGGTAAAACCACCCTACTCCACAATTATCGCAACACCATTGTTGCTCGGAACCACGGCTACTATCGTGATTGCCGCCACAATTATCACAACACCATTGCTGCCCACAACCCACGGCTACCATCGCGATCGCCTCCACCTTCACAACTGTGACCATCAACCTTACACCTTGGCGCCATCACCTCAACCATCATTGCTACCGCTAACGATGTCGCCGTCACCACAACGATCGCTGCCACCACTGCTACCACAGCCTATTATTGGCACCATCATCATACTCCCATCATTGCCTGCCACTGCCCCTCCCACATCTATCTTTCTATACTAAAAATTTACCAAATAATTTTACAATATTTTTCATGCTCACAACACTTTTAGAAATACGATTTATTAAACCCTCAACTATTTTATTTTATGACATCATTTTTAAAGCACTTCAAAAACAGCTTTTTAAAAAACACGGCAATCTCAAGCTAGCTCTTAGAGTGGTCTTGAGGGTGGCTTCTTTCTCGCAGGTAAGCAAGGGGCAATCTCGTCTATTTGGGTGTTTCCCGCCCACATGTAATATTCTCATTGGGTGATATTTTTAGTTACCAAACTTGCCTATATCTATGACCCAAATAAGAAACGAATGTTCAAGTATATCACTTTTGTTGTTGTTCAATTATTTATGAAGTGTAAAAATAAATATTAGTTGATTGTGTATATAAAAATGTAACATAATTGTATAGTACATTAAATTGACTCTTAATTAAATCTCCAGAACAAACCGCGACCCAAAATGCCGTACCATTCAAGTTCATCCCTGTCGTACCGTGTAATGAAGAAGGTACACTGTACTGTGTCACCGTGTACCAAGTTAGTCTCCAATCCGGCAGTAACATTAGTGTTGTGGCACCCTAGAATTTCAAGTTACCAAGCAATCCCACGATCTGGAGGATAGAAGCAGCTAGAGTGCTCTCCCCAGCATGACCTGGGTTAAATAGTTCTGTCCCATCTCTTGAAAACCTGTTGAGGTTAAAAATGAAAATAAAAAGTTAAAATTGGATTTTGGAAATGCCAAAAATATCATTTAATCTTAAACAATGAGAATTACTGAAAGAAGAAAAAATCATATTTATCCGACTAAAAAAATCATTTTTAAAGGAATGAATTATAAAAAAAAATCGTGTATTTTATTTTTTGACAAATGATATTACACTAAATTCATCTAAATTATAGAGAGGAGATTCAAATTCGGATGTGGAAGGTAGAGCATACTACTTCAGACAACTTAACTAAACTCAGATCTGTAAAGCTGATAAGAGAATAAGTAAAAAGCTTCATATATTTATGTACATTGGCTGCCTAGCATGCACCAAATAGTGATGATGCTTCTCCAAAGTATCTTGCATCAACATCAAAAGAAAACCAACCGGCAATATAGAAAGACATTCAAGTTTTAACTTCTGCTTATGAGTGTTTACAATACTTTCTACCATCTATTTTAGAACTGAAGGCTGAAGCTCACTGAAAAAAAAAAAGGAAGGAGGATATGGAAATCTCTACTTCTAAAAGGAACTAGGTGTGGTAGAGCCGCTAACCAATTTATCAGCTCCATTCGAGTCCGGTGAAAGCGGGGGTGGCATATTCCTCAAAAGTCCAACCTCGTCTGATCGAATATCCAGCACCACTGCTTCGCCGTTTTCTGAACCAAGATCTTCGTTTTGGACTGCTTTCAAACCCTCCAACACTTCGTCCATGGTTGGTCGCATATCCCTCTCCTGTTGCAAACACCGGAACGCCAATTCTGCCACAGCTGTTGTCATTTGCCTAACAGAGTAGTTTGTTTCATACCCAAGATGAGGATCCACCAGCTCATTCACTAAATGGTTTTGGATTTTGTTGACAGCCAGGTTGGCCAAATTTATGTCATGACGGTGCCTGTTGGTGTCCACGGCTTGTAAAGACGATAAAAGCTCGATCAAGACCACCCCAAAGCTATATACGTCACTCTTGTCTGTGAGTTGATAGCACTGGTAATACTCAGGATCGACATAGCCGGGAGTCCCTTGCGGAGCGGTTGACACATGGGTGACATCGTTGGGGAACAATCTCGACAGACCGAAATCAGCCACTTTCACGCAAAAGTCGTTGTCTATGAGAATATTGTTGGTCTTGACATCACGGTGTATAACATCATTGCGATGGAGGAAAGCCAGTGCATCAGCTGTCTCTATGGCGATGCTCAATCGAACAGGCCAACTAAGACAGCCGGATTCCACTCGTTTCCCATGGAGATGGTCAGCCACTGTTCCATTAGGAATATACTCATAAACAAGGAGGAGTTCTCGGCTGCGTCTTGAGGTGCATCCATACAGCTTGACAAGGTTTCGGTGTTCAAGACGAGTTAAGATCTCGACCTCATTCATAAACTGCTCCACACGTTTGAAATTGTTTTCATAAAGGCGCTTCACAGCCACTACGCGGCCATCATGTAGCTTACCTGGTCAAACAATTACAAGAACATTTAACCAAATAAAACCAAGATTATCTGTTTGTGAGCTAAATTGCTTGCAAAGATGGAAAAGAAAGTATTTTCGAACCATAGTATACAGTGCCAAAGCCTCCATCTCCAAGCTCTTTAGCGGGGTTGAAATTTTCAGTGGCTTCCTCTAATTCATTATAGCTGAAGACCTGAACTCCAAAGTAAGTACTCCCCTTATTATCGTAGTCAGACTTGGAGGTAAAAGAGGGATAAGACGGGATGCTCTGAAATTGCGAGAGATCAGTCGAGGGAGTAGCAACACCCTTGCTAGTAAGGGGTGTAGGAAGCTCTTTGCCTTGAGTCTCTGCAGCAAGTTTCTTCTTCTTGCGTTGGATGAAATAATATACATAGAACCCTACGAAAACGCCGAAAAGAATTGCACCTCCTACAGCAAGACCTGAAGATGAAACACAAAATATTGTTTAGATTTTCATCTCCGTCCCATGATGCCATTGTAAACAGTACAATAAGTTGTTAATGAAGTGATATATTACCTATTTTGATTTGCGGCTTATTTCCTGAAATAGCCAAACAGATTCAAAATGTTAATAGAAAGAACATCATCTTATCCAAACTTGAATTGGAAGTTAGGAATCCATGCAGGAATTTAACAAACTGTAGATACAACTTGTGTCAATATTTGACTTCTACAAATGAAAAGACAAGAAATTGGATCCAAGAATGATACCAAAACACACTCTAAAGCGTGATACCAAGTCAAGAAGGCTCCTCGTTTTGTGAGGTCGGGGAAAATACCAAAACACAGTAAATTTTCAAATTTGGGCACTCCAAGCACAACCTAAAACTTGCCCAAAACTACTAGAAGTAAACTCTACAATACCCAGAAAAAGAAATACCTGCTGGGTTACAGACTCGATTGCCGCAAATGCAAACGGGTCGGTTCTTATCCGAGTCAAACCCGCAAAGCCCATTGACATTGAGACACTTAGCGCACTGCTTCTCGTACGGGTTGGTATAATTGACATTGAAGCCGGTCATGATCGCCTCTCCAAACAGAGACCGGTTGGCGACCAGCACCGCCGCCGTGGTTTTGAGAATCGGCACCGTAATCCCGACGGAGCACTTGAACCCGCTCATGATCGGATCGAGCGGTACCGGCCCGATCACGTAATAAGCGTCGTCGAAAGTCAAGTTAAGGTCGCAGAAAAACCAGTTCTTAGGTTTAGGAGTGATTAAGGTGGAATTACAGCCGTAGAAAATGGTGACGTCCATGTCGTCGTCCTCATCGTAGCTGAAGAACACGGACTCGAGGGTCGAGTTCGCGAGTTTGTCGGTGCAGGTCGAGTTCCAGAGGTCGGAGCGGGCGAGGGTGAGGTTCTGTTGAACCGGGTCGAGTTTGAGAACCCGGTAGCTCAGCGACGCGATGGTCAACTCGGGCGAGTCATCGGTGCAGCTGAGGTGGAACTCCGGCGGGCCGCAGTAGGAGGGGCGGCTCCCGCCTGTGAAGGGGTAGGTGAGGTTCCGGAAGGGCCCGCAGTCGAAGGTTTGGGTGCAGTTGGAGAGGTCGGCATCGGCGGGGAATGACGTCGTAACGTCGACGGAGCAGAAGAAAAAGAAAAGGAAGAGGAGGAAGAGGAGTGGGAGCATTGAGGGAAGGGGGAATGAAACGACAGCGGGGCAGACGAGGCGGGAAGTGATGAAATTTTTAGGGGGTGTATTCAATTGAGAATGTGAGAGATTTTAATGGATTTATAAATCCATGGATTTTTATGGAGTTTAATTGATTTGTAGAAATTCCATATAAAATTTTGATTCAATTCCCTCGAAATTTCATGGGAAGAGGTGAGATTTGTGGATACTTAAAATACACTACGAAATCTCTCAAATTCCCTCTAATTCCTTAACTTTCTCAAATTCTTTAAAATCAATTTCTAATTGAATACACCTGGAATGTTATAAACTTCTTTAAAATCTTAATTGAATACACCTGGATTTCTAAGGATTTTAATAAACTATTTTAAAATTCTAATTGAATACACCTAGAATTTCAAAGAATCACTTAAAATCCTGATTGAATACCCCTAGATTCATTAAAAGAATTAAAATCCTTTAAAATCCCAATTGAATACACCCCCTTAATAAGAATGGAGGTTTTGTTATGACGTGGTGGGCTGTGGTTTGTTGACTTGGAACTGTTGGACTTTTATGTGGGGGTAGCGGATTGCACGCCCCTTTTGAATAGTTTTCGGGGCTGCTAGTTGACGTCGGTATCAAGATTAGGTGGTGTTATTCTTTATTTATACGTGAAAAGTATTATATTTGATTTTTATGAAAAATAAAATTAAACCATATTATTATAATAAGTTTATTATAAGGTTTAGCCCATTCCTTATCATTTTAGTATAGATATTATCATTTGTTAAAAAAAAAAATATTAATGTTTGTATGGTATGGAATTATATTTGTTCAATAATTGATGGGCATTTTGACAATTTAGAAACTATTTTAGTGTTATTTGTCCTTTAAATTCTATAATTCTTGTTATGTATTTGTGAATTAGTATGATTCTTGGTTAACTATTAAAAGGTTTGAGCCAAGCAATGTGGATGAAACCCAAGTGGATTAAGAGAATGTCATACAATCTTTAGACTTGATTTTATAGGTAGAAGACTTCTACTACCTACGTATCTGCGATGAGATTTTCATACTTATTTTAATCGTGTGTTGTTTGTTTTTAGTTTTTAAATTGAATAGCAAGTGATAAATTGTTTTGGTAGTTAGGATTTTTATATTCAACTTATTGGGTTTTGTGTTGAAATTCTTCTTTTTTCTTTAGTGTAGATTAGTGTAAAATATCGCTTATACTAAAAAAAATCAGATTTTTTCGTCCTATCTCAATTTACTGTCCCGAAGCTTCTTTGTTTTCAATATTTCATATATCAAGTTTTTTTCATCTTAGAATTATGGCTTAAGGTACTAAACTAGGAAGAAAAAACTTAATGTATGAAATGTTGAAAATTAAGAAATATCATAACAATAAACTGAGTTAGTCCTAATTAAATGAAAAAATATTACTTAAACAAAGAGTATATCACTATATCTAAGTAAAAAGAGGTGTGCTGAAGATTTTTCCTAAAAGTGTTAGTGCGCACATGAAGCCATGTTTGATTGACCAAGTATAGGAATTGTTAAAGCATATTAGGTCATTAAATAAGAACAATCTCCATCAAGAATTTGATTAAATGGACCTACCTTTTAATAGTTGGAAAAGGATCCGGAGGAGGATCCTTTTCCGGACCGAACATCTTATAATCATGTCCGTACATCGTGCGGTTAGAAATTATTTAAAATTTTAAATTTAAAAGTAAATATAAATAATACCCAACAAAAACTGACCGCATAATATACGATGAACGAACATAATTACACCGTGAAAATGATCATGACCGGATCCTTTTCCTTAATAGTTTAATGCATTAAACATGTGGGATGATGTGATGCATGTGCTTTTTTCAACAAACATCAAAACATCGAAGAAATTTTCCCTGAACTGTAGCTAAGAAATTTGACCCAAAATAAAATTAAAAAAAGTTGTACCTAAGAAATTTTTGGCAGAAGTGTTTGCAACTGAATTACACACAAACGATCTTCAAATGCAAAGCAAGCAAATGTTCTTAAATTTTAATTTCAACATTAGAATTTGTTTAGACTTTATTTTTTGGTCGATTTATTTAGACATCTAGTACGAGGAACTTGGCAGCTTTCCAAAATAATTGTTAGATGACAAGAAAAGAGAATTAACTGTGCGAATTATGTTGTTTGTATTAGGAGATATCCTACTTTAAATCCAGCAAAAGAAACTCTCTCAAAAGTGAGATTCTTTATAGGCTCTCTGCGACCTCCTAGTTTAACGTAAATTCTCGTGCTAACATTAATAAAATATTTTGGCAAAAACATGAGGTGATAGAGAGTTCATGAAAAATCTCAATTTTGAGAAAATCTCCTTAATATTTCTCTTAAATCTATCCTCGACACATACCCCAAAAATAGTATAATGCATTCTCTTGATTAATGGATGCAAATTATATCACATGATCACAATTCTTGTGTTAATATTGCTGAGAAACTAACACGTTATCAAATACAAAAATAGTTTTTTAATAGCAATATATGTCAACATTCTGCCAAGGTTATTTGCATTGGCCTAAAAATGCACCTACATATGACACACATGTGATGTGAGTGAGTTGGTTTTGTTTTGGCATGGAAAATGGCCACCCTAAACGGAGATTGGAATCTAGAAGCATAATTTGGAAATGCTTTTATTAAGAAGTCAGTAAAAAGAGGGCACCCACCCAACTTGAAGTTTCCCATCGAATGCCACATGGCTTTTGTCATGGTCATGGTAATGTGAAAGAAAATGGATGGGATTGTGAGAGCCCACAATAAGAGTGAGAAAGTTATTTGGTAGTGAGCATGGTTATAGCACTAGTTTAAGAACAAAAAATGGGAGTAACCACTTAGTACTACGGCTAGTTGTATTTTTCTTCACTTATAAGTGAGATATCTTAAGTTCGATTCTCACCAAAAACGAATTTGAACCACATTACTGCTAGCCCATTGTGAGGCTAAGCCCACTCTCTCCCCTTTAGTATAGATAATATCGTTTGTTCAAAAGAAGAAGAAAAAATCACAAAGAATGGGAGCAAACTTAGAAGAATGCACAAGGAGAAAATGGTGTGCTGAAATTCCTTTCTTTCTAGAAAATAAGATAAAATTTTAAAAAGTAGTTTAAGAACAGAGAATAGGAGAAAATTTAGCATAGCACAAAGTTAGATCACTAGTTTAGGAAAAGATGAAAGTTAAGAAGAGCGCATAGTGAGATCACTAATTTAAAAACAGAGAATTGGCGCACGAGCACATAATGTGTGTTACATGCTCTTAAAGTTCGTCTCTTCTATTAATTCCGTATAGATTACTTCCACATTCCACCATCCTTCCTCCGCCCTCTTTCATCTATCATTTCTCTCATGCATTTTCCTTAGTCTCTAACAAAAAACAAATGAATACGTGCTAAAGCCTAAAATAAATGGATATAAAACCATCCTAAATTGGTAATTTAAATTTTCTTAGCTATCTAAGGAAATCCTGCTTGACAATTTATGCACTTCAAATTCTAATTTCATATCCGTGCACTCTATTAACTTGTTAGAGTAGAATATGTACTTGTTCTAACAAATGTAGATGGTTCTCTAATTTGAGGCAGCGCATTGGTTGCTGAGGAAGCCTTGCCATAGTACAGAGTACTAAAATTAGAGGACAAAAACTAAAAAGGGGCGTCAATCTAACCCTTCAAACACCAGCGTATTGTCTAAGACCCAGATTGTTGAGCGCATCAATCCTGGTCAGGAATCTAAAGTTTATTCCGCATATTGCTAATTGGTTTTGGATTGGACCGATAGTCTAATTCTATCATAAACGTAGTGGAAAGATGTTTAGGCGCATACCTTCACAGTTTGAGGGAGTATGTCCATCCTTACAGAAGCAGGTGAATTCAGCTGAAGATATATTGTACCCGCACTGACCCCCTGACCCTCGACATTGGTCACACAAGGTATTACTTGCATCCCACTTCAACCCAAACCCGGAATCAAGTGCAGCAACCAGATTATCCTTGGACGAATTCAACACCAGATTTGCAGCTGCAGATTGAGAAATGCTGGCAGTGACGGTCGTTTTGCAGTTACCACTAATATTCGGCAACCCTAAATTTGTGACAACGTAATTAATGGAAGTGGCAGTACTGTTTATGCTGCAACTGAACTGACTTGTGGGCTGAATTGGAAGAGGAATGTTGAGCGGGGGACAGTCGTAGAACAGCAGTACTTCTTGAACATCCGAAGTATTTTCGACACGGCTTGATTTTATGGTTGTATTGGCAAGTGACACCGGACAAACGTTGTTCCAAAAGTCCGTTCTAGCAACCCGTAGAGTACTTGTAGATTGATTTATATCGAGGACTCGGTAATCTTGGCCGTCAAATGAGATCACGGGAGCATCTCCGCTGCAGTTGAGCTTGAAATCGGGGTAGCCACAATAATCTGGCCGGCTTGATCCCCAAAAAGGGTAATGAACATCCCGAAAATTTACGCATTGGAACGATGCGCTACAGTTGAGGTATCGATCGTCATCCGCAGCCGAAGATTTTCGGACATGAAAAAGGCATATGGTAGTTGTGATCACAAGGAGTAAAGATATGTTCTGGAAGGGATAGAGATGTATTTCCATGGAGAGAGAGAGAGAGAGAGAGAGGGTACTATTGAAAGTCGTTGAAAAAAAAGGAGAAGATGAATGTGGAATCATCGTCATCTGCAAAGGACGAGTGAGAAGACAAAAGGGGGGGGGGGGGAAGTGACGAAGTAAACGTTAGGTTAAATCTTTGTTATTTTATTTTATTTTTTTAATATTAAAAAAGAGAAGGTTCAATTTGGAACTTTAATTTAATTAGGAGTGCTTATAGTTAGTGGAAGTCTTTGGTGGCCAAGTCCGTGACTAATTTTATGCTCAACTTTGCGTAGTGGCCTCGTCAGGAAATAGGTATTGGTTGTCGAACAGATGAGCCGCCTTAATAGAAAAATTGGCTTAATTTAGGATTTTTGTATACCTAATCCCTCTGCACTTAGATGACAATCATCAAAGTCAACAAAGGCCGACTCACGTTTCCGGGAGAGTTGTATAGCTGTATGGTAGGTTAGGTGTAATTTTCGATGGAACTAAAGCGTTTGACTCGTAAAGAAATTTTTATTTGATCGCTTGTAATATGTAAAACTGAAATTTAGAAGAAAAATTTTTCCGTGTGGGAAGAGCAACAAAATTGGTTCACTGGAATGGCACCAACAAGGGATGAAAATGACCTGAACATGAACAATCTTTAGAGTTTTAGGGTTGGCTCGAGTAGCTTTTGCGAGGAATATAAGGAGTTGTTCGTGATAATTGGTTTGCCAAACCCAACAAATTGAATCCAACATGGATACCAAACAAATCCATCAATTGTTTGCTGTTTTTGCAAACAATTGGCTCTAACTGTACTAGGTTCCTTCCCTCTGCTTGCATTCGAATTTTCGACCTGGGTTTTCTAGCACACAAGCCTAATTAAACACAGTTTACGACTAATCATCTAAAACAAAAGACTTAGATAGCTAGCTAGGAGTTCTAAATGTGTAATTTACTAGAGAATTGCAAGGGACAGACGTACCTCCGCTTCCGCTTCCGCTTCCGCCTCCGCCTCCAGGTTGAGTTGAATTACTAATTCCATTACATATGGTTGCAGAGGCCTGATCTCGGCAAAAGCAGCTGAATCCAGAATTAGTAGTAGTGTTAAGCCCACACCGTCCTCCTGTTTCCTCACATTTGTTGCATTGATCGGTGTCAATCTCCAATTCCAATGGGAAGCCCCCGTTTATCGCATCGCTGATGGTTGTTAGACTGGCCTCAATAGCCAGAGCAGCTGCTGTATAAACTGGAACAATAACCTCATCTGTACAGCTCACGTAAGATGGCTGATTACCCGTTGGACGTGTCACATAGAAAACAGGGCTCACTGTATTGTTTATGTTGCACTGCATGCTAGGAAGCCCTATGTTGATATTGCATTGGTAGTAAAACGTCATGTTTGTATATCCAGAGCCATAATCAAACAGAGAGAAGTTGAGGGTAGTGTTGACGAAATTCGGAGGACAGATAGTACCCCAGTAATCCTGCCTAGCAACCTTAACAGTCCGAGGAGTAGTAGTTGAATTCATTTCAAGAATTCTAAAGCTCAGACCTTTTATGTTGATCACAGGGACTTCGTTTAGACATTGGACCTCGTACCCTGGCTGACCACAGTAACTAGCTCTGTTTACCCCATAAAAGGGGTAGGAGATGTTTTCGATGCCACCACAATTGATAGCGCTGCTGCAGTTTGTGAATTGTGCCTCATCCTGGCATAGACTTAACTCAACGTTGATCGAAAGGAAGGAAGCGATCAAAAGAAATGGAAACAACGATTGGAGCAGAAAGGAATGCATGATGGACGTTGGAGGAAAAACCTCAGCAAAGAGACTGGAGCGTCAAATGAAATGGGGATGTGGTACAAGGAATAAGAGTCAGATTTCTTGTTTTGTTTTAATATACAAGTTGTTCCTACTTCCAAGTTTTGAAATATAGGCCCTTTGACATATTCAATGAAACATCAGCCTCCCTCTCTTGTTTGTGCTATGTTTTTTTCTCTTTATTTTTTCATCATTCATATTTGAATTTCTTGCCCACCGGCAATCCGAAGAAGCCACGTACTAATTTAATATTTATTTCCATCTAAAATGATTTGATTAGATGTCACTCGGTTTGTGTTGTCTACGCGTTAGGCTTGCAAATTCACCACATGTGAGGGGACGTGTTGAGAATAAATCTCATATTGATGAGAAGAGGAACCTTACATATGCTTATAAGAAGTTGGGCTATTCCTCATATTCCAATTGTTTTTACCGTAAAACCTCAGTTTTCTTCATGGTATCATAGCAGGTTGGTTCACATATAAAGTCAACGATCACATGTACTCCACATCACCCCATTTGTGTTGTCCACATGAGTGTTGAGAAAAAATCTCACATTGATGATAGGAGGGAATCTTGCATGTACTTATAAGAAGTTGAGCTATTATCATATCGCCAATTAATTTAAAAAAAAAATATATATATATAGTTCCAGAAGCTATGTGCCAAAGTCAAGGGATGATAGAACCAATGAAAAATAATAAAGATAAGATTCCTCAAATTGTTGGTTGATGAGGACCGGATTCTCTTTCTGGATATCCTAGGTATTCTCATATTTTAGCCGTTTATCGTATATTATGTGGTTAGTTTTCGTTAGGTTATATTTGTGTTTAATTTAAGTAAAAAAATTCAAAATGATTTCTAAGATGGTTAAGATGTGAAAATCCCTAAGATATTCACCTACAATTTGGATCCGGATAGGATCCAACTCGGTTTGAGAGGGATAACAACCCAGAAAAAGACAGGGAATTATTCAAAATATTAAATTCATTACTCTGGTACTCATTCTTATTTATTTTTTCTTGCACAAATGGGGAGGACAACAGTCCAGCTACCTTGTTATATGTAAGTGGCACAAGTGAGTTTCATAACGCTGGCTAAAGGGTTTTGTTTAGGAACTTAGATATTGGCGTGACTTGAGGGAGAAGGATTTTCTCTCCTCCTAATCTATCTCTCATCTTCTCTCCTCCTACTTGAATGGTTACGATTAAACTACGTTAATATTTTATATTGATTTTTTATAGAGACAATAAGACAAAAAACAATGTGTGAGAGAATGAGAGGAAATGAGATGAAAAAAGAAGGGGAGATAATTCTACTCCTGAGTTGAGACTTCTCTATATGCTGACTCAAGCTATGTTTGTAAGAAGTTACGTGCTTTGTTTCAGTACTATTGGCTTGAGTCAGTATGGGCAGGAATCTGATGGTAGAGCTTTTTACATATATATATATATATATATATAAGCGATATTCTACACCAATTTGCATTAAAGGGAAGTGAGAGGGCTTGAATATAGGCTGTAGTGAGTTGACGAAAAGGCCATAACTGCTAGAGTAATCTACCACTAATAAAACCCTTATTTGTATATTTGACTTTGTATAATTAGATTTAAAATTTAAAAACGACGGTTCTTAAAACTCTTGAAATTTTTCAATAGTTCCTATTATAATATATTGACAAAACAATTCCCGATTAAGACTTGATCCTTCCAACTTGAACTAGCTTCATTATAATTTGTAAGGGGCAAGCCATCAAACTTGGACAAATTTAAGCATTAATTTAACCACTAAAGTATATGTCCCCCTAATTGTTATGGAAGCTTAACATTAATTATCTGCCTAGCTATATTTTTGGTCAGTCCATAATCTGCCTTTTGTTGCAGTCATATTAGATTAAAAATGTAATCGTGTAAATCTATCATATATGTGATATCTCTAAAACTACATATTATCTTATTAGAGTTATAATCATATTTGGGATAAAGAATTTACCTTCCATACTACTATAAATAAAAGCACAATGAAGTGAAATAACACACATCTCTCTCTTTTTCTCTACTGCTATTTCATTTGTTTCAAATATCTTGTTAGTTGATGGTCACATTGCAAACCATTTCTCGAAGACAAATTACCCCTTCCACGTTGGGGGCTAGTAAGAGACTAAAATATTCTTGAAATTCAAAGGACTGAAGTATTCCTAAAAAAATTATGCAGTCTCCCAAAATTAGTACTTTCAACACTCGGTTGAGGGTACTGAACTCTCATGGCAACTCTCTAAGGCTCCTACGTCAGTTAGCTGTTCAAGCAATTCCTAACCATATATGCTCCCATTCCCTCGATTTGGCATATGTTTAATGGAGTCACATAATCCATAGACAAAAAAAAGTAATGCAGGTGGTTATTGTACTAATGAATGTTTACCTACTTCGAATAGAGGACGTTCGGAATAGGAAGAGAAGATGAGGTAGGATCATCTACCTTCGCCTGATCAATGTAATTCTTGATTTTCAGGTATTGAATTGCGAACTGTAACGTGGAACTCACATTTTTTTTTTATTGTATGTGTTGATAAACACGTACGGAAGTCATGAATCAGAATAAGTTCAATCCGATTCTATGCAAGTAATATAAGTCCAAAAATGATCGATCGCAATACCAAAAGAGAAAAGTTGATGTAAGGAACCCAGGTGGCAAAGTTTTTTAGCCTACTGATATTTTCTTTCCCTCTAATTATAGTGTGAGTTAGGGATTCAAGTTATTAATTAGAACCAAATTCAGCTTGAAATGCAAAACCAAGCATAGCTAATTGGGTTGTTAGTTCATACCTTTAGCTGGTGGTGGCACTGCTGCTGGATTGTCAATGGCCTCTGCTGTGGCGGCGGAACAAGTCCGGGACTCAGAAGCTTGATTTGCGCAATGACAAACAGTTTCATTCAAATTCCAATCATAGCCACAAACACCCTTTGAACTAACACACTCACCACATTTTTCACTATCCACCTTATACTTCACCTCAAACCCTTCCCTCACTACAGCTTCAAGCGCCGTCGCGTTCTGTATACTAAAGATTCTGAAAAACGTTGCATCACTAATCCGAACAACCACTTTTGACTTGCAGATCGGAGATTCCGGGACATCTGCAGCTATAGCGGCCACATCCTCATAAGCTTCATCGTCGGGGCAGCTGAAATCTTCAGCTTTTGAGCTAGAAGTACAATCATAGAGTAAAGTGACGTCCGAAGACCCAACAACGTAGTCAAAAAGTTTGGAATTGAGTTTGGTATCCCCAAACTTTGGCGAACAAACTTTGTCACAGTAGTCATCTCTTACAATTTTGAGTGTCTGGTCACCTTGGTTAATCTTCAGCAATCTGTATTTGACCCCCATAATCTCAATGGCGGTAACATCGTTCGAGCATGTTAGCTTCAGTTCCGGATAGCCGCAACTCTCCGGCCTTCCATCTCCCCAAAAGGGAAATCCCACTTCTGTGATGTCTCCACAATTAAACGCGTTACTACAATATGTGTACGAATCGAAGCTTGAGGACAAAGGAAAGTTGATGAAAACGAAGAAGGCGAAATGGGATGAGAAGAAAAACCAGGAATTCATATTTTGGGAAAGTGGAAGTATTTGGTAGAAATGAAATGAATTAAGTTGGTTGTAGTGGTTGGAGTTGGAGTGACACTGGGCAAAGGGAAGGAACTAGAGAGAGAGAGAGAGGAGCTAGTGACGTTATAGGAAAAGCTTATTCAAAGAAAGGGATGGGACAAATTATGAGTACTTGACGTTTTGTTCACTATTTATCTTTCTGTTTATTTATTTTTATTACCTGCAATATTTTAAATAATTTATACTAAGAGAAAGAAAAATGTTTGAACTCGGAATATAGTACATTAAAAAAAATCCTTAAGTACTAAGGCATACCATCACTTGCATCTTTTAGTGTTTATACAAAATATTGGGAGCTAAGGATTTGGGTTAAGGTACATAATAGGTAATTTATAATTTGATACCGAACTTATCATTCAAGAAATTTAAACTTAATACCTTTTACCTATAAGTAAAGAGGGAGAGAAGTGATAAATAAGCAAGGGAAGTGATAAACAAACGCACGCACACCATTTCTAGTTTCTCACATACTCATGTTAAATCTTATTCGTTTGTTTTGATTTGATTTATCTAATATAACAACCATTATTTAAGAGGAGTCTGTGACAAGATAAAGGGGATGTGTTAGAATCTCTCAAGAAGAATACCATTAGACTGTAGTAATAAGGTGAGAATCTGGATTAAGACACAAAATGGAGAAACCACAATTTAGTATTGAACTAGCCAGCTAATCTAATTTTTAACCTCCAACTTTTACGAAAAGATTTTCAATGTGCCGAAAATACGGAGTCGTACATTACAAGTCATCATATAATTTGAAGAGATTTTGTTTTAATCTCTTCAATTATATAATAACATGTGACGTATAACTTGTTTCCTGAACACATTAAAAAATAGGGTGTGCTATCCACACACCCCATTTTACTTCTCACACACCTTTGATAATTTCTGTCCGTTGATTTTCTTCAATTTATCTCATCTGACGACCGAAAATTAAAAAGGTGTGTGAGAGTAAAATAAGATGTGTGGATATCATATTCCTAAAAAATACTAAAGAAAAATAATACCACAAACTGTAGTCTTAATGCCTCATAAAATTTTGTTGACTTGATCAAAAGATTTTATTTAACGCAAATCTAGAATTTTCTTCTCCTCTGGCTCTACGGGTGATTTTTTTTTTTGTTTGGAGTTATCGGCTACAAGTCAAGCCAAATTAGTTTACGTATTAAGGGCTTGCCAACAAGAAAAGACATACAGATTTTAATGGCCTCAAAAACGAACCAGGATCCTCTCCGAATCCATTCCTTAGGGATCTTGCAATCATGTCCGTTCATCGTATATCGTACGGTCATAAATCATTTAAATATAAAATTTAAAATTCAAATATGAATAGTACTTAATAAAAACTGACCGTACGATATAAAATGAACAGACAAGATTGCGGTATCCCTAGGATCCTAGGGAATGGATCCGGAGAGGATCCTGGTTTCTCAAAAACTAGATCGTGCCCGTTCATCTAACTCCCACCTACCTATCGGTCTCGAAGACTCTCTGTAAGGGTTGTTTACTTTTAATTAAGTAGTTGAAAAAGGGCCTAACAACCATAGTTTAGACAACCATGCTGTTGCACTAACAACCATAGTTCAACAGGCGCTATATTAAAGCCTTCTTTGATATCTAAAATTAAATTGAAATAGATAAACCGCTAAATTAAGGTAAAAATTATGTTAGCCTAGAAACATAGAAGATCAATTAATCATAAAGAAAACTTATGAGTTTCAATCTCTCGATAATGTAGGATTACAAGGGATGAATTTCCTTCATAGCTAATCCTCTCTAATTCCTTCCAAATAAAAAGTATAACTATAGTCTCATTTTTTTTTAATTATCTGAGTAGAAATTGCATTCAAAAAATCCATCCACAATGGAAATATATATAGGTCCAGAAGGGTGCCTCAAAAACATCTAGGAAATAGTCTGTCTCCGGTCACAAACATAAGGGGCATTACAGTCTTACAGATATGCCGCATAAGCAAGCAGGATTGGCCAACCTCCACCACTGTCAGGTGCATACATCTAGCGTCCTTCAATCAGTGTCATTGTAGCTTCATTTGTGAGGAAAGTATTCGAAGGCTGTGGTTGAGGATGAGAGACTGTGTTTTGGATAGTGAATAGAGGCTGCTTAGGTTGTGCACCACCAATTACAGTTGTGGAACCATTTAGCATAAAAACTACATCCTGCATGCTCGGCCTATCCATCGCATTGTCCTGTACACAAAGCAGCCCAATATGCACACATTTCATTACTTCTGAAGCCGAATCTGATTCAGCCGCCAGCATTTCATCTACCAACTCCAATTCCCTGCCTTCCTTCCATAGCTGCCATGCATAGGCTAGTAAGCCTAGCTGTCGATCATAGATATAGAAGGCGGTATTCTTCTTGCTGCTGATAATCTCCAATACCAAGACCCCAAAGCTGTAGACATCAGATTTTTGAGAAAATATTCCACCCATGGCATACTCCGGAGACATATATCCACTGTGTGAACATGAAACTCATTAGTATATATGTAGCTGACATAAGTGTTTGGTTTCTTCCTTTTAAGAACACTGTTACCAAAAAATACTTATGTAATGTGATCGATGCAACTAATTAGCAGTTTTTATCCAAACAGGAGGAGTCGGTTAAGATTTCATGATGCAATGCTAACCATTAGAACTTTTGGTTGCGAATGACATGTTCAACAATATATAGAAAGGCATGAATCTTACCGCGTTCCGGCAACTCTCTGAGTATTTTCTAAATTCTGTGTCCCTTCAACTGAACGTGCCAATCCAAAATCTGAAATTTTTGGGTTCATTTTCTCATCCAAAAGAATGTTGCTCACTTTTAGGTCTCTATGTATTACCTTCAAATACGAATCGTGATGGAGATAAACAAGCCCTCTGGCAACACCTTGAATAATATTAAAACGTGTACCCCAATCAAGCACTGCTCTTCTCGTCGAATCTGATCATCAAATAATCGATCAATCCACCGATTAGAATCTAAAGATAAGAAATTGCAGTAAAGTGCATTGAAACTAACCGAAAAGAAAAGTATCCAAGCTTTTGTTTGGCATGAACTCATAAATCAGTAACTTCTCATCCTCTTTAACGCAGCAACCCATGATTCTGACAAGATTTTTGTGTTGGAGATTGGAGATCAATAACATTTCATTCTTGAACTCCACTACACCTTGCCCTGAGGTACTGGACAGTCTTTTTACTGCTATTTCCTTCCCTTCTGCTAGCTTACCCTACGCAAAGTCGACAAATAAATCATTGCATTCATGTCTGTCTCTCTGTACCTATCATAAAAATAATAATAATTACCCAATAAACTGGACCAAAGCCTCCTTGCCCGAGTTTGTTTTCTATGCTGAAACTGTCCGTAGCAACTAATATGCTATCAAAATCATAGATCATTAACTCAGACAGATCATGTTTTCCACCTATATATTCTTGAAGGGTGTCCCTTGTTATTTTGATGTGTTTCCTTGTTAATTTGATGTGTCCTGATTTTGCAATTATACACAGCGAACACTGAATCAAAGCAAAACAACTTACAAAGTTTTGAGAGATAATCTGCTAATGCATTATATTAATCCAACACCTCGATCTCTTTCACTTAATTACCTTTTTGCTTAGCTCTCATTCTGCAGAAACCGAACACTATGGCACCCAATACACCGATAAAACAAACAACCGTAAGGCTCGCAATTAACTTTATTGGCTTTCCTTTACCTGTAAAAATTACAATACAAAAACAAGCATGAGATATATAGGAAGAGAAAAGTTACTGCTTGATAAATAGAGTTGTCCAAGGCTTCAAGCACTTTTGAACCCAAAAAAAAAAGGCATCAAGCACTATTATCATTAGTTCATATGCTAGTTCTGTGCATGCTTGGTGAATATAAACATCTACGCCATCAGAGGGAAACTCCTGCATATGAGTGAGGTGTTTGGACCAGATTAAGCACCCTATTTTATAAAAAAGTGCATACGCTTTGTAAGAACAATTATTTAGGCGCACTGTCTTGCAGTCGGCGGATGTGCTGTCAGAATCCAAAGACACAAACTCATGAGAATCTGGTACTTTGAACCCTACCTGCATATGAGTGAGGTCTTGCAGTCTTGCAGTTGACGGATCGCTTTCACTTTTCCAGGAAGTCATGGCAGTCCTCCTTCCAGAATTAATACCGTATCCCAGGAGCTGGCTTCGTAGCAGGGTATCACAAAGGTGATCAAAGCTCTGCTATAACAATTGATCAGCTCCTATATCATCATTGACAACAAAGTTTCCATTGTCCATTGTCCCTGTACAGCACCGTCACTTTTGGGTCTACCTCTTCTGAAGCTTTATTTGTTTTTTAGAATAAAAACAGAACTCATCTTTCATATGCCCCCAGCTTTGAATATTATGAAGAGATAATTGGTTACCAAATCGAAAAGAAATCAGAAAAAAGAGGGCACCCACTTTGAAGTTTCGTTTCCCATGGAAAGCCACATGGGTTTTGTCATGGTAATATGAAAGAAACTGGATGGAATTGTGAGCGCCCACAATAAGAGTGAGAAGGTTAATTGGTATTGAACATGGTTACAGCACTGGTTTGAGAAAACAAAGAAGGGGAGCAAACTTAGAAGAACTTTAAAGGGTGATACCAAGTTAAGTAGGCTTCTCGTTTTGCGAGGTCAGGAAAAATACCAAAACACAGTAAATTTTCAAATTTGGGCACTCCAAGCACAGCCTAAAACTTGCCCAAAACTACTAGAAGTAAACTCTACAATACCCGAGAAAAAGAAATACCTGCTGGATTACAGACTCGATTGCCGCAAATGCAAACGGGTCGGTTCTTATCCGAGTCAAACCCGCAAAGCCCATTGACATTGAGACACTTAGCGCACTGCTTCTCGTACGGGTTGGTATAATGGACATTGAAGCCGGTCTTGATCGCCTCTCCAAACAGAGACCGGTTGCCGACCAGCACCGCCGCCGTGGTTTTGAGAATCGGCACCGTAATCCCGACGGAGCACTTGAACCCGCTCATGATCGGATCGAGCGGCGCCGGCCCGATCACGTAATAAGCGTCGTCGAAAGTCAAGTTAAGGTCGCAGAAAAACCAGTTTTCAGGTTTAGGACTGATTAAGGTGGAATTACAGCCGTAGAAAATGGTGACGTCCATGTCTTCGTCATCATCGTAGGTGAAGAACTCGGACTCGAGAGTCGAGTTCCCGAGTTTGTCGGTGCAGGTCGAGTTCCAGAGGTCGGAGCGGGCGAGGGTGAGGTTCTGGTGAACCGGGTCGAGTTTGAGAACCCGGTAGCTCAGGGCCGCGATGGTCAACTCGGGCGTGTCGTCGATGCAGCTGAGGTGGAACTCCGGCGGGCCGCAGTAGGAGGGTCGGGCCCCGCCGGTGAAGGGGTAGGTGAGGTTCCGGAAGGGCCCGCATTCGAAGTTTTGGGTGCAGTTGGAGAGGTCGGCATCGGCGGGGAATGAAGTCGTAACGTCGACGGAGCAGAAGAAAAAGAAAAGGAAGATGAGTGGGAGCATTGAGCTGATAATGTGTATTTGGTGGAAGGTATTAAATATCGATGATATCGGAAATATCGCCGGTCCAAAAGTACGGGAATTTTTATGGAAATATCGAGATATTATCGATATCGATAAAAATTGAATAAAAACTATGGAAATTATAAGAAAAATTTGAAAATTTTTATTGAAACTTTGCAGGATGTTTATTTAGTCAATTATCTATTAGTTTATCACAAAAAATTGGAAAGAAATGCATTGCATGATAGATATAACTGATTTAAGTTGATTATATAGAGAGCTGACAAACATTATGGGTGTAGAAAATATGTAGTAATTAATGAAAGAAATTTAAACACACCATAATCATTTATATATAATGAATTAGTACAATATTTTACACTTTTTACATTGCATGGTAAGATACATGAGTGACTTAGCAAGGTCTAAAATATCGATGATATTGGAAATATCGGTAGTAAAAAAAAAAATCGGTAATCTAAAAACACGAAAATTTCTATAAAAATATCAAGATATTATGGATATTTTAGATCATGATTTGGTGTGATGTATTTCTGAAAATTGACAAGCAACAAGAATAAGGAATATGCAGTGCTAATCCTAGCAGCAAGCACAGATATTTTTCATTCATATCAACATTGGATACCTCATACAACTTTATCCTACTTGTCCTTCGCTAAAAGACAATTCCAGACAATTCCAGCTACTTTAGAGTAATATCAGCCCTTTAATTCAAAAACTAGTAATCTAAAGCATACACTTGTCCTATGAGACTACGCATATAGCTAACAGATCAGCCACCTTAATAGAATAATTGGCTTAATCTTGGATTTGCAAGGACAATGATTGTCTGCACTCCACTTCTGGTGTCTTTTCCGTGCCTTCGTTTTGTGTGGTTACGGTTAAGCCACATCAATATTTTATATTGTTTTTTTATAGGTATAATAAGACAAAAATGAATAGTAATATAAAATGTTGACGTGGCTTAACCGTGACCACACAAACAGGAGGGCACAGGAAGGGCACCGGAAGTGGAGGGCAGACAATCCTTGTCCGATTTGTAAACCTAAGTCGCTCTGCACTTAGAATACAATCATCAAAGTCAACAAAGGCTGACACATGTGAGGAAGTGTGTTGAGAATAAATGTCAACCCATTTATGTTGTCTATGTGTGTGTTGAGAAAAATCTCACATTGATGATAGAAGGGGACCTTGCATGTCCTTATAAGAAGTTATGTACTCTATCAAATTCTAATTTCATATCCGTTCGCTCTATTAACTTGTTAGAGTAGAATATGTACTTATTCTAACAAATGTAGATGGTTCTCTAATTTGAGGCAGCGCATTGGTTGCTGAGGAAGCCTTGCCATAGTACAAAGTACTAAAATTGGAGGACAAAAACTAAAAAGGGATGTCAATCTAACCCTTCAAACACCAGTGTATTGTCTAAGACCCAGATTGTTGAGCGCATCAATCCTAGTCAGGAATCTAAAGTTTATTCTACATATTACTAATTGGTTTTGGGTTAGACTGATAGTCTAATTCTATCATAAACGTAGTGGAAAGATGTTTAGGCGCATACCTTTACAGTTTGAGGGAGCATGTCCATCCTTACAGAAGCAGGTGAATTCAGCTGAAGATATATTGTCCTGATGCGACTCTAAGCTATTGGGCTTTGGTTATAACTAGTTAGACTATCTATTGTTATTACTACCCATTAAGCCCACTACTTAGGTAATACTATTAGGCCCATCCATACCTCAAACCCTAGCTATCTTTGGGTGTATTAAAACCCTTTTTATGATGTAAAGAGAGTATGAATGAAGATATGAATTTCCTTTGATTTCCTTTTCTATTTCCTGCATTACTTTTCTTGCAACTTCCCTTTTATACCATGTCTGATCCTATCATGTGCCCGCACTGGCCCCCTGACCCTCGACATTGGTCACACAAGGTATTACTTGCATCCCACTTCAACCCAAACCCGGAATCAAGTGCAGCAACCAGATTATCCTTGGACGAATTCAACACCAGATTTGCAGCTGCAGATTGAGAAATGCTGGCAGTGACGGTCGTTTTGCAGTTACCACTAATATTCAGCAGCCCTAAATTTGTGACAAAGTAATTAACGGAAGTGGCAATACTGTTTATGCTGCAATTGAACTGACTTGTGGGCTGAATTGGAAGAAGAATGTTAAGCGGGGGACAGTCGTAGAACAGCAGTACTTCTTGAACATCCGAAGTATTTTTGACGCGGCTTGATTTTATGGTTGTATTGGCAAGTGACACCGGATAAAAAATCATATTTATCCGACAAAAAAAAATCATTCTTAAAGGAATGAATTACCAAAAAAATCATGTATTTTATTTTTTTACAAATGATATTACACTAAATTCATCTAAATTATAGAGAGGAGATTCAAATTTGGGTGTGGAAGGTCGAGCACACTGCTTCAGCCAACTTAACTAAACTCAAATCCGTAAAGCTGATAAGAGAATAAGTAAAAAGCTTCATATGTTTATGTACATTGCTGCCTAGCATGCACCAAATAGTGATGATGCTTCTCCAAAGTATCTTGCATCAACATCAAACGAAAACCAACCCGCAATATAGAACGACATTCAAGTTTTAACATCTGCTTATGAGTGTATACAATACTTTTTACCATCTATTTTAGAACTGAAGGCTGAAACTCACTGAAAAAAACAGGAAGGAGGATATGGAAATCTCTACTGCTAAAAGGAACTGGGTGTGGTAGAGCCGCTAACCAATTTATCAGCTCCATTCGAGTCCGGTGAAAGCGGGGGTGGCATATTCCTCAAAAGTTCAACCTCGTCTGATCGGATATCCAGCCCCACTGCTTCGCCGTTTTCTGAACCAAGATCTTCGTTTTGGACTGCTTTCAAACCCTCCAACACTTCGTCCATGGTTGGTCGCATATCCCTCTCCTGTTGCAAACACCGGAACGCCAATTCTGCCACAGCTGTTGTCATTTGCCTAACAGAGTAGTTTGTTTCATACCCAAGATGAGGATTCACCAGCTCATTCACTAAATGGTTTTGGATTTTGTTGACAGCCAGGTTGGCCAAATTTATGTCATGCCGGTGCCTGTTGGTGTCCACGGCTTGTAAAGACGATAAAAGCTCGATCAAGACCACCCCAAAGCTATATACGCCACTCTTGTCTGTGAGTTGATAGCACTGGTAATACTCAGGATCGACATAGCCGGGAGTCCCTTGCGGAGCGGTTGACACATGGGTGACATCGTTGGGGAACAATCTCGACAGACCGAAATCAGCCACTTTCACGCAAAAGTCGTTGTCTATGAGAATATTGTTGGTCTTGACATCACGGTGTATAACATCATTGCGATGGAGGAAAGCCAGTGCATCAGCTGTCTCTATGGCGATGCTCAATCGAACAGGCCAACTAAGAGAGCCGGATTCCACACGTTTCCCATGGAGATGGTCAGCCACTGTTCCATTAGGAATATGTAAGACATATTCTGAAATCACAACAACAAGACATTAGGATCACGAATAAATCAAAATCAATATGAAATAGAGATCGACTAATTATATTGAACTTATCTGTAGAATTCGGAAGACATGGTTATGAAGGTGAAACCTTTGATCCTTGCGAACAAAGTAGAAGTAGTCTTCTACTTCCAGTACCTCTGAATGAACTCTACTATCGAAATAGGCTTATAGTTTTCGTGAGTTTCTATCGGTATGGAAGCAGGGACGGCTCATAGGTTATATAGCTAGGGTTTCAATCAATTCCTCCCTATTATCGGAAAGGATATCAACCCAAATCATATCTCATCAATTATAGTCCCATCATGACTCTTATTCCTTGTATTTACTTAATAAAGGCCCTTAATTGATTGCATGTAATTAGGACTCCAATATGTTTATTTCCTTAAGGCACCGAGAGTCCTAGAGATTTTATTAACTTGATTGCCAAGTCAATATTCCCTCAATTATTCTCGGCATAATTCATTGTCATTCACAAAATGGTTTTACATTCTCCCACTTGAATGTCAATGAGAATACCTTAACGAGATAAATATATATGGTGATCACTTGAGTCCACTAAAGTATGCAATCATACCTTTCAAGTAACTTGTCACTTTGAGACTAAGTGCAGAACCAAAGAAAACAAGGCACACATTGGACAGTTCCTTGCACTCCATGATTACATGCACACTCAACTCAAAGCACTATGTTACTAACAAATTCATAATATCAAGAGCTAATAGCCAAAACATTAGCTCACAATAGTCGAACTGATAATATGAAAAATATATTTCAGTACAAAAGTAGTTCACAAAAGAACTCAACAACGTTGGTAACAACATCCAACTTTTCTGTCAATTTAGAATACGATAAGAGAACAAGTAAAATACGACATACTATTTACAAAATCAGGATCTCTTATTAAAACTTATGAACAAAACTTAAACAAAATTTACTCTTAAAATATCAGCCACTAACACTTCAAATTTTTAACACAAAAGGTAATCTCTTACTCCCACTGATTAGTAGAGAAACAAATTATTACTCCCACTGATTAAGAGAGTGAAAAAAAACTTTATAAATGCCTATAAAATGAAACAGACACCTTTCAAATACACCCATTAGCAAAACATTAGTCATGGGATCTAAAACATAAAATTTATGAGCTCAACATCTTTATTTTAGATGTTTGTAGGGAAGTGATTCTCGTGACTGAAAAACTATACAAAATTATTTGGTCAGTTTTGTTCATCTAACAATTGACAGAAATAGAAAACTTTAACTGAATGTTTTTTAATGCATCAAAAAACATATAATTCCAGAATCATCTTTGGACATAAACTAATTATATTAGGTTTGCATAGCTAAAACATAAAATACAAGGGTAAACTTATATAGCTTCAACACTTTTGAGCAGATGAAGTATATACAATCTTGTCAATTCCATGTTTCACTATACATTGATTTATAGTTGTACTGAATAAGAAAACACTTTTGAGCAGATTAATTATTCCTTAATAACATATAAATCACAAGTCCAATTTCTTGAACAACAAACAAGAATTAATAAGCAAAACACTTTTGAGCAGAATATACTCATTAACCCTTCTTGAATTTCTTACAAGATTAGTTGCATATATAAAATATAAAATAGTATGATAATGTACGTTTTATCTACCAAAACTATGACGATTAAAAAGCATGCAAAATTGATGAGTGTGAAGCCCATAATACATTATTTCTCCCACTTGGGCAAACACTCAAAATTGCAAGATTAAACACTAGAGAAAGTGATTTTCATATAACAAAATATAGGCTAGTTGAATCAATAAAGATAGTGTACACAATCCATTATATAACATAACATGGCAAATTTTTACAAAGTTTGAAGTTAGAAAAATCTATCAAAATTGTAATCAAACAGGACACGTTGCAAGGTATGCAAAACTCCATCAATATTTCCCAAGCTCCACCAAAATTTCAGATTTAATCATAATTTAAATAAAACCAATTTACAATCTTTAATATGCTCAAAACACGAAAATTTCTTAAATAAATTTGCTGAGTCACAAAATAGTTGATTTGGACATAATAAACCAATCTATATGTATCAAAATTAGGATTATATAAGGAACAATATCTCAACATCATTAATCAATAAAAGTGACAAGTGATTAGATAAACCAATGGCTACAAAATTTATTTTAGTGTAAGAGAGAAGACTCACATATGTGTTAATGATTAGGTCATAAATTAAAATGAAACCTAATAAGAGAATCCAAACTCAAAATTTATGTTTTAATTCTAAAACAAATTCAATTAAAATAAACACTTAGATATCTCAATAACATCATTTTTTTTTCAACAATAATTTTAATCCAATTTAGAACTCATAGAAAATTAAGGCAAAAGATTGGCAAATTTACCTACTCATTCTCGATTCTGCAAGATTCATCATGGAAGTAGTCGAGTTGTGGAGGATCGAACCAACTCCAAATTGCATGATTGTTACACCTTTGGGCAGAAACTAATCATGCAAAGAAAATACCTGCATAGCTAGCCAAAACATAAAATACACAAAATACATATAGCTTCAACAGCTTTGGCCAGATGAACATATGTTAAAAGTATTTTATGATTTGTTATATTACTAATTTATAATTGGTGAGTGATTTCCTGAATTTCCCATTGGAACAAAAGTATTCACCATATAAATTAGAATTTTGATTTTTCAAAATAATCTTTTAGAACAGTATTAAATAACCGTTTTGTTGGATATTCAATGATTCTCAAAAGGTTCAATCAGACACAAAAAGTATGTCGTTGTTGACATTGAACAATAGAGTTCTCGAAAGAGGAAACATGGTTATTCAGTTATTCAATAGGGACCAAAATGATCAATTAGTAAACTGATTCCACTTTCCAATTTTCTCAGAAGACAATTATCATCATAATCAGAATTGATGACCAAACAAAACATTGGTTTAAGCAAAACAAACCAATAAATCTTTAAATCAAAATTTAATCAGTGTTGTTTATAAAATTCATTAGTATTGAGAATTTGCATAACATAAGGACATATTGGAACCATAAACTTGTACAATAATTGGTACCAATAGATGTACACAAATCAGTGAAACAATATCACATAACAAAACTAGTTTTGAAGTACCAAAATTCAGCAGTACTACTTTAGTTTGCAAATTCACTAAAAACTCAATTCTCTTTAGATTGTCATGAAAATTTTTAGGTATGCACTAGACATATATGGCCACTATTTCGCAAAATTTCATGATTTTAAAAATTTTAAGCGAGCCAAACATGAATTCGAAAAGAGAGGTGCTTTAGAAACTGCAGAAAATGTCCAATATAGACCTGAGACTTCAAATTCACCAAATATTCATTGTTCATCCGATATGCATGAAAATTTTCAGACATAAAGTAAACATAAAAATATGTTATTTCCCAAAATTTCATAATTTTTGAGATTTTACAAGTGTACTAAAACCAATTCGAAATAAGTTGTGCTGCTGAAACAACAGAAATTCTGCAAACATACCCAAGACTAAATAATTTACCAAAACTTCAATCTTTCTCCAATATGCACGAATACGTTCAGGAATGAAGTAGACATGTAAATCTATTGTCACCCAAAATTCCATGATTTTTTCGATTTTAAAAGTGGGCTAAAAAACAAAATTGAAATGGAATTTGCTGCAGAAACCGCATAAATTCTGCAGTACAGTCTCGAGATTAAAAAAAAATTCACCAATAATTCATTTTCAAACTAATGCTTGTGAAAATTTTCATATTTAAAACAAACATCTCAATGTATATCATACTAAAGTTTCATGAATTTATGAGGTACATTGATATATCAAAATAATATCACAAACAGACTATTCTGCAGAAGTCTGCAGAATTCCAGCAACATGGGATCACACTTAAAAAAAAATTACCATAAATCCATTTCTTGTCAAAAAAAAAAAAAAAACATGAAAAAATACCAGCGTCTACAATCCATTTAATATTATGACATGACCGAATTTCATAATATTTGGAGTTACGGAAGTCTATCAAGCCCAAGTTATTGACATTTGAAGACCCAAAAACTTAACAAGCGAGAGCATACATAAGACATTAGTGTCATGATGTTTACACATGCATCTCAATTTTTGATAAAGCAAGTGTAAAATTGCAGATATTATATTGTATTCAAAACTAAATATAAACCATGAGAACATAAAACCAAAACTTGCAGCTCCTTATATTTTCCCTCAATTATAAAAGGTTCTTTCATATAAGTTTTCTTAATCATGAGCATATGCTTATATAATCAGAAAATTTGCAACATGCCTAATGCAATTCTTCCATTCAATAAAATATCATTAGAATTATTCATATTAAGATTAAGAGTGAGCGGAAGCATGAAATTCCAGGAACTCATAAGAAAACTCCATATATAAGGACCCATATATACATGGAAAACATGAGCGGAAGCAAGAAGACAAACCTCACAAACTCATAACAAAATTTCATATTAAACTGTATAAGAATTCATATTCGAAAACAATTATAAACCAAATCCAACTTTACTCATGACAGCGAATGATTCTCACCGAAAAAATGCCAAGAGGGCAAAAACCCACACAACATAACGAAATTATTATTATTAATATATAGTTGTGTAACAAAACAGACCCCTTTATTATTATTAATTAAATGGAATTCCAAATCAAGGAAACCCTAAACAATGCCGAGCAGCAACAACAATGCCATCCAAGTCAATCTTGATCTTAATCATATCAAAATAATTAAATCAAACTATTTAGATGCAAATTGTGGCAACCCTCCAAACTCCAGAAATTGATAATATACACACATATTAATTAAGGTCACAACAAATTAAGAAGAAATTATCAAATTAACCAGGCGAAGGTCAAAATTCAATGCAAAATTGTATATATATATAGCTTTCATCAAATAGGTATAGAAGCAATCAGATTTGCTTCTTAATATCACGACATGGCTAAGAAAACTCATCTTTACGTCTTTTTACTCATAATAAGGTTGAAAGGAATCATGAAATTAAACAAGAAGGCAAGAAACCCAATGGAGAAGTGTAAATGTATCCATAGTCGCATATAGGTAAAACCCCAGCACGATAAAGCAGCGGACGTGTTTGATCATCTATGAAATTATAATCAAACACCTTACCTTTAATCCGAACCCTAAGCTTGTTGTGTGGCTCTGATACCACATGTAAGACATATTCTGAAATCACAACAACAAGACATTAGGATCACGAATAAATCAAAATCAATATGAAATAGAGATCGACTAATTATATTGAACTTATCTGTAGAATTCGGAAGACATGGTTATGAAGGTGAAGCCTTTGATCCTTGCGAACAAAGTAGAAGTAGTCTTCTACTTCCAGTACCTCTGAATGAACTCTACTATCGAAATAGGCTTATAGTTTTCGTGAGTTTCTATCGGTATGGAAGCAGGGACGGCTCATAGGTTATATAGCTAGGGTTTCAATCAATTCCTCCCTATTATCGGAAAGGATATCAACCCAAATCATATCTCATCAATTATAGTCCCATCATGACTCTTATTCCTTGTATTTACTTAATAAAGGCCCTTAATTGATTGCATGTAATTAGGACTCCAATATGTTTATTTCCTTAAGGCACCGAGAGTCCTAGAGATTTTATTAACTTGATTGCCAAGTCAATATTCCCTCAATTATTCTCGGCATAATTCATTGTCATTCACAAAATGGTTTTACAGAATATACTCATAAACAAGGAGGAGTTCTCGGCTGCGTCTTGAGGTGCATCCAACAGCTTGACAAGGTTTCGGTGTTCAAGACGAGTTAAGATCTCGACCTCATTCATAAACTGCTCCACACGTTTGAAATTGTTTTCATAAAGGCGCTTCACAGCCACTACGCGGCCATCATGTAGCTTACCTGGTCAAACAATTACAAGAACATTTAACCAAATAAAACCAAGATTATCTGTTTGTGAGCTAAATTGCTTGCAAAGATGGAAAAGGAAGTATTTTCGAACCATAGTAAACAGTGCCAAAGCCTCCATCTCCAAGCTCTGTAGCGGGGTTGAAATTTTCAGTGGCTTCCTCTAATTCATTATAGCTGAAGCCTGAACTCCAAAGTAGGTACCCCCCTTATTATCGTAGTCAGACTTGGAGGTAAAAGAGGGATAAGACGGGATGCTCTGAAATTGGGAGAGATCAGTCGAGGGAGTAGCAACACCCTTGCTAGTAAGGGGTGTAGGAAGCTCTTTGCTTTGAGTCTGTGCAGCAAGTTTCTTCTTCTTGCGTTGGATGAAATAATATACCTAGAATTAGACCTGTAAACGGGTCGGGTTTATTGGATTTGGGTCAGGTTTAACCCGACCCGTTAAGCTAACGGATCATCTGCCCGTTTCATCCGTTAACAATTATTATTATTATTTTTTTGCATAAAGTTTATTTTTTGTTATTAAGACTTTACTAAAATTACTAAAATATCCTCAACTAACTGGTGTTAACGGGTCCTAACGGGTCTAACGGGTTGACCCAAAGTGACCCGTTATTTAACGGGTTGTTAACGGGTTCACCTGTTAGTGACCTGACCCGTTAAGTATCCATCCAAATACAAATATTAACGGGTTGGGTCGGGTTGGGTCCAAAATCCCAGGTCTACATAGAACCCTACGAAAACGCCGAAAAGAATTGCACCTCCTACAGCAAGACCTGAAGATGACATAAAATATTGTTTAGATTTTCATCTCCGTCCCATGATGCCATTGGAAACATTACAATAAGTTGTTAATGAAGTGATATATTACCTATTTTGCTTTGCGGCTTATTTCCTGAAATAGCCAAACAGATTCAAAATGTTAATAGAAAGAACATCATCTTATCCGAAAACTTGCCCATAACTACTAGTAGTAAACTCTACAATACCCAGAAAAAGAAATACCTGCTGGGTTACACACTCGATTGCCGCAAATGCAAACGGGTCGGTTCTTATCCGAGTCAAAACCGCAAAGCCCATTGACATTGAGACACTTAGCGCACTGTTTCTCGTACGGGTTGGTACAATTGACATTGAAGCCGGTCATGATCGCCTCTCCAAACAGAGACCGGTTGGCGACCAGCTCCGCCGCCATGGTTTTGAGAATCGGCACCGTAATCCCGACGGAGCACTTGAACCCGCTCATGATCGGATCAAGCGGTACCGGCCCGATCACGTAATAAGCGTCGTCGAAAGTCAAGTTAAGGTCGCAGAAAAACCAGTTCTTAGTGTTTGTGGCTGGAATTTCCGCCGGGGATGTTTCCTAGCCGACGAGCACACAGCTCCCCGAGAGGTTGGTGCCGGTTAATGCTTTCTGTCGGGCTTTGATAGGAGCATATTTATGCGACTGAGTTAGCTTGTTCTCATGCATTTATGTTGTTATTTCTTAGTTAATTATGTATATTAAGCTATTTTCGTGTGTTTGTAGGTCCATAGGCCTTATAAAGCAATAAGGTGCATTTTGGAGCAGTTTTGGGCTTGGAATGGATAACACATGCATGGAGCAAGGTGGATGGACGAAATTGAAGACTAAAGATGATTAGAATGTGTTAAAAAGAAAGAATAATTAATGACAAAGAGCTCAGCAACCAAAGAAGAAACATGAGTCAATATTACCTTATTTTGATTTAATCTTTCCTAATCCTCAATGTCCCTAAGTTCCAACAACATTCCTTGTCTATTTCATTCACTCATTGCCTAGCACCACCCTTGTTCCCTCCATCATTTCAAATTTCTTGCATCAATCATCACTCCACCTTAACCCTTGACTCATTTCTACACCATTCCACTTCCCTTTCCTTTCTCTACCATGTGCATAATCATTCATGTTCCCTACTTGCATTCATTGTTGCAACACCACTCCATTTTACTCCTCATGCTTTGCATCATTACTTCACTTTCACCTTTGAATCATTTCAACACCACTCCATTTTACCTATGCTTTGCATCATTACTCCACTTTCACCTTTGAATCATTTCAACACCACTCCATTTTACCCATGCTTTGCATCATTACTCCACTTTCACCTTTGAATCATTTCAACACCACTCCATTTTACCCATGCTTTGCCTTGCATTTCCTCTATAAAAGGAAGTGTGTGTAACATAAATGGAGTTCATATATTTTTTAGATCATTCACTCCCATTTCAATACAACCTTCATCCAAACACATCCATTCATATTTACATCCATTCCTCCATACAAACAAACCTTCAAACACCCACCAACACCTTGTGCCGTAGCAAAGGAAGGAAAGGAAAGTGCTTGGACGTGCGTGCTATCAACTTGGATCGTTGGAGCGTTTAGGTGTTTTCTTTCTTTTGTTTCCAATGTTAAATTCATTTTCTGATTTTGTTGCAATTATGAGTGGCTAAACCCCCATTTAGTTAGGGGGAAGTTTGAAGCCATGAACATGCTTGAGATATGAATTGATTTCTTCCAATTGTGATTTGATAAGTTGTGATTGCAATTCAATTATCCATTTTATTCATAACTGATTCGTGTATGTTTATTAAGGATGCATACTTAATTTTCATGCATGAATTAGATGCTAGAATATAAATGAGTTTCACCTAATCGTTACAAGTTTATATTCATGAGTAGTGAAGGTTGTTTATCACAATCGTGTTAATTGAATTCTTGGCAATTGTATCATGCATTCATAGTTATAATTGTCTCGTCAACACTTATGATTTTCATTGAACGTAATGATATCTGATTGTATCTCTATTATGCATTCATATAGGGGACTTTTAGAGAATGATTTGGGTTGTCGCATGCATTCATCCAATTCAATGAGTAAAGGAAAATCTGAGGGTTAATTTGTGCATCACGGTTAATCTGGGGTGTTGAGCATAATAGTTTATTGAAAAGCAATTGGAAATCGATTCATGTACAAGTGTGTCATGTGTGAAGAACGGACCTCTAACTAATCCATCCATCATTTTATTTCTCAAATTCATTTTATAATCTGCCTAGTTTTATAACTTGCTTGTTTATTTCAAATTCATCCAAACCAAAATCCCCTTTTTAGTTTCTTGTTTCAAAGTGTTAAATTTCTGTTTTGTTTGTGTTTTTGAGTGTTTTGATTCAAGCTAAAACACTAAATTCATCCAAAGTTGATTTAGAGTCCAAATCTGCCCAGTTTGTGTTTTTAGGCAGTTTTGAGTATTTTTAAGTTGTTTTGAATCTTTAAAATCTGTTTTGAGTCCCTTGAATCTATTCAAACGTTTTTAATTTTGTTTTTATGTTTTTGAGTCAGTTTAAAGGTTTTAGCAAGCCCTCCTAATCCCTGGTTTAGAACGATCCCTACTTGCATTTATACTACAATTTGACAACAAGAGGGTTTAATTTGAGTGCTTAATTTTCATCGCATCAGGCTTTTGCTTCACTGGCGGGCTTGTTGGGCAAAGCTGAAAGAGAAGGACAGAGTTAACTTTGAAATGTGCCTGCAATCAAGATTAACTTTTAAGTGCTCAGGTGTGCCACTGCCATCTTTAGCATGACAGATATAAAACGGATGTTGAGTTTTAGTTGTACATATACCCGAGAGGCTGTGTTAGTTATGACATGTGCCTTTATAGGGCCTTAGGTGTAGGCCTTGAGGCTTCCAATCAAGAACTAACCCAGTACTCGAATATACGATGTCTGTTTCATTGATTGCAGAAGTGTTATAACCATTATACTTTTGATTATCCGAGCCCGCAGAGCAGAATGAAGCCAAATAGGTGCCTTTGTAGGGCCTTAGATATAGGCCTTGAGGCTTCCTATCAGAATTCCTTTTATACTCAAACATTCTACTATAATCATAATATAATAGAAATAAAACTAAGAGATAGGTCGATTACTTGCGCCCCAAGTAACTTCGGACTTCTTGTTATCAAAGCTTGTCGTGGATGGGTTAAGTCCACATGAGGTTCCTTTTTATGCCTTGAGACCAAGGACTTTTGAATGATCAATCTTACATGCCCGAGAGTTTAGAACTTAGATCTGGTTTAAACTGTGACAACATATTCAAATCGGATTCAAGAACTGAGAGAGTCTTTTAATCGTCATCTTACTAGAAATAACTTGAATACAACTGGAAGTATACAACATATTGCTAGGCTAATGAATGAAAAGACAAAACCAAAGAGGGTTGGGCAAGGCTGATCGTCTTGCAACTTCCTATCTTTGTGGTTTATCAAAGGGTTTGAGAGCTTTAGAAAGGGGGTAGGGAGATGAGTTTATAGGAAGAAATCATTACTACAGCAAGTTTTAAGACGAGGTAGTAGAGCTATTACAAAAGGTTTGGGTGAGGGTTGATCCCGAGAGGGATGAAGGCTTGGGCTGACTACAGCTTCGTTTGAAGGAAAATATGGCTTTGAGCAAAGTTTGTGCTTGTATTTGTTTGTTTGATTGAGTGTCTCTATCTCTGATTTCTCTTTCTTCTTTTATAGACACTTCGGCTTGGCCTTTTGTAGCAGTAATCTTGCCCGAATGTAGTTTGAAGGGTAGTGACTCATCAGCTATTTACTTGTACTGCCACTGTAAAGTGCTTTTGGGCTGATTAGCTGGCTGGTCTACACCACTTGGTTTCTAAGTAGGTGAGCAAGTGGTTCAAGTGGCCTGCACCCAGTCGGGAAATGCCTTTTCCGCCTTCTAGGCTTTGGCTGGGCTTCGGGTTTTTCCCTTTTCTAGACCTCATTTTGGGCCAACTTCTTCCTGAGCCCAAAGTTCAAGTTTTAACCCAAACAGTGCCCCTTCAATTAATATTCAGACTGGAACTCCAGGCGCTAATATTGATTGAATAGCTGCATGCGCATGTACCCTTGTTCTTGGAACTTGTATCTTCTGGTCGAGATCATCGGAACCCGGAGTCTCTTGATCTTCCCACGACTCTTGAACTTCCTTCTGACATTCCTATAAATTCCGGCTCATTCAACAAATCATCTTCGATCTCATTTTTTATCCACCTTGAGTGTTTCCGCCTTCTTAGTTTTCTTCTAAAACTGTGAAATGAGTTATTCAGGATTCAAGTGGGGTTTCCTAAAACTTCCTTTTCGTGAGAAAAAGAGTTTTCATCAGATAATTACTATCTCCAACACCTTTGGTCAAACACCCCGCTATCCCCAACACCCTTGGTCAGGCGGTTTCCTTATGAAGGTTTGCCTTCCTGCTTGTTGCCATGATAAGTCAGGCTTCACCATCATATATGGTGATGACTCTGTCTGAGGACCCTCTACCAAGCTCATCTTGGCCGCACAACCAGATCACCTGATCAGATTCTATCCGTGAAGACAACGGAAAACCAGCCGAAACACCATTGCATCCAGAAAGAAACGAACGTAGCACATCAGAATTGAATCTGTTGTAAATTTCACCAATTTTTCGAAATGAAATAAACATTATTTTAGCAACTTTTTATCTTTCTGTCTTCTTGAATGATCGATGAACATACACTGCACTTTGGTACCCCGAAGCCTGTTTTACCTTGCATCCTCTTCAATATAACAATCTCTAACATCCCATAATGTAGGACAATACTTTTTCAAGAATTTAACATTAATGGGATGTTTCTGCCAATTTACTTCGAGGTCCGCCAAGTAGTATCCTCCCTTGTCTAATACTCGACTAATCATGAAAGGACCTTTCCATGTCGGGCTCCACTTTCCAAAGCCCCTAAGCTGAGCTCCTAGGGGAAGGACTGTCTTCCACACCAAATCTCCTTCCTTGAAAGACTTTATCTTCACCTTTTTTTTATAAGCTCGGGCAACAACTTTCTTCCCTTCCTGAATTTGGTTCAAGGCTTCAATTCGGGCTACATCTAAGTCTTCAATCCCTTGACACATGGCTTCGATGTACTCTTCACTGTGTAACCCAAAATGATTTTGAATTCTGACCGAACTTACATTGATCTCCTTGTGAAGCACTGCATCTTGCCTGAAAGTTAAAGCATAAGGAGTTGTCCCTGTTCCTGCCCTCTTAGAAGTTCTGTATGCCCACAAAGTATTCCCCAGCTTTTCATGCCACTTTTCCGGACTATCTATCACCATTCTTTTGATAATGTTTACCAAAATCTTGTTGTTGGATTCTGCCTGGCCATTTGACTGTGGGTAATAAGGACTAGACTGGATCATCTTTATTTTGTATTTTCTTGCAAACTCTTCAACTTCTTTTGAAATAAAAGATGGCCCACTATCCGTTACTATAGTTTCGGGCACCCCAAATCTATACAGAATCTTGGTCTCAATATAATTCTTGACTGCGGCTGAGGTTATGGATTTTACGGCAGATGCCTCTACCCATTTGGTGAAGTAATCCGTTGCTACAATTATGAAAGTGTGCCCCTTGCTAGAAGCTGGATAGATCTGCCCGATGAAGTCCATTGCCCATCCTCTGAAGGGCCAAGGCTTGACCACTGGATTTAAAGGCACTGAAGGCACATGTTGGAGGGGACCGTGCCTTTGACATTCTTCACATCCTCGGACATAGGACTTAGAATCTTTTTCCATGTCGGGCCAGAAATAACCATACCTTCTAAGCAACCACCTCATCTTCGTTCCAGCCTGATGTGCTCCGCATACTCCTTCATGTACTTCAGTCATTACTCGCATGGATTCCTCTTGGACTAAGCATTTCAATAGTAACCCGTCTGGAGTTTTCCTTAGCAGGTTCTTCGCCCATAAGACATACTTGGTTGCTCGCTGTCTATTCTTCTTACTTGTGGGTGAAGAGGGATCTTTTAAATGATGGATGATGGGCAACCTCTAATCTTTTATCTCAGTTTCTAGAACCATTACATCCAGACTAAATCCTCTTTCCAGGATAGAAGGAAGGTTTCTTCTTTGAATCTCGACATCCACCCTATATTTTCTTTCCTGTATTGGCACGCCTGAGGCTAATTGCGCCATCTTGTTGGCCGCTAGGTTGGATCCCCTGGGAACATGATTAACTGATATCTCAGAATCCCAATAACTCAGCAATTGCGTAGCCGCCAAATAATACCCCGCCATGGTGATAAGTCTGCATTTGAACTCCCCATTTAGCTGGTTTATTACTAACTCTGAATCACCAAAGACCTCTACCTCCATTGCCCTTAGATCCATCAAGATTTCTAAACCAATTATTAAGGCTTCATACTCTGCCCGATTGTTAGTGTTCCCTTGGTAATCTATGAGAAATGAGTAATAATGATAAACCCTTTGAGGGTTGACAATTACAATCCCAGCTCCTGAAGCTTTCTAAGTGTAGGAACCATCAAAATACAGCTTCCAAGGAGTAATCCAGAGACCAGTCACTTTTCTTATCTCTTGTTGGACCCACTCCTCTTTGCCCGAGATATCTTTGCTTGGCGGGATCCAAACACTAGTAACTTCCAGGGTTCCCGGGATATTGATTATCTCATCTTGAAACTCTTGATGCTCTGCCAAGAAGTCAGCAATTGCTTGGCCTTTGACCGCCCTTTGGGGTACATATTGAAAACTAAACTCTGATAATGCTAGAATCCACTTCCTAATCCTTCCTGTTAGTATTGGCTTGGACAACATGTACTTTATCATATCTGTCTTGGCGATGATGTGCATGTGACAAGGTAACATGTAATGCCTCAGCTTATTGGCAGTAAAATATAGAGCTAAGCACAATCTCTTTACTGGGGAATATCTTGTTTCTACCTCGGTCAGAATTCTACTGAGGTAGTACACCGCCTGCTCTTTCCCGCCTTCATTGTTTTGAGCTAGCAAACTCCCGATTGATTTCTCTGAAGCAGAGATATATAGCTTTAAGGGTTTTCCCCTTTGAGGTGGTACCAATACTGGTGAAGAAGTCAAATAGGCTTTGATGCTGTCGAAAGCCTTTTGGTGTGGTGGTCCCCACTCGAAATTTTCTTTATCCTTCAGTCTTAGCAAAGGAGTCAGCGGCTGGATCTTGCCTGCTAAATTGGCAATGAATTTTCTCAAGAAATTAATTTTGCCTAGCAGCCTCTGAAGTTGCACTTTGTTGGTGGGTGAAGGCGACTCCATTATTGCCCGAGATTTGTTTTTATCCACTTCTACACCTCTTTGATGAACCAGGAATCCCAAGAAGTTGCCCCCTTTTACTCCAAACGTGCATTTCTTTGGATTCATCTTCAACTTGTGGATCCTCATTCTTGTCAATGCTTGCCTGAGGTCTATCAGATGCTGCTCCTATGTTTTGGATTTCACCACGATGTCATCGATATACACCTCAATGTTCTGGCCAATCAAATCATGAAAGATGGCATTCTTTGCTCTTTGGTAGGTTGCGCCAGCGTTCTTGAGCTCGAATGGCATGACCAGATATTCATATGCCCCCACATGCCCGGGACACCTAAAAGCTGTTTTATGTATATCTTCCGGGACCATCTTTATTTGATTATACCCGACATTTCCATCCATAAAAGATTAGACTTTGTGTTTTGCTACTGCATCTATGGATAGATTAGCCATGGGCATGGGATACTCATCTTTTGGTGTAGCGCCATTAATATTTCTGTAATCAACGCAACATCGTACTGCTTTTGTTATGGCTTTTAAAACGGGTACAATGTTGGCTAACCATTCTACATATTTGGCTGGCCTGATAAATCCAGCTTTTACTAGCCTCTCAATCTCTTCTTTGACCTTCTCTTCTATCTCCTTTGACATCCTTCACGGTGCTTTCTTAACAGGTTTATATCCCTCCTTGATGGGCATTCTGTGTTCCACCAAGGTTGAATCTAAACCTGGCATCTCAGTATAATGCCAAGCAAAACAATCTTTAAATTCTTGCAAAAGACAGATAATCTTTGCCCGATCATTAGTCTATAATAAACCATTGATTTGTATTGGTCTTGGATATTCCTCTGTCCCTAGATCAATAACTTCCAAAGGATCCTGAACTTCTGGTGGTGGCTTATCAGGTTCTGCACACAAAAAATTCGACTAACTCCGGGTTCTCGGGCAAGTCGTCTGGCCCATCTAGGTCATATATGCACTCGGCCATTTGGATGGCCCTCTCCAATTCTTCCCTACAAGATTCCTCCCTGCTTTTATCCTGGCTGGTCGAAGCTCCTAGCTGCCATTCCTGCTCTTCTTTGTCTAAGAGCTCCATTTCTTGCCTTCTTCCTTTCCCATACACCAACAGTCTTTTAATCAGGGACCTGACTGCCATTACCTGATCCTTCATTTTTTGTTCTGTCATTGATGGTGTAGGGGCGTTGGGACGATACAAGGTCTATCCCACTCCTCTCTAGTAAGGAACATTCCTTGTTCTGGAAGCTTTTGGGCCGTCATCTTGGTAGGGCGACCGTTCTCATCTGCTTCTAAACATTTCAAAATTCCTATGTTGGGATTGTAGAAGCTTGCTTCCGCAACATTGGTTGTGGGGAGAAATGGACGTGATTTGGCCTCTACTATCTCCCAAAAGCCTAGTCCCTCTGTGCCTGCCTCATGATAAACAGCCACTTGCTGATGTAGAGTGGAGGATATGGCAAGACTTTGGTGGATCCAATCCCTTCCAAGTAAAGCTCCATAGGTGGAAGTACAATTTACCACAAAGAATGCCAGCATGATCTGTTGAGACCCCAAATCCACTTCTAAAGGCAATATCCCATGAGTCTTGGTGATAGGGCCCGAGAAGCTTGAAACCGTGAGGTCTGTAGGAATAAGATCTTTTGTGCCTCTCCCCAACTTTTTCATTTGCTTGGCCGGTAGTACATTAACAGCCGCTCCTCCATCAATTAAAATCCTTTTGAAGGGCACCCTCTCTAAATGAGCTGTAACATATATGGGTTTAAGATGATTGGCAAGCAAAATGTTCGGGCGGCTGAACACCATTTTGTCTGTATAGATCCTTAAACGACCATCCTTGGATGCTTCTGATGATTTTGCTTTTTTCGATTCTCCTTCTTCAGCTATCTCCACATTGACATGGGCCATCATTGGCTCAGTTGTCACGTAGTCACCTTCCATAGTGGCGGGCTGATTAGGTTTGGCACCAAACATGGCGGATAGCACATACGCCATGTTGATATGAAAATTGCTAGGCTCTGGCAGTTCTTCTTTCTTGCTCCCAATCTGGTCCATGAACTCATCTAACCAAGCCATCGCATCTGCTGGAAGCAATGGTTCTGGTGCCCCATCCTGTTGATTCATGCCTGAATATGGTGTTTGCTTTGGAACCTCACCGAAAGGATCCACTAATGATAGAGAAGGTGGTTTTCTTTCAGGCGAAACAGTTCCAAAGAAAATAGGCTCTGTCTTCCATCCGGGAGTTGGCATCATGATCATATCTTCTTGAGCTCTCCTCAAGATCTTATATTTCCCAGGATGCAGGCTTTGCGGTACATGGTTTCCCTTGCCTTCTGTCTTGCTATTAGCCTTTTCCACCTCTTTTTTACTCCTCAAGCGGAACTAACTACTCCCCCCAGATGACGTTTTTTCTAACTTTTGATTCTTGGATGTTTCAGACGTCGCAGAGGTCTTTAAGGAGTTCATGTAGGCTTTATGTTGCCTTTGGACCCTTCTGACCATGGAGGCTCCCATTTGTTTAACGGGTTGTCCATTTTTCCCAACTACGTACCATTTTCACCCGAGGCGGGCAGGGTTATCTTTCTGGACATGATTTGTTATACTATCACTCATCTTGATTTCTCTTCCCATATGGCCATATTGAGAATGCTCTATACCTATTTCTTTTGACTTTTTGGCATCCTTATCTTCTGCCTCCTCAGAAGCCTGATGATTACGAAATATCTCTGATAAAGCTCTAGGTTGGGAATCGCATTCTAACCGCTGAAAAACACTTCGGGAAGTATCTCTTCCTGCAGTCCGTCTAACTTTTTCACGAGCCTCATTTCTTTCTTCTTCTTCTTTCCTCCTGATTAGCTCATGATCCATGAGGACTCCTGCAGGTGGTATTTCGAGCTCACACTCGCATTAGCATTTACTGCACAGAACCATCCCTTTGATTATGGCTGCTTTTGGATGTCAGGCAATTTGATCACCATTTTTGTGGATCTGTCAGCCAGTCTTCCTTTTTCTACTTCCTTTGTGACCTTTTCTTTCCCCTTCTCAGCCCATGCCATACTGATCATATTTACTGAGGCCTCTGAGAAGGGATCCGCAGGTTTTTCCACCACTACTTCCTCTGGCTGGTTGGTTTTAAGTTTCTTTTTCTCCCTATCATCTTTTTCCTCAAGTTGAGGTAAAGATATAGGAATAGTTGGTCTTATAACCGGGTCAGCTTCCTTTCTGGAGCCTGCGGAGGCGTTCTCCAATCTTTGCAATATTTGCAACAAGGTAGTTTGCAAATCCTCTGGTAGTTTTGACATATTTCTTTGATCAAGTGGATCCCACTGGGCGTGCCAAAACTATATTCGTGGCTGGAATTTCCGTCGGGGATGTTTCCTAGCCGAAAAGCACACTGCTCCCTGAGAGGTTGGCGCCGGTTAATGCTTTCTGTTGGGCTTCTGCTTCACTGGCGGGCTTGTCAGGTAAGGCTTGTCGGGTAAAGCTGAAAGAGAAGGATAAAGTTAACTTTGAAAGGTGCCTTTGTGGGGCCTTAGGTATAGGCCTTGACGCTCGCAATCAGGATTAACTTTTAAGTGCTCAGGCGTGCCACTGCCATCTTTTGCATGGCAGATATAAAACGGATGTTGAGTTTTAGTTGTACATATACCCGAGAGGCTGTGTTAGTTATGACGGGTGCCTTTGTGGGGCGTTAAGCGTAGGCCTTGAGGCTTCCAATCAAGAACTAACCCAGTACTCGAATATACGATGTCTGTTTCATTGATTGCAGAAGTGTTATAACCATTATACTTCTGATTATCCGAGCCTGCAGAGCAGAATGAACCCAAATAGGTGCATTTGTAAGGCCTTAGATATAGGCCTTAAGGCTTCCCATCAGAATTCCTTCTATACTCAAACGTTCTACTATAATCATAATATAATAGAAATAAAACTAAGAGATAGGTCGATTACTTGCGCCCCAAGTAACTTCGGACTTCTTGTTATCAAAGCTTGTCGTGGATAGGTTAAGTCCACATGAGGTTCTTTTTTATGCCTTGAGACCAAGGACTTTTGAATGATCAATCTTACATGCCCAAGAGCTTAGAACTTAGATCTGGTTGAAACTGTGACGACATATTCAAATCGGATTCAAGAACTGAGAGAGTCTTTTAATCGTCATCTTACTAGAAATAACTTGAATACAACTGGAAGTATACAACATATTGCTAGGCTAATGAATGAAAAGACAAAACCAAAGAGGGTCGGGCAAGGTTTCACCTTGTTGGGCAAAGCTGATCGTCTTGCAACTTCCTATCTTTGTGGTTTATCAAGGGGTTTGAGAGCTTTAGAAAGGGGGTAGGGAGATGAGTTTACAGGAAGAAATTGATACTACAGCAAGTTTTAAGATGAGGTAGCAGAGCTATTACAAAAAGTTTGGGTAAGGGTTGATCCCGAGAGGGATGAAGGCTTGGGTTGACTACAGCTTCGTTTGAAGGTAAATCTGGCTTTGAGCAGAGTTTGTGCTTGTATTTGTTTGTTTGAGAGTGTCTCTATCTCTGATTTCTCTTTCTTCTTTTATAGACACTTCGACTTGGCTTTCTGTAGCAGTAATCTTGCCCGAATGTAGCTTGAAGGGTAGTGACTCATCAGCTATTTACTTGTACTGCCACTGTAAAATGCTTTTGGGATGATTAGTTGGCTGGTCTACACCACTTGGTCTCTGAGTAGGTGAGCAAGTGGTTCAAGTGGCCTGCACCCAGTCGGGAAAGGCCTTTTCCGCCTTCTGGGCTTTGGTTGGGCTTCGGGCTTTTCCTTTTTCCATACCTCCTTTTGGGCCAACTTCTTCTTGAGCCCAAAGTGTAAGTTTTAACCCAAACACTTAGGTTTAGGAGTGATTAAGGTGGAATCACAGCCGTAGAAAATGGTGACGTCTATGTCGTCGTCCTCATCGTAGGTGAAGAACACGGACTCGAGAGTCAAGTTCGCGAGTTTGTCGGTGCAGGTCGAGTTCCAGAGGTCGAAGCGGGCGAGGGTGAGGTTTTGGTGAACCAGGTCGAGTTTGAGAACCCGGTAGCTCAGCGACGCGATGGTCAACTCGGGCGAGTCATCGACGCAGTTGAGGTGGAACTCCGGCGGGCCGCAGTAGGAGGGGAGGCTCCCGCTGGTGAAGGGTAGGTGAGGTTCCGGAAGAGCCCGTAGTCGAAGGTTTGGGTGTAGTTGGAGAGGTCGGCATCGGCGAGGAATGACGTCGTAACATCGACGGAGCAGAAGAAAAAGAAAAGGAAGATGAGGAAGAGGAGTGAGAGCTTTTGTGATGACGTGGTGGGCTGTGGTTTATTGACTTGGAACTGTTGGACTTTTGTGTGGGGGTAGCGGATTGCACGCCGCTTTTGAATAGTTTTCGGGGCTGCTGACAAAATTGTATTGTCTTCTAGGCTGTATGGATTTTCTTTTTTTAGTTGATGTTGGTATTAATACAATTCAGTGATGTTATTCTTCATTTATATGTGAGAGGTACTATGTTTGACTCTCGTGAAAAACAAAATTGAACCACATTACTATAGCAAGCTCATTACAAGATTTAACCTACTCTCTACTATTTTAATATAGATATTATCGTTTGTTTAAAAAAAAAAGTTAATGTTGTTATGGTATGAAATTATATTTGTTCAATAATTGATGGGCATTTTGGTAATTTAGAAACTATTTTAGTGTTATTTGTCCTTTAAATTCTATAATTCTTGTTATGTATTTGTGAATTAATATGACTGTTGGTTAACTATTAAAAGGTTTGAGTCAAGCAATGTGGATGAAACCCAAGTGGATTAAGAGAATGTCATACAATCTTTGGACTTGATTTTCTAGGTAGAAGACTTCTACTACCTACATATCTACGATGAGATTTTCTTACTTATTTTAATCATGTGTTGTTTGTTTTTAGTTTTTAAATTGAATAGTAAGTGATAGATTGCTCTGGTAGTTAGGATTTTTATATTCAACTTACTGGGTTTTGTGTTGAAATTCTTCTTTTTTCTTTAGTGTAGATTAGTGTAAAATATCGCTTATACTGAAACACCCCAACCCCATTTATTTTAAAATAATTGTTTGGACCTAGGTGAGCCCAAGGGGCCCACCCCTTGATTTTGTCCCCGAGCCCTCATCTCTCTTTCTTCCTCTTCTTCTTCCCTTTCCCGTATTCCTCTCTCATTCTCTCTCTCTCTCAGCACCGAGAGCTTCACCTAGCCCTCACCTTAACTCCCTTATAAAATCGAACCTAAAAATTATATTTTTGGAATCCCAGCGACTAGAGAAACCTCTGCAGTTTTCTCTCTCCTGTTGTAGAAAGGACGACGAAATCTCACAAGCCTCCGGCGAGCACCAACCCTTTAGAGGCCATTTCCGGCCAAACCACAGCGAGTTGGCCAGCGTGTAAGGTATCAATCTCTTCGTCTCCCTGAGTACTACCACTTTCCTTTTTGTTTCACCCAATTTCGTTGAGTATTGAAGAAGTTATATCCATTTGAATCTTACCCAGTTTCCGGCTCAGTGGCTTTCGAGGCATTTTCCGGCCAAACCATGGCGAGAGGTACCATTCTCTTCGTCTCTTCAAGGGCTACAACTTTCGTTTTTGAATCACTCGATTTTGTTGAGTTTTGACAAAGTTATGGCCGTTTAAAGTTGGTGTGGATTTCTAGCCGAATTCCGGCCTTCTTCATCCTTGGGTACGGCGACCCACCAAACCCAAGCCCTTTGGGCCTTTCTTGCCGAGCCCAACCCAAAACCCATTTCAGTTTTTATTATTTATTCTATTTAGTGTTTTAATGTTAAAGGCCCTTTGGGCCATTCCTTAAGTCTTAGGCCCTTGGCCTTAAGCCCACTCCTTAAAAACCCCAACCCATTTATGTTAAAGTCCTAAACCCTTTTAGTTTAAAAACCTAAACCTAACCCAAGTCGGCCCAAAACCCTTTATGGAGAATATTCTGTTAGGGAATATTATATTCGGGAATATTCTATTGACGTTTGCAAAATTTATCCGGGACCCTTCTTAGGGTAATTCGACGTCCTGAATCCATTTCCGACGTCCTTTTTCCCAAATTCAATTGTTATAATAGAGTTTTATTTATTGGACTCTTTATGTGCTTAGGGGCAATTATTGTGACGCTTCCGTCTTTGCTAGTGGCGCAGTTTTTTGGCGGCTAAGTACTGTGAGTGGATCCCTTATAAAATTACATGATTTCATAATTTAATTGCATAAATGATTAGCATGCCTACGAGTTTATGATTTGATTTATGTGAAGCCTGTTTATTGAATATATTGATTTTCATCTCGTGTTTTTGGTAAGGAATCAATTGTTGGCCTACATTGAGTTATATTTTGATATATCGTATTTTCTATAAAAACCATGAAATGGTAGACTATCTGATAGATGACGATAGGATGCTAGAACATGTTTTAGAAACCCCTTTTTATAGTATAGACGATGGATGACTTTATACTATGAAGTGGTTATTTATGAAAGGCGTAAATATTTGTGCGTACCTAGAGGACACTATGCCACCTAGGGCGAGGATCTGGTGTTGGCATTTAGGCCGGGAGAAATAATCCCTAGCTACGGGCTGAGGGACATGGAGTAGGTATTGGGCTGGGAGTTAGTAATCTCTGGCTACGGGTGCAGAGACCAGGAGTAGGCATTGGGCCGGGAGTATATTTATTCAGTGATCTTTCTAGCAGCACACCTTGCTTACGAGATGATCTATGAGACGTTTACTGTTTTGATTTCTGCGACGTTATTCCGCGATATGACTTTTGAGATATTTTGGCATGCTAGGATTTTTATTAAATCCATCACTTATTATGCTAGTAGTTTTCATTATATAAACTGTGGGGGTTAGTACATTGATAACTGTTTTATTATTATTATATATATAAACTTGGTCCACTCAACTTTGTTTTGCGCTCCCATTTAGGACTTAGGATCAAGGCACCTAACCCTGGCATCAAGACACTTCCGCAACAACATCTTTGAATCCTCTTGATGTAGGACCCACTTCTTTAATCATTCAATTTTATCTTAATTCTTTTTAGCGATTAGGTTTAGTTGTATGCTCTGAACACGTTCCTAAATTATTAATCCATTGTATTTTTAAATTTCTAACTCTTATTTATTTCTTATTCTTAGCTTTTGTATCAATTAATGGCTTTCGTCACCCTCGGGTGTCGGCCAGCACGTGTCTATCATGGCATTCGGGGAATAGCAGGGTCGGGGCGTGTTAGATTGGTATCAAAGCTTGGTTTGTTCAGAGCATACTTATGATTCTCTTATATTCTCGTAAAGTGTCGGTTTTGACATCATTTGGATGTCAGGACTTCTAGATTTGGTGCCATTTGGCACAGTTGTGCGAACCTTTCTCTGTTTGAATTGTCACCTTCTTGTTGAAATTTAAGAATTCATGTCGGGATTGTGCCTCATCGGTGACGTGCTTGATTTGCTGGACGACTTTCAACATAGGACGATACTCTGCGATATGCGTTCCCTGGGAATGACGGGCAGAGTCATATCTCCTGGAAATTGCTCGAAATATTCGGAGTGCGTGTTAGAGAAAGCAGTAAACACTAATTGTTGCGAAGTCTAATAAGTGGTGATTGGTGGGATCGAAGCAATTTTCTCAATTCATTACCACTGAAGAAGTTCGTGTTAATCTTTAGAACAAGTCCTTGGCGATTATTCTATCGATAACTTTCTTGATTTCTCTAGCGACGAAGTCAAGTTCCTTAACCTTTGGCCGTTAGCTTCACATCAAATTCTTCGAGTGTTGACTTTGTTTATATTAATTGCTTTTCTTGGGAAACTCCTCGGTAACAGACGTTCTCATCAATTTCCAAAAGGAGTTGCGATTCTTGTTGTTGTTGTAGTTGGATTTGGATGATGAATATCCAGTCTTGTTTGGATAAACAGACTCCTTGAATTTCACCTGGGTCTAGTACTCGGCGAAAAACTTTAGTTCCTCGTCCGCGTACTTTTCGGTGAAGGTGAACTTAGTTCCTCGTCCGCGTACTTTACTCTGAACTTCTCTGAACTCATTGAGCCTTGGTTTGCTCAAGAGCATCACTTTAAGGTAGCCAATCGTGTCACTGCATGCATACGCAAGCTGCTTCGTATCTTTCTTCTTCGTCATTCTGTTGATTCAGAGGTTCTATGTTTAATTTTTGAACTTTGAAAAGCTCTCACAAAGTATTGTGAATTTCGAAATTTCTTTAGCGTCATCAAATCTTATCAACAGTTCTGAACTATTCTTGAGCTTAGACCTATTTCCTTTTGGCTAAGAAATCAATTGACCTTATTGTGATGATTTAGCAAATAATCATAAACAGTGACTTCTATTTCTGCATCTTTACCTTCCTTCACTTGTTTATTTCTCAATGTGAACTGGATCATGCTGGAAAATTATACAGAGGGTGTAAAAAAAAAAAAAAAATTGTTCTCGGCATGGTTCCTGGTTCAAATCTCGATATCTTGTACTCTAGATTTTAATGGATTTGTTTTGACCCTTAAATTCTTGAGTGTTCTTTCAGCCTTCTCGACATGGTTTCTCGCTTAATCAGTGAGAAATCCATGATCGATTGTTTCGATGAAAGTGTGCACCCAGTTCGTGTCGATTCGGACAGGAACGATAGGAGCATAACCTTTTCACAAGCTTACCAGACTTACCAGAAAGAGTTTCTTGTGGGTGTGAAGTTTGAGTTGTCTTTTGGTAAGAGACTGGTGAAGATTGTGGTGCAGATGATTAGCAGATTGTATCACTATCTTCACGTTTAATTGAATGGTCACCACTCATTATCTTGCTACAATTCATAACCATCATATCTTACTCTGGTAGACCTTTTTGATGATGTGATGTGTTCGCCTCAACGCAGCTTTCCACTACCTCTCACCAGGATCCTTTAGTTCGAGAGCAAGTGAGCGTGAGGTTCGAGCAGTCTTTTAGTAAGAGTTGGTTGAAGGTTTTAGTACTGAAGGTCAGCATATTGTATCACCATCTTACTAGAATTTCATAGGCATCACATTGGTTATTTTCCAACGATATGTGTTCGTCTTAACGCATATTTCCACTGCTTCACTTCTGAACCTTATTGTTGTGAGTACGTGGTTATTAAAACACTTCTAGCAGATCTGTTTGGTGCATTATGGGATGGCATTACAGGACGGTCGAAGCGAGAATTGGATAATCTTTACACTTCTCTCGAAAGGTGTGTACTCTCTTTTGTTTTTAGGTTGACCATTTGCGAGTCGTTCTTCTTTCCACCAACTTTGACCTTGGTTGACTAGAAATATGCAACTAAGCAAAAATGGAGAGGTGGATTGAGCACTACAACAGTTCCCAAGAGATACTGCGTGTTGAGGAAGATGACTTTTCTTTTTCTGCCTGCTTGGTTCGAGCTTTTGAGTCTACTTCTAACATGGTAGCCACTTCTCTTGAATCCCAAGGTACAGTTTTCAAATGGGTTATTTATTGGCAAAACGCTGGAATAGTTGGTCACATTTGGAAGAATTGAAGTGAATATGATGCTTGGTGCTGGATAGAGTGTTACGACTATAGTTTCTGTTTTGGTTCGGTTTGGTGTATGGCACTTTTTACGACATGGTATGAGAGTTTTTCACAGACAACACTGGTTGACAGAAAAGTCTTGCGAACTTTTATTCGGAGGATCGAATTTACGACGTGTGAAATTATTCATCCTCAGGAGATTACTATTTGCTTATCGAGACAACAAATGTGTGATCGATATCACGGGCGGCCGACCGGTATATTGATAGCTTATTTGTTGGGTTCGTTAAGCAACTAGACAAGAAGATTCGTCTACAGCAGTTGATGCAGATTCAGAATTGTTATTCTTGGGACTCGACCCAAAGACACATCTATTCTCGGAGTACTTGACGTTTCGAATTCTTGGGCAAGACCCACTCTCATTTTTTAGTTTTGGTTTTCAATATAAGTATTTTAACTTCATTTACTCTAGTTAGTTTTGACGTTACAAATGTTTTTGGAAAAGTATTTCTGTTTTCATTTTTAAGTTGATTCGAGTTTTTGATCTATATATTAGTACATATCTATTTTGATGTTATCTGGCCTTAAATTATTTTGTGTTTTCAACTTTATATTTTATTAAAGTATGTTTTCTACTATTACACTGATGGGGAAAGAAAGTATGAGCATGGAGGCACGAAAGATGGAATCATTGCAACCCGATCACGAAAGGATGACATTTTCCCTTTTGTGCAACCGCTCTGACTTGATTTCTTCGTTACGTATATTTATGTATCCTTTTCCCTATTTTCGAGTTTTTCAGTTTACTAAGTGATTTTAAATTTCGGGGACGAAATTTTTTTTAAGGGGGTAGATTGAAACACCCCAACCCCATTTATTTTAAAATAATTGTTTGGACCTAAATTGGTGAGCCCAAGGGGCCCACCCCCTGTTTTGTCCCCGAGCCCTCATCTTTCTCAGCCCTCTTCTCTCTTTCTTCCTCTTCTTCTTCCCTTTCCCGTATACCTCTCTCATTCTCTCTCTCTCAGCACCGAGAGCTTCACCTAGCCCTCACCTTAACTCCCTCATAAAATCGAACCCAAAAATTATATTTTTGGAATCCTAGCGACTAGAGAAACCTCTGCAATTTTCTCTCTCCTGTTGTAGAAAGGACGACGAAATCTCACAAGCCTCCGGTGAGCACCGCCCCTTTCGAGGCCATTTCCGGCCAAACCACGACGAGCTGGCTGGCGTGTAAGGTATCAACCTCTTCGTCTCCCTGAGTACTACAACTTTCCTTTTTGTTTCATCCAATTTTGTTGAGTATTGAAGAAGTTATATCCATTTGAATCTTACCCAGTTTCCGGCGACCTCAGTGGCTTTCGAGGAATTTTCCGGCCAAACCACGGCGAGTTAGACGTCGTATGAGGTACCATTCTCTTCGTCTCTTCAAGGGCTACAACTTATGGAGAATATTCTGTTAGGGAATATTCTATTGACGTTTGCGAAATTTATCCGGGACATTTCTTAGGGTAATTCGACGTCCTGAATCTATTTCCAACATCCGTTTTCCCAAATTCAATTGTTATAATAGAGTTTTATTTATTGGACTCTTTATGTGCTTAGGGGCAATTATTGTGACGCTTCCGTCTTCGCTAGTGGCGCAGGTTTTTGGCGATTAAGTACTGTGAGTGGACCCCTTCTAAAATTACATGATTTTATAATTTAATTGCATAAATGATTAGCATGCCTACGAGTTTATGATTTGATTTATGTGAAGCCTGTTTATTAAATATATTGATTGTCGTCTCGTGTTTTTGGTGAGGAATCAATTGTTGGCCTACATTGAGCTATATTTTGATATATCGTATTTTCTATAAAAACCATGAAATGGTAGACTATCTGATGGATGACGATAGGATGCTAGAACATGTTTTAGAAACCCCTCTTTATAGTATAGACGATGAATGACTTTATACTATGAAGTGGTTATTTATGAGAGGCGTAACTATTTGTGCGTACCTAGAGGACACTATGCCGCCTGAGGCGAGGATCTGGTGTTGGCATTTAGGCCAGAAGAAATAATCCATAGCTACGGGCTGAGGGACATGGAGCAGGTATTGGGCCGGGAGTTGGTAATCTCTGGCTACGGGCGCAGAGACCATGAAGCAGGCATTGAGCCGGGAGTATATTTATTTAGTGATCTTTCTAGCAGCACACCGTGCTTACGAGATGATCTATGAGACGTTTACTGTTTTGATTTTTGCAACGTTATTCCGCCATATGACTTTTGAGATATTTTGGCATGCTAGGATTTTTATTAAATCCATCACTTATTATGCTAGTAGTTTTCATTATATAAACTGTGGGGGTTAGTACATTGATAACTGTTATTATTATTATATATATAAACTTGGTCCACTCACCTTTGTTTTGCGCCCCCATTCAGGACTTAGGATCAAGGCACCTAACCCCGGCATCAAGACACTTCCGCAGCAACATCTTTGAATCCTCTCGATGTAGGACCCACTTCTTTATTCATTCAATTTTATCTTAATTCTTTTTAGTGATTAGGTTTAGTTGTATGCTCTGAACACGTTCCTAAATTATTAATCCATTGTATTTTTAAATTTCTAACTCTTATTTATTTCTTATTCTTAGCTTTTGTATCAATTAATGGCTTTCGTCACCCTCGGGTGTCGGCCAACACGTGTCTATCCTGGTATTCAGGGAATAGCAGGGTCGGGGCGTGTCATATACTAAAAAAAACCAAATTTTTTCGTCCTATCTCTATTTACTCTCCCAAAGCTTCTTGGTTTTCAACATTTCATATATCAAATTTTTTTCATCTCAAAATTATGGCTTAAGGTACAAGACTAAGACGAAAAAACTTAATGTATGAAATGTTGAAAACTAAGAAATTTTATAACAGTAAATTGAGTTAGTCCTAATTAAATGAAAAAAATAATACTTAAACAAAGAGTATACCACTATATCTAAGTAAAAAGAGGTGTGCTGAAGATTTTTCCTAAAAGTGAACGAGTGCGCACATGAAGCCATGTTTGATTGACCAAGTATAGGTATTGTTAAAGCATATTAGGTCATTAAATAAGAACAATCTCCATCAAGAATTTGATTAAATGGACCTACCTTTTAATAGTTGGAAAAGGATCCGGAGGAAAAATCTTTTTCCGGGATCCGAAGATCTTGTAATCATGTCATCGTACATTGTACGGTTAGAAATTATTTGAAATTTAAAAGTAAATATAAATAGTGATAGAGATATTATGTATAAGTATGAGATTGTGACACTTGGCATAAGATTAGCTAGGTAGTTAGATTAGTTATAATCTTGTGTTCTCTATAAATACCTTTTAAGATTGCTTACTCCAAAAAGATAAAATATATTGAAGAGTTACATTTAATCTCTCTCTTCCTCTCTCTCTCTCCCTCTCTCTAAAGCTTCTCTTTCTGTAAAACCTCTATTCTTCTCTCTAGCTAAACCTGGTATCACTCGCCGCCATGGCTACCGCCTCTTCGATCCTTAATCAGCTTCTGCTATTGTCAATGCTAATTGAAGCATTGCCGTGTCACAACTGAATTGTGCTGTGTTCTTCACGGATTTCTTATTCTTCAAGATTCTAGGGTTTCGACGCTCTGCAATTTCTGATCGGAACTCTCTTCTCGTTGTCTTTTGTGTTCCTGCACTCCAGGTGTTTGTGATTTTGCCGCAGAGAGGTATCTTTCTTTCTACCAGAGTTTGTGCCTTGTTTCTTGCATCATGGTTACTGCTAGTCAATTGCAATTGCTCCAGTTTCCAATTACTGCACTTATTTCATCGCTTCCTACTTCGGTGAATATTAAACTTGATGATTCCAATTACCTAAATTGGCAATTTCAAATGCAATTATTACTCGAAAGTAATGGTATCATGGGATTTGTTGATGGCTCTGTCCCGTGTCCTTCTCGATGTGTTTCTCCTTTTGGTCCCTCTGGTGTGGTTATGTCAAATTCATCATCTTTTGTTGATTCTGATGCATATTTGATTTGGATGATGCATGATAGGGCTCTTATGCAGTTGATCACTGCCACTTTATCTCCAGTAGCTATGTCCTGTGCTATAGGTAGTGTTAGTTCTCGTGATCTTTGGACTCGGTTAAGGGAACAATTCTCTACTGTTTCTCGCACTAGTATCTTTCAATTGAAGTCCAACTTACAAAACATTAAGAAAGGCACTGATACTGTGGCTCAGTACCTCCAAAAGATAAAAGTTGCCAGGGATTATCTTAATGCTACTAGTGTTTCCTTTGCTGATGAAGATATAGTGATTTTGGCTTTGAATGGGTTGCCTCATGAGTATAATACCTTCTGCACTGTTATTCGAGGACGAGAACAAGTTATTTCTCTCAAAGAATTCCTGTCTCAGTTGCTTGCAGAAGAGGCTGTTGTAATGGTTGCTACCAATTCATCACCGGCACCTAAATGCTCATCTCTGTCTTTTTTCAATGGCTCCGGACATTCTCATTTTGTTCAAAGGGGATTTAAGCAGTTCAATCAGTATAAGAACAAAGGGAAGGGAAAGTTTAATCAAGGTTTTAGAAACTTTAATCACAGACCATTTTCTCAACCTCAAACTCATGTGTTTCCAACTTCAGCTCCGGGAGTATTTGGTCAAGCTCCACACTCTTCTTATGCACCTTCTGCTCCATCACTTGTTACATGTCAGCTATGTAATAGTGAGGGTCATACAGCACCATTTTGTGATTCCCCGCCTCCTACCAGATCGCAATGTCACATCTGTGGCAAAACCAATCATGTCACCTGATTTTGTTTTTACAATGAGAAAGGACCGAACTACATTGGTTTTGCTTCTCACTATTCTCCTATGCCTGGACAACAATATGGTTTACATCCTAAACAGCAATTTGGTTCCAATACTGGACAGCAATATGGCTATTCCTCTCAGAGTTTCGGTCCTGCTTATCATGTGCCACAATACTCGCAGCCATCCATGCAAGCTATGCATACTATCCTGGCTCAACCATCACAACCCTCTACATCACAGACCACTCCTCAAGTGTGGCTTACTAATTCAGGCGCCACTAACCACATGACTGCAGATTTGAACAACTTGTCCTTGGCTTCACCGTATCCATTCAATGAAACAATTCAAACCGCTAATGGTGAAGGCTTGAAAGTATCCCATATTGGTAGTACTGTGTTTAACACTTCTGTGCAACCTATCAAGTTAAATTTTGTGTTATATGTTCCTAAACTATCACAGAATTTACTTTCTGTTCACAAGCTCTGCCTAGATAACAACTGCTATCTTATCTTCGATGCTTTTTGCTTCTAGATATAGGACAAAGCCACAGGGAGGATCCTCTTCCGAGGGTTATGCAGTAATGGACTTTATCCCATTCATTCCTTAGCTACTACCATTCTTGGTGTACCTCATCCAAAGCTACAAGCTAAAGCTTTTCTTGGACAACTTGTCAACTCTACTATATGGCATAGTAGATTGGGTCATCCCTCTAATTCCATTGTTTCTTTAATGTTGCATAAGTCAAACATTACATATGCCAAAGATTCTGTCCCTATTGTGTGTCAAAGTTGTTTAGAAGGTAAATTTTGTAATCTGCCATTTCACACATCTGTCAATAAGTTTGTCATTCCTTTTCAGGTTGTGCATAGTGACCTTTGGGGTCCTGCACCTTGTACATCAGTTGATGGATATCGGTATTATGTTACCTTTATTGATGAATGTACTAGATACACGTAGATATTTCCACTCATCAATAAATCAGATCTTTGTGCCACCTTTATTGCTTTCTATGCCTATGTGTTGAATCAGTTTTCTGCTATTGTGAAGATTTTCCAAAGTGATGGGGGAGGAAAGTATTGTAGTAATAAATTTCAGTCTTTTCTAGTTGACAAAGGCATTTCACATAAAAAATCTTGTCCATATACCCCGGAACAAAATGGCTTGGCTGAGAGAAAACATCGGCATATCATTGAAACCACCATTACTTTGCTTAGAAATGCTCAGATTCCTTATTCTTTCTGGAGCTTTGCTTGTCAAAAAGACACTTATCTTATAAATAGAATGCCTACTCCTTTACTATCCAATAAGTCTCCTTTTGAGTTACTATATGGGAGTGTTCCTGTTCTTTCTCACTTGAAAATTTTTGGGTGTGCCTGTTATCCTTTCCTTAAACCTTACAATAGCATCAAATTACAACCCAAAACTACTAAGTGTGTCTTTTTAGGGTATGCTTCCAAGTTTAAAGGTTTTCTGTGTTATGAGGTGGCTAGACAACGAATATATGTATCAAGGCATGTATTTTTTACAAACTTATTGACAGCATCGAAACTGGATAGTGTTTCATTGTCCACATCCTCTGTGTCTTTCCCACTTCCCGTTGTTACATCAAACAACGTGGTTGTTTCACCTGTTTCTACACCATTTCCTTCTTCTCCACATGTCACAGAGTCCACTTCATCTTCCATGCATTCCATACCATCTTCATTGTCACCCTCATCTAGTTCCAATTTCCCTGTTCTCTCTCAGTCCATTACTGCTGCAGAAAGTGAAAGCCTTGCGATCCCTGTGGCACCTGTCTATTGTCCTGAGACTCTTCAAGTGGTATTGTCAGTACCACCTATGAACATACATTCCATGCAAACAAGGAGTAAAAGTGGGATCATCAAATGGAAGGTATTTTTATCTGCTTTCCAGTCATCTCATACCACAGATCCGTCTCTGGTTGAACCTACTTCTCATAAGTCAGCTCTTAAATGTCCAGTTTGGTTGAATGCTATGAAAGACGAGATTGGTGCTCTTTATACTCAGAAGACTTGGAGCTTGGTGTCTTTGCCTTCCAACAAGAATTTGGTTGGTTGTAAATGGGTGTTCAAGATTAAGAAAGATTCTGATGGTACTATAGCTCGACATAAGGCTCGGTTGGTAGCTAAAGGGTTTAGTCAATAACCTGGGATTTATTTTACTAAGACTTTCAGTCCTGTTGTTAAGCCCACAACAGTGCGGATAGTGTTGGCCTTAGTTGCTCATTTCAATTGGTCTCTCCGGCAGTTGGATGTCAAAAATGCCTTTTTACATGGCATTTTGCAAGATGAAGTCTATATGGTGCAACCTCCAGGTTTTAAAGACCCTACCTATCCTAATTTGGTCTGCAAACTCATAAATCTCTCTATGGTTTGAAATAGGCTCCCCGAGCCTGGAATGAGCGATTCACTGCATTTCTTCCTCAGTTGGGGTTCACCACTACGTATTCTGATTCTTCTTTGTTTGTGAAGACTGTTGGCTCCACATTGGTTATTTTGTTGCTCTATATGGATGACATTATCATCATTGGCAATGACTCCCTGGCTATTCAACAGGTTATTCAGTCCTTGACTTCTGAGTTTGATATCAAAGACCTCGGTCCTTTGCACTATTTTTTGGGTATTCAAATCTCTTGCACTGCAAATGGGTTGTTTCTTTCACAGCAAAAGTATGTCCATGATCTGTTGGTTAAAACAGAAATGATTGACTCTAAGCCCTGTGATACACCTTGCCTGCCTTATCATCGGCTCCTCAAAGATGATGGTGAACCGTATAACAATCCTACACATTATAGGAGTATTGTGGGTGCTTTGCAATACTTAACCTTTACCAGACCTAATATTGCCTTCTCTGTTTATCAGGTGTGTCAGTTTATGCAGTGCCCTATGGTTTCACATTATACTGCAGTCAAAAGGATTCTTAGGTATCTTAAAGGTACCATGACATATGGCTTGTTTTATTCCAGTTCTGCTTTAGATATTAAAGCTTTTAGTGATGCTGATTGGGCAGGGGATCCCAATGATAGGCGATCCACAACTGGGTTAGTTGTTTACCTCGGTAGTAATCCCATTTCTTGGTCTTCTAAGAAGCAACAAACTATCTCCAAATAGTCCACAGAGGCAGAATATAGAGCCTTGTCTTCCACGGCTGCAGAACTTGATTGGATTAAGCAACTCCTGAGTTTTATGCAGATTACAATATCTTCTGTTCCTGTATTGTTCTGTGATAATATGTCGGCCATTGCTTTATCTTTCAATCCAGTTCAACATCAACGCACCAAGCATATCGAAGTTGATGTTCAGTTTGTTCGAGAACGCGTTGCTAAGCATCAGCTTCATGTTCAGTTTGTCTCTTCCAAGGAACATTTTGCAGACATTTTGACTAAGGGGGTTGAGTGCTCCATTGTTTCACACACATTGTAACAATCTCATGCTAGGATCATCCAAGCATGAGTTTGCGGGGGGATGATAGAGATATTATGTATAAGTATGAGATTGTGACACTTGGCATAAGATTAGTTAGGTAGTTAGATTAGTTATAATCTTGTGTTCTCTATAAATACCTTGTAAGATTGCTTACTCCAAAAAGATATAATATACTAAAGAATTACATTCAATCTCTCTCTCTTCCTCTCTCTCTCTCCCTCTGTCTCTAAAGCTTCTCTTTCTGTAAAACCTCTATTCTTCTCTCTAGCTTAACAAATAGTACCCAACAAAAATTGATCGCACGATATATGTTGAACAAACATGATTACACGATCCTCCGGATCCCCATGATAATGATCCTGACCGGATCCTTTTCCTTAATAGTTTAATGCATTAAACATGTGGGATGATGCGATGCATGTTCTTTTTTCAATAAACATCAAAACAACGAAGAAATTTTCCCTGAACTGTACCTAGCTAAGAAATTTGACCCAAAATAAAATTAAAAAAAGTTGTACCTAAGAAATTTTTGCCAGAAGTGTTTGCAACTGAATTACACACAAAAGATCTTCAAATGCAAAGCAAGCAAATGTTCTTAAATTTTAATTTCAACGTTAGAATTTGTTTAGACTTTTTTTTTGGTCGATTTATTTAGACATCTAGTACGAGGAACTTGGCAGCTTTCCAAAATAATTGTTAGATGACAAGAAAAGAGAATTAACCGTGCGAATTATGTTGTTTGTATAGGAGCCATTGCCAAATATCATCCTACTTTAAATCTAGAGAAATGCTAAAGAAATTCTCAAAAATGAGATTCTTTATGGACTCTGTGCAATCTCCTAGTTTAACGTAAATTCTCGTACTAACATTAGTAAAATATTTTGGCAAAAACATAAGGTGATAGAGAGTTCATGAAGAGTCTCACTTTTGAGAAAATCTCCTTAATATTTCTCTTAAATCTATCCCCAACACACACCACACTAATAAAAAAAAAAAAGGAACTAATATACCCTATCAAACCCCAAAAATAATAAAACACGAAAAAAAAAATACAAAAAAAAAATTATGCAAAGTATAATGCATTCTCTTGATTAATGGATGCAAATTATATCACATAATCACAATTCTTGTGTTAATATTGCTGAGAAACTAACAAGTTATAAATACAAAAATAGTTTTTTAATTGCAATATATCTCAACATTCTGCCAAGGTTATTTGCATTGGCCTAAAAATGCACCTACATATGACACACATGTGATATGAGTGAGTTGGTTTTGTTTTGGCATGGAAAATGGCCACCCTAATCGGAGATTGGAATCTAGAAGCATAATTTGGAAATGCTTTTATTAAGAAGTCAGAAAAAAGAGGGCACCCACCCAACTTGAAGTTTCCCATCGAATGCCACATGGCTTTTGTCATGGTCATGGTAATGTGAAAAAAAATGGATGGGATTGTGAGAGCCCACAATAAGAGTGAGAAAGTTATTTGGTAGTGAGCATGGTTATAGCACTAGTTTAAGAACAAAGAATGGGAGCAACCATTTAGTACTACGGTCTAGTTGTATTTCTCTCACTTGTAAGTGAGATGTCTTAAGTTCGATTCTCACCAAAGGTGAATTTAAACCACATTATTGCTAGCCCATTGTGAGGCTAAGCCCACCCTCTCTCCCTTAGTATACATAATATCGTTTGTTCAAAAAAAAAAAAAAACACACACACACACACACAAAGAATGGGAGCAAACTTAGAAGAATGCACAAGGAGAAAATGGTGTGCGGAAATTCCTTTCTTTCTAGAAAATAAGATAAAATTTTAAAAAGTAGTTTAAGAACAGAGAATAGGAGAAAATTTAGCATAGCACAAAGTTAGATCACTAGTTTAGGAAAAGATGAAAGTTAGAAGAGCGCAAAGTTAGATCACTAATTTAAAAACAGAGAATTGGCGCAGTACATAATGTGTGTTACATGCTCTTAAAGTTCGTCTCTTCTATTAATTCCGTATAGATTACTTCCACATTCCACCATCCTTCCTCCGCCCTCTTTCATCTATCATTTCTCTCATGCATTTTACTCAAGTCTCTAACAAAAAACAAATGAATACGTGCTAAAGCCTAAAATAAATGGATATAAAACCATCCTAAATTGGTAATTTAAATTTTCTTAGCTATCTAAGAAAATCCTGCACGACAATTTATGCACTCTATCAAATTCTAATTTCATATCCGTGCACTCTATTAACTTGTTAGAGTAGAATATGTACTTGTTCTATCAAATGTAGATGGTTCTCTAATTTGAGGCAGCGCATTGGTTGCTGAGGAAGCCTTGCCATAGTACAAAGTACTAAAATGGGAGGACATAAACTAAAAAGGGGCGTCAATCTAACCCTTCAAACACCAGCGTATTGTCTAAGACCCAGATTGTTGAGCGCATCAATCCTAGTCAGGAATCTAAAGTTTATTCCGCATATTGCTAATTGGTTTTGGGTTAGACCGATAGTCTAATTCTATCCTAAACGTAGTGGAAAGATGTTTAGGCGCATACCTTCACAGTTTGAGGGAGTATGTCCATCCTTACAGAAGCAGGTGAATTCAGCTGAAGATATATTGTACCCGCACTGACCCCCTGACCCTCGACATTGGTCACACAAGGTATTACTTGCATCCCACTTCAACCCTAACTCGGAATCAAGTGCAGCAACGAGATTATCCTTGGACGAATTCAACACCAGATTTGCAGCTGCAGATTGAGAAATGCTGGCAGTGACGGTCGTTTTGTAGTTACCACTAATATTCAGCAGCCCTAAATTTGTGACAAAGTAATTAACGGAAGTGGCAATACTGTTTATGCTGCAATTGAACTGACTTGTGGGCTGAATTGGAAGAAGAATGTTAAGCGGGGGGCAATCGTAGAACATCAGTACTTCTTAAACATCCGAAGTATTTTTGATACGGCTTGATTTTATGGTTGTATTGGCAAGTGACACCAGACAAACGTTGTTCCAAAAGTCCGTTCTAGCAACCCGTAGAGTACTTGTAGATTGATTTATATCGAGGACTCGATAATCTTGGCCGTCAAATGAGATCACGGGAGCATCTCCATTGCAGTTGAGCTTGAAATCCGGGTAGCCACAATAATCTGGCCGGCTTGATCCCTAAAAAGGGTAATGAACATCCCGAAAATTTACGCATTGGAACGATGCGCTACAGTTGAGGTATCGATCGTTATCCGCAGCCGAAGATTTTCGGACATGAAAAAGGCATATGGTAGTTGTGATCACAAGGAGTAAAGAGATGTTCTGGAAGGGATACAGATGTATTTCCATGGAGAGAGAGAGAGAGAGAGAGAGAGAGAGAGGGTACTATTCAAAGTCTGTTAGGACCATATAACTTGGGCCTTTAGCTAGCTCTCTTCCAGCCCGTCCCTTAACCAAGTTCACTTAAAGCCCAGCTTGTTGTTGCTAGGGTTCCCTTGCAGATTGTATATAAATAGATCATTGTAACCTGAAAAAGGGGAATGAATGAAATCTGCCTATTTTCCTTTCGAATTCTCTTATTATTTCCTTTTCTTTCTGCACTATTGCTCTGATTTCTAGCTTTCTGTGTCTGAGACCAATTGGGCCTACCAATTGGTATAAGAGCCATTCGATGGGCAAATCTACTCCTTCCCCTAGCACCGATCCCGATGTCGTTGCAGCGGCATTGGACGTGCGCAATGACCACCTCCGTACCCAGGTCGACGATATCTCCGATTCTGTTTCAGCTCTCGAAAACCAGCAAACAACTTTCCAACAATCTCTTGACCAAATGAAAAATTCCAACAAAACTTTTCAAACCACCATCACCTCCCAGTTCTTGTCGTTCTAATCACTACTGTTGGACGAACTACGCATTCTTAAATCCACATTTCCCGCACCTCCGACCTCCACAACACCATCGCCAACCTACCCACCCATTCCTGTACCTACCGCTGCTACACCCACCCCTCCCCGTTCCTCTACACCCACCACTCACCCATCTTTTCGATCCCTCTTTCCCCCACCGACTATATCCTATCCGGGTTTGGGCCTTTCCCAAACACCCACTTTGGCCCATCTTCACTCGTCCATACCTTTAACCTGGCCCACACCGTCTCCTAATACCATTACAACCAGGCCCATGTCATCTCACCCATACTAGGCTTTTTCTTCAAATTTCTCTCCACACCCGTCCACCCCGATCTCATCTTTCTCCCACGCCTTCCACATCGCACCCACCCCTCATTCTACGACCCCCCACCCTCTCTCTCCTATTACATACCCACCTAACTCATTACACCCACTGCCCACCTCAGTTCCATTCTCTTCCCACATTCAACCACACTTCACACCCACCCTTCATCCCCAACCCCCTCATTTTAAACCTATCAAAATGGATTTACCACGTTTTACTGGGGATGGCCCTTATGGTTGGCTAGCCATGGCTGAGAGATACCTAGACTATTACAAGGTTCCCCCAAATAAATAGGTTTTTGTGGCAGCCTGTAACTTTGGCACCGATGCATCGATTTGGATGCGTGGATTCAAACAACGATACGGTCGACAACTGGAGTCTCTTTGTCGACCTCTTGCTTCAACGATTTGGGGGTGGTGACCGTGCTAACATTGAGTCTCAGCTTACTCACATTCAACAAAAAGGCACCGTCAATGAATATATCGCCGAGTTCACCAAACTGTCTTGTAGGGTGATTGACTGGACTAAAAACCAGTTGAAACATGTGTTCCTTGGGGGATTACGAGACGACATCCGTCACGATGTCTTGGCTTTCAAACTCGACTCTCTCCACCAAGCCCAAAAGCTCGCCAAAATATTTGAGACCAAACACCAAGCCAAACGTTATACCCGACTCTCTCGTCATTTCCAATCCTCATCCTTCTCAAGACCACCCATTTCCCCCACCACACCTGTCCCCACAATTCCTCCCCAACCCCCATATCACCCTACACAACCCTTCAAACGTTTAAACCCAACTGAGGTCCAAGATAAAATTCGAAAAAAAGAATGTTTTCATTGCTCAGAGCCTTATACCTTTGGCCACAAATGCAAATATCCAATGATGGTATTATTGGACATTGACACCCCCGAGGATGATTCCCAGGAATTTTAGGATTGTAATCCCGTGGAGGACAACCCCATTGATACCTCTTGTCACATGCTCGAGCTGTTTTCGATCCCGAACCTTGGATTTGGTCACCCAATGCGATTACGTGGCTCTATTGAGTCCGCACCCATCAAGGTCCTTATTGACTCAGGCTCTGCTTGTAACCTTTTGAGCATTGATATTGCCCAACAATTAGGGCTGCAAATTGAACATATTTCTCCCATACCATTCACCACAGCTTCTCACAAACAGGTTACCGCCACTATGCGAGTTCATAATGTGGCTGTCAAATTGCAGGATTCTACTTTAGTGGGGTTCTTTCTCTTACTCACTATACCTGGATATGATTTGGTGTTGGGAGCCGAGTGGCTCGAATCCCTAGGCTGGATATGTTGGCATTTCCAGAACAAAACGATGCTTTTCACAACACATGGCCACACTTACACCCTCCAAGGCCTTCAGACGGCCCACCCACCCTTACACTTGTGCCACTTCACCCAATTTCCTTCTTCCATTCCTCCCCTACCCCACCGACCCAACTTACCCACCGCCACACTGCTTGCCCCACAATCCAATACCCACCCCGCACTTCTTTCCCTGTTATCTCAATACCAACATCTATTCTCCCTCCCTATTGATCTACCACCACCCATACAAGTTGACCACACGATCCCGTTGCTCCCAGATACCCCACTCATCAATGTTTGGCCCAATCGATACCCTCATTCACAGAAGGCAGAAATTGAGAAACAAGTGCAGGAACTCTTTTCCTCTGGTGTCATTCGGAACAGCAACAGTCCATTCTCCTCCCCTGTTCTATTGGTCAAAAAGAAAGATGACTCATGGCGCCTTTGCATCGATTATAGAGCTCTCAACGCTGCTACAATCAAGGATCTTTTCCCAATCCCAGTAGTGGATGAGCTTTTGGATGAATTACATGGTACTTGCGTCTTCTCCAAACTTGACCTCCGCTCCGGTTACCACCAGATATGAATGTGCACATAGGACATAGCCAAGACTGCCTTTCGTACACACGAAGGTCATTACGAATTCTTTGTAATGCCTTTTGGATTGTCCAATGCTCCCTCTACTTTTCAAGCCCTTATGAATTCCATTTTCCGTCCATACTTACGTAAGTTTGTGTTAGTATTTTTTAATGATATTCTTGTGTATAGCCCATCTTTGCGTACTCACCTCTCACATTTAGAGACGATTTTCCAAATTCTATCAACACACAGCTTGAAAGTGAAGCTCAACAAATGTTCCTTTGGACAACATTAAATTGATTATTTGGGCCACACCATTTTGGGGCATGGTGTTTCTATGGATACATCTAAAATTGAGGCAATCATCAATTGGCTATGCCCAGTTTGTATTAAAAGCCTTCGCAGATTTCTAGGCTAAACAGGTTATTATCGTAAGTTCGTCAAGCATTATGGGTTGCTCGCCAAGCCATTAACAAATATGTTGCAGCAAGGCAACTTCTTCTGGACTCCTGAATCTCTTAGTGCATTTGAGACCCTGAAACAGGCCCTAACATCCACTCCGGTTCTTGCTCTCCCTGATTTTACAAAGCCATTTATGGTGGAAACTGATGCATCCGGTACCGGCATTGGAGCAGTATTGTGCCAAGACGGCCACCCAATTGCTTACCTTAGCAAAGCTTTATCAGGACGCAATCTCGCTCTCTCCACGTATGATAAAGAACTCCTAGCTATTGTGTTTGCCGTCCAACATTGGAGACCATATCTGTTAGGACAACAATTCCGGATTGTCACAGATCACAAACCCATCGAGTACTTTCTCGAGCAACGAATCACAACCCCACATCAATAGAAATGGCTTGCCAAACTTTTAGGCTATAACTATTCGGTTGAATACCGACCGGGATCTCAAAATGGTGCTCCTGATTCTCTTTCCCGCCAAGCCGAACCAATGCAACTGATGGGCCTCTCATCTCCCATCTTGGACTGTATTCCTAACTTTCAAAAAGCATATGCCACAGATCATTCCCTTTCAATTGTATGGCCTGCATTATTGTCTTCTCCAGCCGCAACCGTTCAAGGTTTTTCACTACACAATGGCGTCATACACTACAAGCGCCGTATTTATGTCCCTTCTACATCACAATGGCATTCTACAATCCTCAAAGAACTTCATTCTTCCTTATAGGGTGGCCACTCCAGGTTCCTTCGCACCTATCACCGAGTGAAATGCAGCTTTCTTTGGCCCGGCATACGACGAGATGTCAAGACATTTGTTGCCCACTGCACCGTATGCCAACACCAAAATCATGAAACCATCCACCCCCCGGGCCTCTTGCAGCCATTACCAATCCCCAATGGCATTTGGCAAGATATTGCACTTGATTTTGTCGATGGTTTACCTTCTTCCAACGGTTACACAGTTATCTTGGTTATGGTCGATCGTATAACCAAATATGGTCACTTTATCCCCATCAAACATCCATACACTTCAGCTACAATAACAGACACTTTCATTAAGGAGATTTTCCGTTTACATGGCATGCCCAAATCCATAGTGTTCGACCATGATCCCACATTTCTCAACAACTTCTGGAAGGAATTTTTCAAACACCAAGGTAGCAAGCTCTGCCATAGCTCGGCCTACCACCCTCAATCGGATGGCCAAACGGAAGTACTCAATTGCATTTTGGAGCACTATCTTCGGTGTTTTTCTGCAGATAAACCAAGCAAGTGGTCTTCCTTCCTGCCATGGGTCGAATGGTGGTATAACACCACCTACCAATCTGCTATCAAGATGTCACCCTTTCAAGCATTGTACGGGGTTACCCCTCCATCTGTCCACACTTATCTCCTTGGTACAACGACAGTTCAGTCCGCAGATGCTGCACTACAAGACCGAGACCAGCTGCTTCGTCTTTTACGGAACAACCTTCAGCTTGCTCAAAACAGAATGAAACAAATCCATGATAAAGGTCGGACTGAACGAGAGTTTATGGTCGTTGATTGGGTATTTCTCAAGCTGCACCCCTATAGGCAACACTCTGTCGCCATGCGCCATTCCAACAAACTTGCGCCTAAGTGTTATGGCCCATTTCAAATTCAGGAACGAATTGGCTCTGTGGCTTATCGTCTCCACCTTCCACAGGACTAAAAAATCCACCCTGTTTTTCATGTCTCCTTGCTTAAAAAGAAGGTTGGTGCAGCGGTTACTACCAATCCCACCCTTCCACCGATGGACTCCACGGGATTCTTCAAGTGGCAACCAGACACAATTTTGGACAGGGGCATCTTAAAAAAAAAAAGAACAAACCAGTAACTAAATGGTTAATCAAATGGTCCGGACTACCAACGGAAGACGCTACCTGGGAAGAGGCTGATGATATCCTTACACGTTTTCCTGATTTTCAAACCTGAGGACATGTCTCTTCTCAAGCGCCGGGGGGGTGAGTTGTTAGGACCATATGACTTGGGCCTTTAGCTAGCTCTCCTCCAGCCCGTCCCTTTAACTAAGTTCACTTAAAGCCTAACCTGTTGTTGCTAGGGTTCCCTTGCAGATTGTATATAAATAGATCATTATAACCTGAAAAAGGGGAATGAATGAAATATGCCTATTTTCCTTTCGAATTCTCTTATTATTTCCTTTTCTTTCTGCACTATTGCTCTGATTTCTAGCTTTCTATGTTTGAGATCGATTGGGCCTACCAAAGTCGTTGAAAAAAAAGGAGAAGATGAATGTGGAATCATCGTCATCTGCGAAGGACGAGTGAGAAGACAAAAAGGGGGCGGGGGACGTGACGAAGTAAACGTTAGGTTAAATCTTTGTTATTTTATTTTATTTTTTTAATATTAAAAAAGAGAAGGTTCTATTTGAAACTTTAATTTAATTAGGAGTGCTTATAGTTAGTGGAAAGCTTTGGTGGCCAAGTCTGTAACTAATTTTATGCTCAACTTTGCGTAGTGGCCTCGTCAGGAAATAGGTATTGGTTGTCAAACAGATGAGCCACCTTAATAGAAAAATTGGTTTAATTTTGGATTTTTGTATACCTAATTCCTCTGCACTTAGATTACAATCATCAAAGTCAACAAAGGCCGACTCACGTTTTCGGGAGAGTTGTATAGTTGTATGGTAGGTTAGGTGTCTTTTTCGATGGAACTAAAGCGTTTGACTAGTGTTCGCGTCAGGAATTTCCGTCGGGGACATTTCCTGGCCGATGAGCACACAGCTCCCCAGGAGGTTAGCGCCGGCTGAGGGCTGCTGTCGGGCTTCTGCTTCACTGTCGAGCTTTGTCGGGCAAGGCTCGTCGGCCAAGACTTATCGGGCAAGACTCGTCAGGTAAGACTCATCAGGCAAGGCTGGAAGAGAAGGACAACGTTAACTTTGAGAGGTGCCTTTGTGGGGCCTTAGTTGTAGGCCTTAAGGCTCACAATCAAGATTAACTTCTAAGTACTCAGGCGTGCCACTGCCATCTTTAGCATGGCAGATGTAAAATGGATATCGAGTTTTAGTTGTATATATATATATATATATATATATATATATATATATATATATATATATATGCGCCTGAGAAACCAAGTTAGTTATAACAGGTGCCTTTGTGGGGTCTTAGGTGTAGGCCTTGAGGCTTCCCATCAATAACTAAACCAGTGCTCGAACATATAATATTTGTTCCATCGATTGCAGGAGTCTTACAATTATTATACTTCAGATTACTCGAATCCAAAAGATAGAACGAACCCAAATAGGTGCCTTTGTAGGGCCTTAGGTGTAGGCCTTGAGGCTTCCCATCAGAATTCGTTCTTTATACTCAAACGTTCTAGACCGCAGAACGGAATGAATCCAAATAGGTGCCTTTGTAGGGCCTTAGGTGTAGACCTTGAGGCTTCCTATCAGAATCCATTCCATGCTTAAGCGTTCTATGATAATCACAATATAATAGAAATAAAACTAAAGGGTAGGTCGATTACTTGCGCCCCAAATAACTTTGGACTTCTTGTTTATCAAGGACTATCGTGGATGGGTTAAGTCCACATAAGGTTCTTTTTTATGCCTTGAGGCCAAGGACTTTCAACTGATCAAATTTACATGCCCGAGGGCTTAGAACTTAGATCTGGTTTGAACAATGAAGATATATTCAAATCGGATCCAAGTACTGAGAGATTCTTTTAATAGTCATCTTACTAGAAATAACTTGAATACGGCTGGAAGTATACAACATATTGCTAGGCTAATGAATGAAAAGACAAAAACAAAGAAGGTCGGGCAAGGTTTAACCTTGTCGGGCAAGCCTGGTCGTCTTGCAGGTCCCTATCTTTGTGGCTTATCAAGGGTCTGAGAGCTTTAGAGAGAGGTAAGGAGAGGAGTTTACAAAGAGAAATCGATACTACAGCAAGGTTGAACAGGGTAGCAGAGCTATTACAAAGGTTTGAGTGAAGGCTTGTCCCGAGAGGGATGAAGGCTTGGGCTGACTACAGCTTCGTTTTGAAGGCAAATCTGGCTTTGAGCAGAGTTTGTGCTTGCATTTGTTTGTTTGATTGAGTGTCCTTATTCCTGATTTCTCTTTCTTCTTTTATAAACAACTCAGCTTAGCCTCTTGTGGCAGCAGCCTTGCCCGAATGCAACTTGAGAGGCAGTGATTCATCAGCTATTTTACTTGTTCTGCCATTATAAAGTACTTTATGGGCTGTATAACTGATCAGTCTATACCACTTGGCCTTTGGGTAGGTGAGCAAGTGGTCTTCATGAGCTGCACCAAGTCAGAAAAGCCCTTTTCTGCTTTCTGGGTTTTGGCTGGGCTTAGGCCGACTCTTCCTTTAGGCATCCTTTTGGGCCAGCCCCTTTCCTGAGCCCAAAGTTCAAGTTTTGATCCAAATAGTGCCCCCTTTCAATTGATATTTAGCCTGGAATTCCAGGCACCAATATTGATTGAATAGCTGCATGCGGCTGCACCCTTGCCCTTGGAACTTGTATCTTCTAGATGAAATTAATGACACCTGAAGTCTCTTGATCTTCTCACAACCCTTGAACTACTTTATGATATTCTTTATAAATGTCAGCTTTCTTAACAAACCATCCTCGAACTCAACTTTCATTCTCCCCAAGTGTTTCTTCTTTCTGAGTTTCCTCCCAAAACTGTGGAATGAGTTCTTCAAATTTTAATTGGAGTTTCCTAAAATTCCCTTTCCGTGAGAAAAAGAGTTTTCATCAGATAATCGCTATCTCCAACACCTTTGGTCGAACACCCCGCTATCTCCAACACCCTTGGTCAGGCGGTTTCCTCACGAAGGCTTGCTTTCCTGCTCGCTACCGTAATAAGTCAGGCTTCACCATCACACATGGTGATGGTCTTGATTGAGGATGCTCTACCAGGCGTGTCTTGGCCGCACAACCTGATCACCTGATCGGGTTCCATCCATGAAGACATCGGAAAATCAGCTGAAGATATCATTGCATCCAGAAGGAGAATTGATTGTAATACGTCGACCTTGAAACCGTTGTAAATTTTACCAATTTGTCGAAATGAAATATACATTATTTTAGCAACTCTTGTCTTCCCGTCTTCTTGAATGATTGATAAATATACACTGCCCATTGATATCTTGAAGCTTGCTTTACCTTGCATCCTCTTCAATATAACAATCTCTAACATCCCACAATGTAGGACAATATTTCTTTAAGAATTTAACATTAATGGGATGTTTCTGCCTGTTTCTGCCGGGCTTCATTTTCCAAAGCCCCTGAGCTGAGCTCCTAGAGGGAGGACTATCTTCCAAACTAAATCCCCTTCCTTGAAAGACTTCATCTTTACCTTTTTGTTATAAGCTCGAGCAACGGCTTGCTTTCCTTCTTGAATCTGGTTCAAAGCTTCAATTCGGGCTACATCCAAGTCTTCAATTCCTTGACACATGGCTTCGATGTACTCTTCACTGTGTAATCCAAATTGATTTTGAATTCTGATAGAACTTACATTGATCTCCACGAGGAGCACTGCATCTTGCCCGAAAGTTAAAGCATAAGGAGTTGTCCATGTTCCTGCCCTTTTGGAAGTTCTGTATGCCCACAAAGTGTTCCCTAGCTTTTCATGCCACTTTTCTGGACTATCTATCACCATTCTTTTGATAATGTTGACCAGGATTTTGTTACTGGCCTCTGCCTGGCCATTTGATTGAGGGTAGTATGGGCTGGACTGGATCATTTTTATTTTGTACTTGCTTGCAAACTCCTCAACTTCTTTTGAAATAAAAGATGGCCCACGATCCGTTACTATAGTTTCGGGCACCCCAAATCTGTGCAGAATCTTGGTCTCGATAAAATTCTTGAATGCGGCTAAAGTTATGGATTTTACTGCTGATGCTTCCACCCACTTGGTGAAATAATCCGTTGCTACAATTATGAAAGTATGCCCTTTACTAGAAGCTAGATAGATTTGCCCGATGAAGTCCATCGCTCATCCTCTGAAGGGCCAAGGCTTGACTACTGGATTTAAAGGCACCGAGGGCACATGCTGGAGAGGTCCGTGCCTTTGACATTCTTCACAACCTCGGGCATAAGACTTGCAATCTTTTTTCATGTCGGGCCAGAAATAACCATACCTTTTAAGCAACCATCTCATCTTCGTTCCAGCCTGATGTGCTCCACATACTCCTTCATGTACTTCGGCCATTACCTTCATGGATTCTTCTTGGCCCAAGCATTTCAATAGTAACCCATCTGGAGTTTTCCTTAGCAAGTTCTTCGCCCATAAGACATACTTGGTTGCTTGCTGTCTATTCTTCTTGCTTGTAGGCGAAGAGGGATCATTCAAATGATGAATGATAGGTGACCTCCAATCTTCTATCTCGGTTTCTAGAACCATTATATCCAGACTGAATCCCTTTCTAAGATAGAATGAAGGTTTCTTCTTTGGATCTGGACATCTACCCCATATATTCTCTCCTGTATTGGCACTCCCGAGGATAGTTGTGCCATCTCATTGGCCGCTAAGTTGGATCCCCTAGGAACATGATCGACTGATATCTCAGAATCCCAGAAACTCAGTAATTGCGTAGCCGCCAAGTAATACCCCGCCATGGTGATATGTCTGCACTTGAACTCCTCATTTAACTGGTTTATTACTAACTCTGAATCTCCAAAGACTTCTACCTCTACTGCCCCCAGATCCATCAAGATTTTCAGACCAATTATTAAGGCCTCATACTCTGCCCGATTATTAGTATTTCCTTGGTAGTCTAGGAGAAATAAGTAATAATGATAAACCCCTTGAGGGTTTACAATCACAATTCCTGCTCCTGAAGCCTTTTGAGTGTGAGATCCATCAAAATACAGCTTCCAATGAGTGATCCAGAGACCAGTCACTCTTCTTATCTCTTGCTGGATCCAATCATCTCTGCCCGAGATATCTTTTCTTGGCAGGATCCAAATGCTAGTGACCTCCAGGCTTCCTGGGATATTGATTACCTCACTTTGAGATTCTTGATGCTCGGCCAGGAAGTCAACAATTGCTTGGCCTTTGACTGCCCTTTGGGGTACATACTGAAAACTGAACTCTGATAATGCTAGAATCTACTTCCCAATCCTTCCTGTTAGCATTGGCTTTGACAACATGTACTTTATCACATCTGTCTTGGCGATGATGTGCACGTGACAAGGTAACATGTAATGCCTTAGCTTACTGGCAGTGAAATATAGAGCCAAGCATAATCTCTCTACTGGGGAATATCTTGTTTCTACCTCGGTCAGAATTCTACTGAGGTAGTACACTGCCTGCTCCTTCCCTCCTTCATTATTTTGGGCTAGTAAACTCCCGATTGACTTTTCTGAGGCATAAATATACAGCTTTAAGGGTTTTCCCCTTTGAGGTGGCACCAACACTGGTGGAGAAGTTAAATAGG